>NC_139241.1:55281484-56481484 GCF_977018435.1 Lepisma saccharinum | reverse complement strand
TAGTGAAGTGCTATGTTCTATTTTAACAAATAAATTATGCTTTGTTTCACATGGAACTTGGTGCTATATTCTGCGAGTGATGTGTTAGTATGTTTTTATTTCAATTATGCTGCTTTATTTCACACGGAACTCCTTGCTGTATTCCATGAGCGATGAGTGGTGCTTCATTTCTCCACAAAGCCCTACCATTACTGAGGCGTAATACAAGTTGAATCGGTCCTAGGGAACATTACCAACTCTAATTTCCTCAACCGCATCAGCAATGGGAGCACTTCCTGTACACTCGAACGAGCAAGAGAACAGCACTCTTGAAGTCTCCCTTGAAACATACCACCTCGAGGATGCAAATACCTCGAGACGGTGCACACAGCCTGACATTTTAAGTGACACATCCTTCTTAGGGACCATTACGTTGCCACAGAACCCACTACGGCTCCTCCAGAACGAACCTATTCCCACCGCTAACAAAATGTTCCTGTCCTTCGTTCGCATTTCTCACTCTCCTTTCGCCCTTTCTCGCCAGGTGCCGCTGCTGTTATGTTTCCCATGGAGCTTCTCAATATAGATCCAACCGACCGAAGTTCGGCCTGGAGTAGTGTTTCACCCCTGATGGTTCTCCGCAGAAGTTTCACCAGGGGATTATACCAATAATTGCCACCTTCAATTAATTAAAGTTGCAGGGAAGAAGCCCCCTCCCAGAAATGGAGTAATCGTCTTATCCAAGAGACCTATGATTAGAGTCTCTATAATCGCTTTGCCTTCTTTCTTCCTTCTCTTCCTTTACTGTCGACGTGGGAACGAGGGATCCTTAAGTGAGTATCGGGTTCAATCAGTTGCTTCTTGCTTCAACAGCGCCTGTGTGAACCATAAACACCCCTCTGTTTCCACTGGGGTGTATATAATGGAAGAGAGCATTCGTCAGAATCATACCGTACACTAATTAACATTGTGATGTTGAGGTTTTTCCGTGAACATCAACCGTGCAAGACACTGAAACAGTTGTGATACGAAAGGGACGAAACTTCTCCTCTCTCTCTCTCCTCTTCCACTGAGTAGAGAGGATTTTGATTTCCTTTATTTGTGCCACTTTTGGCTAATTTGCGAAGATGGAGATGAGTGATGACATGATGAAATTGATGAATGGACACTCACAAACATCCACGCCTATGCCGGAATTCGAACCCGGGAACCCCTAGCGTCGTAGCGTGATGTGCTAACCATTCCACCACGGGGGCCGGCGAGTAGAGAGGAGAAGGAGAGAGAGAGGAGAGATAGAAAAAATAAAAACAAAGTAAGAGAGACCTTTGAGAGAGGGAGAGAGTAAGAAAACAATGAAAGGGATAGAAAAAAGGAAAGAGAAAAAGAGAAAGTTAGAAAGAAAGGGCAGAGAGAAAACAGAGAGAAAGAAAAGAGAAAGTAACAAAGAAGTGAGAGAGAAATAGAAAGTGTGAAAGAGAGGGGAGATAAAAATATAAAGAAGAGAGAGAAACGAAGAAAAAGAAAGAAAGAAGAGTAAGAAAAGGAGAAATTAATACATAGAGAGAGAAATGACAGTGAAAGAGAAAGAAGAAGAGAAGGATAGAAAGGAGATTTGTGATTATTTAGGAAGAGTTTTCGAGAAACTATTCCACCATTTTATTTTCAGAGAGCTTGTAATGCTTTCCAGAAATTTGCATTTTATAATCTCTTTATTAGTACATATATTTCTTACTTCTTTAGTCTGACTGCCACGCTGGAGACTCGGGTTCCACCCACAAGGTGAGTAATTTTTTCCAGCCAGGCAATCGCATTGAGCAACCCTGGATGTTCACCCAACCTCTAATAAATGGATGCCTGGAGTCAACCGTGAGGGTCGAAGACGGCTGGAGCGTGGTGCTGATCAATTCACCTCCAATGACCGAGATTGTGAATGTGTGGGCCCTACCTCCACCTTCTTTAAATTAATCTTGGCGATGTGATTAAAAGAACGTTCTCAAGAAAGTGGGATTCGAAACCGGAACCTTCGGTAGAGAAATCTTGAGTGGACTACTTAACGCACTCGGCCAACATCCTGCCTTATTTTACAAGAACAATCTACAAAATGTCCTCATGAAAAATAAGCATTTTACAAAAGGAAACTGTTATATTTTTCACCATTTATTTATGTTGCTTCGTTGCACAAGGAACTCAGTTCTACATTTCACATTTAACTCACAGATTATAGCACCAAGTTCCTTGTGAGACGAAGCAACATAAATAAATGGTTAAAAACATAGCAGAGGAAGTGGCCTCGTATAACTATCAGATTATAGCTCCAAGTTCTTTGTGAAGCTAAGCAACATAAATAAATGGTGAAAAACACAGCAGAGAAAGTGGTATATAACTCACAGATTATAGCTCCAAGTTCTTTCTGAAACTAATCAACATAAGTAAATTGTGAAATACACAGCAGAGGAAGTGGTATATAACTCACAGATTATAGCTCCAAGTTCTTTGTGAAACTAAGTAATATTAGCAAATGGTGAAAGACACAGCAGAGGAAGTGGAATATAACTCGCAGATTATAGATCCAAGTTTCTTGTGAGACGAAGCAACATAAATAAATGGTGAAAAACAAAGCAGAGGAAGTGGCTTATAATTCACATATTATAGCTCCAAGTTCTTTGTGAAACTAAGTAACATAAATAAATGGTGAGAAACAAAGCAGAGGAAGTGGCATATAATTCACATATTATAGCTCCAAGTTCTTTGTGAAACTAAGCAACACAAATAAATGGTGAGAAACAAAGCAGAGCAAGTGGCATATAATTCACAGATTATAGCTCCAAGTTCTTTGTGAAACTAAGCAACATAAATAAATGGTGAAAAACACAGCAGAAAAAGTGGCATATTAGCTCACAGATTATAGCAGGAAGTTCCTTGTGAAACAAAGCGAAACAAATTACATGGTGAAAAGTACAGAAGATCTAGTGGTTCGGATTGAACTTTAGAATATAGGTCCAGTCCCGATTAACCTTTCTGCGAAAGAAGTAGACTTTAAAACGAACTCAGCAGCGTTAGCAAAAGAACCAAAATAGATATGATATAGGCTGGAAAACAATTATAATTTTCAGAAAAGTTAAAAGTTGGACAATGTTTCAGTTTTTAGTTAAGTTTGTGACACAACAAAGTAAGTGAAATGAAGCTAAATCAACAACAGTGATTAGTTATTTACATTTTAAACATTTCATCACTAGTGGCACTGCAATCGGGACTTCTCGATCTTAAACTAAATAGTATAAGTTGCGTCGTAAAATTATTGAAACATATTTACTACCTTAAAAAGTGGTGCAGTTGGTATATTAATTAAATGAAATCGAAATAGAGAATTCTTCAATTTGTATCAAGAAGACACATTTTCTGGTAAACTTCATGGGATTTTTACGTTTGGTATACAATAAAATTCAAATTCATTCTCTAATATACCTTCCTAGATGTAGCTCACTCACCCTGATATAACGTCAGATGTAATAGCTCACACGTGACTCATAGAGCCAATCAACTTCATCTCGTATCGAGAAACCAAATGATCACGTGGCTCAGAGAGCAAATCAACTTCGTCCAGAGTCGTTTTCACGTTCAGAAGACACAACGGCTTATGGAGAAACCGCACAGTGTTGCCAATACGGCGCTAGCTCATGTCGCCGGGAAATGATGACCTTCCTTCACAATGAAGGTGTTACATCTTTTGTATATATAATGATAATTATATGTAATTATTAATATTAATATTATACTGTGAACGTTACAGTTACCCTTTTTACTATGATCCATTGCGATCACTACACACGCGAGTGTAATGCACGAATATGACACTTCAGAAATCACTTAAAAAAGTAAAAATCACTGCGCGCTCACACAACTGAAAACACTTTTTCGAGAGAGGGAAAAAGTCTAAAGAGACCAAAGCAGATCTCTCACTCAAGTAAGGGGAAACTGGCACATGGGTTAGATTCAAGTTGCAACCCAAACAAACAAATGAGTTATGGCCCACGTGAACTGATAAGACGTGAATGACTCAAGCAAGGCATGTCATATTTCTATCTTGAAGCCCTATATTTTGTCACGTGTTGGAAAGCCTTTCAAAGGTTAATATGGTGTCTATGAATTTATGTGTACGTTGGAAACTGAAAGGTGATGTTCATTTCAGTATTAATGTCGACAGTAATGTAAACGAAAACAACGTGTATTTGCGACAGCACTAATGTTGCTCACAACAGCAGCATTGGAAATAATTGTCAATTATTAAATTTAAGTAATTTCAATTCTATTATAACAAACTGCATGAAGTTCATATTTTTACTGAATGGAAATAAAATAACAACTCGAAAACTTGGTGGTGATTAGCCGGAATGCTGCGGTGAGCCAGCTCAAGATGGCCAGACAACGTCTCCTTACTTCGCGCGCGGTTCGGGTTAAAAAGAAACTCCAAATGCATGGAAGTAATATTTCTGGGAACCTTTGAGTGGTTATAAAAAATAATTTCATTATTTTCTCCACAACTTTGTCGCTGGAAGTTTTTACTTGGAATTACAGAACAAAAAATGGCCAGCGACGACATTTTCTACTGCACGAATATAAAAAATCTCCACATACTTTATTTGAATATTTTTTAATGCGAATATGCTTTAAAGTATTGATAAATTCTGAGTACCACCGTCACCTATGACAATTTAAAAACAGTGTCAATTTTTTTTAATAATGAATGCTTCAATTTTACGGCATGTTTCAACGTTAGGAATGAAAACAATGTAAAAATTGTGTTTTCACAGAAAATTTTCGTTTTTAATTTATCTAAAATTATGTAAGCAAGTTACCAGTTTTTTGTGTTCACCATCGTATTCTCTACAAAACTGCAGGTACCGATTTTACTTAAGCTAAATTTGTAAATTCAGAAATTTCACAACAGCGCGCTCGTATTTCCCATAAGAAAAGCATTGCCCATAAGAGCCCATTGTGTCTTCTGAACGTGAAAGCGACTCTAGTAATGAGAAGCTATATGATTGGTACATTTTTCTGACGGGCGAAATACTGTGTCCTTGGCGGGAAAGAATAATATATCACTAGTCTCTAATTTATGAGACCTTTCCATAATTAGAAAATGCTCTATTTTGGTGGGAAATTCCGAGGTGTGCGAAATTAATGCCAGAAATTGATAGAAGGAGTCGCCCTGGTGCTTGTGCACTGAGGTAAAAGTGTAGCAATTTTATTCCTTCCTAGATTGAATTACTCTTGCATGGCAATTTTTTAATACTTCACCGTGCACGTTCACTCTGTCTCTTCATATTTCATCCAAGTGAAGTCAGCACCGAAACAGGAAGACCTTCTTTTCTAATTCGGGGATAAGTTCACTAGTCGGGCGTCGTAATAGCAGCTAGAGCAATAAAAGTCGTCCTTGAAAGCATTTCTTGACATTAAAAAGTCATTACTGGATCTGCGAAGAAAGGAAGGGGGGAAACACCGACATGCAAACCAGCGACCAACAAATGACACCCAAGGTCCGGCCCCCTCCCGTGGCATGTCTAAGATTTTTATTGTCGAAGAGAAGGGCTTGGATTGGATTCGCGACGGCGTTTGCCATGCACGGACGGAGAATGGACACTTAATAATGCACTCGTAATAAAAACTCCTGCTTCTCCAGAGTGTTTATTAGACCCCCTGAAGGGAACTCTCAGTGTTGCCACTTCGGAACACTTTTTTCCCCCTAAAAGCTTTTGTGACGTATAATTTATCATTTTCGTGTTTATGTCAATGGTTTGTTGTTTTAAAGTTAAAAAAAATCCATAATTATTCAGGTTTGCAACACTTGATTGTTGCTAAGCTGACCTAATTCTTTGGAATTAAGCTGCTGCATTAACCTAAGTCCGTTGTGAGGGGGTAGATGACGTGAAGAGGAACCTATTAAGATATGAGTTAACCTATGTCACGTGATGATGTAAATTATTGTAGCGTATTAATACAATCATATGTCCATGACACTCTCCAGTGAAAATGCATCGATGTTGTACGGTAACACCTTGTATCAATTATAAAATACAGGGTGTCCGAAAAAGAACCCCGGGGTTTCAAGTCATTTTATTACATTCTGAATCATACGTGCATTATACGGAAGTACAGGGTGGAGCAGAAACATTTAGACGATTTAAATTTGACACCATACTGACATCTTTGTAGTTGGCGGGGTGAAACACATATCACTGTGCAAAATGGTTTAAAGCCTTCAGTCGTCACGCAGCGTTGATCAGAATAGCGTCGAGCGTTTGCTGTGAAAACGTTCTTTAGAAACAATGACTCCACTACTGTAACCCAACGTGTTTTTCGACGACATGTTGACATACCAAGGAAAGGAGTCTAGGAGGCCTCCTGCTGACAATAGAAACCCAATTCAATATTACAGTAGCGGTGTCATTGTTTCTGAAGAACTTTTTCACAGCAACGCTCGATGCTCTCCTGACCAACCCTGCATGACGACCGAAGGCTTTAAATCGTTCTACACAGGGACGTGTGTTTCACCACGCCACCTACAAGGATGTCGTGGCGCCAAATGTAAATCGTCCCAATTGTTTCTGTTCACCCTGTACAATTTTAAAAGTTTCATTACCTTTAGTGTAATTCAATGTGTGCACCATATACAGACCTAGAAACATCAAACTCCACTTCCGTCCACACTCAGATGAGCAAGTCTTTAAGAATTTCTGCTAAGATTGTGGTTATTCTTTGGTGCAGGTGGTCAAGTGGACAAGAAAAGAAAATCCATGGCGTCAAATCGGGACTACGGGGTGGCCAAAGACTGGGACCAGCACTGGCTGTCTATTTTCAAGGGAATCAGTTGCGCTACTTCCATGAACAGCTTAGCCTGTACGGCTATGTGACGTTGCTGCCATCTGGTGAGGAATGTGTGAAGTAATACTTGCTTGTCGCTACACTATTATACTCATAACGCCACTATATGCTGCAAAAAAAAATAATCAAAAAACGTATTCGTGTTTGAAACTGCGGTGGTTTTTTTCGGACACCCTATGTAAGTTGACAACTCTGCACTAATGGCCTACGATTTCCAGTTCCTGCAATTTCACAGGTGCGAGGGTGATGGAAAGTTAAGAACGCAGGGTAGGGGTTCTTGCAACAGTACACTTCACACGCTACTCCCTGCCATTGACTTCGGGAGCATTGTTGGCGCGTCACGCTATTGCAAGGTGTGTGATTTGTTGAACTTCCATTCCCCCTTTCCCTGCCAGCGAGGGACCCCTCCCCTATTGTCCTCTGTCGCGACTTATGAGGTCCAGGGTGTCAAAAGGTGTGATTGATGATTGCGTCACGTGACCCAGAACCAATTTTTGCCTTTTTTCTCTTCTCTTTTTAGAGGAAGACAATGAGGTGTAGCGCAATAAGTGGGGGGAGGACAGGTTGTTCGTGGCTACATAGATGTCTCTAGTGTATACCGAGTGTAAATAAAGCAATCACACATAGCTTCGAACTCACCTAGTTTACAATCGTTACAAGCATGTAAACATCCTTTTAAAACTATAACGTTTCCGGAGAACATCAGACATTTATTTGTAGTTTGATCAGTGTACAAGTTATAACAATAGGGTAAACTTAACAAAAACAAAGACGAAAGAGTTATACAATGAATCTTGTCAATAATGCTACATTGTAGGAGCCTAGCAACTTAACTGTCAAATAATCAAACCTATTTCGACTGAAGATCTTATCATTTTTTTATTTACAAATCTTAAAATCATCGGGTACATCAAAATCATCATCTTCTCAATGAAAGATCAACAAACGTTGCAGGGAAGAAGAAAATTTTCAATTACATGACAATTTCAAGATTTATATTTAAGATTTAATAAGATCTTCAAACGAAAAATGATTGTTAGGCTAGAAGATGAATGTAAGAAATACGTACATGAAAGAAGAATGCCAGTTTCAGAACTTTTCATGGAAAGTAATGGCCTTTGGTGCCAGGAGTTTTGTCACCACCCTCCCCTTCGTTCTGTGAGTCTACTCCACCTTTGCCCATCCAAATACTATCAATACGTAAGAAATTTTCAGTCAACATTTTAAAACGATCGGTCGTTGTTGGTAGAGCGATAAGGACACACAAAAGACACACACACAAAGAAAGAGAGAGAGAGGAAGAAAAAGAATGTGAGTAGAAAATACACAGAGACGAATAATAAGTAACTAAAGACAAGAAAAAATAGAGAAGTAAGGAGAAATAAACGAAATGAAACAGCCAAAGGAAAAGTGCAAAGGAATGGAAGAATACAGATAGTAGAAGACAGAGGCGAAGCAAGAAAGAGAGAAAAAGGTGAATTAACACTTTCAATCTTCAAGAAGTTAAGAACATATAAAGAACATAGTGGCATTTATGATATTTTATACACCACTGTAGAATATTTTACAGAAAAGTATGCAATTATATTTTTCTGTTCCAGCTTCTGCTTTCAAAAACATCAATCAAAGCTCAATCTTCATTCAAAAAGTTCATAATATTGCAGTGCCATCTGTTATCGCTCTTACTAACTGAGGTGAACTATATTAACCTACGCACCGCATTACAATACTGTGCTTCTAAGGAAATAAAGAGGCTTGAGGATATCGCCTTTTTTAAGAGAAAAATGTTCTGGAAAGGGCAATAAAAGATTTTCCATCACTATCTTGTACCCTGTGGTCCCTTTTTCTCCCTCTCTTTCGATTTCCATCGCTGTTCGCTCTGCTTCGGATCGCGCGCGTGACGTCACTGCTGACAAGTTAAGCTAGCAGACGCGGCCGCGTGTAAATCGAATTACATGTCGCCAACTCAGCGTGGGGGAGGGATAATCACATCGAGTGAAGCGGGCGGTTGCTCTCCCTAAACTGTCTTTCGGGGGTCCCGTAGACTTGGCTGGCTTAAGTTGTTAGGGACGCGAGAGAGAGAGAGAGAGAGCAACGTAGAGGGGGCAAATGGTGTAAACAAAGGCAGAAATGAAGATGAAACCTGTATAGAGAACTCCCTCTTCGTTCCAGCTTCCAGATGCGAAATGCAATTTGCCCAAGCTACGAGAAGCAATGAGATAATAAGATGATGTCGAAGGATGCTCTGAATTGGAGAAATCAAAATCTGTTTATTGACATTTCTCGAAGTTCCAAATTGTTTTAAAGCGACAGAATTTCCCATGTGCGATTCAGGCATAAATGTACACCCCGGTGCTAGTAGTAGTTCGTTCTAACTTTTCGTATGTTTCTAATTCATCTTTGGTTATCTTGAAACAACCTCTGATTATCTAGATGGACATTTGAATGTATTTCTGTTGCTCGGAAACCAGAAATATAGTTCGCAGTTAGCGTACATTTTCATGATTGCACCTTCACTTTGAGAAAACGTGGATCTATTTCTACGTTAGGTTTTAATATTTTGGAACACTGTTTCCGCCCAGGAATCAATTAAACCACGAGAGGTTCTCCTGAAATTTGTAATATTACTTTGCGCAGTAATTTTCATTAACAAATAATTTGTAGCGCAAAGGTTCTGATGCATCGGAGGTTTTTGTGTTCATAACGCAATGCGCTAATGCAAATCTGAACTTACCAAATTAATTTAATGATATTGTTCTGAGGAAACTACAAGCAGTGTCGGCGATTAGGCAGGAGGCTGTGGAGGGCAGTTGCTCCCCTCTCACTTTTTTCACTTTTGCCCCCGCACTATGATAAACCTTATCTACCAAGGGAAAGTAAACTGTCCTTGCTCCCCCTGTTTTGGCACCTTCCCCCCGATTTTGGAAGCAAATCGTCGCCACTGACTACAAGATTTCACTAGGTCCAGTGATTGATTTAACATGATTTGTATAGTTCATAAACATATTACTCTATCCCAGAAGTGTGTGGAGCAAACTAATGGAAACAGATCTTCTGCGCAAGTATTGACTGGAGAGTGCTCGACGAATGTACACACGAGAGGGAAAAGGATTGCATGGAGGAGGCAACGCGACTGCAGCTACCAGCCGTTTGGAGTAGCGCGTACCGCTTTGCTTCGCCCACTCGCTTTCTCCTATGATGGAGTATGGACATATTACTCTTTACAATTAGGCATAATTTATTTATTAATATTTAATTTCATGGGTACATATTAATTAATGCATATAACTTCAGAAAATAAAAAGCAATTTGCGAGTAGAACTGTTGGGAGTTTCAAAAAATTACCATGACCCTTTCTCACGAAGGTGGAGAGCTCACTCACCTGTAAGCTTTGCTTTAACATTTAGATACGAAATGCATATGCAACAGCTTTTAATCAAGTCTCATACCCGGAATATGCCCTTTTATCCCTTCCAAGGGTTTCCCCTATGACGTAGTCGTGACGTCGTCACCTTGTAATGAAAGGGTCCCAGGTTTAATACCCAGTGAAGGCACATATTTGTTCGGATTTATCTTTAAACTTAGGCCCAGTCCCAATTAGCCTATCTGTGTGTGAAGTGAACTTATTAAAAAACTCCACCCCTTCTGGAAGATGAATGACTTAGTTCTCAATTTTTAAACATCATACAGATAGCCACCTTGTGACAAATTTAACGTTGATATTCACTATAAAAGTTAAATTAATGCACTTGAGGCAAAAATGTACACATTTGGAAACCCTTAAAGTTCGTATTCATTTTCATAGAATTCCTATTTCTATATACTAGTATAAACTTATCTATTACATATCTCTTTAAAGCTTATGAAACTTATAAGACCTTTGGTTTGAACATATTCTTGAACATGATTTCTCAACAACTTTTTTCATAGTTTTTTATTTCATTGTGAATGTACTTTTCTATACTGGACATAATATTTGCAATACTCTGAAAATAGATCAAATCTCTATTTCGATTCGTTTGGGAGTTGTGGCCCCAAAACTAAACTGGCTCATAATAGCCAACATGGCTTACGATCTGTTTCAATATGGCGGAAAATCCCTCACTGCATTTTGTGGTTGACAATGAGGTTTCAGTTTTTCTATTTTAAATGTTTAGTTGAGAGCCTATTACGACTGTACTAAATGCAAAAGCAGTATGAAGATGCAAGATGCTAACCTGCTGCTTCGTGATGTAGATTGGCTTGTTGACGATGATCCACGTGACGGTCTCGTGGCAGGCAGGCATCGTCGTCGACCCATCGTACGTCATGTAGTAGTCTGTGTCAGGAAGAAGGCCTCTGAGGGACATTCTTCTCACTAGCACCTCCTGGCCTGGAAGAAGAGACGGTGATGGGTATGTCAGAAGCATTAGAAGACTGTTATGAAGGAGTACATACACAGGGTATCCCAAAAAAGATTATCCCCAATTTCACACCAAAATATATTTAGGAGACACAATAAGGAATCATATACTTTTGTGTACTTTGAAGTGTTGTGACAGGACATATCAAGGAAGAACATTCCATAAGTAAGTGAAGCCGATTATAATATGTTTTTGTAATTTTTAAGTGTAAAGTAAACCTTGCGTCTCCACGAATGAAGCCGGTTCATAAGCCAGAGGTCTATGAGCGTGATACACGCAACGATAACATCGGTGGCGTCTTCTACATTGATATCGCTTTCACCAGAAACCAACGAGGGTTCGTGGCACAGCTGCACACGTGGTCCTACACAACAAATTTCACGGAAGGACCATCGAAGTGTCGGTATGCGGCCGGAGCTCCCCTCGACAAGTCAACAGTCGGACAGTTCCCCTCCCCACTCTCTTGCGCCTAATGCAATGGAAAAGAAAACCCAAGCCATAAATTTCACCCACGGGATATCCGCACCATTACAGTCCGAATCCGTGGCATAGGTGGAAGATACGATAAGTGCGCGCGCTTAAGCTTGGTGTAGAGGTACCTCGGTAATCATTTTGCAACTTTCGCTTTGTAGAGTCAACATTCAATTGAAAAGACAAACTAAAACTTCATGCTACTTGGTGATTTTATCGATAGCACCGCATTTAGAGAAGAAAAGTAAATGAAGAATTCACATTCCGTATTTTCAATTTAAGTAGTAAGTAGGTGGAAAACATTAAGGTGCTTTGTTTGGTGTCTACTTGCTGCTCCCACATTGTGCGCCTCCGCCTCAGAGCGCAATGGGCGACGTTCGAAGTGACACCTGGCGGGAAATGTGGACACTGAAATGCTCGGGAGCCTTTCGATTCGGACAGGAAAGCGATGGCGACAAAGTTTTGGCGCGCTTGCAGATTCGGACACAGAATCACATGAATAACATGTTCTGGTGACTCGTGTGCTTTGCTTTCGCTGTTGTATCACATTAATATTACAGATATCTAAACCACACAAAGGTTCACGTAAATGCTCTACAAGGAATTCTAAACAGATGAAGTTCAGAATTTGATATAGACTTTTCTGCTGCAGTCCATGCGGTCAATAAAATACAATGAACATGTTTTGTGGCTCAAGCACAGAGGTAAAATATTTCTTTGAAATAACCAGAAAAAAACAGCTTCCGGCAACCAATCAACTGTTTGAATGGCGAGAAGCAAATGATTGTTAACCAGAATCAAATTCGTTTAACAATTGTGCACATTTGTTTAGAGCTACCAACAAATTTGGTCAAAGTTATCAAATTTGGTAAAGGCCAGTGTGCGAATTAACGGGGGGGGGATACCGTGGAATTTCCCCTCCACAAAAAATGAATCCCCGGCAAAAGAGGATTATTTTTATCCCTGCCAGGGACGATTTTATCCCCTCAAAGATTTATTGCTTGATTTGCTTTATTTTACTTCGCTTTTCTGCCACTTTTGGCTAAACGCGAATTATCCCCTCAAAGAAAATGGAATTGAATGCATATAGTATATTATTTCTTACCTAGTATACCATTTCTTAAATATACAGTGTGTCCACAAAACATTCCATGATTTTAAACGACCACAAAATTTTAATTATGTATATTACGAAATTTATGCCGATACCATTTGAAAGAACAGCACAAAGAATTTTAGCGGATGTGTAACTGTTGGCGTTAACTACAACAATAGATGGCATAACAATAAGATAATGAAAAATTTTAAAAAGGAGAAAAAGAAGAAAAACATTCTTTCGATTGTTAATGTGTTCTTGTAAATGGCATTGTTGTTAGAAGCAAATTGTGTAGAGCTAGCCTGCAGTTAAACATCTCTAAATCCTCCGTGTCCAAAATCCATCTCGATGTTCAGAACGTTCTAAATGAGAAACTTGATGGAAGATGGATTGGGTGCTCCGGAAACAAAGATGCTGTGTTCTGCAAGTGGCCACCGAGGTCCCCTGACTTGCCTGTCTATGACTTCTGAAACGTCGTATCATTGCCGCCATCGGGACCGTCACTGTAGGTACGTTGCAACGCGTGTGGCATGAGTGAGGATATCGCCTTGATGTTTGCAGCGTGACACGAGACGCACACATTGAGTGCGACTGAGGTAGGTAGTTAGGTATTAAAACTTTTGAGTTTCTGCTTCTAATAGCACCAATTTTATATAAATATGAGTACCGAGAGCGATGCTGTATGTGTTTATAATCACGGAATGTTTTGTGGACACGCTGTATAACAAACACAATTAAAAAAAAAAAATTGTGTCCATTAATGATGCAGCCATTAAACATTTCCCTGTTGAAAAATATGCAGACTTGTGGATTAAAGAAGGACACAATTCCGCAACTGACCAACGTCACAACTTATTAAGTTTCCATGGCATACTGCTGATATTTTAAATGTATTAAAGTGTTGACAAGATACTAGTAGGTTAGAACTTGGCAATAGGAATTTGGTCAAGTTTCCGGTGTTACTATTTCTATAGCTCTTGTATGATTTTGAGTCTCCTTAGAATGCGAAAATACTGTTTCTTAATTACGTGTAAATTTTCTTATAACATTTAATGAGCTAGGTTAAAACTAATATTCTAAGTAAGGTATTTAGAAATGCAAGACAATAGTCTAGTTTACTGACTGGTAACACATACAAATTTGCATACACCCAGAATAAACTAACTTCCGAAATGAAATCACAAACACGCCATTAAATGGGCATCACCCCCCCCCCCCGAAGCAAAAAGCTTAAATCGCACAGTGGAATACGCTCAGTGATGTGCAGTAGACTATACGTTTACGTCTACATGCGTTGTCTACACGTAATCTACGCGTAGGTTACATTGGGTTGTAGTTTACATAGACTACATAGACAATCTAAAGTGCATTAAAATTAATTTTCAAGGGTTTTATGAAGGAAAAGTGACATTTTCAACTATATTGGTTCCTAACGAAATGAAAAGAATCCTATTTAGAACAAAATTTCCCGTCTCTTCTATTATCAACTATGGAAGAAGATAAATAGTATGCAAAAAAACAACCACAGATGGCAGCCGTGAGGCAAGAGTGGTCTTTCTCCAATAAAACATTAGAATATTCCTTACATTAGGTTTTTTCCTAGGTAAGAAATTGTTCGAATTTGGAAGAAATAGTAGGGAAAGTTCTCCTCACACATCAGCAACTGCTACGCAGTATAATTTTCACGGCGCCCTTTGCTAAGTTATCACCTTTCGCCATGTTGTTTACATAGATTACGTAATCTACGTGTATAAAATAGTCTACGTGTAGAATGTAGACTATCGTTGTTTACGCGTAGACGCACATCACTGGCATACGCTACTGTCTGCAAGAATTACGCACTGGGTACCCTGTCTTTCTCGAAAACCAACAGCCGAACACAGTACCGATTCAGATGAGGCATCAGGGTGTAGTACTCTTGGAGATCAGATTACGTAATCACAAGTTACAGAAAGTTGAGCCGTTCCTTCAGCAGATTAATCCCTTCAATCTCTCCAAGGATCGCCACGTGTGGAAATTTACTCCAGCAATTTGCGAGAACGGAAAGATCAAATGAAACTTCCCCTCGGAGGGGGAGGGGGGAGATCTTTCCCTGCCGAGTGCCTTTCCGAAGGAACGTCAATTATAGAGGGAGATTAGACTGAGAAATTGGGGGAAGGAGTCGAGGATCTAGGGAAAGTTGAAATGGTTTGACGAATACTGCGGGATGCTGGCTTACAAAGGGATAAATCTGTCACATATATCAGTAAGGATGTATCCTCCCTGCCTCTTCCTGTGTCTGACGTTGAAGTCGCTTCTGGAATGTGGAAGGGATTAGCTAGTAGCAGAGCGTGGTAACAGGGATGCTAGTATCGTTAGCTGGATGGCAACTCCTGTTTGTATCTCTCTCTCTCTCTCTCTCCCCATATACATTTCTGTCAGCCTCTCTCTCTCTAAATCTCTTCAACCATTTTGCCTTAACGTTCTTTCTATTTTAGAATCTTACTTTATTCCTCAATTTCTCCTTCTCGCTCTCTTCCTCCTCCTCCTCTCTCTCCATTATCTCTCTACCTATATAAACTTCTCTCTCAATCTCCTTCATTGATATTGAGAGGTGCCTCACTCAATACATATATATATATATCTCACTTTTCTAAATCTCTTCCGTTCGTTTTCAAGAACATGCTTTATCCCTTAATTTTGCCATATTTATATCTCCTCTCTCTCTCTCTCTCTTAAACTCTCTCCACTTCTAAATTTCTAACTGAATCATGTCTCTCTCTCTATCTCTCTCTCTCTCCCAAAATCTCTTCCACTATTTCTGCTTAAAACTCTTTCTTTCGAAAAACATTCTTCATCAGTCAATTTACTCATATATATACGTATATATATATATACTTAAACTTCTATCTGAATCTTCTCTCTCCATTTTCATTTCTCTCAGTCTCTATCCCTCTAAATCTCTCCCGCTTTCTCATAAAGGCTTCTCCCTTTCAATAACTTTATTTCTCAATTCCTCTTCCTCTCGCTCTCTCTCTATCAATTTCCTTCAATAATATTGAGAATGGTCACGCTCGTGCCTTGTAATCAAAGGGTCTCGGGTTAGATTCCTAGTGTAGGTAAATTGCACAGCGGTTAGGATGGCACTTTAAATTTTGGACAGAGTGCAAATCAGCCTTAGCATCAAGTGGACTTACAACCAACAACGTTTGCCAAATCTTGATTATGAGGCTTGCCTCTCTGAATCTCTCTCTCCCTCTCTCCATGTTTATTTCTATTTATACTTATCACTATTCATCCTCATCTTCACGATTAGTAAAAAGTGGCAGAAAAGCGAAGGATAATAAATCAAATTAAACAATAAATTCATCCTAATCTGGCTCTCACTTGAATATCCTTCACTATTTCTCCCTATATCTCCTTCCCTTTATCAAACTTTCTGTATTCCTCAATCTCAATGTCGGTTCTTTCACCAAGGCTGATGTGAGCGGACACTGAGGAACGGCTAGTGACGTGTGCGTGGGTGCTCGAACGACAGAAATCGTAGACACGCACTCTTAAGAGCTCATTATGCTTTAATATGTTTTCATTTCAAATACTCATGCGAAAATAAAGCACTTTGTCTTCTTTGGAACATCTACTCTACCATAATTCGACTACCTGTTCATTGCTTATGAATTGGCAGCCATATCTCTTGCATTTTTACAACTCTGAAAGTATTAGTTCAAATATTAAAACTGTAAAGATATACCTAGTAGACTTTAATTCCTTAAAGTAATATGAGTTGATCAAAATACAGGGTGTCTCAGAAATATTTTCGTTTTGAAAACTATTAATACTTCAATTTTTGCATAAAGATAAATATATTACCAAAATAAAGCTTAAACATTACATTTTTATTTGTGAAAAATAGTATTGGGCAAATGGGGACCGTTCATGTTTTCACATTCAATTATTCTTGAACTAAAGTTTTCGATTACTCGCATTGCACGAGGAATAGCATTGATTTCATCTGTAATTCCTTGCTTCAATCCTCTCAAATTTTGTGGCATTGGGGTGTATACCTCACCCTTAAGGTAACCCCATAAGAAAAAATCTTCTGATGTCAAATCAGGACTTCTCGATGGCAAGTTAATGTTCCCTCTGCGACTGATAACCCTTTCTTGGAATAACTGATAAAGAGAATTCAGTGACTGTGTAACTTCTGAGCGCTACTGTCAAATGATTAGGACATTTCTAACTCCTGCAATTCAGAACCATGATAGCTACAACAGAAACACGTTTCTCCAGCAAGGTCAGTTCTCACGTCACCAATGAATCACTGTTTTAATAGTTTCAAAAACAAAAATATTTCTGAGACACCCCTTACATAGAATGTAAGAATCGTACTAAAGAATCCACACTAGTGCCTATTGCATACCTCCATATTTTATCTTGTCCAGTTGGTCAGTGAGAAGTCTAAGTTCAGGATTGGATAGATCTCCTAGCTGAAAGGAAAGAAGAAAGCAATTAGAAACCAGATGAAAATTTACATCAAATATAGTTGGAAAACAAACAAATAAGTTCTAAAAAATCACCGAGTCAACTTGTTTCGTACTTTATAAGGCAACACATACAAGTTGGTATTCAATGGTTCCCTAGATTACTACAGAGTGATGAATAAATATTGTTTCGAACAATGTCAGTTGGCAACGCTGTCGGAACGCAGGTACACGTGCGCAGTAATTGCCCCTGCTCAGGCAGCTGCAAGGCTCGTAATCAGTCTGCCATGGAACGCTGGCTGGTTCAGACATGAATCGCCACAGTGGAGTCGTTCATCCGAACATGTTCCATTCAGAGACGCACCGAGAAACTACAGGGCGCAAGATATATGCGACTATATCTCTTCCAATCTGAACATTCTTGAAATCAACATGAGATACGAAGATATATTGCTCTTCCTGAGAACAGAAGAATTAGAGGTAGCAAGATCAAAACAAACTTTGACAACCTTGGATGTCCAAACTTTGTTTTTTTTTACCCACTTTATGCACAGAAAGGCTAATCAGGGCTAGATATACTGTTTGAAAAGGGATTCGAACCACTACGTGTCTTCAGCAAGTATCGAACCCAGGACCCCTTTGTTAAAATACGACAGCATTACCATTACACCATCGAGGAAGGCAAACTTTGATACTGAGTCCTATTCCCGTTCCTCTCTCTTTCTCTTCATGTCTTCATTTATCTTAATCTGGCTCTCTCTCTTCATCTCTTTCACTATCTGCACCCCTCAATCTCTCCATCTATTTCTCTTCTTCTTTACATTTTCTTTATTATACTCCATCCCACGCTATCCCTCTCTTAGTATATCGCTTTGCCTTCCCGTTTCTTTCTTTATCCGTTTCTATCGTCTACTCTACCTCTCTCTCTCTCCCTCTCCCCTTACCTTCATTCAATATCTAAGGGTAATTAGGCTACTGTAACACATTAATAAACTGGGTAACAGTTTCATACATCGGAGACACATTTCTTCAATTTTACACAAGAAACTACTTACGCAAATTAGTTTCTCCAAGGTTTACAACGTTCGTCAAGGTATTTTCTTTCATCGTGGAATATATTTGACCGAGAAATCATGTATTTTTCAAGAGAAATATCTCACCGACGCACAATTGCCATTGCTTTCATTTGCTTGCCCTACGACAACTGGATGCTGCGTACGTTTGATGACGAATGCCCCATGTCAGTGTTTCAACCCCCCCTTTTTTTTACTATGCTTGCCTAACGTAACCAAAACTTACCTAACCTTATCGGAAATGGTTCGTGGGGCTATCCGTGAATGGTTCGTGGGGCTATCCGTAAATGGTTTGTGGGACTATCCGTGTACGGTTCGTGGAGCTATACGTCAGCTACCCGTACATAATGTATAATTTCCACCGGTGACGAACACGATAGCAGGTATTTTTCGATGAAGAAGGTTGAAACAGTGCATACCCACAACTTGAGTCAAGATGTGCCCGCCACGTTGTTTGTTCCGGAAGAAATGAAAGGAATAATAAAAAAAGCACTCAGAATGTGAATAATTGCGTTTGTTTTCGTGTAAAAAGCATAATGGCACCTTGAACTATGTTCCACAATACACAATTGATAAGTACGAACCATGCGAAACACAAAATATCAGGTTTTAATGTGTCTCCGATCTATGAAACTGGTACCATAAACGGTGCTAGCCGAAGGGGGGGGGGTTACAAAATTTACAAAATTTGTACCCCTAGGCTATACTTTGTTTTGGACCCTGTTGACATTATTATTTTTATTATTATTGCTATAACACACCTGATTAAATATCATTCATTAAGCTTCGATAAAACAATACACTTAGATTTAACAAAAGAACACTAAGCTTAAATTGTTCCTAGAAACTCTATCCTTCTACCTTCATTCACATAATAAGCAAATAAAAGGAATTAACATGTTGTTTTATTGGGCTATTGCCACAATATTAAGGAATTTTAATAGTCGATGGTCTTTGCCACTTCTTCCTTTCAGCGACTCATTTTTGTGCGGCCCCTGGGCTATAGCCTAGGATAGGCTAGTGGTAAATTCTCCATGGTGTTAGCATCACTTTTTGCTACAAATCTTTGCATTCGCTATATCTGGTTAGGAGAGGTGTGAATCGAATGCAAAGAAATTTAAAGAGAAATAACAGGTACAAAAAGTTGCTTCTGCTGCACTCTCTGACAAACACCGTGATTTGGCCTAGGGTGTGAAATTTTTCGAACAACACTGTGATTTGGCCTACGGTGTGGAACTTTTCGGACAACACTGTAATTTGGCCTATGTTGCGGAACTTTTCGGACTACACTGTGATTTCGCCTATGGTGCGGAACTATTCAGGCAACACTGTGATTTGGCCTATGGTGTGAAACTTTTCGGGCAAAAACTGTGATATGGCCTATGGTGCGGAACTTTTTAGACAACACTGTGATTTGGCCTATGGTGTGAAACTTTTCGGGCAAAAACTGTGATTTGGCCTATGGTGCGAAACTTTTCAGGCAACACTGTGATTTGGCCTATGGTGTGAAACTTTTCGAGCAAAAACTGTGATTTGGCCTATGGTGCGGAACTTTTCAGACAACACTGTGATTTGGCCTACTGTGTGGAACTTTTCGGGCAAAACCTGTGATTTGGCCTATGGTGTGAAACTTTTCGGACAAACACTGTGATTTAGCCTACGATGTGGAACTTTTCGGACAATACTGTGATTTGGTTTACGGAGTGGAACTATTCGGAAAAACACTGTGATTTGGCCTATTGTGTGGGACTTTTCGGCCATAAACTATTTTTTGGCCTATTGTGCGGGACTTTTCGGACAAACACTGTGATTTGGTCTACGGTGTTGAACTTTTCGTGTGTGCGCCTGTCAAAATTCTCTTGTTTAAATGGGACAGGGATTACGACATACGTATGAAGAAAGAACAACCCACTCACGTAGATTGGCCATATTTATAAGTAAAATTGATTACATTGTAAGAACTTTCCTGTGTTCTCGTAATATTGAATGTTGATCATAAATTATTTCCCTCAGTCGAAAAAAATTCTGCTCATTAACCGATTCATCCATGTGTCCTTATTAATTATTCCACTCCGAAATGAGAAATTTCGACACGGAGCTACGCAAACATAACGAGCATCACACACGTACGTGTGAGCAAACAAACGATGCAAGTGCAATATCGATTCTGCACTATTGGCTCCGTTAATTAACACTTATTGCAGCCATGATCGATGCTCTTTGCGGCTAGTGTAAACTCGCTCTGCTAACGAGATGATTAAGTGTTGATGCGTTTGCTTAGCGACGTCTCCACCGGAAGTGATTGTTGACTTGATGCACTCGACTCTCGCTCTGTTGTTTTAGACTCTCGGAAGCGACACTTTTTGCAACACTCGACTAGTGTGCACCAAATGTAAGGCGGGAAGAATATAACACCCAAAACTTTATGCACGTCGCCAGGAGTCGTTTTCGAGAGATGAGGCCTATGATATGGAATTGCGTAGCTGAAAATAATAGTAATTTATCATTGGGGAGTCTTTTCTACTAAATACATATTATTACTCCTCTCCCTTCTTGTACGATTTGAACAGTCTGCTGAGAGGCAAGGATTTCCAAGCAGATTTTCGTTGGTAGATCCGTAGTCTGAGCATCGTGTCCCATCGCAGCTTTTAACTGTCTTTCGAGATGTCTGTCTATGCTTCCTTTGCTATCTTTCCTGCTCTCTTTACCATCTCCTGCCCTTCTCTAGCATCTTATGAGCTTACTTTACTATCTTTCCCGCTTCTTTACCATCTTCTCCGCTTTCTTTACCATCTCCTCCACTTGCTTTACCATTATCTGCGTTTTTCCTACCATCATCTGCGATTACTTTACTTCACCACTCTTCTCCTTTCTTTGCAATCTTTTGCGCTTTCTTTGCTATTTCCTCAGCTTTCTTTACCATCTTTTTCGCTTTCTTTACCATCTTCTCAGCATTCTTTACCATCTTCGATGCTTTTTCAGTATCTTCTGCGCTTTCTCTACCGTCTTTGCTTTCCTCGCCATCTTCTCAGCTTTCTTTACTCTCTTCCGCGTTTTCTGCTTTCCAGATAGTCTCCTTAGTAACCCAGCGTCATTAATGGTTGTTCAGGTTCTCGATGCAGATAGTTCTGTATTCGATTCTGGTATGAACTCGGATGTTCAACTCGATTAAGCAAAAGTGGCACAATAGCGATGCAAAATTCTGACACACACTATTACGAATCAAATACAGTTTTTCGTGGGAATTTTTTTTTTCATATCAGTGCAGTGTATCCTATTACGACTTTGTAGGGTCTCGAACACATATGTTGGGGAAGAGGGGTAAATCATTTCTTATTTGAAAATTTTATTCACATTTCTTACATATTTGACTACAAAAACTAAAGTACAGTACTGACCGAGACTATCACCAAGCACGAGACATGAAGATAGAGAAAGCAAGCAAGCTAAGATGATGGATGAAATTAGCAAGTTCTCGACGTTGACGCGACACAGCAGGATACAGTCTCTATCGCTCCTTCGTTCCCTCAGGAAGCAGGTTCTCCAATTCCTGTCCGTTTGCCAGCAAATTTAGGGAAGGAACCGATGCATGCTGGGAGAGGCGTGGGGGAGGAGGGGAAGGAAAACCTGAGAAGAAAGGGAATTAGGGTTACTAGATGTAGGGGAAGGGAGTCGAAGAAGAAATTCCAGAAAAAAAGCCCAGGAGTTCGCAGTCGATATATAATGGAGGTCGCCATCTTCATTTATCTTTCATTCTTTCTCTCCGGTCGAACTGACAAATCGTTTCTTGAGCGTGTCACTTCTCTGGAGTTCAAAATAGAGAGAGAGAGAGAGAAAGAGAGAGAGAGAGAGAGAGAGAGAGAGGGAGAGAGAGAAGGAAACTGTTTGGGGAACCAATGTGGAACGGCAAACTCCGTTGGGATATTGGAAAGGTGAATAACGTTGTGAAAACTCAACGAAGGGGAAGGTGAAGAACGTCGTGTGAAAACGTAATCGAAAATCTTTGTCTGTCAACTTCCTCTTCCCAATAAATGATGGATAGCATATTTTATGCATGAGGGTTTCTGAGTGTGTGTGTGTGTGACATGCATCTCCCCCCTCTCTCTGTTTCTGGTGTCGGCTGTCGGAGTTAATTTCAGATCCAGTGAAATTGCTGGAAGTGCAAGCATGGACTTGTACTAAATATGTTGAGTTTATATCAGATCCATAGAAATTGCTGGATGTGCAAGCATGGACTTGTACTAAATATGTTGAGTTTATATCAGATTCAGAGAAATTGCTGGATGTGCAAGCATGGACTTGTACTAAATATGTTGAGTTTATATCAGATCCATAGAAATTGCTGGATGTGCAAGCATGGTATTGTACTAAATATGTTGACTTTATATCAGATCCAGAGAAATTGCTGGATGTTCAAGCATGGATTTGTACTAAATATGTTGAGTTTATACCAGATCCAGAAAAATTGCTGAAAGTGCAAGCATGGACTTGTACTAAATATGTTGAGTTTATATCAGATCCAGATAAATTGATGGAAGTGCAAGCATGGACTTGTACTAAATATGTTGAGTTTATATCAGATTCAGAGAAATTGCTGGATGTGCAAGCATGGACTTGTACTAAATATGTTGAGTTTATATCAGATCCAGAGAAATTGCTGGAAGTGCAAGCATGGACCTGTGCTAAATATGTTGAGTTTATATCAGATCCACAGAAATTGCTGGAAGTGCAAGCATGGACTTGTACTAGATATGTTGAGTTTATATCAGATCCAGAGAAATTGCTGGAAGTGCAAGCATGGACTTGTACTAAATATGGTGAGTTTATATCAGATTCAGAGAAATTGCTGGAAGTGCAAGCATGGACTTGTACTAAATATTGGCGCTGAAACGTGTTCTTACACAATAGCGGGCCTGCTGTCGAACAAATTCGGACAGCTAAAGGGTTTTGTGAGAGAGTTCGCAGAATTTGCAATTTTCATGGGAAGGGCAACGAGACAAGACGGGACAAGACGTACTCTCGTTTCCAGTAGCAAATGCCTGTCTTGGTCTCTAAATGCAAAACTGATCTCGAATCTGCAATTGCATAGTATCAAGAACGTATACAGCATGTCACCGACCTCCGCGGCCGAGTGACTAGAACAGCGCTCTCACACCAGACGGAGAGTCTCGGTTTGGTCTCTACTTTGGAGATGAGACTTGGTACTATTCATAAAATCTGACTTATATGTCAGGCATGAAATGAAATGTAAAAATCGGGAGCAGCGCATATGTGGGCTATGTGTGTGTTCCTAACGCGGCGAGCTCACTGGTCAGGCATAGTTTGAGTTGATGATCTTGCAGGTGGTTGTAATGGTGCAGTATTGATACTTGGGTAGATAGATAGCATCTATCTTCTTTCGGCTGCTTATGGGGGGATCTTACTTATAGTACACCGTATTGAACACCGTCGTCTTATGACGTCAGCGCGGAATGCCTTCGTCTTTAGTTTAGGTCTGTTAGGTTTAGTTTTCTTAGCATAAATACACCGCAGTTATTCGGGGCTTGACCAAATGGCATTATTTATTCTAAGAGCTCTAAACCCAAAATGCCTAACCTAACAACGAGAAGATTTATCGTGACTTCAGTAGACAACGGTGTTCAATAAGATGTCCGATAAGTGAGACTCGAGTGGCATGATTCTGTTCCAAATCCTAATAGCATCTTCCTCATATAGTGACCGTGCATATGGAACTGAACGGAATGATTAAGCTCACATAGTCCAGTGCTCTAGAGAAAATCTTGTTAAAGAAGAGAAATATAGCCGACCTCCATAGCGGAATGGTTATCACATCGCGCTGTGACCAAAGGGATTCCAGGTTCGAACGAATCCCAGCCTGGGCATGATTGTTCCTTTGTGAGTGTCCCTTCATCAATTTCATCATCACTCATACTCATCGTCGCGATTAGCTAAGAGTGGCAGTAAAAGGTCACTAAATATTAAAAGTCAAATGAGAAGTACGGATCGGTACTTCACTGTTCAGAAATTTCTGTTTCGTATGACGTGTAGATGGCAGATGAATCGTCTTCTTCTGATATTGTAATAAGTATAAGAAAGAATAAAGTGAATTCCATAAAATGTACATACATTAAATCACATTTACATTATGCGTTACATTATTAGACGAAATTAGCTTACTAGTCACTTCTACAAATAGAAGAACTGTATGTTTAATACAGTGACACAATTTTCTATTTGAGAACATGCTAATAAGTAAAACTGAAGTGAAATGGAATAGCTAGTTTCAATTTTTCCACATATTTGTAAATAGGGTTCTTTTGATTTCGTTAGGAACCAATATAGTTGAAAATGTCACTTTCTTTTCATGAAACCCTTGAAAATTAATTTTAATGCACTTTAGATTGTCTACGTAGTCTATGTAAATTACAAACCTACGTAATCTAATCGTAGATTACGTGTAGACAACGCATGTAGACGTAAACTTATAGTCTACGGCACATCCCCATACGACAGACTATGATGCTGATACAGATCCAAGCCTGCTGCCAATGTACAGCAGAACTCCTTCGTGCCTACGGTTTTGAATCATCTTTTTGAACCTTTTGTTGAGGTAACTTTCATTGGGTTATGAATTTTGAAAATATAACTTACGTAGCCAAAATCCATACGAGTTTGATACCAATGTGTTGAGTGGAAGGTTGATTAAACGGCTACAAATTTTTAGGCATTTGTATTTAAAAAGTGGAGGATTTGCAATGTAGAAAATCCATATTTTATCACCATCAAAATAGAGCCATCTATTGGAAGATGATGGAACTACACGTTTTAGTGTCAAATTAAGGCAATTAATACATTGAGATTTTCTGCAGATTTTATATGTGATGGGTAAATAAAGGGTTTCACTTTTTCATTCAGTATGCTGAAATCACTATGAGAGACAACAGAAACCGTGTCGACAAGTGTAATCATGGAGAAGTGGTAATACGGTAGTGGTAATTTTCTTTAAATCACAAAAGGAATTTCTCATATGACAATTTTTCATTTGCCAGAACTCCTTTAAAAGTAGTCGGGACAGAAATTCTTGCTGGGGCTGTTTTATGTTTTATTCTTGTTATTATTAAGACTCATGTTATGTTAAATAACATGTTTATTGTAGTTAACTACAACTACGAGTTGCAACTTTACAAAGACCATTTTACTCTCGGCCATCCTAAGTCTAACAGTGGTGCCAGACCCACGGTCTGTAATGCCCCATTACATACACATATATTACAGGGGCTGTTTTCGTATATCCACATCACGTTCTGGTCGTGTTTTTAGCTCAACGAACAAGTTTTCAATCTTTGAGCTTAACGTATCCATTAAAAACAACGACTTTGGGTTGTTTTACAGGTAATTTGGTTTAATAACTCTGAGGTTGGCAAGTACTACGCAAAATTAGAAGTAGAATCGCAAGGGGGAAAAGTTACCATATCCATGTCGTCACTACGTTGGTTTCGAAGCGATTAGGTCGCGCTCTGGTGCAAGGCTGGCGATAATTTAACGACGGCCGCTAGAGGTCAGCCCTTACTTCCGCTCAATTTGACAGGATAACAAAGCCCTTGTTATCAGCGCCGTCTACAACGATTCGCCTTTTGTGGAGTCTATTAAACCTTTCGATCCAGGTTCTCGGGTTACAACATGACACCACTTCACCCCAACATTGTTACACTATTGGCTAAACGTCACTCAAGTCTGCAGACAAAACAAAATGGTGGAGAAGGAAGAAGGAAAATGGGGGCAAAGCAAGGAGACTAGCGCCTCGTGGCGATCCATCGACAAATTACAAGTTTAGACAATGTTTCCAACTTTGGAAAAAAAAATGAGATGTAAAAGGATGGATAGGGGGAGACGCATTTTGTAACGCATCGACTCGGAAAACAAGGCAAAGTTCCCGAGGGCTGTTGGGTCGATGAAGTGCCCTTAGGAGTATTATCCTGAAAACCGTGAAGAATGTCATGGAGTGAACAGGTGCTAGGAGCCACTAGGCTACATTTTCTATACCTAGAACGTTTCCATGTCATTAATATGCCCTGCGGTTGTATTCCTGCTGAAAATTGACAGGAATTGGTTCTGATGTTGACGGTTGGCAATCTTGCTTTTTCAAGAAGAGATACAGTGGCTCACAAAATTGAACGTGCAACAACCGCACTGCAGGAAAAAAAGGAAAAATGAGGCAGAAAAGGCATATTCTATTAAATAACATAAACAATATTGAACAAAAGGGTTGTTGAAGTTTAATTTTAGCGCGGAGTTAACCTAAAACTAAGTTCTATCCTTTATATGTGATTTATGAGGACTAGATGAAGTACCTAATACGTGATACAAAAATTGAACGTAAGTTGAGAACAGACTTCTAAAAGGCACTCGTGCCCAAGGCCCGTAGACCGCTAGTTTCCCCCTCTCTTGAAGGTCTGGTCATAACTCGCCTTTTTTTCAGCCCCCGTGCTTAGAGCCCCGGTAGGGTTTCTGTGACGTCATCAGAATGAGACTTCTCCGAGTGTCTGCTATTTCCAACACTGTATAGTATTCAACGCTCTTGTTTTTAAGAGAAAAAACACATATTTAAGAGCATCGCAACACAACTTACACAGAGTACATGAATGTGATGGTGCATATAAAAATTATAAGTAAGCAAAATCACAAATTCACCCACGGTTACTGATGGAAAGAATTGAAAAAAAAAGCAATGGATCCATTGCTTTTGCTTTATGGTATTTGTCCTTTTAATTTTTGGATCCTGCGGTTCAAATATAGAATTCGAAAAAAAAAATCTTCCTTGACAAAACACGAAGTACTTTCTGCTGTTTTGTATTTACGATTTTTTTTTAAACAGACGAATGATAAGACTAATCAACATTTTGGGTTCTCGATCTGACACACTCAGAACATTTTTCCTAGCAATTTTGCCTTCACACTACGGATGGCCAAAAAATATCCGGATTCCGAAAAATATTAAATCTCGATTCTGAAATTTTACTATCTGAATTTCGGGGATAGAGGTTTATAACCACTTTCCACTTTTCAGGTCAAATTTATTAACGAAGCTCTCAATGTGCTGTACTTTAAGTATCGTCTTCCTCATTTCAATATCATATACTACGTAAGTAAAAGTAAGGTGCTCCCATGTGCTTTACACAACACCATGAAGACGTACAGGGGGTGTGGAGTTAGGACTCCACACTATCTTGATCATGGCCGAAGGTGGGAGTGATGTGATCAGCACCACTCCCCTGGCCGCTTTTATCCCCCAGAGTTTCCTCCAGGTACCCACTTTATACGATGCTGACTGGGCGCCGGAGCCGCTTGAACATGTGCAAGAAATCCCGGTTCTTCCCACCGGGGATCGAACCTGAGTCTCCCGCATGGTAGTCAGATCATGTACTCCGTAAAAAAAAAAAAAAAAAAGAAAGTCCGCATTTGGCAATCCCAACTACACAAGTCTTGCAAGAACACTGTTAACGTCACTAACATATCGTTCTTCAGGCTCTTCTTTGCTGTAATTCCTACTAATTCGGATTTTAAACCACATTCGTAACACACTGGTATAAAAAGAAAAATAGCAACCTGAAATGTGTGTTTTAGTAGCATTTGCTGGGAACTTCTCATCGGACGGAAATATAAGGTAAACAATATGGGCATTTTTAGTTTTCTTGAGATATTCATGCGCTTGCAGCACAGTGACACATTATTTATAGTCACCCAGACACTACAATATGAATCGCATAAAAACATTACTGGAAATACACGAATACAAGCGCAAGGAAAGAACAGAGAAACAAGTTTCCCTTGCTAAAACTACCGGATGCCAAACTTTCCCCAGCGATCTGCCATCTCTATGACGTCACAGTTTTACAACCACCTCGGCTTGGTCAAAGGGTTGTTATGCACAGACCTTCCAAAGCAGGCGGCAAACAAGTCAACGGACATTGCTCGTACCTACCTTAAAATCTAATAATGAAATGATTTATGCAAAGTTTCTTGTAGTCTGACTTCTAATGTATGTGAGCCGGGCGCAGTGTTTAGCACATCGCGCTACGACGCCAGGGGTCCCGGGTTCGAATCCCGACTTGGGCATGGATGTTTGCGAGTGTCTATTCAGTAATTTCATCATATAATCAGTAATCCCCAGCCTCGCAATTTAGTCAAAAGTGGCACAAGAAGAGAAGTAAAATAAAACAAATCAATCAATCAATCGTAATGCATGTCCGGTGAGGAGGGCTGTAGTTAGTTTTGATTCTTGTTATTTTGCGTTGCTTTTCTGCCACTTTTGGATGATCGCGACGAAGCGGATGAGTGATGATTAGACTTCGGATTTTTAGGTTCTAAAAGCGTGCTTTCAGGTTTCTAAAATAGGTTCTAAACATTCTACAAATCTTATATTTGGCCCGAAAAATCCAAGTAGGTTTCAAAAAACTTAGAATTGTTCAAAAATTCCTGAAAAATACTGATTAGGTACAATCGTTAAAAACAAAATTTCAAAAGAACCGTAAGAAATTTTAAGAGGTATATACCAGGTGTTTCAGAAATAATTGAGGAGTTTCAAAAAATTATTGGAAGTAAACTTACGTTAATGAAACCAGTCCATAACGAACGAGGAAGTATGCTTTAAAACTTGTTCTTGCCGCGTTATGTGCGAGAAATTGAAATCGCGGTTTAAAATAACCGTGCCTTGAAAGTAGCAATCACATATACTCTCACATGTCCATACAAGGTGGCACTAGCGTGAATATAAATAATAAATCAAGAAACAATAATCTGAAACCTAAACCTCGAAAGTAAAAAAAACGGAACTTATACATTAAAACTTGTATATAAATATCCTGCGAGACAGAGATATTTTCCTTATCTTATGGTTTTCTTTTCTCAATAAAACGATTCTGTGTGTGACAAAACTCATGCAAGCAATATAAACAGCATATAAAGCCGAACTTCGTGTAGAATTCACATTGAATCTTTTGATGCTGTTGAATATACAAGTTTCATGTTACTCAACTGCCATCTATTGATTAAACTGTGAAACTGTGAAATGTAGATTTAGCGAAAATTCTTTTCTTTATAAGGTTTATTCAAGAACACCGTGGTTCTAGACGCTATTGCCAAGCATAGGTATCACAGAAATATAAGGCAAGGTTCTAGGAATGTGTTTACTGCTCGATTAACCTCTAAAAGGCTGCATATGTATGCATGCAAACATAGACAGATCTCGATTTTTACTTGGGAGGAGCACGGGAAAAGCTGTAAGGATATGTTAAGATGTAACACTGGAAATGAAATATAATCTATCTTCTATCTGATGCGATTTCAACCAAACTTGGTACACGTATCACTTACAATCTCGAAAGAAATACTGTGGGGGTAAGACACCCTGGCACCCCTAGGAGTGGGGGTGGGAAGGGGTGACATGTAAAAATTATCGAAAACGACCGATATTAGTGTGGAATCCATAGTTTTCGGGGTAGCTAAGATGAATAGTGACACTCCCAATGCCGTTCAACTCCAAATTCATTTAACACTATAGTTAGAATTCAATATTTTCCTGTTTAATAGAAGATTGGGATAAATAAATACCCGGGCAACGCCGGGCAATCAGCTAGTGTGACTATAAACTAACATGGACTGGAACTACAAAGTGGCTTAAAACTACTGTGCAACGTAGCTCCATCAGATCCCTTTATTATAAGGTGATGAAATACGTAGATTCTTGTGAATCAACAATCATTACAGAAAGAAAGAAAGGGAAAGGCTACACAACATGTGAAACATTTGACTCTTGTATTTTGTCCACCATTAACGTCATTGCCTTGTAACCAACCAGTACCGGATTCGATTTCCGGCGTCCACTTCCTTATGAACATAAACATTAGCCTTGTCACTGTGAAGGACTTTTCATTTAATGGAAGCATCACACTGTAATTGTTCGGGACAACCATTCATAATGCGCAGCTCTTCATGGATGTATCAGATTAAAATCTTGTGCAATGGCATGCGAACTTCTCTCCCTAGACGTCACTTTGATCTCGATGCGCTAAACAAATTTTAAGGCATTTTGCTAACACCTCGAAAAGGAGCAAATTGGTACAAGAATTCAGTCATACCTTTTTACTGGTTAAAGATACATAAAAAACTTCGCCATTGCATTTCTAGTGAAATTCTAGCCTGATTTGATATATCATATCAACTCCTTCCCATTTAAAATTCTGAAGTTGAATTCAAGATGGCGGACATCAAGATGGCTGCCGACCGTGCGGGTGGCGTCAATGTGGTTCCCCTTTGGCCTGGCAACGATTGGATTGGTCATCACCATTTCCACGTTGCACGCTGCAGTGGCCTTGTACCGACGGTGTTAAGTCACTTTTTGTGCCACCCTGTATATTAAATGTCCCGATGTATTTGCGCTAAACTTCAATTTATTATTATACTGCCCGGAAAAAGACTGCCCAAACACATATTTTCTTCTATCTCTAATAATACTATTTTTATAATTCTTAGTCATCCGTTTTGGGACGGGGAACTTGCCCCGTGTACCTCCCTTTAATACGCCAATGTATGCAAAAGCATGCAAAGTACGCTTTGGAAGGGCATTATGTATAGTGTAGAAAGAATAACACACAAAAGGACAGAGAAGGTTAGAATGAGAGAAACTGAGAAAGATGGAACGTGACGTCACTCCACCGGGGATGCTCTTATTCTCTCATATAAATTTTAGTTCCGTGACGTTTCCTGCATTTCCACACAATACATATTGTTTATTTCCTGCCACTACATACTGTTTATTTTGTCGTATTATCGAGTTCAATGTTATCAGAGTTGAGATGTATCGAACGGTTAGAAGTAAGTTTCATGTTTCGAATTCCGCAAGTTTCATCCAAATCAGACATTTGATTCATGAGATACAGCAATTTATAGTTTTTCATATTATCTCCAATGTGGAGTTAATTGCGCTTGATCAATAATATGAAATGGAACCAACAACTAATCATTGTAGAAGTCTTTGTCAAACCGCCAATGTGGGTTGCCAGGATACTTACAGTCTGTCCCGAGAATCTCTGAAGCTAGCGAACGAAAATATGTTTCTGCGCAATTAGGACTCGACCAATAAACACGTGAGAGGGAAAAAGTGAATGCATGGAGGGGGAACGCAGTCGTTTGCAGCAGGGCGCACACCTTCGCCCCTCCCACTCGCTTTCTCCCCTTCTCTGCCGTTATGGGTGACCTTGCTTCACAGATTTCCGAGACAGAGTAGTGCATCTTTAGCGGAACTCAAGCCTATTTTTTCCTAGTTCCATAAGCTTCCAGAAGGACGTCACAGCTTCAATAGATTTCATTTTACTCGGGAAAAGTAACTGTTACTCGTAACTGCACTTTCCCAGATTAAGCCATTCGGTTCAAAGTTCTTCCCCAGAAAATGAGACAATCTTTTACGGCACACCCTATACAGGAATTCACACAATGCACTCATTCGCGTGATTAAGCCACCGTGCGCAGAATTCTTCTTCCCCACAAAATGAGGCGACCTTTTACGGCACACCCCGTACAGGAATTCACACAATATGCTCACTCTCGTGATTAAACGACGGTGTGCAGAATTCTTCTTCCTCAGAAAATTAGACGATCTTTCACGGCCCACCCCGTACAGGAATACGCAACACGCTCACTCTCGTGATTAAGCCACCATGTGCAGAATTCTTCCTCAGCAAACGAGACGATCTTTCACGGCACACCCTGAACATGAATTCACACAATACGCTCACTCGCGTGTGTGCAGAACTCTTCCTTAGAATATGAGGCGATATTTTACGGCACACCCCGTACAGGAATTCACACAATGCGCTCACTCGCGTGATAGCCACCGTGAGCAGAATTCATCCTCAGAAAATGAGACGCTCCTTTACGACACACCCCGTACAGGAATCCACACAATACGCTCACGAGGCGGGGAAGACCTGTTGCACATTTAACCAATCGGAGAACGTAAATTTAGCGTCCCGTAATTTGACACGTTGCATCCTGTTTCCGAGATAGATTCAAATCAATTTACCTGCCTTCCGCAAACGCCACATAGTGACGTAATTTAGCCAATGGCGGTTTATTGCCGATCAAGTAAATTGCTCGTCAAATAATCGAACAAAACCAGCGAAGTTAATTCCTTTCCATCCATTTCATTCCCAAAATTGTCTACTGCGTTTGGCAAATAGCAGCAAATGTGTTATATTAATTGAGGCTGTTCATATTTGCCCTTGGTCTACCAATGGCCATCACTCGTCTGCAAAACCTACACTAGTATTGAGGTAACAAACTTATAATTCGAAAAGTTGTGATTCCCTTTGTACTGTGTTTCATGATGGAGATTAACAATGGACCAGAGTGTAGTTAAATCTCAATAGAGTTCTGGAATATAGCGAACGTCGGAATTACCGCGTAACCGATTAACGCAAAAGTTAAAGTTTCACGCTTAATCCTGTTTGCGGATATTCCTTTCGGTCATATTCCTGTGTTGTGTATTGTATTTACCCTTATTCCGGTGTTATACATTGTTATTGTTTTCACGCTTAATCCTGTGAGGATATATTCCATTAGCATTTTATTCTTGTGCTGTGGATTGCTTTCGCGCATATTCCCGTGTTGTGGATTGCTTTCTCACTTAATCCTGTTGGAGGTTGCTCCTATCACTTTTATTCTTGTGGTGTGGATTCCTTCCACGCTTATTCCGGTCCGGTGGATTATTTTTTCGATGAATCCTGTTAGGAGTTGTTCCTTTCGCTTTTATTCTTACGTTGTGGAATCCTTTCACGTTTATTCCGGTGTTGTATATTGCTTTCTCGCTTAATCCTGTTGGAGGTTGCTCCTATCACTTTTATTCTTGTGGTGTGGATTCCTTCCACGCTTATTCCGGTCCTGTGGATTGTTTTCTAGATTAATCCTGTTAGGAATTGTTCCTTTCGCTTTTATTCTTGAGCTGTGGAATCCTTCCACGCTTATTCAGGTGTTGTGTATTGCTTTCTCGCTTAATCCTGTTGGAGGTTGCTCCTATCACTTTTATTCTTGTGGTGTGGATTCCTTCCACTCTTATTCTGGTGCTGTGGATTGTTTTTTCGCTTAATCCTTTTAGGAGTTGTTCCTTTCACTTTTATCCTTGCACTGTGGAATCCTTTCACGTTTATTCTGGTGTTGTGTATTGCTTTCCCGCTTAATCCTGTTGGAGGTTGCACCTATCACTTTTATTCTTGTGCTGTGGATTCCTTCCACGCTTATTCCGGTCCTGTGGATTATTTTTTCGATGAATCCTGTTAGGAGTTGTACCTTTCGCTTTTATTCTTACGTTGTGGAATCCTTTCACGTTTATTCTGGTGTTGTGTATTGCTTTCCCGCTTAATCCTGTTGGAGGTTGCACCTATCACTTTTATTCTTGTGCTGTGGATTCCTTCCACGCTTATTCCGGTGCTGTGTGTTTTCTCGCTTAATTCTGTTAGGAGTTGTTCCTTTCGCTTTTATTCTTGCACTGTGGAATCCTTTCACGTTCATTCCGGTGTTCTGTATTGCTTTCCCAGCTTAATCCTGTTAGAGGTTGCTCCTATCACTTTTATTGTTGTGCTGTGGATTCCTTCCACGCTTACTCCGGTGCTGTGGATTGTTTTCTCGCTTCATTCTGTTAGGAGTTGTTCCTTTCGCTTTTATTCTTGCGCTGTGGAATGCTTTCACGTTTATTCTGGTGTTGTGTATTGCTTTATCGCTTAATCCTGTTGGAGGTTGCTCCTATCACTTTTATTCTTGTGCTGTGGATTCGTTCCACGCTTATTCCGGTGCTGTGGATTGTTTTCTCGCTTAATTCTGTTAGGGGTTGTTCCTTTCGCTTTTTTTCTTGCACTGTGGAATCCTTTCACGTTCATTCCGGTGTTCTGTATTGCTTTCCCCGCTTAATCCTGTTAGAGGTTGCTCCTATCACTTTTATTCTTGTGCTGTGGATTCCTTCCACGCTTATTCCGGTCCTGTGGATTATTTTCTCGCTTAATTCTGTTAGGAGTTGTTCCTTTCGCTTTTATTCTTGAGCTGTGGAATCCCTCCACGCTTATTCAGGTGTTGTGTATTGCTTTATCGCTTAATCCTGTTGGAGGTTGCTCCTATCACTTTTATTCTTGTGCTGTGGATTCCTTCCACGCTTCTTCCGGTGCTGTGTATTGTTTTTTCGCTTAATCCTGTTAGGAGTTGTTCCTTTCGCTTTTATTCTTACGTTGTGGAATCCTTTCACGTTTATTCTGGTGTTGTGTATTGCTTTCCCGCTTAATCCTGTTGGAGGTTGCACCTATCACTTTTATTCTTGTGGTGTGGATTCCATCCACGCTTATTCCGGTCCTGTGGATTATTTTTTCGATGAATCCTGTTAGGAGTTGTTCCTTTCGCTTTTATTCTTACGTTGTGGAATCCTTTCACGTTTATTCTGATGTTGTGTATTGCTTTCCCGCTTAATCCTGTTAGAGGTTGCTCCTATCACTTTTATTGTTGTGCTGTAGATTCCTTCCACGCTTATTCCGGTGCTGTGGATTGTTTTCTCGCTTAATTCTGTTAGGAGTTGTTCCTTTCGCTTTTATTCTTGCCCTGTGGAATGCTTTCACGTTTATTCAGGTGTTGTGTATTGCTTTATCGCTTAATCCTGTTGGAGGTTGCTCCTATCACTTTTATTCTTGTGCTGTGGATTCCTTCCACACTTATTCCGGTGCTGTGGATTGTTTTCTCGCTTAATCCTGTTAGGAGTTGTTCCTTTCGCTTTTATTCTCGTGCTGTGGACTTCTTTCAAGCTGTATTTCATGTTGTGTATTTCTATCGCACTTAATCCTGTTAGAGGTTATTTATTCCCTTTCTCTTTTATTCTTGTGATGCGGATTGCTTTTACGTTCATTCAGCTGTTGTGTATTGTTCCGCGCATAATCCTGTTAGCGGTTATTCCTTTCTATTTTATTTTGTGGATTGCTTTCACGGTTATTCTGGTATTATAGATTGCTTTTGCGCTTAATTCTTTATCAGTGGCTATATAAGACTATAATTAATATTCATTAAAGTATTAACTTTCTTTGTATAAACATGAAACGATACAGGTACTCAGAACTTTAGTAATAAAAGATGGTTGGTATTACTGTTAAATTTGATACTAATTGGAAGAAGAAGTAACTGACTTAGAGTTACTTACTTTTAAATAAGCTTTATTTACAGCTACTGTTTGTTATTCGAAGAAGTAATTGTTTCTTCAATCATTGTGCCATGGAACGTTGGCCGGTTCAGACACGAACCGCGACAGTGGAGGAGTTCATCCGAACGGGACATCGCATATGGAGATCCAATAGCATTGTACACTCTCCTAACTAGTGCTACCAATTGATTCTTCATGCAACATTTTTGTCCAATGTTTGTTAAACTGCACCTTGAGACAAGAGTGCTGTATAAAGAAGCGAATTTCGGCACTACTTAATGAAGAGAGTGTACAGAACCAGACGTCTGGAACATGATCGGATGAACACCTTCACTGTCGCGATTCATGTCTGGACTGGCCAGCGTTCCATGGCAGAATTATTGTGAGCTTTACATCTGCTTACTGCGCACTCGTTAGGACAGGCTTATAAATTAACATTGGTAAATACAATACGCGCAATCCTATAGTTGTAGCAGCAATGTTAATGATAATGGTAAACCAACCTTAAGTAATTCACTCAGGTACTACTCATACTGTGCTAGAAAAATATGAGCCTTCCTTAAGCTGAGCTCCTTGCAGATATGGATTTACCCGCACACCCTGGGCTGTGAATCAATTTGTGCCTCTTGGCTCGTGCTTGCTTAAGTTTCCTAGAACCAAAAAATCTCTCCGAGAATAATAAGAGGGTGGTAGGGGAGGGGTATAAGTCACACCGCAGAATTATCGATTGACTTTTTCGCTCGTTTCCCCCACCCCATCCATGCTCCCCCACCTACGTCACAACAGTTGCCTGAGCGACGGTTGGTCGCCTTGGCTTGATCCGGTCGTTCTCATTTCCCTCAGTTGACCAACTTTCGGAAAAAGTTCCGAAGAGTCGCGGGGGTCGAAGATTGCGCATTCCCCCTACTCCCTCCCCCCCATACGCCCTAACTCTCTTTCCTAGCGCAGCTTCAAAGGTGTGGAGCGCTCTAAAGCATGTAACACCCATCCTTCCTACTACACTGTAAGTGGACAGTGTTATACTTCAGATGGATTCATATTGTTACAGTTCTCACCCCCCTCTCCAGAGCCGCGGTGATCCAGTCATCTGACTGCAACGCGGGCGGGAAATTTTTCCAGCAGTGTTCCTGCATTTGACCGACTCTGGGGTACAACCGCCGTCTGACAACTGGGTGTCTGAGGCAATCTTGAGGGGGTAAAGGCGGCCGGAGCGTGGTGCTGATCTTGTCACCTCCATGTAGTCGAAATTGTGTGTAGGGTCCTACGTTGATTCTCCTCCATGTGACGTCACGGTATGTTGAAATATGCAGTGGGGAGCTTTACTTTTACCATTTACCCTCCACCCTCTCAAAGATTTACAACATACACCCAATCCTGAGGCCACCTCCTGAACTCAACAAAGAAAACGGTCAAAATGTGTTTATCTCTTACGCATATGAGGAAAACCAAGAATCTCTCTACCCCAGGTTCGAGTCCTGGCCGTGTTCATTAGCGAGTATCCTTTCATTAATTTCACCTAATCATCATTCATCGTCATGTTCGCGATTAACCACAATTAATCGAAAAGCAAAGCAACACAAAATAGAACAAACATATAATAACCTGGGCTGAATCCAATGACGTACGCGTGAGGAAACTGGTGAGATCACAAAATTACACTTCTAGAAACTAATTTTGACGTTTTAATGTTTCTTAATCGACAAATGTGTCATGGAAGGATAGACATGTGATGAAGAAATATAATTAAAGTAAATAAAGTGTTTAAACTGAACGTGTACTCAGAAGATCATTCTCGTTCTTAGTACACTCTTTTGGACTTTTTAGCACTCTTAATGCACATCGACATGTACTAAAAGTAATCAAATGTAATTTCCAATAAGTGTTACAAAAGTGTATTTTTTAAAAAATTTACAAATAATCACAAATCTTCTCTCTATGCCAGAAAATATTATATTTTACTCCTCCCAAAATCAAATCCACCGTAATCGATACATTTAATTTACAATTAAGGGAGAATTCACGCCAAAGAAACACGCAACACGCGACACGTCCACGTCCAAAATATATTAGTCAACATGGTAAAGTACTCTAGTGCATTGTTTTTCAACCGCCGGGCCGCGACCCGATGCCGTGCCCTCGAATCAACTATGCTGAGCACCGAAATGTTCTGCTGAAACTGGTTGACAACTACCATAATCCCAATATCATATTTGAGTTGTGAGTTTTCGTTTTTTAAGTCCATTTTATGCACAAATAGACTAATCAGAACTGGATCTGCCCGGTGCCTCCCCGGTTATCGAACCCGGGATCACTTAATTACAAGGAGACGACGTTACCACTTTGTCTTCCATATCTTTATATTTGTCAACAATCCTACACACGTAATCAAACTATTATCACTCTTTATGATTATGCTAGAATTTATTTATCAATACTTAATTTCATAGGTACATGTTAATTCATGCATAAAATCTTAAATACTGTAAATATTTACGAGGAAAATTCTTCGGCTAAGGGCATTGACTTAAAAAGAATACCGTGACATGGTTTCAAGAAGGTTGAGAACCATTTCTCTAGTGTTTAGGTATTCGAAAAATCTAGCGTATACAGTTTGAGGTCAGTGCATATTATTTCTCAGTTCCCCGTGCACAACATGCATCTCCCAACTTTCAATAACTTGAACAAATTTTACAACGCAATTTACATGTCACAATGTCTCTTGTTACGTTATTTTCGGGTGACTAATAAACTGATTAATGCAATTATATCGGTACCATCATGCAAACTGAGCAAAGAAACCAGTGTCGCTTGCCGCATGCATCTTGTCTCTTTGGTGTGAAACACTCGTGTCGCATGTTGCATGTTGCGTGTTGCGTGTGTTTTCGGTGTGAATTCTCCCTTAGAGTTAGATCCTAACCACTAAAATGTTTCCCCCAACTAGATTTAAACGGTAGAGTGTATATAAGGAAAATAAATCATAAACTATATATTTAATAGCAAAACTACATCTAATTTCACATTATATTCTTTCCAATAGAAGGATCTGAGTTGCAATACCACGTTGGACATGAAGATTAACAGTATGGCGTTTGAGATTTTTCAGCATGAAAAAAATTCAGTAACTTATTTTTAAGAATAGGGATATTATTATGGAGGTCAGCAGGATTTTTTACGAGTTCAGTTCAGCTTCAGATTACAATTATTGTATTGTATCAGTCTTTCTTGTGTTATTTTCAGTCTAATACAATAACTAATGAGAGGCAGATGCAATATCCAGAGAAGGGGATTTTCCCCAAAATACATCCTCCCAAAATACAACCCTGATGATTAGCATATATATATATATATATATATATATATATACACACACACAAACACACACACACAAACACACACACACAAATGAAAAAATGTTCAAAATAATATTGTTATATTTAAAAGTATATGTATAATATACAACTTACCTGCAACAGTAGGGATATGGCTACAATTCCTTGAGCTTTATACACTGCTTCTGAGAAGTTGGAGTAAAGTTGAGAGTTAAAACCGAAGATTTGTATCTGTAAGTACAATACATAAAAGAATATATAAGTATAGCATTATGCCTATGTTATAGGCATATAACAGTTATCCAGATAAATATCATTCAATTAATACTAAAACTAGACAGTGACAGTGTAACTATACTGAAATTTATTATATTATCTTCATAATGCTTAGATTCTGAAGAAGATGGCTTCATCTAGAAAGCTCAGTTTACTGTCATCTTCCGAAAACGGGAGTTCTGGATAAACGATTACGGGCTATCGAAAGTTGACTCTAATCTCATCTTCAGAAGTCTTAACTTCTGGAGAAGATTTTTAGATTTCGAAAGCTGACTCTGCCCTCATCTTCAGAACACAAGAGCTCTGCATAAGCGATTACGAGGTTTAGAAAGCAGACTCTAACTTCATCTTCAGGACACACAAGCTCTGAATAAAGAATCGAAAAGGATTCAAATGTATCACATACTAACTTCAGAATAGGTTACTTCTGGAGAAAATAACTGTCTTTACTACTCTCACCCTCACGCACTGTACACTCATCCTCAAGTGCAATTTACTCTGATCTTCAGAACGCAAAAGTCCCGGAGAAGATATCAATCCATCTGAAGTTGACTTCAGAACTGACTATACCCTCATCTTCAGAACAGGCAACTTCTGAAGAAGTTTTTCTTCCTTCGTTAAAGAATGAGCCAATGTACACCACCCTTCGGCGTTTGTCAAGATCTGGTAAGTAAGTATTTATGTTTTTCCAATACCAACCATTATCGCAAGGAGAAATAGTATTTTGTTTACTTTACTTAGAATTTCTACATCTTTGGTTAATCGCAACGAAAAGACTGAACTGTGAGTAGAAAAAAATTAACACAAAACACCCAGTATCCAAACATAGTTCCTGTGGAGTCGAATTGCGCCAAGATGACCACTAACCCACTGAAGATGCATTGTCGAGGATGCCTCTTGAAGTTTCGAATCTTCAATTGAACTGTGTTGGGAAACACAGCATATCTATAAACAATAATCCAGATGGTCAGTTTGTGCACAATTTATTTACAGTGGGACTTCCAATTGTCAATTTAATAGAAGTTAGGTTCCATTGCTTGTGTTTTTACGTTTTGTTTATTTTATTATATTGTTCCAGTATAGTTTACGTATCACTCAATTTATGTTTAGAAAAAATGCAGACAATAGCCTTGAAGGTACATGGAATAGAAAGGCAAACTTTGTTTGAGGATTCTACAAAATAATTTTTTGAAAATGAATTATGCCACTTGAAGGAACGTTTTCGTCAAAATTACGAAGACATATTACGATAGTTTGGCCATAATTGTTCTAGAAGGCAGATTAAAGAATAGGATTGTATTATGTACATTCTTCAGTTTAGCCTCTTGAGACGTCTGCATGAGTAAAAATATATGTTCGTATGTTTGTATTTTCATTACCCCCTTTCTTATCTCTTCTTTCTCCATGTTTTCTTCTCTCCGTTCCAATGTCTCTCTCTGTGCTCTTGCCCTTTGTCTGTTTCTCAATGAATCTCCTTCTCTGTCTTTCTCCATGCCTTCCTCTCAATCTCTGTTCCCCATCTCTCTGTATCTTTACCTTATGTCTCTTTCTCCACGTTTCTTCCTTTCTGATTCTCTCTCTTCTTTGTCTTATCTCTCTTCCTTGCTCTCTCCCCAAACTTCCCTCTGTCTCCTTCGTTGACTCATTTTATATTTGTGCGTTCTTCTTTGTATTTCCTTTTCTCCCTATCTGCCTCTCTCTTTCTCCAATTCTCTCTGTCTCCTTTGTCTCCCTGCATCTTGCTTTCCCTTCTGTTCTCTCTGCACTTCCCTTTTTATCTCCCTTTATATTTCACTGTCTCTTTCTGCACACGTTTCTTCCTGTCTGCTTCTATCTCTTCTTTGTCTTATCTCTCTTTTTTGCTCTCTCTCCCCAAACTTCCCTCTGTCTCCTTCGTATTCATTTTATATTTGTGCGTTCTTCTTTGTCTTACCTTCTTTCTACCTGCCTCTCTCTTTCTCCAATTTTCTCTGTCTCCTTTGTTTCCCTGCATCTTGCTTTCCCTCCTGTTCTCTCTTCATTTCCCTCTGTCTACATCTTTATCTCGCTTTTTTCCTGCCTCTTTCCACTTTTCTCCATGCATCTCTCTCTCTCTCTCCTGTTATTCTTGCTCTCTGTTTCCCCACTTCCCTCTGTCTCCTTTTCCTACCTGTATCTCTCTTTCTATATTAACCTCTTCACTTCCTTCTGTCTTCTTTATATATCTTTCTCCTCTACTCTCTCCCCATCTATTTCTATTCCACTCTCTCGTAAGATTGTTTTGGGTGCGCTAGTTAGATTGTTTGCAACAAAGCAGTGTAGGAAGAAAGCGGTGTTTTCTTTACCAACTAAAACAAGCGAACTTTCGGTTTTTCCCCTGAATTTCAACTCTTTCTCTATTTGCTCTGCCTCCATCCTCTCTCCCCGCTGTGTACGGAATACTTAAATTGCACGGGCGGTCCGGGAAAACCGCGTTAGGGTTAATTGGTGGAGAAGAAGATTTTAAACAAGGTCACAGGGGTCGTCTTCCGGGCTCTACTTTTGCCTTCTTACCACGTGGTATACAACTCGATTACCAGATGGCGCGCGGATCCGCGAGGCGTTAAAGTTGGCAGTGTTGCCAGCTCCATAAAGTAAAGGCTACAAAAGATTTCATGGATTCATGTGTATTGTGTGTAATGAGCGTCGGGTAATATCGGACACAGACATGAAACGTAAATATTTGATGCGCCTAAAGTTATTTCAAATATTGTGGGGATTGTGATTCACTTCGCCGTATCAGGCTGGGCTTTAAACTACACTACAGAGCATAGAATTCTCAAAGTCTTATCCAAAATTTGTAATGGCCTACATAAAAAATATTTCCTGTAACAATTGTTTGAAATTAAGACATATAACAAGACAGGCCACATTACCATATAACATTTCAGTGCCTATCTCCTTAGGGGAACACAACTTACGTGCAAAACATCAGCTCTCGATTTAAAATAACAAACAGAAAATAATATTAACAAAAATAAGTCAATTTGATATTATTATCCAGCATTTTCTTCTGATGGAAGACCAAAAGGCACATTTTGAACTGAATATATCAACAGATGATGGGAGGTCAATACTGTATGGGAACTTTTTCAATTTTCAGTCTAGGTTCTTTTTCGGTGACAAGGTTGGCAACCATGAGTGAAGTCAAATTTATCTTACACGATTACTCTAAGCATTTTTCCACGGTTGAATATTTCCAATAAAATGTTCTCGTATATATATATATATATATATATATATATATTAGCGTTTCAGATGTACTTAGAATACCAATAATGCTCGCTCTGGAAATTGTATTATTATAAATGAGGTCGCCTTAGTTGAAGAGGCAGGTCGGGAAAGATGGTGACGGGAGGACGAGAAAGTAGGACCAAGAGGGTGAAGAGGGGATTAGAGTATGGGGTGGAAAGCAGTTATATTAAGGGGAGAAAAAGGAAACCCTAGAAATCAAATTGGCGGAAAAATACTGACGTCATTTTCGACGCAGGGGAGGGAAGACGGCCGTGTTGACGTTGGGAGGGGGAGCTTAAGCAAAACGAAGAAGTGGGCAAAAATACGAAGAAAATAAGGTAAAGTGTGCGAATCGGAGGAAGAGAAAATATATTTTCGCTTCCGTTTTCTTATTTCCTTGACGCGAGCAGGGGGGGGGGGGAGGTTGTGTAACGACTTAAACTTCCTACAAAGCTACTAAAGGGTATGGAAATGAGTTTTGCGGATGTGGATGGCCCTGGCGTCTGCACTTAGGATGAGAAGAGGAATGGGCGGGAGCACTTCTTGCATCTCCGTCTCTGGTGAATGTTTCTATTATTCCTTCAAGCGAGATCTCTGTTTCCGACCTACATACACGAACGAAAAGAAGATGCAACCTATTCCATGCACAGTTACAACTTTGTTCTTACTTAAGTCTCGTGGAGCTTAGATTTTAAAGATGGAAGGTAGTGAAGTAACATAAGTTTTAGAATGCAAGCGCATATTGCCACGGAACCATTTTGTTTCGTTTATCTCAATCATCCTGTTTCTCCAGTTCAGATTAAAACCCATCGGCAATATCGATTGATGGATTTTGTTTATTTCTCTACGCTTTTCTGCACTTTTGGCTAGTCCCGAAGATTAGGATGAGTGATGACATGATGATTATTGATAAATGGACACTCACAAAGAACACCCATGCCCAAGTCGGGATTCGAACCCGGGACCCCTGGAGTAATATCAACTTATATTCGCAGATAAGTGATCCATAATATCAGAGAATACGACAATAAAGTTTGTAACTATTAGTATCAATCAACATCGCACTAAATATGAAATCATAGGTCCCAAGTTCAAACCCTGGTCAAGCCATGGTTTGTATTTGTCCATTTCATTCATTTCAGCTGTTCATCCTCATCGTTGTGATTAACCCAAGAGGTAGACAAGCGACGTACAATATCGGTTTGGAGAAGGATGGATCATATTTCCCCGCCTTTACTATTCTATACGTTTGACGTATAGACGTATAAAAATGAATTTTGAAAGAAAATTTCACGAAACGTATTCTTCCAATGCAATGGCACAAAAATGTATACTTTATTGACGTATCTACTATTCATACAGCCAATTAGGATTAATATTATAAAAATAGAAATCGCATATCAAAAATTAATTACAATCATAATAGTTTTCACATTTAAGAATATTTCGACGGGGGCTCTAGCCAGGCAGCTCATCCTTATATGCGCCACTGGTTTACTGATTGTGAACAACCCTCAAACATACACCTGAGCAGTGACGTAGCACAGTTCTCTGGGGGACCCCCTTCAGTGCCAGAGTGGGACGGACGTAAAATAGTTAGCTAGTCACCCCCCAATTATAAATAAAAGTAACTTTTACCCCACGTATTCTGCCTTCTCATTTTTTGTTATCGACTTTACATATCAGTGTTGTAGCTTCTCGAAATGAAATCAGGTTAGTCTGAACTTCTTCTCGGATAAAAAACTGGAAGAAGAAATTAGAAATATTTTCTTGTTCTTCAACGCTGCGGCACAGCCAGGATTCTTTTATGAAGGAGGGGGCTTTACGCAGCCAAATATTATGTTCGCTATCTTTTGTACTTTTTCCTTGCAACATTTTAAAGAAAGATTACATAAAATTTACAGATATTGTTTTAAAAATACTGTTTAGGGAGTTAGTTGATTAATGGATAGTGAACACCCCTTGGACTTTGGGATGGATGCGCCTTCAGCCCCAAAAGCCATCCTCTGGCTTCGACAGGCCAAGATTCAACGTAAGAGCCGCTCACATTACGCTTATAATACTAATAGTGCGTAATCAAACCTATCATTTCAGTTATGGGGGTTGAACGGATCTCTATACATTGTCTGCATCGAAGAAGTACAAGCGGACCCCAGTCTTGAGAGATATATAATATAGCGGCGATGGGACTCTATTCACTGAACATTTGTCACTCAGTGAAATGCCGATTGGAAGGACTGGACCTCCCAAAAGGTTTTTGCCACACTGACACGGTGTTATAGTGGACCTCAATATTATTATTCATAATTTTAATGATGTCATTTCTTTTCGGTAGACCACTGACATTACTTAAAGACTTTTCAAGAAATATGAACCATTTTATTAATAGATCATCACAAGTCGAAGTGTGTGTGTAAAGGAACGCAGGGGGATGTCATCCCCAGTTAAGAAAAAAATCATAAAGAACCTCCTTCCCCCAAGCTAGAATAATTTGCATAAGCATCTTCCTCCACCTATTGCATTGTCTTGAATTTGATCCACATAAGGATCCTTCCTACCTAGGTAGCTCATCCCCAAACTCGAACAAGCAAATTCGCAGCTAGGAACTTTCACTTTGAGCACTGTAGATCACAAAATCGTAACACACTGGAAAAGAGGAACTGGTTCGACAGAAATTTCAATATGTATGAAAAATGAACTTCACAAAATCCTCCAAAATAACGGTGACATTTAACTGAAACGCTGTATACCCCGTGTGCCAAAAGAGGGGCTACTGGCCATAAGAGAAAAGCGATAATCGTCCATGGACTACACTTCCTACTGAGTTTTGGGGCTCCGTTGAAGTAAAACGTAACAGGTGTGGACAATGTGGGTAATTTATCTCAGATCTTATATCAATTTTATATTGAGGCTTGAGGCCCCCTTGAAAATATTTGGTGGGAAGTTACATTTGAAAATATCACGTGTAAAACCAATATTACTGGTAAAGGGTCGTGCGTTATCAACTTTCATTGTTTATTGTGTAGCAAAAAGGCATCGACTGATTGAGCAACTGAATCTATATATTGGATTCATAACTGCAGACAACTGACAAGCTACACTATGTTTACGACAAACTGAGTAGCTATAATGTTATGAGTTGAGGAATACTTTCCTATCAATGGCTCATCTGCGAGCAAGTAAGTTAATTCTGCATTTCAATGGAGACCCCTCTGGCTGACACAATACGCTACTGCTTATTATCGCAGACGTCGTCATATGATATGTTACTGGGAACCAGATTTCTGTTTCGTAAATCGACACCATCTGTTGAATTTCTGGGATTATGTAAAATTTCAGCACAGAGATAGAAAATTGCGGGGCCCTTACACCTAGCCCCCCCCCCCCCGCATTGCGGGGGTTGCGGTACGGCTGCTCCGCCACTGCCCTGAGCTTCAACATAATGATCATTTCCACTTACCAGGCATTCCAACAGACAAAGAATTCAAACGCGCGTCTCATCATCTGGCATTCAACCTGATTGGCTTCCGTCACGAAACTGTGCTGCAACCTGATAAACAAGTACAGCGCTTTCAGTGCCATTTGTTACCAAAGTGCTGAACTATGAAAACCATAAATTGGCAATTGGGAGCCTCAGACCCCTTACAAAGGATGTTCCTCTTGCACCGAGAGGTGTTTAGTAAGCACAAGGCTTTTCGCACACTCGGAATTCAATGCCAAACACCGCTATTTACATTCGCTGCGTTATTCTTAGCTCGAGGAGGTCCGATGTACATGAAGAGGCGCTGCTGGGAGCTTAGTGCCCACAAGAGGATTTGGCCGAGGCGAGAACAAGCCTAGCTCTCGCAATAAACATGGACGTCCACTATCATTGGTCTTCTCCTGAGCCGATGCATCATTTACAAGCCTCTTCGTCCACTCCCCGCTGGCGGTCGGGTGGCAAATTTGCTTAAAGAGTTCTCGAAGCTTGACGCTGGGTGTTTCAACACCTTGGCCATAAGGTGGCGCTACCATTAGAAGGCTTTCATTTTCCATGATCCCCTTCGCAATGGCAGAACTCTCTGCGACAATCAAAATATATTCACTATCTTATTAATAAAATGGAATGAAATGCATGCAACGGGAGAGGTGGGGGTGGAACGTTTAAGAAACAATATGTATGTATACAAAAATATAACTTCAAGATTTATCTTGCGGATTAAATAACTTAAAAATCCATGACAATTGCAAACAGAAAATAAGTGTATAATGTAAAAAGTTGACTGAAGTGATGACAATCTAAGACTGACATCTATCGTAAGAAAAAAGACAATGAGAGTTTCAAAGTACTAAAATATTCCTTTACAATTAATATAAATTTGACAATACAGGTTATAAAAGTTAATTTGTGGTGCACGCAACTGCAATTTATAATCATTATATATCTTTATGCACGATAAATATTAAAGTTTTAATGTAAACGTGTTTCAAAAAAATATACTAATAGAGGCCTATCTATATCAAGTGTTCACCTATTCCATGTTTCTTCTCATTCTAGTCACATTACAGAGAAGTGACGTCACGAATGCTCCTGCGCACAGGATATAAATGGTAGCGTCTAATTTTCATAAATTAACATGCAGAATTTAAATTTTGAATATTGCAAATTTACGGCTTTAGTTTGGAAGGCGAAGGAAAAGATCCAGAAATCAATGAAGAAGGACAGTGCAATGAGTGTCAGAGTAAAAAGGGAAAAACTGGATTCAGATAAAACACAAGAATAAAAACAGATTCCGATATTCATCAAGGACCTATGCCTCCAAGAGAGGCAGTGGCGTCGATTAAGGTAGCGAGGGGCGGTTGTTTCTCACTTTTCACCACCTTTGCCCCCTTACTATGCTAAAACGTATCTACATAGGGAAATAAATAAACTGTCTTTGCCCCCCCCCCAGTTTTGGAACCCAATCGCCGCCACTGAAGAGAGGTGAAGAGGGCAGCAAGTGAGTAATTTTGTGCTTACTACTAGCAATACTACACTATGGCGCATATTGTGTCTATCAATGTAAGTTGGCAACCCTGTCGGAACGCAGGTGAACATGCGCAGACATCTCAAAATGTGCAGCTGCAAGGCTCGCAATCAGTCTGTCACGGAACGCTGGCTGGTTCAGACGCGAATCTTGACAGTAGAGGCGTTCATCCGAACATGTTCCATTCAGAGACGTACCAAGGAGCTACAGAGCGCTAGGTACGTAAGATTACGTTTCCTGGACACTTTTATTGTACAATACCATCGGACCCACCTCAATATGCTGTGACACGGCTTGATGGCGATTTGTTGTAGTGCCCGCTGCCGTCTCCTCAAAGAAACCTGTTCGCGGATGAACGCTTTCACTGTCGTGATCCGTGTCTGAACCGGTCAATGTTCCATGGCAGAGAGATTACAAGCCTTGAAGCTGACTAAGCAGGGGAGACTTTGCATATACGTTTTAGACAGGGCTACTAACGAACATTGACAGATACCATATGCGTCTTGTGTTTCCAAGATTGCGCAAGAATAACAAATGAGGGTTTAATGTAGTCACTGTCATCTAGGGAACAGCATAGTTGCAGGCGGGTGAGGCTCTGGCGACTGTGGTTTTTAGTCTTTAAATTTTTAGTGAAGTATGTTTGTGTAATTTGAGTATTCCTGTACTTATTCAAGACCAAAAATCATGATTCCATTAAACACATGACAGTTTGAATTTGGTTCAAAGTTCCCTTCATGCTCAGTTATAGCTCTTTCCAGTTCTTACGGCGGCTGGTCCTAGTTCTGGCAGGGGAAGTGGGGAGCGGGGATTACGCAACAGACCAACCAGACAACAGCAGTGGCGCCGAGAGACACGACGCGGCCGGAAAAAGCACTACGTGAAACTCGTTCTACTGGCTGCAGCGTTTCTTATCGCGCTGGATTGGTCGCTTTCCCGCTCCCCACTTCCCCTGCCAGCTTCTAGAGAGCCCGCCGTAAGAACTGAAAAGAGCTATAGAGTATTCTGAACTGGACTTACAGTTTAGAGAGGGATCCGAACCAGTATGTGCTTGCACTGGGTATCGGATCCGGGACCCCTTGATTACATGGCGATGTCATAAGCACTACTTCATCGAGAAGGCGAAACAGATGGCTAGGGGGGATTCGAAACTGGAACTGGTCCTAACTGTTGGTGTAGTATAGGGCTTGAGAATCTTGCTTGCACTTATGGAGGACAATGAGTTTACGGTGCGGTGGAAGTTCCCCTCTGCACACTTCAGTTCAAGGCCTGTATGCAGCAGAACAAGAGTAGAAGGGCCGCTAGCGTTGAGAGGTAAAATATACTGCAGGGAAATGTGCCCTCGTTTTATCGAAACCACCTTTTGTTCCTTCTGCCATCAGACTGACCCGTTACTCACGAATCAGATGACGAGAGTTGTTACAACGCTACAGTGCCACTGTTCACTTTGCAGTCCACACGTGCATACGAGAGCACTCTTTCACAAATACGGTTGGCTGAACTGTCCTGATATATTGTCCTGATGTACCCGTATAATGACGTATTTCCAAGTTCCATTGAGAGAAAGGTTCCTATTAACCAAATGAATCGGTGCTGTAGAGTGAACGAGGTTTCATAATATGGAACTGCATGATCTGTATTAATGCCTTGATATTATTAAATAAATGTAGAAGACTTCGCTGGACAGGGGTGAAAATAGAACCCTTGTTGGGAAACCTGATGATAATGTACCGTCGGGTTTAGGAGTGCCGGAGAGTTAGTTGGTGTACTGCATTAAACCGTAGGTCCAGTCCCAATTAGCACATCTATGCATAAAGTAGACCTAAAGTTTATTTAACATTTCGAAACAAGAAGTTTGTGGGATGAAAACTTGCTCTACACCTGAGTTGGTTTTGATTATTCTTTCATATTACCTACAGGTCTTGTCGCGGAAGAATAAACTTTTTACATAATAATGTAGTCATAATTTTGTCAAAGTTTTAAAAACACCCGATACTTCTGTCAAAAATATATGTTTAACGTAAGTCTAATCATTTAAGGAGTGTCTACAGCCGAGAGAAATTACGTCCGGACAACTGATTGCGGCACCAGCATAGAACGTCCAACAACAACGACAGTATCTTTTATGTAGTCACACATTTGTCAAAGTTTTAAGAAGACAAGAGGCGCGATACTTTTGTCAAAAATATCTATTTAACGTAAGTCTAATCAATTAAGGGGTGTCTATAGTCGAGAGAATTTTTCATCCGGACAAAAGATGGCAGCACGAACGGGGAACGTCCAGTAACCATTACAGCGAAAAAGAGCCTCATTTTCTCCGTTCTGAAACTCATCCGAGAGCTTTTAATTTATTTATACTAAATCTCTCTTTGCTTCGAGCACATCTCCAGAGTGCTTGTTCAGAGCGAATTCAGAGAATCGAATCACAAACCGTGTGTGATTGCTCTTTCTGATTCCTCGTTTGCAAACCTAAAATAGAAGCGACCACAACGACCAGATGTTCACGAAAAAAAAAAACGAACGTCGCAATTTGAATAACACAACCTTTTAAGTTGATTACGAACGTTTTGTTTTACTTGCTTTTTTATCACTCACTATGAGAAGAACAGGAGGAAAAGCAGAAATGAGAATGACAAATTAAAGCGACTCTGCTGTGGAACTACTTCTCTGTCTACACACATGGATCTACTGGGAGCCTTCGTCCAGTTGCGTTGTGCTGTAGACAAACGTTCCTCTGCAAAAGTTTCCCAATTTAAGGAATCGACTTTTTTCCTGATATTCCTGACCATAATATATTATCGGGATTGTTGCAAACAAGCGAGATTGATTATATCAACCAATTAACGTTTACTTCAAATTATTTTTGTTTACAGGTCTAAACTCAGATACGAACCACTGAACTTTCCTTTTCCTCCACCAGGGTTCAAAGTGTGAGCTTTTTTGAAAAAAATGATCAGAATTGTCCTTTCCATTACTTTTATTTACATGGAACATTTCATGATTAACATTGCTTGTATTTGCAACACGAAGCCGTTGTGGTTCAGTCGGTATTGTTACGCGGAGACCCGGGTTCGATTCTTGGGGTAGAGGAATCCCAGATGTAATTTCTTCATCCCTGCATGGACCGGCTATGGGGTTCACCCAGCCTTAAATAAAATGAGCAATCCTGAGGAGTAAAGACAATGATCACATGACTGCAACTATGGCTGAGATCATGACGTGTTGAGCCCACACCGTAAACCCAATTTCAAAAATTGTTTCTTATTTTTAAGCCAATTGTACAAAAAACGGTACTTTTCAATCTGCAAAGTTACATATTTTAGCGTAAAAGTCAGAAAAGTCGAAAAATTGCATTCAAAATTTAAGTTTACAACAGTTTTCTTTTAAGAACTGTATGAAGTCGATCAGCTACTTGCGTTTAAATGACATGACCAGGAATATTCGCATGATTAACCGTCAGTGTCGTTTGGTCGCTGGGAGTGCCGAAATATTTATGACGAAATCAAGACATCTGCTTGGTCCTATGCTGTGACTCTATCTGTGTTGAATGTTCCTTCAAATGGAATAAACATTTTGGTTCTCCAACGTATTTCCCCATTTCTCTTGGTTTTCTTCATTTTTTTAAATCCAGTGATTATTGTAATTCCCTCACGTGAACATTTGTTTTCTTACAGGTAGTATATACAGGCACAAATAGTCTGTGTTGACGTCACCTACACACCTGATCTTCCTAATAATTCAATTCACTGTCCTACATCGTTCGTAGAGATCGATTATTTTTACAATTACCAAAATAGACATTTTCAAATACAAACATTATAGACACAATACCTGCAACCTTTCACATTGTTATTTGTGAAACACCAATAATAACATTCACGTTATCAATAACACATTTAATGGCACATTGAAGTCCGCTGACTAGCTCAAAGGCAATGTAGCAAGATGGGTGTAACAAGAAGTATCATATTTCCACTTCTGCCACTCGATGTTGAATTAAGGTGTCCTTTGGGTGTAGAATTTCAAATTTGATAGTCTGTTCGACCTGCCATCTGTGTCGGAACTGGAAACTATTATTTCAAAACCATCCTGTGATTTGCATCTAATTTCCCATTGAACAATGACTCCAGCCATGGTTAAGCTTCTTCATGTGCAAACTTCAATTTGAAAGTGTTTATCATGTTTCGCAAATAATGGATGCTGTTTTGTTAGCAGTTCTTCTAAATGTAACAAGTTAACTCTTTAATTTACTGCCACAAGACATTTGAAAATCACAATGACAACGTTATGAAGTATGAGCTTAAAGTCTGACAATTTTAACACCAACTTTCTCCCTATTATCAACAAGTCGAAAGTTGTTTCACATGTACCTTTTCAAATAAAGCTTTGCAAAGAAACAACACACAAGCTGTCTTTATATTTCTACATTTTACCTTTCAGAAGACTAAAGCTTGTGTATGTAAGTTTCTGTTCTCTTGTAACCACGAGATGTAAGTCCTGGAGATCTTGTAATTACGGAAGATACCTACGACAGAGACATCTGTTGATGTGTTGGTTAAACTACTAGAAATTTTTACTTGCAATGCTTCCTAAGGCCAGTTGAGGAGTTTTGTTCATCCACTGTCTTTTGACTAGCAACTAGTTGTACAATACACAAAGCACGAACATAACGGAAATCCACATACCTCGGCAGGAAAGGCGTACCCGTTGACCGTGTGTTCAGACCCAGCGTGATCGTCCATCCCGTAGTGAATATGGATCTCTTGGAACTGATACCTATACGAGAGAGGACCGCCGGTGACGTTGATGTGGTGTCTGGTAGCGTTGTCCACGATGAAAATCACGCTGTGTCCTGTGTTCGTTATTGAACCGCTTACCTGTACCGAGAGAAAAGGAAGACACACTTTGTGAGAACTGGAAGCAAGGCAAAATAAATAAAACAGTAACAAATATCGACACTATTTTGGAGATAAGATTTCATGAAGGATAATTTTCTCGCTGTCTTCGACAAAGCTATAAACACTTTCACTATACTACAAGCGCAGAAGAAATAGCTTGGCAGTGACGTCATCTCCCACCTTCACCTCTCCTTCCAGAAGCGAAGGCTCATTCGCTAGAGCGGACGACAAGGTGGCGTGCAAACCAATCGAAATCATTCCGAGAGGGGTGATGCAGGCGTGCAAACCCCCACACTGCTAATTAGTCTAACAAACCGCAGCTACGAGCAAGGGATTGCAGGATATTTTGTTTCTTTGTTAGGGAGGGTTTTTTGGTTGGTTTTGTCATTGTTGTACAATGAGCAGTGGAGTAAAGAAAGGTAAGCCCTTGCACAGCGATACAAGAGAAATAGTTTTCAATGTGTATAAGTACTTTGATTGCGATGAAAACAAAACCACAGCTGTTCACAGAACGCCCGTGGCGACAGGTGTCAGTGAAAGATCTGTGTGGAGAATTTTGAAGAAGAAACACAAAAGTGTTGCGATTGCGAGCGGGAAATCTTTTTCAACGGCGGGCAAAAACCGACCGAACGCCCAGCAACATGTCACAAATCTGGATTCTTTTGATGAAGCAGTCGTGCGCCAAACAATCCATTGTTTAATACACGAAAGGCATTGTTGTCACCATACATAAACTGATGAAGGAACTGCAAGAAAATGTTAATTTTAAGGTTTCGCGTTGGTCGTTGCGTATGATCATAAGAAAATTAGGATTCAGATTTAAAAAAGCACAGCGTAAACAGCAGGAAGCTACTCCTTGAACGAAACAGCATCGTTGCGTTGCGGCGATCATTTTTGCGTGAAGTTAAAGAACTGCGCACAGAGCAAACCGCCGGTCTTTCATTTATATGGATGAAAGTTTCGTGAACACACACCACACTGTCCCCAAAGTTTGGCTGGATTCCAAAGATTCGGGGGGGGGGGGTTATTATTGTGCATGCCGGTGGTGAAAGTGGATTTGTGGAGGGGCGAAGTTAGTGTTCCTTTCAAAAACAACTTCTGGTGACTATCATGGGGAGATGAACGCTAACCATTTTATGTTGTGGTTCGAAGAACAGCTTCTTTCCAATCTGCCCCCAAACTTGTTATTGTGTGTGACAATCCTCCATACCACAACAAGTTACTGAAAAAAATCCCAACATCAAACAGCAGAAGGATGAAATGAAGTCGTGGCTATCATCTCACAATATTCCGCATGCAGAAGGTTTGCTGAAAGCCGAATTATATGAAATAATTAAAATAAACAAACATAAAATAAACATCTAGCAGTGCTAACATTAAATTGAAGATTGGTAGTTTGCACCGCGATTCTTGCTGCTCGTACTCTTACTCGTGCTATGGTTCCTTTCATAGTAGTTGGCAACGCTGACTTAGCAGGGAGTGACGTTACTGCCAGGTTATTTCTTCCCGGCTGTAATTCTATGCATCTAAGTATTTCAAATATAATTTGTGATGGCTGTTCAGTAGTGGTTAAAGGTGGTTCCTGCACATCGCAACAAGCAGTGAAGGAGTAAGTAGTATTGGTAATAGATAGTGTCTGCTTTTGTTTGTGGGTGGTTCCAAGGGACCACAGCAATACTACTCATAATATACATGAACGAAGTAACATATCTTCTTGTTTCGGATCAGGCCATTAAATTGACGTAATTTGTGTCAAGTGTTAAGCCCGCTTTAGACGAAAGCATATTCCTTAGCATTTTTCTTAACATTTGTGCCATGGCCAAAATGCTGCCGGGTAAAGTGAAAAATCTTATGGTATTTCAGATGCCATTGCATATTTTATGGCATTTCTCAAGGATAGGCTCGGTCTGTATCATTTCTCGTAGCGTAACCAATCAGAGGCGAGCTCTAGGCCACGATTGAAGTTGTAATGGCGGCCGCGTGAGATGTAAACAATGTATCACTTCACATTTTTAAAAGCCGATAACTATTCAACCGACAGGAATAACGTTTCGCATAAAACATTATTAGGTACAAAACAATGGCGTTGCTTAAATACATACTTTACAACGTTTACTGTACACGCATGGAAGAATATTTTAGTTGTTTCAAATGTAAACACCGTGCACTCATCATAGATGGTGTAACTCGACGTGCGTTTCATGCTGTATATATTATACATTGTAATCGCAAAAGCTAGACGAAAAGTTACATGAAATGCTTCCGTGTAAAGTACTCTCTGCTATACGATTTTTGGAAGTATTTACATAGCATTTATGATAGCAAAAATGTTAAAGGAAATGCTTTCGTCTAAAGCCGCGTAAATAACTGTTGACGATTAAATTCTGTCCGTCTTGTACTTTTGAAAGAATCCACTGAAAGGCTACAGTTCCCTGAAGGTCACTCTAGGTCTTTGCCTCGACCAGATGGCAAAACAAGTTAAGGTTCCAACTGCCGAGGAAAACCATACTCGCTGCGACCGGCTCATGACCTCAAATAGGAGGGATGTTTGAATTTGAATTGTGTCTTGAGCCCACTTTATGCACAGTTAGGCTAATCGGGACTGGACCTACAGTTTAAAAAAGGATCCGAACCACTATGTGCCTTCACCGGATATCGAACCCTGGACCTCTTGATTACAAGGCAATGACGTTACCACTACGCCATTGGAGGAACGTCATAAGAGGGTCGAGTGTTGAGAAAGCGACATCAGCGCGATAGGCGGAAAATCCTCGAACTTTCAGAACTCATTCAAACAGTTCTATTGGCAAAATCGCGTCTTTTTAACCGTAAACTTGTGTGATTTAATTGGAAAATACGCTTGGAATTATCTATACAAAATTCACAGTACTGAAATCCACAGCATTAAGTCAATGTATGTAATGTTTCAAAATTCTTCAAACGTTCCAGTTAAAGCTGCTCTTGAGTTCCACACAATGCTATTTTTAATATGCTTTGTACGCCAAACAAGTACCTGAAACTCAATTTCAAATCATTACATATCTTCATGTATCCTTCTTGAAAAGCCTTGCAGAGTATGAGGGAAAGTGAACGCATACGTTACGAATTTTTTTCAACGGAATGGGAAACCGTTTTCAGCTGTTGTGAGAAAGTTCCAGCCGCCTCTTAAAAATGTTTGGAATGGCTCATACGTATGCAGTACATATAATCATGTAGATATGATAGTCAGACACGACTTGGCAAACTCTTGTCTCGTATCATGAACGAGGACATTTGTCAATTCTCGTCCCTAAACATCTTGGTTGCTCGTCTCGTTGGGACAAGTCTAGAAAGTTCCAGAATATCTAGAGAAGACGGAGACTTGTCTGGATACCATCGCTATGCTCATGGCTTGAAAACGCTGCTTCTACTCTCTGTAACACATTTCCTCTTTCCCCGTTTTCAATGTGTTGCCATGGTAATTTTCGTCCTGCGCCACTTAGTTTAAAGGTTACTTACATAAACGAACAGTTCACAAGGATGCCTTTGACTTAATGCACTGCAACATGCCTTGAAACAGACGCCGTGGAATGTGGATGGAGCAGTGGTAGCGTTGTCGCCTTGTCATAAAGTGGTCCCGGATTCCATACCCGGTAGAGGCACATAGTGTTTCGAATTCCACTTTAAACTGTTGTAGATCCAGTGCCGATTAACCTTACTGTGCATAAAGTAGACTTAAAAACACCAACTCAATCATTGACAACACGAGTATGTTTCTTTATGCACACTTCGTTACTTCTGGAGTTAATAAAGGAAATGGTCATTCAAGAATGGTTTCCTTTATTTAATAAGCTATATCAAAATATAATGGTGTATTTATTTATTTAAAAAAAGTAAAGTAAAGTGTTCCCCTGTGCTTTGCACCACGCCATGAAGGCGTATAGGGGGTGTGGAGTTAGGGCCCCATACTTTCTTGATCACGGCCGAGGTGGGGTGATGTGATCAGCACCACTCCCCTGGCAGCCTTTACCCTTCAGAGTTTCCTACAGGTACCCACGTTGGGTGGGCGCCGGAGCCGCTTGAACAGGTGGCCTGGTCATGGATGTTTGTGAGTGTCGATTCATCAATTTCATCATGTCATCACTCTTCCCCATCTTCGCAAATTAGCCAATAGTGACACAAAAAGCGAAGTAAAGTAAATCAATCAATCAACCAATCATTCATGATGTATTGTATATTACATTAGACTGAGAGCACTGATAAAAATGTTCCCTTTACATTGGTGAAATTTCGATACTGTTGTAGTAAAGTGGAACCTATACAGGTGGGTCCGTTAAGGTATTCAAAGTACACAATAGATGGCCCCAACAGAAAGCATTTAATGTAAGGAATTCTAAGAGCTTTATGTTAAATATATAAAACTTCCACAGATCAGAAGCGTGCCGTAAAGAGAGGCGGGGCAAGCGCCGCTTGCGTTGTTTTTTAAAACACTTTTGATATCTTAAGTTCGTGTTTTTCAATGCCTTTATACACCTTAGAATGGAATTTATTTACTATAAGATATTTACATTGTAGAATTTTCATTTCCCCTATTTCCTGTTGTATTGGCTTGAAACATAAACCGGCTGCACCCTTGACGACGCTGGGCGATGCGGCACGACTGACCGCGTTAGAAGAAGAGGACTGCTCGCCTTTCTCTCCGCTTTTACAGTGACTTATGCAGTTCTTGCATGGTCACTGTCCGTCTTCGTCCACGAAGAAACAAGGCCGAGGGCAAGCAACACCAAGACCGCATCTGTCATTGGAAAGGGTGTTGGAAAGAATTCGTCCACACTGGCCACAAGTGTTGCTAACTTCCAGAATTTTCTGTGCATCCGTAGCACCACTTAATGCGGTACGATTTTCATGTTTGAAGCTGTATAATAATCAACAAATTATATTATTAAGTTAGCCAGTGATCACCAGTCGTATGCTATTTATAAGAAATAAAATCATAGCCGGTACTTGAACATATCCGTCATGTGGTCAGTTACTCGGAAATATGGAGGGTATGTAACACTGCAGGTAGGGTGAAAAGGAAGGTTAATTTAGAAGCGTGGGTGCTGCGAATGCTTGTTGTTTTTTACTGTGATACTGTGCTGTGTTTTTCTGTTCTTTGTGTCGTGTTTTTGTACCTGGTGTAAAAGTATGATTCTACATTGAAAATTTCCGCCATGGGTGACATACCAGACGAGCCATCGATTTGCAGTGGTGCAGGTAAGGACTTCATTAGGGACATTCTTTCAAAACCGTTCAGTTCGAGAACATATGGTGAAAAGTTCGAGCTTGTGAACCATGAGCGACCGTGTCCTGAACTGTGCATAATCAAAGCAACTAAGAAAGATGGGAAAGTTTTCATTAGGCAGTTTAAAACATCTCAGTACAACAATATTATGTGGTTATGTGGCAGCAATGATCTTAATAAATTATTTTGTTGGCCATGTGTTTTGTTCAATACACATTTAGGACCATGGAACTATACAGGCTACAGTGACTTGAGCAATTTTTATAATGCAGTGCAAATACATGAACGTTCCCAAAATCACATCTGCGCTTGCATCCAACTGAAGACATTCGGAAAGTCCAGAATTGATATACAATTAGATCTGCAAAAGAAAGCTGCAGTTTTAAAACACAATGAAACTGTGAAGAAAAACAGAGCAATTTTGAAAAGATTTATAGACGTAACATGTTTCCTTGGTAAACAGGAACTTGCATTTAGAGGTCATGACGAAACACAAGGTTCAACCAATAGAGGAAATTACGTAGAATTAAGCAAATTGATAAGTAAATATGATCCTGTTCCTTGCAATCATTTGGAAACTGCAACAGTGTTTACTGGGCTCTCAAACAGAATTCAAAACGATGTTATTGAAAGCATCAGTTCTTCACTAATGAAAGAAATTAAAACAGAAATCTCAGAAAGCACTTGTGTTTCCATACTGCTTGATGAAGCGTCACATGTCAGTAATAAGTCACAACTTTCAACAGTTTTAAGATACGTAAGATCAGATGGTTTGGTTTGCGAGAGATTTATTTGCTTTGATGACGTCAGTAAAGACAGAACAGCAACAGCATTAAGCCAACACGTTTTCAAAGTAATTGAAGAATTTAATTTGGGCAACAAGATCGTTTCGCAGGCTTATAATGGTGCAGCAGTAATGGCAAGTGAACTGAATGGTTTACAATCAAAAGTACGTGAAAAGTATCCAGAAGCTATGTTTGTTCACTGCTACGCGCATGTCTTAAATTTAGTGCTGGTTCAATCTGCAAACAGCGTCAAAGAAAGTAGTATTTTTTTCAAAACGTTCTCTGGGTTAGCTGCCTTTTTCTCTGTTTCTACCAAAGGCACCGAGCTACTAGACCGAATAGTTCAGAAAAGGTTGCCACGTGTTGCAACCACAAGGCGGAACTTCAATTCGAGACTTGTTCAAACTGTTAATAATTATAGGGAATCTTTAATTGAGTTGTTCGAAGAAATTACAGAACACCCCGCTGACAGGGACACCAACACTTACAACGAAGCTAGTGGGTTTTGTGGAAGACTAGGTAGCTTTCCATTTGTCTTTTGCTTGCAGTTATTTGATTAAATATTCCAATACATTGATGTTCTGTTCGATATTCTCCAAGCAAAATATAATGACATATCATACTGCCAGGAAAAAGTAATGGAGTGTTTGAGGGTAATGGAAGACAAGAGGAACAGTTTCAACGCGTTCTGGAAGCGAATGGAAATTCATAAGAATCTGTCAAAATTTCGTCAAAGAGGTGTTACATCCGACGAGGATGCCGTTCGGTACTACAGACGAGTATTCGTTGAAATTCTGGATACAATCACTATGCAAATAAGGACAAGATATGCAAACCTTGACAAACTTTCATTTCTCGAATTGCTAGATAGTAGTAAATTCCCACATAATTCTCAACATTTTCCTGACGGCACCTTACAATCTTTGCAGGCTACATATGGCCGTCATTTTGATTGCCTCCGGCTGAAAAGTGAACTAAATGTAATGCATAAATCTGAAAGTTTGTGATTTGTATAAGTACCTGCACCACATGGAACTCAATGATTGTATAGCGAAACTACGGAAACTGTGTTTGCTGGTTATGACTATTCCTGTGACAACAGCATCTGTGGAAAGGTCATTTTCTACCTTGAAGAGAATCAAAACTTACTGTCGCAGTAATCAAAGGCAAGAGCGTTTATCAAATTTGGCACTGCTTTCAATCAAAAGCACGTTATTAAGCGAGCTGTGCAATTGGGGCGAAGATTTTTATGGAGACGTGATAGATGAATTCACCAAGAAGAACAGACGGCAGGAATTCCAACTTAAGTAAGGTAATATTTTTTTCAATTTATAATTTGATTGTTTAATATTTTTTTTCTGTATTTTTCATTTAAACTCTATGATTCCATTGAGCCAATGATAATTACATAAACACTGTTTCGTCCTGTTAGTCATGATTCATAATTCTAGCTAAGTCAGAAACAGAAACCCGTCCGTTTATTTAAAATCGAAACTTTATGCTAATAGGATGTTTATTATTTCCAGGGTTAAAAAAGAACGTAATTTAATTTACAGTTGCCCTCAAATATCAAGTAAATCATTATTTTCTTTATGGTTGAAATTTACAAGTTTATATCGAGAGGCTGGTTTTCTTCTTTATAAACCGTGCAGCGAAGATTTTATTTTACGGTATGTATACAGTTCACACACTCAAGCCCGATACGTCACCATTATACACATTATTGTAAATAGGGATGTGTGTAGGCGTATATTGTATATGAAATTGTTATAATTAAATGAAACGAAAAATTAACCCATCGCTTGCCTGAAGGTCACGGCACGCCCCTGCCACAGATGCAATACTGTAGGTAAAATTTTTATTGGTAAGTCTTCATAAAATAAAATACATTCTATGGCAGAAGTTATTTGAAAGTTTCTGGTTTGTTCAATCTCTACCACAAGTAAATACCAAAACATTTTTTAAAGAAAGTAAGTAGTAGTATTGATACTATTATAAACTCGAGAAAGTATGAGCCCCCCTCAGGCAGATTTGGCTACACTTAAAACAAGCTCAAGATGTGCATATGAGTTTATTGCTCAAGTGTGGTACTCTGTCTAATCCAAGATTTTTGTAAAAATGACCTCGGGAATTTCCCGTGAAAGTATGAGCCCCCTCAGATTGATTTGCCTACACTTACAAAAGCTACATCTGTGAGATTGTTGTCCATAAGCTTGTCAAAAATATGCCCCTCTTGATATTTTTTTGGCTACACCGAAAACTAAGCCAAGATACACCCACCCACATACACACCCACACCCACACACACCCACACCCACCCACACATATTTACTTCCGGTCCACTTCCGGTTTAAGTTCAATTGGATACCAGGTTCAATTTGTTTATCTAATATTAAAACAATGTAATATGCAGAGGCCCTCTAGAATTGCTCTGTGACTCTCTCATTTCTTACATCATAAACATATGATTTTTTACCTATGAGAATAACACTACATATGGTGTCATCAGGGTGTGCATCGTGGAATTCACAGATAATTTTAATGTTTGTCCTGTCATTAACCACAACTTGTTTCCTTTTTGAAGTGTTGATGACAAACATGGGTCTCTGTGCTTTGAATTCATCTGGTGTGTAATACATGTCAGTATTGCCAGTAGTGACCCTTTTGTATGCTGTAAATGCTTCATATAATTTAAGAAAATCATCCTTGGACATGTCTAAATTATAATTTTCTCTAGGAAATACCTCATTTCTGCCATTTTTAAGATATATATTCTTGATGTTGCAGTTATCAAATTTACTTGAATTTTTTTTCCTGATTATTGTGTCTTCCAGTCTGAAACAGTACCACCACAAAATCTGGCATGTCATATTGTATACTGGAGAATGAATTTGTAGCATGAAACTCATAATAGGTACCAGTGGCAGGCTTCTGTACACATTGATATGTATAAAATTGTAAAGGCACCTGTGGATTTTTTATTATATCTGCTTTGTATTTAAGAGCATAACTGGCCTCATATTCAACAACCGGGATTCTTAGCTCCATAGTCTGAATAAGGCACTTGCCTTCATCAGGTAGGGTATTAGGCAGAGCTTCCCCTGTAGAGTTTAATGTGCTGTACCTCATCAAAGCATTATTATCATTGGCAGCTCTTCTAAATGTGATTCTTAAACCACCCTTCCACATAATATCTTTGTAATCTGAGAAGAATCCTGGCAACAGGCGCATGGGGAACAATACTGTGTGGCTCTTGGATAATATTTTATCACCAGCCTCAAATCCACCTATTTTGTAGTAAGAAGCCTCGGTTTTGGATAATTTTAGTGTGGCCAAATCTGTAGAGGTAATGCCGGGTTAATCTACTCTGTTTATAACAACACCATGTTTTCTGATCTCAATTTCAGAGAACAGATGTGGCACAAAATTGTCCACCAATCTTATATTTGAATTTGCCGGATAATCTGTACCATCGAGCTTTACAACATCAAACTTGATGTATAGATCTGCTCTGTGGGGGTGTATAAAGCCATCCCCTACATCAAGATCAACCTCAATCTCTGTGTTGGGTTCATATAAATTTGCAAAGGTCCTCCTGTTTGGGGGGAATGATTGTAGCTCATAACTCTCAATATTTTCCATTTTTTTTGTATGTATTTTTATTTAAATATTAATTTCTATGATTGCAGTTGTTGTGGCTCCAGCAAAATCAACTAATTCTTCTTTTTCATTAGTGACCATCAACTCAATGTAATCTATTCTGTTATGGCACACAGGAAAATATAATGTTGGTGATGGAGTGTAGATGATGGACTCCATAAATTCAGAGTTAGGTTTGAATGTTGCAATGATGCCAGTTTGTTTGTGAGTGCCTATGCCATTTGATTTGGTGATCATACCCTCGGCCACATTACAGTGAATATTTAGAGTCTCTATGGCTAAGAATTTAGGTATATTAATAGCAGTGTGTTTAATAGCCGGTTCAAGTTTTGTGTTATTCTCAAAGCCTAACAGCTCTAATATATAGTACCCAGATCCACTCTTTCTGTAGCAGATACAATCTCTACTCTGTGAGTGACAGAATTTTGAGTTAAAACTATACCTCTGGGTAACTGAGCATTTCGAGTAGACAGATTATACTGCCCTGGAGTGATGACAATGTTTTGATCACCAACTGCAATTGTGTTGTTGTGGTGTGTAATATTACGGATCAAGTACATGCCATAAAATGCTCTGAGAGCTATTGTTTTGGGATACACTATATCATCATGTAATCTAAGTTTCAATATTGAATTTTGGCTGGTAAGATGGAATACCCCCATGATGTTTTAAATACCACAAGGCCTTTTGAAAATTTTCAATTGATGGTTTATTTATTTGAGACATATATCTAAGAACAGATAAACACAGATGTCCACAATTAACATCTTTGAAATTTTGAACACGGGCATTATTGTAATAAAGATTAGTTGATTTTAGATATTTTACTAAATTTTCAGGTGGAACACCTCCAAATGAATCAAACACAAATGCCTCATCTTTTAAATATTTAAGATAACAGATCCAGTGAGTGCCCTGATTTTTGTATTTATCCAAATTAACTATGCCACAGTCTTTGTTGAGTGGTTGTTCTGGTAAAGAATCAGACATGTATACACCTCTAAAATTTTTGATGCCCAGTGGCTTGATTAAAGCTTCAATATCTTGGTTTGTAAGCGGCTCTTGTTTTTTTAAAACTTATTCATGGCTCTCTTAACACCTTTGCCTTCTTTCTCCATGGCCAGGTTATGGCGCTTCATTTCATCTAATTCTGCCTTATTCTTCTTGGCATCTATTACTGTTTTTGCTATGGCAGCTGATCCCCCAGCCAAGCTCCCAACAGCCCCCAAAGCTGCTAAGATGGCCGGGATAGTAAATATAAATCCACCCACATGTGACTTTTTTCTAGATTGCTGTAATTTTTTTAATTGGGGGGTACTAAGTAATAATTTCATACCATGGCCCTTGGCAATACAAGAATTTTTTTTCTTGCGCTGCTTTTTGGTTAAAAGACTATCAATAGTTTTAAGAGATTTAAGACCTGCATAAGGTATCTGATACATAACACCCTTGGCCTTCATCCCAGTTTTTGTTTGGTGTTCATAGCTATGGTGGTCCCCAATGCTGCTATTTTTTCACTTAAAGAAGCATCTTTGCTTACAAATCTACCAAATGCAGCCTCTTCTAATTTCTTGTCTGCAACATGTCTCTTGTCAAGATCAGAATGTGTGTTGTATGCTATGTCATGGTCTCTGCAAGCAGCATCTAGGGGATTAACACCAGGGTCCCCTCTGTTTAATCTATGGTCCAATTTTGTACCGGGATCACAATACTGATAGCCTGGAATGTGTAGTTCAAATGGCAGCTTGTTTATGATGTCATTAACCAGTCCCCGACCCTCAGAGATATTCCAAAATTTGGGGGGTAGAGTATTAATAATTTTTATAAGATATCCAATCCCCTTAGTGTCATTCACTATAAAATTAGACAATTTTGTGCTTATCATATGCATAATTCCAACTTTTTCATTGTAAAAATTGTGGTTGCCAGCATTTTCCTCCCCAGCTATCACCAGCAACCTATCTACAAGTTTCCTGACATCATCAACCCACACAAATTCTTTAGGCAGGGTGTTGTATTGTTTGATTCCACTACCTCTCTTGATCTGTGACCATATGGGCTTTATTAAGTTGTTGTATTTTGCTCCACTGCTAGACTTGACTCTTTTTTGTGTGGGATCATTGTTCTGGTATAGAGCATCTGATTTTATTAATATTTCTTTGTAGTGCTCATAATCTTGATCTGTATAGCTGCCAGGCCTTTTCCTAGTCATCAGTTCCCACAATCCAGGTGTGCCAGGATATTTAACAAAACCACCTCTTTCTCCAAGATGAGATTCTGAATATACAATTAGATCATCTCCCATAAATGTTACTCTAAAATTGCCAATTCTATGTATGATGCTACCATCACGCTCTGTGTCAGCATATAAGCCAAAGACCTCATCTTTGTTGTCTTTAGGTGTGCTTAAATATTTTTTAGCAAGAAGACCCAATTCAATAGGATCCTGAGTAGCTTCAATTCTTCGAGGAGCAACAGGACTAGGTGTATGAATACTAGAAAGTGGTGTGATTGGATAATCTAATATGTTCCTAGCAGCTACAGGTACAACCTCTGTGATCAAATTTTGATTTTGCTCTGTAACAGTTTTGATATTTTTACCTAATTCACTAATAGCATCAATAATAGGCTGTTCTGTTTGCTTGTGTTGTTCATAGATTCCTCGGTTCTCTGATTTCCATCCCTTAAATCTTTTTACAAGATAATCTCTTAATTTAAGATCATCAATGATTGGCCTTTTCATGGTTATTTATATATGTTTCAATGTCTAGAAAATTGTTGATTTTATTTCTGTATTTGCCACTATTGGGTTTCCTTGTCATATCAATTGTGACAAACCCATAACTGTCCTGGTTCCAGCACCTACTGCAAAATTTAGAAAAATTATTGTAGCTCAAGTCCCCACCTACATATTCATCATGTATGTGTTTGAGGTTGGTATGATCTTGATGAAACACACATATAAAATTGCTGTTGTCTCGGATCAGCTGCTTCGGAATTTTAGAAAAAGTCTGTGCCAGGTAGAAGCAATCAATGTTTTTGTGTCGGCCCTGTGTAAAAAAATTTCTAACCTTGTTTTGATTATCCAGTATAATGTCATCAAACACATCAACAGAATTATCGAGACATTCATGAAGTGGCTTAACATCTGATTCAAATGTGGCTATATCCAGTCCATCATATAGCTTCATCAGCTGCTGATATTTTAATTGTTCCAAGCTCTTAGAGAAGACATACAAGTGCCTGTTTTTCCAGTCTAACCAGTTGGGTGCCAATAAAAAATTATCAATCATTAGTGTAGTTTTACCACAAGCCGATGGCCCAACAATAAGACATCTAATATTATCAGGCAGCAGCATTCCATTTCTCTTATTCTGCTGTTCAGGCTCTGGCAGCCTCTTTATAACATCCCAGGTGTTCATAGTATCACTTTGTTTGCCTCGATCCAGCTGTGTTCTGGGAGACCTAGCCATTTGACATGTATCTTGTTGCCTTTTCTGCGGATGATTTTTTCTATGAGATATGTGTCAGGCTGCTTAGTTTTGATGAGTTCTTCTTCATAAAACCTGCCTTTGAGAATTTCTCCTCGGTGGTCTTTTATTATATATGTGTATCGGGTCCCAGGTTTAACTTGAACCACTGTAAATAATTCAGTGCTCCAGTTTCTTGTAAAGCCTCTTTTGAATAAGTGCTCATATTTGCTGATTCTTACTTGATCACCCACCTTGTATTTGGCTTTTCTTGTTGTTGGCTGGTATCTAGGATAATAAACAGTGCTTATCAATTTTTGCTCATCAGACGAAATTACCTCAGAGGTTTCATGTTGATTGTGGAATGGACCGAGTTGTTATATTTATGTAGAAGTTCTGGAAGAATATTAAGCCATTCATAATTACCTTGAAGTGTGAATTGTTTATACATATGATTTTTTAGGGTTTTGTTGAATCTTTCAACAATAGAGGCCTTGAGATCACTGTAACTCGAGTAATGTTGTATTGACTGGCTTTTAATAAATTGTTGGAACACCGAATTATAGAATTCTTTGCCATTATCTGTTTGCAAATAGCGCGGTGATCTTCCACTCTGATTGATGATTGTCCTGAAGGCTTCTGTAACACATTTTCCAGTCTTGGATTTGAGTGGCACAGCCCAGGCAAATTTTGAAAATGTGTCTATTACAGTGAGTAGATACTTGTAGCCCTTGTTGATCTTGTCTAAGTTTTTCAGCTGTCCACTTGCCATCTCAATCAAGTCACACTGCCATAAATCATCTATGCCTTTTGTAACTACTGGCAGTCTTTTATAATTATGTCTGGCTTGTCTGTGTAATTCATCAACAATAATTTGTCTAGACATAGTATGTAAACAAGAATATTGCAACTATAGGGTGTTCAGCAGCTGATACTACAGGATTTTCTAAATACAGTTTGTCTCCTATTTGTATATAAAATTCCAGAGAGCCATCATCTTCAGCATAAGATGTCTCTAATGTATTGGGGTCTGTAAAATCCTCTAACTCTACACTGGTGATTTTTGCTTTGTTATCAGCATTTGTTATTGATAAGGTAGGGTAGTGGTGTGCCTGTGGTTGTAGCCAATATTTGATCTTGATTGGACTAAGTGTGCCCCCAATAAAAAACTGGTAATAAAATTGTGCAGGGGAAAGCATATATATTTTGCTACCGGGTGTAAATGGTGAATCATATTCTTTGTTGGGGATACTGTACAATTCAAGAATTACTGTATGTTTAGGATTCTCGATTATGCCAGTTATTTCTTTTTCTGCTGTAAGCAATCTACTTGTTACAGATTCAAGGTGCTCATTGATAGTCCTAACAACATCATCATGGCCTGGCTTGATCTTTATGTCCACAACAAGTTTTTTGTATTGTTGCACAATCTCTTGTAGCTTGGTGGCAAAAACAGACAGAGCATTTGCTTGATTGGATTCCATGGTCCCTAGCTGTTGCTTGATATTAGCTACAATTTGCTGTAAATTTTCAACAACTGCCAATTTTGAATTTTGGGTTGTAAGATCATGGACCTGTCTTCTGATATCCTCAAACAGGGCATGCAGTTCATTAATATGTTGATTAGTTGGTAGAGTGGCCACTGTCTGAGTAAGTTGTTTGATCTCTGTCTGGATATTCTTGATATCTTCTGATTTCAATATGCGATTCACAGCTCTCTTAATATTTTTAAGTTCCTGTGATGTAGGCAGATTTGATACAGTATTCTGCAAAGATTCAAGTGGCAATTTCACATCATTTAATTCAGAAGCATCAACCACACTTTGCATAGCATCTTGGAGCAGGGTTATGTCTGCCTGAGTGGGTGTTGATTGTTGTAAAATTTCAAGTTTTGTTTGGATATCATCGATCAAGTGATGAAAATGAGATAGCTCAGATTCAGTGTTGAGGTTTTCAAGTTTTGTGATCTGTTGCTGGACACTGACAAGGGTATCTACAATACCAGGCAAGCGGGATTCTAGAGATTCTTGTACATTTGTCAAATCACTTTGCACTGCTGCTATGGTACCTTCAAGATGGGTTATGGTACTTTGAATTTTTCCAAAATCTTCATATGTTTCAAGTTGCAGCTCCGAGTTATTGCACTCAAAGCATCAGAAGATGGCAAGTTGTTCATAAAATTTTCAAGTGTCTCAATTTTTTCTTTAACCTCGGCTATGGCATTGTTCAGAGGGTCCAGATTAGGTATCTCCAGTGATTGAATCTGTTCCTTTAGAGTGGAAATCACTAGATCAAAATCTTCTTGTGATTTTATGCTTTTCACAATTGTTTGAAACTGTGTCTGGACATTATTAATCTGTTCTTCTAATTGTTGTTTCAATTGCTCAGAGTTGGTAGCCTGAGTCTTCAATTTGGCTTGAAGAGCTGCTACAGCCTCCTCTAAACTTTGAAAATTATCCAATGTGGACAAGTCAGTATATTTTTGAAGCAGCAATTTGAGTTCTGAATCAATTTTAAGAAGAGGGTCCATGCATTGTGATTGTAAATTTGTAATTTCTAGTTGAAGACTGGCATTGAGTGTGGTTTGTAAAGCTTGTAAATCACTTCTTAATTTTTTGACTCTGACATCAAGCATCAGAATCTCATCACTGTGATCTTCATGCCTTGTATGGCCAAATATATCATTAGGCATTTTTGATTTAGTGGTTATTTATTATTGAATATCTAATTCTTAATTCTATAAAAAAAGGTATAAGCTTGTCATAGGATCCCGGGACCTCAATATATAAGCAGTCACCAGCAGAAACAGTATATACAGTGCCAGAAACCATGTTTGAGTGCTTTATCCTGTAAATATTTTTGTCTACTGAAATCTTGACATTACCCTCGATGGTTGTAATAAATTGTAATTGACCACCTACAGGTAATTGCTAATGATTTAAATTATTGTTAAATATGTACAATGTTTTACCTGTTTTATCATCAACATCTGTAAGTATGCTGTTCAGATGAATAATTAACAAAGCACTTAGTTTAGATATTATATCAGAAGAGGGTGCTGGTGTTGGCAGGTCCATAATAGCCTGTTTTTTGAACTCAAATAACTTCATAGGCATGTTTATTTATTTCAAATCATGCTCTGTAATTGGGCATTGATTACCATTTTTCAAGTCACAATGCCCCCATGGTAGAGTATGTATGCCACATGATAAAATGCATCTCTTATCATCATGTGGGTCCAGAGCCACTTTTCTTAGAACATTTGTAGTCAACAAGTGATCCACACTCTGAATTCTGGATTCTGATGTTCTGATTGTGCTACATGATTTGAGACAATTTTTGTAATCTTGAAATTCAAGCTCTTTGTCAACAGTTACTCTGCCAATGCCCTTGGCCTTTTTTGCAACAACACCACTACATGTTTCAAAGCTGTACATCTTGGCCCTTAACCCAGCAAATGCCACAATAACATCACCAAGTGTCTCATCTTTTAACTTGCCAGGCACCTTTTTGTTGTGGGGCTTAATGTTTGAATGTTCACTGGTATCAAAATATTCAAGCAATTCAGGCTGTGATATATCTTGATAAACATCTTCTGTCTGAATATCAAGGATAAAACTATCTGTGTCCATGTACATCAATTTTACACAATCACCATAAATAGGCTTGAGCACATCATAATAGAGCTTTAACATGTGTAATTTGGCCAATTCCAATATCACAGCCCCTACATAAATAGGCTTATCAAACTTAATCTTTGTTTTTTTTTCATGTTGAAGAGTGCCATATTTTCATCATAAATTCTTCTATAATTGAAATTAGGCTTTGCAATCAATTTTTTGCTCAGGCTGGGGTCAGTAATTATTTTAACATCAGTATGTTTTCTGACATTTTCTATGGTTTTGCCATATACAGAATTGACCATCAATTTAAACAAGGTCTTATCAAATTGGCTCATTGCAGATGTTCGAAGCTCTGTGTTTGTATCAATATATGGCTTCAACCATCTTGAGTGACTGAACCTCAAAACTTTGCCAACTTTGGTTACTTGAACACCATGATTCATTAGGAACTGGAGGTTTTTGTAATATATGACATAATCCTGTTTTGGCTCTAGAGTCATCATCAATTTCTTCTGTTTAGAGCCAGGTGAGCACTCAACCTCAGGAATTGGGGGCAGATCAGAAAATGTGTTGTGTAAATCATCAGGAATTGTCAGATCAACCTCTAAGAATAGACCATAGTTACTGTCATCAAAATCTTTAAGATCTTCAATATTGAAATCTTCAACCCACTCAAGCCCTGCATATGGCAGTTTATCCATCATAGCATAACCATACAGGCTGTTGGCATCTACATAAAGTATAAAATTTGATGGCAGGGCTGTATCATAATTGAGAATATACTTGTTATTTGCTCTGGCATATCTCTGAGAACATTGCACCATCCCTCCTCTTATACATTGTTCCATAAACAGATACATATCTTGATCTTGGATCAGATCCAATTGCATTTTAGTGTTTAAAAACATTGCAGACCATGCTAAGCCTGGTGCACTGTAAAAATACATTGGATCCAGCTTATAATTTTCCATGGAAGATTTTCTAAATGCCTGAAGTATATCAGCTAAGAGAGTGACATCAAGTTTTAAATATGCCTTGTGATAATCACCAAATGTCTGGCATTTTAAATTGTTCCACATCAACTGGGCATGGTGATAATCATCATCAGTGATTCCAGATGCTCTGAGTTTGCTGTAGAACTCTTGTTGTGGTGGCAGAGAACACTCATCAAATTTAGAAAAATCTGTAACATAATCATATGGGTATACACCCTTCCGCCTAATTAATTTCAGGTCCTGATTTGGAAACAAAGCACATGTGATTTTGAATTGATCATCAGATAATTGACTGGCCAGTGTAGCCAGGCTAGCGGACAGAATTCTGTAGGAATCAAGAAATCTTAAGTGAATTGGAACACCATTAACTTTAATTATTTTGCTAATAGCTATATATTTCTCATTATTTTCTGCTAAAATATTTAAATTCTGCTTGTCAAACCCCTTGTACCTGATCAAATGATGAAAATCATAATTGGATGCACCATGGCAAAATATAGGGATAAATTTTGGTCTCTGGATCTTAATATTACAGCTATTACACAGGGCCATTAAGAATTTACCATCTGTATGAGAATGGTGATGCACCTTGATATTTGTATCTGAAAATTCAGAATCACATACCGGGCATTTTTCTGCATTGTTGAAATCTTCAATCTGATCCTCTGTTAAAGGCAACATAGGTTTTGATTTTAATAAGATATTAGATGCTATGTTATGGCACTCATTTTCTATTCTATGTGCAAATTCTTTGATGGCATCTGATGCCATGTATAAATATTCTTTACTAACAACACCATCCTGTACAATCACATAATAAAAACTAGAAGGTTCATGTAACTGGTATGATGTACTTGAAGATTCATCAGGATCTGGGCTGCATAGTGCAAGGGGTTTGAGGTTTGATTCAAAATCACAGACTATATATGCTGGGTGTTCCAACAAGGCTTCAAATTTTTTGAATTTGGCATTTTCACTTGGACTAGGAATCACCATATGAACAGGTTTATGGTTGCCACAGTATTTTAAATGTTCAATTAACTTGTTTTTAGCAATTTCTGCATTCACTTCCCGAACCCCATTCACCATTTTTTGACCATCAAATACAGTCAAACATCTTCTCCACAACTAGTATGTTGTATTAGATTTGTCTAGTTGTTTTCTGACTAAAGCTTCAAGACTGTGTATCAGAGTGTAATGGTATGTGTCATCCCCTTCAATTAAGAGCAGATCAATCGGAACAGCAGAATCATCATCATCTGAGAGGTTCTAACAAGCAATTGCCACGGCCAGTAGAACAAATAAAAACATTAATAGATAATTGTTTACCATTGATATCTCTGGCCTTTTTTTCAAATTTATCAATATTCTGAACTGACATTTGATATTTTAAGCCCTCTATAGCATCATCAAAATCATGTTCATGTTGTTTATAATAAGTTATTCTCTGAGGGTTCCTTAAAACTGGATACAAAGCAGCTAAAATACACCACAGAAAGCATTTCTCATCATTATTTTCTATGTTAACCACAGCTCTTTTGTTTTTAATATTGGCAGGTAATGGCAGATATGTAGATCCTTGTAATGGGCTGAATTCAGAAATATTAACAAAGAGCTTGTGTGGAGATCCACATAGGCTCCATCCTGACTCTTTTCCAGCAAATTCAGAGTGTTTAATATTCAATTGATCTATCAAACTGCTTATTATTTTGTCTGAATTTGCATTTGAATATACAGCTACAGTTTCTGTTATGTGGGGCTGTGTAAATTTTGTGCCATTTGGCTTCTTATATTGTGTAAACAATTTGAGGGACAGCTTATAAGAGCCATTTTGTGCATTTAGAATTGCCTGCACATCAGGATTTATACTGTTCAAAAAATTCTTAATGTCACATTTTTGCTCTGATACAAACCGGTAATCCCTAAGTTGGCCGTTAAAACTGCTATGGATGGGTTCATAGCGTGGCTGCTTTGCTGCTCTAGCATTAACAGGTGTTTCATGCTTCCTTTTCAGACCAGATGTAGATGGTTGTGGGGGCAATGTTGATGACTGTGCAGAACAAGTACCCTTATGTTTATATGTGAAATATTCCATGCTATATTTTCTATGGCATTTAGGGCATATTTTAGTGGGAGTTCTGCATTTGTCTGGATTACAATTCTTTTGATGCTTAGCCCAATTGGGGCTGGATATATTCTTATTGCATTGATTACAATGTTTTTGATTTGGCATTTTTATTATTGGTTTATTATATAAAATTTCTTGGGGTTCAAATCAAAATTCTATGCTTAATAAAAAATATCAGTTGGGTTCAGCAGTGTGCTTTGTATATTTAGTGTGTGTGTGTGTGTGTGTATGTGTGTTAATATTTTTGGCTTTGGTATTTATATAAAATTTCTTGGGGTTCAAATCAAAACTCTATACTTAATAAACCTATGACAGGTTGTATAAAGCTGATAGCCTACATGCACAAAGGTAGAATAAGTACAGAAGCACTAAGCCACCACAAATGCATGTCTACACAGGCATGTCCTAGAAAAAAAACAACCTAATACCATGTGTCATGTATAACAAACTGGGGCAGATATAAGCCTGACTCCAAATATGAGTGGATTACAACAAACAAGCAAGATGTGTCAAATATCAGACCTGTATGAGGAGCAATGCAACAACACATCTGTACTCCTCAGCCACTCTCACAATACTAACTGATATGTAATGCAAAAGCTCTTGCATCATAATTTGTTGCATAATATTGGGTAATACTTTGTTGCACAACATAATGCAAAAGCTCTTGCATCATAATTTGTTGCATAATATTGGATAATAATTTGTTGCACAACATGATGCAAGAGAAATAAACCAGAAGTAAACATGTGTGTGTGTGTGTGTGTGTGTGTGTGTGTGTGTGTGGGTGGGTGGGTGTGGGTGTGTATGTGGGTGGCTTTTTGACCTAGTTTTAGGTGTAGCCAAAAAAAATATCAAGAGGGGCATATTTTTGACAAGCTTATGGACAACAATCTCACAGATGTAGCTTTTGTAAGTGTAGGCAAATCAATCTGAGGGGGCTCATACTTTCACGGGAAATTCCCGAGGTCATTTTTACAAAAATCTTGGATTAGACAGAGTACCACACTTGAGCAATAAGCTCATATGCACATCTTGAGCTTGTTTTAAGTGTAGCCAAATCTGCCTGAGGGGGGCTCATACTTTATCGAGTTTATAATAGTATCAATACTACTACTAAAGTATTCTACAGGTCAATAGTGGTGACAAAATTAAATTCCAATAACGGAACTTGATATATGTATAAAAGAAAGAACTTCGTAAAAATGTTGCAGAAAATTGAAGGACATTCACATGCCACCAGTAATGTTCGACAGGCACGTGACCCTATCATCGCTTCTAATGTGAAAATTAAGAGAGATATTCACACTATGATATCCGCAGTCCAATGAAATATTTCTAAATAACTTTGATCGCTAATTCACTGTAGAGGGAATTATAGATATTAACGAATGATTCAAGGAGATAATAAACTTAAGCTAGGTGACAAATCTACGTTCTGCAGCATGCTTGTCCGTAATTTGCGAAAAGCGATAATGTACAACACTTAATGCATTTAGTATAGCGCATTTTCTGAGAGAAGTGGATAAGTGACATTTTAGTGGCATATAATCCTAGTTGGCAACATTGGTAGTTCATAAATTTTATCTGTAGGAACACAAGTACTGAGCATACGGCCGCATAAGAAAAACACAAATCATAATGCAAATTGATTTTTTAAAAATAAATATCACTTTAGGAGAACATTATGAGTTCTGACAATAGTGATAATATTAAACCATTGAGTGAGTCCCTGATACCTTTGAGGATTTCTGAATATGGCTTCGGATACTTTTGCGACATGCTGTACTTGGTCAGTCGGTTATGCGATTATGTGTATACGTGCATCCCAGTAGTAGTTCAGTTGCAGATCATGCCAGCGGGGAAACTGCATGGGACTACTACGTAATAATGAAAATTGTCATTCGTTTTCAACCTGCGGGAGAATGAGAGTTCTTTGTCCTCATTCGACAGGTCACACAAACCTGGTTGTCCCTCTTGGTATCCATTATCATAATAATTAAACTTAACAGACTTTCCAATTACTGCATAATTCAACGGAACACAGGTTCTTCATTGTTCGATTTCAACACGTCACCGACCGTGTATGGGTCGGCGAAAGATGAAAGAGTGGTTGCTCAGGGGCGGATGGGAGCGTTTTGTGGAGAGGGCGTGGATAGCCTGGCAGCAATTTTCGCTGATTGAACGCACCTGTTTTGTCGGCACCTATCCAGGCGGTAAATATTGCTTTCACGTCTGTCCGACGGGATGTGACAGGGATACAACAGGCTGTCTGTCAAAACCTCTCGCTTGACATGAGGCTGCCTACATCCTCTGACCGATATTTTAAATCGGGCCTTCGTTTCTGAATATTATAGTTCCATATTTTGTCACTTATTAGTCTGTTCAGCGACCATGTCACTTAAGATTGCCACCGCTGTGGTAGAAATTTCATTTACGATAAACTTTGTAGGTGGATTCTCTTACGTATAAAAGAATTGCCTGGAGTAAGTTTAAGTTATCAAAAGAAAAATACTGATGTCAGTGTTGCCAAAATCTAATGAAACTCTGTCTCTCTTTCTTTCTGTCTTCCTCTTCCTCAATTTCTCTCTCTCTCTCTCTCTCTCTCTCTGATTCTTTTTCACTCTTTGTCTGTCTGTCTCCCTCTCTCTCTCTCTCTCTGATTCATTTTCACTCTTTGTCTGTCTGTCTCCCTCCCTCTCTCTCTCTCTGATTCTTTTTCACTCTTTGTCTGTCTGTCTCCCCTCTCTCTCTCTCTCTCTCACTCCGTTTATCTCTTCCTCTGTCTGTTTCTTCCTCTGTCTGTTTCTTCCTCTGTCTGTCTCTTCCTCTCTCTGTCTGTCTCTTCCTCTCTTTCTTTATCTCTCTTTATCTCTCCCCTCTACCTGTCACGGCCCCTTCCTCTCTCTGTCTGTCTCTTCCTCTCTTTATTTATCTTTATCTCTCCCCTCTACCTGTCTCGCCCCCTCTCTCAATTTCTGTGTTTCTCACTCTATTACTCTCTGTCTGTTTCTCACTCTTTCTATATATATATATATATCTCTCTGTGTTTCTCTTTCTTTGTTTCTCTTTCTCTCTCTATCTGTCTGTTTTCCCCCTCTCTCTATCTGTTTATCTTTCCATCTCTATCTGTCTGTGGCCTTTTTTCTTTATCTGTCTCTCCCTCTTTTTATCTATCACTGATTCTCATTCCCTCTCTCTGTCTGTCTTCCTCTCTCTCTTTCTCTTCTTTATGTCTCTCACTATCTTTATCTATTTCTCTCTCTCTCTCTCTCTCTCGTCTGTCTGTCTCCCCCTCTATTTGTCATCTCTCTTTCTCTTGCTCTCTCTCTGTCTCCCTCCCTCTCTTTTACTCGTTGTCCATCTCTCTCTGTCTTTCTCTCTCACTGACTTCTCCTCTTTCTCTCCCTGCCTTTCTCCTTCCTCCCTCTCTCTCTCTTTTCGCGCTCTATCTTTTTCTCATCTCACTTTCCTCTCGTCCACCTAGCCCCGCTAAAAGATCTATGAAATCGGTACCCTTGTAGGGGCTTGTATGTACAAAAATATACAAGAGAAGAAATTACAAGTACTGTCACTCACCCTGTGCTTATCCACATGAAGCAACCTGAGGTTTGGATCGAACAATAGCTTTCCAGGCTCTAAGTCCACTGGCGACTGCCGCCTACCTTTATGACACAGACTCCATTCAGGATTGATCAGACCCCAGAACGCTGGACCTGAAATACAATAACAAAGGCAAATTAAAATTGTAATAGTCTCTCCATATGGTAGTGACTTTCATTTACACTTCATATTTCCAGAGGAAATCTCTTCCGCCTTCTACAGGTGTCCTCTTGTCCACTTCGCTTTTGCCCTAATGAATATTCGAACCAAGAATCATCTAATTACTGATGCTGTGCGTTTTATTTAATATGTTCGCCTAGAGGTAAAATAAAAGGTGCTCTTTCGAAATGCAGTGTACAATGGAATAGAATTAAGAAGAGATAATGGAAAATGAACATTTAAATTAACGCAAAAAAAAACAAAGAAACACGTAAGATGGATAGAGAGGGCAATGAGAAGAGGAGAAAATACAGTGAAGCGGAAAGAGAGAGAGGAAAGGGAAAGAAGGAACCACAGATAAAGAGATAGAGAGGAAAAATACTTTTGTTTCAAGGTCATTTCTAATACTTCATTTCCGATTGCTATATGTTTCAAAGTTGTTTGAACAACTTTCCGTTAGCTTGTGCTTCAAGGTCATTTGTACTTACTTTTCAGATTACCTTATGAGCCGTCCCCCGTGGTGGAGTGGTTAGCACATCGTGATACGGCGCCAGGGGTTCCGGGTTCGAATCCCGGCCTGGGCATTGATGTTTGCGAGTGTCCATTCAGCATTTCATCATATCATCACTCATCCCCAGCTTCGCAAATTAGCCAAAAGTGGCACAAGAAGCGAAGTAAAATAAAGCAAATCAATCAGATTACCTTATGTTTCAAGTTGGTTGGGGCTACTTTTCTCTTAGCTTATGCTTCAAGGTAATTGATATTTCGTTTGAGAATACCTCCTTATGTTTCAAAGTGGTTTGAACAATTTTTCCTATAGTTTCTGCTTAAAGGTCATTTGTATTTTCTTTTACGATTATCTCATGTTTCAAGTTGGTTCGGACTACTTTTCCGTTAGCTTGTGCTTCAAGGTCATTTGTATTGAGTTTACGATTAGCTTTTGTTTCGATCTGGTTTGGACTACTTTTCCGTTAGTTTGTGCTTCAAGGTCATTTTTATTTCGTTTACGATTACCTCATGTTTCGAGCTCGTTTGAACTACTTTCCGTTAGTTTGTGCTTCAAGGTCATTTTTATTTCGTTTACGATTACCTCAGTTTCGAGCTGGTTTGAACTACTTTCCGTTAGTTTGTGCTTCAAGGTCATTTTTATTAAGTTTACGATTACCTCATATTTCAAGTTGGTTTAGACTACTTTTCCGTTAGCTTGTTCTTCAAGGTCATTTGTATTGAGTTTAGGATTAGCTTATGTTTCGATCTGGTTTGGACTACTTTTCCGTTAGCCTGTGCTTCAAGGTCATCTGTATTTCGTTTACGATTACCTTACGTTTCAATTTGGTTTCGACTACTTTTCCGTTAGCTTGTACTTCAAGGTTACTTGTGGTGCTTTATTTCCGATTACCTTATGTTTCAAGTTGGTTCGGACTACTTTTCCGTTAGTTTGAACTTCAAAGCAACTTGGAATCCACTTCCAGAATCCTTGCTTCATCCGTGCAAACATCACGGAAAGGAAGTTTCTCTGAATGTTTTCCCTCTACGAGAGTGTGTTGCAAGTTTATATCTCAGTTTATCCCCGTAGATTCAATTAGAACGAAAAAACAGATCTGCTTTCTCGCGGAAGACGTTCGATAGAGCCACCCTGATCGCTTGCTGTCCACAAACGCGCGAAAACAAACGCAATCTTCTGGGAGGAAGGGTTTCTTTACTTGAGGTTTGGAAAAGGACACGCATGTTGCATGTGGAGAATCAAAGGAAACACGAGGGACTGGAGATTGAGGGATTCAGTACTTTAGATGTTTTGCAGTGGTAGACTTCTATTTCACCCTCTTAAAGGCTTCAGAATAACAATAGCGAAACTGAAAGCAATAGTTTAAGTAAGAGCTTAGGTAACAATAAATAGGCTCATGCTGATTTCCAACCTAACTGGCAGTGATACGAGAGCAGAGTTGCCAACTTTGGAATTCTTCACCGTTCGCAAAATGGGGTACAATGGACATTTTTGAAAAACTGCTGCTAGCTCTGCAGTACACAAGTGCATACGAGAGCGCTCTTGCACAAATACAGCGCGTTGGCCAGTGCTGTTCTTAAACTTAGTGAAAAATTCCATTGTAGAGTATGGCCGAAAATATTTGCAACGAACGCTTGAAAGGCACACAGAACCCTTGAGGGCAATAATATAGTTCCAAATTTGAGCTTTTTTTGCTTAGCATTACGTGCTGACTTTCTATATACATGTTAAGGGAAGTGCCATACACGTTCATATTAACTAATGAAGCGTGTAGAGAAGCAGACCTGGAAAACATGGGAAAATCAGGGAAATGTAAGGGAATTTTGTCTTGATTGTCTTTTTTAAAGATATCGTTATAGAACTCTGCACGGGAACAGGAAATCTTTGTTGCTAAGTTTCGGCCTCAACTTTGATACGGTCGTGCCAGATCAACCATAGGACATTAATAGTCATAAGAATATATTTATCTCAATACAATTTGAGAATGAGCAACATGAGACTGTATATTGGTATACGCGTGATACCTCCCATAGCACGGGAAAACATTAAGATTTGCAGTAAATAGACACAAAAACACAGAACTTACGTTTTAACATATGATTCAGAATCTATTTATCTTGATTATGCAATTAAAAAAAACAAAACAAAGTTGTACATCATAACGAAACTCACAAAATAAATCACAGTAACAGAACAATCTTTCCCTCATGCACTTCCATTAATCTCGTAACTTCCAGTTACAAGATTCATATATCCCAGGTGGGATGGTGTACTTCAACAGTCTGTTCATACGTCCGGGAAGGACATGTCAACTTTTAGGCCCCTTTTATACGCAACACAACCACGGCGCCAGAAACCAGTGAAGGCAGGAGGAGAGAGAGAGAGAGAGAAAGTTTCGGAGGGGCAGAAAAATGTGTCAAGACTCTAAATATTACGTGGAAAATGATTGATTTATCATTTTTTCTTGTACGTATGAGAGTAGTAAGGGGACAGAACTGTCAACAGATGGAGGGAATGGGAGCGGGTGGCGCCGTCTGATAGTTGTCGGACGTCGTAGATTTGTTGGACAAACTGAAGGAACATGGAAACAAATAAGCTCCATTGATACATACATACAATTTTTGTCGAACATCACCACCCGACAAAGTATCTCACTATAACATGCGACAGCATGCATGGTACTCTTATGGAATTGATTTTTGTTGGATGTCTTTGGACTGCAACATCCAACAAAAATCGCATGCATAAGCAAGAGCTTTAGACTGGAAATATGCTGCTGGAATGTTATTACTCTTCTGGTTCACTTCACCTGATTTAATGTACGTAGCAGTGCTTACGAAGGTTTTCTTTCATCATCCTGACGTATTACTGGTTTCGCACAAGTTAACATACGTTTACAATGACATTGCACTATTCTTAGATATCAAGAAGAATCCAACAAAACGGTATGTATATTGAATACTATCACGACAAAGTGAGACATAAATCTGCATTGGTGAACTTTATAGAAATTTGGCAAGTGCATGCTCCCAACCTCAAATTTACTGCAACAATAGTATTTCAATGTAATTAACGCCTCTCTCTGTCCTGTCTGTTTAAGCTCGTGAGAGATGGGCATTAATCTCTCACTTAGTGAAGTTTATGTTATGTTATTATGAAATAAAATACTAATAATAAATACGTAAATATTTTAATATCGTATTTACTCGAATCATAAAAACATATCACTTTCTTCAAGACTTTTCTCTGCCAGCCCTGCAAAATTTTCACTTTTCATCTACTGATTTATACGAGGGGTGTCGACAAAGTAAGTTCAAGTAGTAGACCTTGATTTTTCGCAAACGCGAAAACCGTGAAAAATGTTAATTGCTGCGAAGTTGTGTTTATGAATGTGCAGTGATGTCTGTTCGAAATTTGGCATAAAATGCAAATTTCTGACATTTTAGAGAATTTTATTAAAAAAGTGTCCTAAAATAACGAAAAATTCCGTGAAATACAACATTTTTGTCTTTTCTAGGCTTAATGAAACAGTGTGCCATATTTTTGTACATAGAACGGGCACGTTTTCCAACATTTTATTCAAGAGTAAACTATAATACTTGTTATACATGGAATAATTCCGACAGCCACATTAAATCATGTATTTCCCAAGATTTTCTAAACTTCTATCAAAACAATTTGCATCACAGAGCAAAGTTGCAGGGTTCTAACAGGAGATCGAGTGTGTATCTACCGTCACACGGGAGCCGCATCTTCAGTATTTGTCGCGCGAGATGTGTTTTGAATTACCAATCTGAGTGCACACCATCGGCATTTGTCGAGCGAGAAATAATGGAGATCAGTCGTTAGATCGTCGGACTACCATGCGAGCGACCCGGGGTCGATCCCTGCGAGGGGAGAATCGGGATCTTTTCCACCTAATCGAACTGCTACGGCGCCCACCCAGCGTCGTATCAAGCTGGTACCTGAAGCCGTGATCAAGAAAGTTTGGGGCCCTAATTCCAAACCCCCTAGATGCCTTTATGGCTTGGTGCTAAGCACAGGGGAGCACTTTTACTTTTACTTTTACTACCTCAAAAATGTGTTCCAACATATCAACCTGTCACGAAAATACGTAGAAGGTATGACCTATGTCACGTACACAAACTGCATTGTTAATCTTTGAGGTATAGGATCATAGATGGCAGCATGCAAAAAGAACGACGTTTATATTTGATGATGCTTAAATAAATTTAGAAAGTGGGCTAGAGATGGCAGCACTCAAGAAAAGGTCAACTATTGTAAATAGAGAAAAAGGAAAGCGCTGATGTGGCGAAATAATGATTGTAGATATTAATACTAATTATAATGAAATAAATAAATGAACTTAGCACAATAATAGGATATAAATAAGGTAGAAAGGGTAATTAATATTCAGTAATAGCATAAGTGATCATTATACGTATAAAAGTAAAGAAGTCGAATAGTAATTACGATTCTGAGTCTATTACGGTTCCCACGAACTGAGAGTTTCGTGCGGCTTTTGGGTTGTTTTCCCAGGTGTAGCGCCATTTCTAGGCAGGCACACAAGCACTTTTGGTAGGCGCATCTATTGCAGCTGCAAGTTAAGGTTAGCGCCGGCCAGGCGGCGATCTTTAACTAACCCCTTTCTCTTTGTCTATCTGGGAGATAGATTTTCCGTCAATTTGTATAAGGGAGTATATACAAAGGGAAGCGTATATAATGATCCACGTACAAGTAAAAATCAATACAGCCAGGATCTAAAAGGTTCATTATCAAGTCCAATGAACAAACCAAAAGATGTAAATAAAGAATAAGGAAAGGGTGATGTTACATAGATGAAGAAACTTAAGTAGCATCAGAAATTTGTAAATACGGATGTAAATATAAGAAGAAAATGCTTTAGTAATTATAAGAAGAAGAAGCCTTAATAATTACAAGAAGAAGAAGCATTAGTAATTACAAGAAGAAGAATTAGTAATTACAAGAAGAAGAAGCCTTAGTAGTTATAAGAAAAATATGCCTTATTAATTACAAGAAGAAGAAGCCTTATTAATTATAAGAAGAAGAAGCCCAAAGAAGATTGGCTACAATTAATAAGAAATAAAAATAGAAGAAAAATATTGTATGAAAAGATTCCCAAAGTTATCTAATATTTGTACATGATTATTCAAGAATATATTACGAATTGTACCCTCCGTAGTGGGTTAAATCTATTGTTTCTTTCCATATATTCGTCGTGTTAGTCACCTTGATCTGTACCCAGAGGTATCTCATCGTTTCTACCCTGTGCTAAGCTGGCAGATGATCACGTGAGAGGACGTGGCACCTACAATTTAAAATAATAGTTTTAAAGCAGAATGGATTACTTTTTGGTATATTTGGCAGAAAAATGTTCTATAAAAAAACGCGAATTTTGGGAAACGTATCACTAACAAGTGAAAGAAAGATAATGCCAATTTTTGGTGCCATAATATATCGGTAACTGTCACGTGAGATTGATTAATTCAAAATTATGGTCATTATGCACCCTTTTGTATATACGGGGAAAATTATTATCTAAAACCCTTACCTTAAAATTAAAAAGGGAGTATGGGAAATAACTTTCCCAAAATAACTTCCAAGCTATCAAACTCTCACGAAGAGTGTGACTTTCAATTTGAAACAGTAGTTTAAAAACACCATGAAGGTTTAATTTCAGGTATTTGCAAGAAAATTCGCTGAAATCAGAATGTGAATTTTGGGAAAAATAACACCGCATAGTAAAAAATAAAAAATACAGCAATTTGAAAAAAATAATTAAAAATCAAGTTCCCTACCGGTTAGGCTAACAAGAATATCAGTAGTAATTTATTGCATTAGTAACAGTGAGTCCTAACCTAATTTTCGGCATAATCACCAGCGTTGTTCTGGCATTTGTCGTAGCATGGCACTATATTTTGTATGCCCATGGTACATGTGTGTGACAGCGAAGACTGGAACTATCTCTACCGCAGTATAGCTGTCAAATCTTTGTCCTGCCAGAAACCTCTTCAGTTGAACAAAGAGATAAAAGTCGGTACATGCAAGGCCAGGTTTATACAGGGAGTAGTCCCAGATCTCTCACCTGATGTCATGCAAAGGGTCCGCATGTGCTCAGCTGTATGGGGTTGTGCACATTAGATTGGCCTTCTGTGAATTGTCTGCACCATCATTTCACCATACTATCACTCACAACGGCCGGTCTGCACACCTCACACGATTGCTGGTTACTCTGTGCCAAATTCTGAGCGTGCAAAAATCTGATTACTACACGTACGCTACATCGCAGTCGGTGGGAGACTGTATGAGAGCTGCAATCTTTAACCTAGAACTGTCCTAAAACGGCTGCATTGCAACTGTACCGGATTACAGCTACGTGCCACTTCTTCCTGCCCGCATGTGTGTGTCGCTCTCCGGCCAGTAGTGCTGCGTACAGGCACCATTGGAGCTTTTTCAGGACGCCTCTCGTATATGAACTTTCGGAAGCTGTTATTGACCGAGTGTTCTTGTATTAATGTTTGGTTATCTAAATCAGGTACCTATACAATGTAATTCTATAAATTGCTTGCGTTAAATTCCTAATACCTACATACTCTTTTCGTCAGCAATGATGGTATAACTGAATGTTGCCAGTTTCACAGTACCTCACTTGGATATACTGTACCGAAGCAGAAATCCCTGATAATGTGATGAAATATGACACTTTCTTTTGTACAATTCAATTGTTTCACTTATATGCAAGAGTTAATTTGTTTGCTTTACAGATAAGAGAGAAGTAGCTTTATGCATCGAAAAATGAGTCCGCACTCATGGTTCTTGCAAGCAGAGGGTTCCAAACCTCAGTGGAAATATTAACATATAATACCGAGAATGGATAAGGAGACTGATAAATTACAAAATGTATTTCTTAATCAATCACTCTTCACTCTAATCTCATTTAGTCGTAACTTTAAAAATAATCAAGTATTTTATTTTAAACTTACTGCGTATGATAAAATTTCATAATCCTTCCCTAGCTTCTGAATTGTGATAATTTTCCAAATTCACAATTTTCCAGTTTGAATTCAAATCATAGAGAATAAACCAAATCAATCAATTCTTTCTACGACTAAGTCAATTTCATAGAAGTTAATATTGGTACTTAACAAATCCATACCTGGATCTGAATGAGTTTATTATTTCCATTTGCAAAAGCATCGATTTAGTTTAGTTTGTAATTGTCAGGGAAATATGTAAATTTTGTCCTGGAAAGCCTGGAAAAGTCAGGGAATTTCATTTCTGTTTGTTTGTAGCCACCCTGAAGATGGGGCAGGATTCCTTGTACTTTTACTGAAGATCATAGCCGGCAATCGGGAGGGGCAACTCGACCACTCGCCCGAAAGCACTCCCTTCAGGGGAGCACCAGATAAAAAATAATGGTTTGTGTGCGATTTATTGCGAGTTTATAGGACCCTGTTACTTCCAATTATGTAACGAATATAACTTTCTGTGTTTCACGGATTGTTTAGACACATACCTACCTGGACGTGGGTGTTCTTTGTGAGTGTCCCTTCATCAATTTCATCATATCTTCTCATCCTCATCTTCTTGGTTAGCCAAGAGTAGAAGAAAAGCGAAGAAGAATAAACCAAATCAATCAATTCTTTCTACGACTAAACAAATAGTGCACGAATAGTGTAAAATATCCAATATCAGTTTTGTTACTGAAATTACATTCGAAACAAAGTAGTACATGTTTCAGTATAAAATAGTTAATGTGCACTATTCGTTTAGTTGTAGATGGAATTTATTGATTTTGTTTATTCTACTTCGCTTCTCTTCCACACTTGGCTAACCAAGAAGATGAGGATGAGAAGATATGATGAAATGGATGAAGGGAGACTCACAAAGTACACCCATCTCCAGGTCGAGATCGAACCCGGAACTCTGCCTCGTATCACGCTGTGCTAACCACTCCGCTACGGGGGCCGGCAATTATGAAATCATTAAGTGATAATATAATTTTGTATGAAACAATGTAGATTCACTTTAGTGCCAAAATTTAATGTGAAATGTACACAAATGATAATTGCGATGGATAACATTATTGGATATGGTTAAAAAATGCCACTTTGATTGATATTGAACACATCCAGTTTCGTGAATTAATATAATGAATGTCGCACCAGTGCATCGGAAATGCTATTAGCCTCCCATTATACTTGGTTTTAACCTGCAACATGTTCTGCTTTGGTCTCTTAGATAAGAATGCAACATATATAAATATAATATATATAAAAAACAGAAACCCCTGATTCTTTCAGACCTCTGAAAAATATTTGTATGGGCCCCCGTATATTGTATGACCCAGACCCCGCACCCACATAGGGCCCCACTGAAGACTGAGTAACAGTAATCTGGATTCCAATGCTCGCCATTATTAGATTCGTTTTTACAGGATGTAGATAAAATCTCTGTATTGCCTGAACTCAGATTGCTGGTAATATTCTACGATAATATTCTTAGCCAATATTTCCATGGTAACTGTGCGAATGGCTGTGATCATTGATTGATTGTTTGAATTAGGTTATTACGTCGCTTTTCTGACATTTTTGCCCATCGTGACGATGACTATGAATGATAATACGAGGAAATTGATGAAGAGACTCTCAGGAACAACACACATGCTGGATCGAGTCAAGGATCTCTGGCGCCGTAGCGTGCTGTGGTAACCACTCAGCCACGGAGGTCGTTGTATGGCTATGATCCACTGTTTCGACAGTCTTACTTCGAACGAGTTACTAATATCAGGAAACACTTGGGAAACAAATCTATAGATACAGCAGTTACAACATGAAGTTAATGATTACATTGTTCAGAGAATTAGATCTAGATTTTCTTTCCTTTTGATTTTCAGTTTTCATTTTCTTGTTCATTCATTTCTCCGATACATCACAGAGAGTGAGAGAGGAATATGATTGGGAAAGAACAATCAAGGCAATATTTCATCCAGGAAAAAAAGCAGAAAACGGGATGAAAAATGACGAGAAGGGTGGAATGATTGCAAGGGTGCGAAAGCAACACCAAACAGAACAGAAGTGATACCATGATTACAGAGGCTATGAACTGGAGAGGGAGACGATGGGTTGTAGAGTTCTCTTTAAGAAACCATGGCCCTAGGGCTCCGCGCTGCAGATGATAGCCTGCTACGTTTAATTGGAGTCGACCTTCAGATGTTTGCTCCAGAGCAACAGTGTGTTCGTCTCCTCCCCTCACGTCCCGGTGCTCTTTTGGCAGGGGATGGGAAGGGAGGCGAGAGAGAGATCGGATGCTGTTAAGAGTTCTATCAAGAATTTTATTTTTTACGTCAACATATTACAAGGGTTATGAAGGAAGCTGGTTCAATTTTCCGCTTATGTACATATATTTATGCCTCACTTCCGCCGTAATTTGAAAATTTGAGATTACTTTCCTCCGCTATAAGGCACGTGAGGCTTTAGGCTTGGTTCCACATTGCTAGAAATACAAAGTTTCTAGTGGCTGTTACATTGTGGTATTGATGTCACTAAGGAGCAAGTATTGTTATGCAGAAGATCCAAATTCGACTCCATGAGGTGCCCTTGGTAATGTTGTGGTTGTTTAATTAATGAACTCAAGAGAAGTTTGAGCATTGTGTTCATTTCGTCACCTCCCACCGCAGCCTTGGATGCGAACAATGGTTCCAATTACTTGCAAGGAATTTTTTTCTCGTGATTTACCTTTTACCAATTATGCTTTTCAAGCAGTTTCTGTCTTCGCTTCAAAGAATATTAAGAACAAATTAAACTCCTCATGATTTGGAGACTAAAATTGGTAAACGCTGTAAGTGCCGCAATAATTCAAACACCATTTTCCACGTTAAACTGTGAAATGTGCCCATGCTTTATAATGTGGTTAACGTGAAATGTAGGTCGTAGCCCTCTAAGTAGTTCAAAGGGCGTGTAAAGACGTTACTAGTGTTCATGTTTTTACTGGCTGATGTGCGGAACGATGCGATTTCCCAACACTTTCGCTTTTGGCACTTACAACGTTTACCACTTTTAGTACTCATTTATGCGGGGGACTGTGATATGTATATCTGTGTATGTTTATCAGTGGAATATACTGAGTCCAAAATCTGGACTACCTCACTGTCACGTGGTCCTAGGCTATGAATAGAAATAAGTTTACCAACTCCTAAGAAATCATGTTGCTAACTCATAGGAAATCATGTTGTCAACTCATAGGAAATCATGTTGCCAACTCATAGGAAATCATGTTGCCAACTCATAGGAAATCATGTTGTCAACTCATAGGAAATCAGGTTGCCAAACTCATAGGAAATCAGGTTGCCAAACTCATAGGAAATCAGGTTGCCAACTCACAAGAATTCAGGTTGCCAACTCACAGGAATTCAGGTTGCCAACTCACAGGAAATCAGGTTGCCAACTGACAAGAAATTAGGTTGCCAACTCCAGAATCACCATCATCATTTCACTGATATGAATAATTTTATTTACAATTTCTGATCGATTTTTCTCCCGTATTTTATTCTCTAGACTTCAGGCTTCGCAGATGGCCTAGCTAGCCTAGAATATACGCTCCTGATGTTTATATGTATACAAGTACGTATTTACATGCATGTGTGTATAAATATTAATGTATGATTTATTGATTTCATTTATTTCACTTTTGGCTAAACACGAATATGAGGATGAATGATGAAATTGAAGAAACACTCACAAAGAACATCATCCATGCCCAGGCCGGGATTCGCATCAGCGACTCCCTGGCGTCGTAGCGTGCTGTTCTAACCACTCCGCCACGGAGATCGACGCACTGTATAACATTCTAAACCATAACGTTGTAATATGTTATGTATAGTTATATATATATATATATATATATATATTGCTATGTAGAACACTGTAATTGGGCATGAGCCTGTTGCGTTCCAAATAAATAAATAAAGTTAATTTGGCCATTGAGTCCATGATTTCACCATTGCAGGTGAAGTTCGAGTCAGGCTCAGACATGGATGCTTCATGGTACGTGTTTGTATGTGTCGCCCTTCATCAAATCATGCAATTAGAATTCATTCTAATCGTCACGATTAGCTGATTAACTTGTAGCCACCATAGAGTGTTGACTAAGTTCCCAGAATTCAATGCAATTAGGAACCAGTGTAAACCAATAAAAATCTCACAAACTACTGAACTAACATGCAAAAACTTCAGGTTGGAAATAAAATGTATGAAGGAATCTAAATAGAACTGTTGTTTGGCATAGATTAATGGTGTTCATGTTTATTGTATACCGCCAGCCTCACATCCTTTGGCCGGTTACCTCACGACCTGAACTCCGGTAAAGCAAAGGACTGCTCAGTACATGCTATTGTCATCTTCCTGATACTAAAGCAATCTTGCGATGGATATTGTCGTTTTAATTGTCTAGAAATTAAAATTATGAAGAATTTTGTTTTCAGTTTGCACTAATTTATCTTTACACCTTCACCAAAAGAGGGGAACATTACGAAACCTCCCCCTTCTTCTCACCAGGGTCGAAACAATGAGTTGTTTGGATAAGAAAAGACCCATCGTTTTCTTCCCTTGAAGGAAGTTCCTGTGGTAAATGGAGTAGGAGAGACAATGACTCGGAAAATTGTCAATAACACGTTCTCGTTTCTTGAAGAGTTGTCCAAAAGTAGGAGATATCTTCTCTCAGGATTCCACTTGCCTTGATGAAAACAGAGGATGATATCTTTCCATGGGAACTTCTTAAGGGTCTCTGGAATACACAACACAATTGCCGATGTGACAAATTTTGTCAGCGATTCATCACGAGGAGTTCTAATTGCTTTGCGATGTTGACAATGGGATGATGACGTCAATGGGAGTGGAAAACTCGCTCTGAAGTGTCTCAAACTTTCGGAAGAGATCGCTTCAGAAGGTTGTTGAAGGAGCCTTGGAATTGGTTGACAATGCCTGCGAACGAACCATAATAAGTCCAAGAGCCGTAAGGTGGCAGAAGAGAGAGATAAGTGCTGGGAAGAAAGTTTGGAATACCAGAGTTAATTTTGTGAACGGTAGTCAAGATGACGTCACAGGCTTTGACTTCTATTTAGGTAATTATGCCGTTAAGGACGACGATAAAACTAGTTGAGAAAAGACGCGAGAGGTGAGATTGATGATGTCTAAGATTGAGTGAGGAGCAATCGGAATACCACTGCTACAGCTTCGGTTGACGTCCATTACATCCGTGACACATCTTTAAATATCACAGCAAATTCGTCTAAGCCAAAGATCAAAAATGTTAATATTTTAACTCCATATCTGCCCGTCTGTCTTCGTCTAAACGTGAATGCGAAACTTGATATAGGGTGGGCCGAAAACAAGGTAACAGAACACATAAGGTAACGGTTCTACATTTCGGTTACCGGGTCACCCTGTAACATCAAACAATAGAAAACACTTGAATTCCATAACTTGGAATAATTCATACAAAGAAGAACTAGTTCAAAAAATAAAGTTGTTCCAGTTCAAAACCCCAATATAAAGAAAATAAAAAGAACCTTTCAGTTGGTATTCCATGCAAGGATAGATGAACTCCGGTTCATCTTCACTATAAATGAATTTTCCGTACAAGTTTACTAAAACAGCACGTGCTTCAGTTCAGATTCATTACAAAAAATAGTTTGCATTTATGCCCACTAAAAAAAAAATATATGTATGTGTATTTTTATTTTGCGTTCTGTCTTCTTTTTACAAATCTCGACAATACAGATAAATCATTCATTAAATGAAATTGGTGAAGGGATATTCAGAAACAAACACCATTTCTCAGGTCAGAACTTGGGCGCAGAATTTTCAATAACGAGATTGTGAGTCGACCACTCAAAAGCCCTTTCTCAGCTTCTTATGAGCTTTAATTTTTTTTTCTAGTTTTTCATGGTTTTCAATTATCCGCTATATTTTAATTTGTATTATGATTGCCTAGGATTCGAGCCTTTGAATTCTGTTATTGTAGCTTGCCACAAAGAGGAATTCCAGTTTATTCTCGTTACTATAAAGAAAGCATGAGTTCACGTTCACTGCAGACAAAGAGAGGGAGGTTCATAATCACCTCAAATGAGTTCCAGTACAGTTGACTGCAAAAATAGTGTGTTTGAATTTTCAATTTCAGCTACAATTCATCTCCACCTTGGAGATTAGACTAGACTGGAACGAACTGTAGTTCAAAATTTCTTAAAGCAACTGAAAATAAACTTTAATTGGACACAACACTTATTTGTAGGCTTTGTCCACTCCATTTAAATTCACTTTGCTACTAAACAATTCAGCTTAGTGGTAAGCATCGCTGCCAGATTCCGGTCTGTACGGGTGCAGTCCACTAGCGCACAAAAATATGAAGGGTGTCACGAGCGCACAACATCCGATGCTGCGTTGCCACATCTATGATTGTGTAATGGCTGGCCTGTGTACAGGATCATTTAATTGCATAAAAAGTCAAATATCAAGAAGTATTACACATGTTCATTATAACGAAACTTTCATGTTAGGTTAGGTTAGGTTTCATTTGTTGGATACGGAAACGGGGAAGAAGCTTCACGCTGTTAAGCCCACCATAGGTGCTTGGCGTTCCTCGTCCCGCCCCTCTCGGCGAGAAGAAGTTATTCTTACCCGCATGCGTCTAGGACACAGCCGTCTTACGCATAGTCACTTGCTACAAGGGCTGGACCCTCCGTTGTGTCGTGTTTGTAATGTTATTTTAAGCATTCGACACATTCTCGTTGAATGTGTCGATCTTGCTTACCTTAGGCAGACTTTTAACCTTTCCGGCTGTATGTCATCCCTTTTTGGATGATGACAGCAGTATTTTATCAAATGTTTTTAGTTTTTGTGAAGAGCTGGACTCTGCCACCGTCTGTAAGGAGGTTTTTAGTTTGTGTGTTCTGACTTTTTAATGTGTTGTGTTTGTCTCGTGCAGGTCTTTTTACAACCTGCACTTTTAGTTTTTCCCAAGGGGCTATTTACCCCCCTTTTTTAGTTTTCAGTCAGAATTTTAGATAAGGGGATATTTCCCCGTATACATAGAAGAGTTCAAAATGGCCTTAAGTGCCGACGCACCCATATATTTTAAATCAATCAATCATTTGTTGGACAGCTTCGACTATGTCTCTGGGGTCCGCTTGTGTCTCCCTCCTTCTGCAGCATTACATTGCCCGTCTTCCGCGTTCTTTCAAGGGACCTCAGCTGGGGTCCCTTGAAAGGCAAAAACAGTTGACACAACGTGGCAACATAACCATGGATTTTGTGCGCTCGTGATATACATTTTAACCAGAAGCGCACGTAGCCTTTTGTTTGTGCGCTCCCGGCCTACGGCCGTCTGTATAACGTTGGTAAATCTGATTTTTAAACGCGATTATTTTTCGTTTCATTTCAAAGGGATAAGAAAAGGAACGCACGGCGAACTTCCAAAAGAGTGCATGAAAAGTACAAAACACAGTACTACTTAATAAATGTAGCAACTTTTTCAACGTGAAAAGCTACCAAATCGTGGTTTCGCGTGGGAAAAAAGCATTTTTATGCTAGAAGAAGAGAGACACAAGGAAATATGTATCCGAAAAAATCAAATAAAAAAACAAAGCATCCACGTAAAAAAGGACATTACACAGAACGAAAACAGAGCAAGGGAAAGGGTAACAGAAGTATTTTTACGGCAGGTAAAGAAAGAGGTAAACTAGAAGGGAGAGAATGTGTGTGTGTGCGTATATATCTTGAGCACGAAGGCTCTTAAGGTAATTAGCGCCACTTTGGTCATCCCGGCGAGGCAGAGAAACACAAAATCCAGTAAATGCGATTCCTCAGGTTTAACATGTCATCCTGCAATTACTGGGGCTGGATCTTACTTCTTCATGGCGCCTTTAATGGGGTTTTTGCGGTATTATGGACCCGCTTTTATCACTCATAAACCTTTTCACAGTGAAGCAGAGAGATAATTCACAAAAACAAAAGAAATGGAGGCCGAGGGAACGCAGTAGTGTTGCCAACTGAGCAGAGTAGGTTCTATGTCTATTTTACCGGATGCATTCTCCGCGAGTCAAAATTTGTACAATGGATTATGTATATCGGAAAAATACTTACAATAACCTTGCTTCAACTGCTCTCACTTGAATTTATGTTATTACAAAAGCACATCAAAATTAAAGTGTAACATTGGTTGCTTAAGTGTTGTGTCTGTATATTTCTCTTGCTGAGAGGCAACCGATTTTTGACGCTCACTGTACAAGATATATCCCTTTCCAGAATATCTTATTCTCCGTCTGTATCACAGGAATTACTTTTTTCTAGAGAAATGGAAATGCAAGATATCAGTTTGGTGCATAAGAAGATAATTTTCAATTGTTAGAGAACAAAAGATGCTTTAAAATAATTTATCAACGCTATAAATATTGCATGTGCTGAAATGTGTAGCAAGAAAACTATACAAATAAGGCTGTGGATTACATTATATATATATATATATGTGTATATATATATATATATATATATATATATATATATATATATATATATATATATATACACACACACACACGTTGCGTCAAGTTTTACGTCACTAGGTTAATTTCAACGATGAGAAGGAATATTTAATTAATGAAATAGTTGATGGAAAAATATCAAATATTTCATATACACATCATTGCACAATGATGATGATTCCAATTTAATGATTTCGATAATTTCGATTCTGTGTATCTGAAAAATATATGCAGTAGTTTCCCTGGACGTCCGGGTCACATTACAAGTCATTGGAACCTGTCCCTTGTGACGATTAGATGTACCGTCATGGACATTTCTGGACTGTATGGATCCTGATGAGTCGCTTGAAGATTTCACCAACCGAACATAGGTTTGTGCCTGTAACGCCGCTACTGCTTGAAACGTTGATGTTGATGGATTCGTTTCCAAGCGACATGTGTCACGCGTCGCTTCACTCTGAAATCTCAATAACGCTTATAGGTCCCGACTAATTTGCAATTTCCACGTAAGGGAGCTTTCAGACCGAAGCGACACGATACAAGCAACGCCTGTAGCTTAGAAGCTAACCCTCAGTTATTGAACAGAAGCGACACAACAAGCTCCAGGTGTCGCTTGTCACTCGGTCTGGGTCGTTTTCTCAATACCGTGCATCATGTCGCCTCGGTCTGTTGTTCGCTCATGCGCGGTGAAGAAGCCCGCGTCGCTTGTCTCCTCGGTGTGAAATATCAGTGTCGTTTGTAGCTTAGGTGTGAAATTCCCGTGTCTCTTGTAACCTGTCACGCGTCGCTTGTAGCCTGTCGCCTGCTGCTTATCGCTTCGGTCTGAAAGCTTCCTTCTAATCATATCAAATAATCGTTAGCACCTGTATCTGGAGAAATCTTGATTCACTGAGTTGGCAACACAGATAAACCGAGCAATGGTAAGAAGTGTCTTGAGCATTACCAGCTTTCTTTCTTGTACTTGCGCGAGTATTTGTGTCGTTTTTAGCGCGACAATAAAACCGAGGATTAATGTTGTGGAGCAAAGGAAACAAGCGACCGCAGACTCCCATGGTGCTTTGCGGCGTAATTGTTTCTGAGACCGCAGCCATTGCACTTAGTACGACGTAAAACAGCTAAAACGAACGGACAAGAATTGTAGGCTTAGGAGACAAATAGCTAGTCGAGGGAGACTTAAAACAAGAACAGAATAATAGAATTATGGGATGCACCATTGCGAAAGTCGAACTCCAAGATATGCTGGTGGCGGTTATGCATGAATCGATTGTTGAAATACCTCAGCAACAATGAAACCAAAATGACTATAAGGTATCTTTGGAGTAAGTTATTGCAGTGCTGACCTCTACAATTTATATTCAAAGGTGACGTCAGATAATTTCCTCACAGTGAAGGGGTCTAAATTGTGAAGTATTTGTCTTACAGTGACTTCATGATGACTTGTCATACGAACTTGTTAATTTGCAAGCGTTGAATTTAAATTAGAATAACCATCATCGTTATGTTAACAAAACGTTGATTTTTCCTTTATCTTTTAGGTCTCAATTTCCGTGGGAAAATATTTACAAAATTATGATCAAATTTATAAACTTAAGCGATTTTGTTTTACCAACAGATATTCATAATTATATGCTGCCATCTATGAACGGTAAATACAACTTAAAGAAAATTACCTAAAACTTATTTAACATCCACCAATCACCAGTTACTACTACGAACACTCGAAGACAACCTGCGACTCCGAGTTCCACAAACATACAGTATCCCCGTTGAGTTTGTGTATACGTTTGTAGAACAATCTGGATGAACCATAGACAACTTCATCATGAACATAACATAGAAAGGAAACGAATCTAGCCAATGACAATTCACAATGCACTGCGAACCAATCACAATTTCTAGCGAACAAAACTAATGTTGCCAATGATGATTCAGAATCCAAGACCGACCAATCACAACGTTTCCTGAACAATACTACTCTAGCCAATGACAATTCGGATCATCACCTGAACAAAACGATTCTAGCCAATCAGAATACACGATCTATGCAGGCTAATTATAGGTTTCTTCTGAAACTCTTACATGATATGATATCTTCATTCCATTACATGAACACAAACTCCGTTCTATTCTTGTTATTCATTCAATAACATTGATATGGTACAATAACAATTGAGACAGCAATTTGATAATAAGTCTACATACTTATCCTGCTGCGTAAACGCGCCTTCGCTTTCGGATGTGGTGCATTCCAACTGATTCTACTTTATATTAACTGCAAACCAGGTTCCGACTAAACTCTCTGATCATAGAATTACAAAAGTAAGCTTCGTGAACCTAAAGCAGTTTTTGAAACGAAAAATCATGCTTCAGTATCTTTTACTCTTTGTACAAAATATTAATAAACCTTACATAAAATTAAAGTACATCGTTGACACCATTATCTGAAGATCAAATTAGGGACAGTCACGACTTATCAAAGAAGAATTGAACCAGTACCATCAGATAAATGGATGCAAGGAAGCCTGTGGGATATGAGCCATTTGTTCATACAGAAAAATTTGCACTTTAATTCCGAAAAGTGACATCGGCAATTCTTTTTCTTCCTTTAATGTAAAAAGGATGGAATGGGGGGCAATTTAGAAGCCAATTTCAAGCCACTGCTCTATCGTCTTCGGCGGTCGCATCCTTAGTTCATTAAACATTAAAGGATCCTTCTTTTGTTATCAGAGTCACAGGCTCAAAGCCGATCATTTTCTCTCTTCCTTGCTCCTAAGCCATTTCGTCATTCGGGCCAGTGTCAATGGAGGTTGTTGGCAATGACGGATTGATCAATTTCGTCGCCCATTGTTTACCCGCCGAATTGAAGGAGGTTCTGTCTCTGGGTCTGGAGCCTCGGGTAATCTTCGGGTCGCATGAATCGTGAATGTGATCCTAGTTTAATCCCGACAAAGACAGTTTGGAAGATATTGAATAGTAGGGTATGGGGTGCTACATGTAATTTCACATACTGGGAAAGAATAAATGATTTAGGTCTCCTCTTTTTATGTAATGTAGCTACGACACATGCCCCGAAATAGTGTCAGTTTGGCAATAAACAAAACATTTTGACTCAAAGTATATATTATACCTTGAAAGTTTTTTATATCCCATACCACTGAGGCACTTATCGTACCGTGAGATAAGTTTTCCTTGTCATACAGTTCTACCGCCAGTCCATTGGCGGATAGATACTGTGTCAGCGGAAGGATACCCCTGCTACGAGTTCGTTGCGCGTGACCTTTTGTGCAAGTTCCATCGCGGTAGTTCTTCTGTGGGAAGTCAAGAAGAACCCGAAATTCGAGAATCCTGCCAAGTGTGAAGTAAGATCTGTCATTCGCTTTTTGCACGCTAGAAAAAATTGGACCTTCTGAAATTAAAGGGAGTTTTGGGGAGGAAAGAGTTTTGACGAAAACGACGTGCTCCAGCAAGCGGAAACTGCATTTCTCAATGTACTAGCGGCAGAAGCGCCACATGAAGTGGCGAGGGATTTTTACACGTGCTGAGTAATTTTACCCTATGGCAAGGGTACTTCCCTACTTTGAAAGATACTGTCGCTTCCTGATACCATAGCGTAGTAAATATTTCTAGAAGTAATGAAAGCAATTGCCCTACAAGTCGATAGAATTATCTTGAATCTCACGGTATCCCGTATCTGGTATCACAGTAGACTATCAGTACCTAAGTAACTACGAGAGGTATAAAGGCACATTTGTTGGATTGATAATCCTAGTAGGATCCTGGTACCTCATTGTAGAATCGTATTTCTTCAGTGCAACATAAATCTATCTGGCCGTGAGAGACAACAATCAAGTTATTATAATCTGTCGATATCTCAAAAGCTAGTAAAATTTAAAGTCTGGAGTCTTCAAAAATTCCAAATTTAAGCCCATGAGGTACAAAATCAATATAAAATGACCTGTTGTTGTATCAGGAACTATAAAAATTGAAATTCCGAAGTTTTCTAAATTTCAGGCCGTGAGAGACAATCAATCTAAAACAATCTATCGATGTGTCAAAAACTATTAAAAATTTCAGGCCTGAGAGACAACAATTAATCTGAAACGAACTGACAATGTCCAGGAACTAGTAAATTTGAGCGTCTCAAGTTTTCTGAATTTCAGGTCGTGAGAGACAGTAATAAATCTAAAATGATCTGTAGATGCCTCAGGAGAGTCAAATTGAAAGTCTGAAGTTTTCTAAATTTCAAATCGTGAGAAACAACAATAAATGTTAAAGGATCTGTCTATGACTCAGGAATTAGCAAGATTGAAAGTCTGAAATGTTTTCAAATATAAAGATAATTCAAATGTAAATTTTGACGTGACATAAATTATATTATCCCTTTCGTATGTCTATTAAGAGAGTATACATTTATTACATCCTAAGGTTCTTTTTTGGATCAAGAAATTATCACAAAGAAATCGATCAAACCTTAGGATTTGCCTATATCGGACGTAGTTCGATGATTCGGGAATCTGTCGATGTCTGCTATATTGATCTCATTCATAGACTGCACCGCTACCCAGGGATTCTAAACATAGATCGAGACTTCTTTGCTTTGTCTATTGCCTCAAGGAGTAGCAAAACAACTCGTTGCTAAGCTCCTAAATATGCTTTAAGATCTTGCCGACAGAGACAGAGCTTTGAAATATAGATTTAGTTTTTCCAAAGGTCGTCACATGTCAGGAAACCCTGTCCGCGAGCTTTCCCAAAATACTTCTAGTTTTCTTTTCTTCCTCCTTTTGTTCTTTTGGCAGTTTCTAGAGTAATACACGCCCAAGGTGGAAACAAACAAAGTTAGCGGAATAAAGTTGGCAAAGTGAATTATTACAAAACCGAAGTCGTACATAAAAAATCAATCGAGAGTTCGGGTGGTTTCCTTGAAATTGGTTCCCTCGTTGCTATAGCGACAGCTTCCTTTTTTCCATTTCCAGCTTGTTTTTACGCACCCCCTCCCTTCTCCCCCTCCTTTAACAACCTTCATGTTTTCCGTCAACTGTTTCCCTTTTCAGAAAAACTTGGTACAACTTCAAAGTCTACTACGAGCAAAGTTGAATATACAGTGTTTGATTTTTCGTTGTTTTTTACTACACTTGACGGCTTTTCATTTCTAGAAGAAGAGGAAGAAGAAGAAGAAAAGAGATTTGGTCAAAACAAGAGAAGCGGAAAAGCTGTAGTCACCACTCTATCGGTAAAGCTCAAGTCGTTTAGTAGTTAGAACGAGATAAATGTATTATGTGTTTAAAGTATGGAATTTCTCGAAAACTCGAGTTATTTGGAAGTTCAGCGTACAAGGTATCGAAGGGGAGTGATTCTGAGATTTACGTCTCGCTAGATTCAAGTATCCCCAGCAACATTTTCTCTCCCACCCTCTTGCTTCATGAACAAGATTACATTTGACAATTTAAGTGCCACATTTAATAGAGTCATCAGATACGATAAAGTCATTTCGGTATCGTTACTTACAATCCTGTCCATGAAAAGAGGAACATCCTGTATGTATCCTGCATCACTTTTGGTCAACCATGTACATGTTGTTTTAAAATTGCATCGCAACCACCTATATCGCTGCTCCCGCATAATCCGATACGATCAAGCACAACAATTGTTTAAGTTGCCGTTCAGGAATACAGGGAATATTTTCGTAAATTTTTGAACGGACATCAGAGATGTTATTTTAGAAGCCCATTGCGACGACTTATTTCGCATAATCAGATGGGACCAAGCAATTCTCAGCGCATCCATTGTATAAAATCTTGTCCACGAGTACAGGAACACCCTGTGCATTTCAGTAAATTTTTGAACTGCCCTCGCACGATACTTTAGAATCACATCGTACCGGCTTAGTTAAGTGCTTCCACATAATCAGACACGATAAAACCATTACAGCACAACCATTGTAAAAAATCGTACCCACTAATATAGGAGCACCCTGTACATTTCCGTTAATTTTTTAACTGACCTCGTACATGTTACTTTAGAATCTCACGCCGCAACCACTTATTTTGCTGCATCGAAGTTTCGAAGATTCCTTTGTATCCGTTCCGAGGATTCTCTCATTGCATCATTCCTCAATATCTGTGGTTTCTGAGAAAAAGGATGGTACCTTTATGTATGGCTTCCAGTTTTCCGTTAAGCCTTGATAATCTGAAATGAAGTGATATTGATCCCCCAAATTAATCAGCCGGTTTGACTTCTCTCCCCCCCCCCCTCCCTCTCACTTTTCTCTTTCCGGAGGGAATGAAATTCGCGGTCTCGATTCTTATTCCAGTCTTTTCTTTCTCACGTTCGGCAGGCTTCGAACTAACCACTTCGAGGACGCCGCGGATTAATCGAGTGGATAAACGCAGCGTTGCCAGCACTCGCGAAATTATCGCAAGTGTTAAAAGAACCGAGTGATCTTCATGATTGTCCGGTGACACGAGGACTGACGTACTCCATAAATTTTCACTTTTCCCCCCTCAAAAGCGAAACTATTATTACTCCGTAGGTTTTGAGACGCTGAATACAAAAACAGCAGTAAAATATTGTATTTACATATATAGCATTCTGAGAATGTATCTAGCCAAACAATATTAACAAAATTCTAAAACAAATAATGGAGAAGAAATTTTCGATAAAATATGTTCAATATTTTGCACAAGTATAATCATTTTTAATGTCTAAAAATTTTTGATATTTTTTCCTGGCATAATATGTGACGTACCAAGAACTACTAAAGAAGTGTTTTCCCAGACCTGTATATCATATAGAAGTGGAGATAACCGAAAAGAAGATTAACTCGTCTTGGAAAATTATGAAGTTTTCAAAATATCGTAATTTCAGAAAGGTTGCGTTTTTCGTACCAAGAATTTCCATGCATGTTCAGAAGGCTTGCAGAAACAAATTCTGAAAATTTGGTGCAGTTTGCAGATTTTTTATCATGTTATATCACGAGGTTTTACCCCTTCTTATCCACGGTGTTTAATGAACAGACTAGGCATTTTCTTACACTTTTTGTCAGAGACAATATGACAATATCTATCAAAACCAATTTTCTTCGACAGTAAAATAATTTATAATTGATAACATGTGCTTTCTGTAAACATTTTTGTGGCCATTCCACCAGCCGAAAAATAAATTTAGAGGACTCGAACTTACACTTACATGCTAAAGTATTATAGCATAATACAAAGTTTGAGTCCTATACGATATTATTCGAAAACAAGTCGCCACACACAGTGGAACGAAGTAGCTTGAAGCTGCTTGAAGAGTATTTTCTAAAATTAATGTCTTTCTTAAAACGAAAATTACATTAACCAAACTCTGCGATTGTATTGAGTAAATATAAGAAAATGTAACAAAATCAATGATCGGAAATGTTTTGAAAAATAACGGAAAAAATTTGAAATATTTACACTTTTGACTCTAGCATTATATGCGTTAGTTCAAGAGCTATAAAAGGAGTGTTTTTGGACAACTGTATGTCATTTAGTACGAAAAGTGCATATCGGTTTTCCGAACACCTGAAAGTTCCAAAAATGTCGAACTCGGAAACGGGTTTATTGTTTTAATACAAGAGTACTCAGGGGACCAGAGGGAACAAATGCTGCAAATTTGGTTAAATCTGGGAGTTGTGGCAAACTGGTCCATTGTCCCGCTGATATGACATGCTATGACCCATATATACACATGTGTGTGTGTGTGTGTTCAGCGACCGGAGAACCACAGAAGTAAATAAAAAGATATAAATTAGTCAGAACCAAATCGTGTACACAGCAAACAGATTGATTAGGCATTCTTTTCGGTCTATCAATATTTAGAAGCCGTGCTTCATCTACGATGCAGTTGCTTTGGGGAATGCAGATGGAAATGGCTTCGTCTGCAACAAAGGAATCGCTGAAAATTAGCAATTAACAACACAACAACCGCCCCCTGACGGGAACCATGCTCATTGCCATATTTGTAATCACGGTCGTTCTTCATTTGTTTGCAGCGTTCTGTTTGCGGACAACGATTTTGTCTCGTTTAGCATGGAAACGCGATGTTGTTTTATGTATAACGATGGATATACTATTGTGAATTAAGGTATACGTGCAGGAGATCTGGTCCTATAGCCAGTAATATATTCATTACTTATAATTTAAATACGAGTACTCTCAAATAGAATTCAAGCTATTCAGATAACTTTATAAAATATGTTTTGGATAATCTCTATTTTTTCCTTTCAGTTTAGATAACTCTCTCTCTCTCTCGATCTCTCATACATACATACATATATATATATATATATATATATATATGTGTGTGTGTGTGTGTGTGTGTGTGTGTATGTATGTATGTGTGTGTTTGTGTGTGTGCATATATATATATATATATACAGCGTGTCCCAAAAAGATTATCGGGGTTTCATAGTCCTTTAATTTCTCTTATACGTGCTGTACAAGGAGAAAGCTTACATGGGGAGTAAACAGTAACTCAACAAGTTTGCATAGTACACCTTATAAATGTTCGATGTGAGCATCTTTCGTGAGGCGGCACACATCCATCCGGTAGTCCAATGCTTCTCGACACTTTCGTTCGACACACTTGGGCGTCCAAAACTCTTCCCTTTGCAGACAAATCCAGTTGTTTGAAACTTATTAATGTTGTTACCGAACGGAGGATCACTTCCAAATCGCCGTCGAAAAGCTCGCTGAACGGAAACAGCAGAACCACACCACAAAAGGACTTCTGCACGGGAGTCGCCATCTTCTAACACCTACGGCGCTGTAACTGATGGGAAATAAATTATATTGTAGCAAACTTCCACAGCCGTTCTTATCGAACATTCACCTGTTTCAACATACCAACTACTTGAAACCCCAATAATTAGTTTTGGACACTGTGTTTATCGTCACATTCTAATACGACCGAAAGTTTACGAATACATCCGAAGGGTCGGATTTACCAACCTATGTGCATTCTGCCTAATTTATTCTTTAAACGCATTGTACTTCCAGAGATATATGCTTACAGGCCGAAACCAAGTGTTAGGTAATAATCAAAATCTAATTATTGATAACTCGTTTGAACCAGTTTCCAAATTCAAGTACTTAGGAGTAATACCAACAAATGAAAATGATATTAAAGAGGACATAAAATGCAGGCTTAATTCAGGGAATGCATGTTACTTTTCTCTTCTTGTTTAATATCTAAGAAACTAAAAGTTAAAATATACAAAACAGTAATTTTTCCTGTGATATTATATGAATGCGAAACTTAGTCCCTTACATTGAAAGAGGAACATAAATTGAGAGTATTTGAAAATGAGATCCTTAGGAAAATATTTGGGCCTAAAAGGAATGAGGAGACAGGTGAGTGTAGAAGGTGATATAATTTAGAACTACATAATTTGTATTCATGTCCAGATATTATTAGAATGATTAAATCAAGAAAACGTAGGTGGGCAGGCCATGTGGCACGAATGGGAGAGGAAAGAAGAGTTTATAGGATTATTGTTGGGAAACCTGATTGTAAGAGACCTGTAGGAAGACCAAGACGAAGATGGAGGAATAATGTTGAGACGAACCTAAAGGAAATCGGTAGGGATGGAAAAGAGTATATAGATCTTGCTCAGGATAGGGACAGATGGAAGGCCTGTGTTGCTGCAGCCATGAACCTTCTGGCTCAAGAAGGCTAGAGAGTTAGTTAGTTCCAGAGATACCAGTACTTGTCTCGGTCAGACATTATTGTACATTGAGTATGGTGACTTTAGCACGCTCTGTGATACTAAAACTATGAAAATCCGAAAGACACGAAGGCATTGACTTGAGCAGATCTCCGCGGTATTATAGTAGGCGTAAAGAGCTTTAAAGCCAGAGGCCTCAGTTTCGAATCCTGGACAAGACATGGGTATATCTGTTGTGTTTGTATACATTTATAAGTTCCTCATTCACCCGCATCGCAGTGACGGTAAGTAACCAAAAAAAGAGAGAGATGGCATGGAATCGCAGTAGAGTTAATTTCTTCCCTCCACGAGATTATACACAAAACTAATTAACTGAAAAAGCCTACTCTTACACTTCGGAAAATTATTTTTCGAAAACTTATCAAATTTTCTTGAGAAGGGTTACGCGGTCAAATATGAAATAACTTTTATTACCATTTTTGGTGTATGGAGAGATCGGGCTGAAATTTCAGAGAGGATGGAAGTTTTATTCCCCCGTTTCCCGCGGTTGGGAATTTGCATCCCAAATTCCTCATTGCCTTCAAGAGAGTTTCAATCCAATTAAAAAGACGGATATTCAAATTCGATTGCGGAAGCAAACATATAAGCTTCTAAGAGTGAGGAGATGGATCCTCGACCTTAATCAGAGAAAGATTTGGATGCTAAAGGCTTATAAACGACGGTGTGGCTTTTTCCCACGACCAGCTGTTTTCGTTTCGGAAACATTTCCCATCGTTGCCACGTGAGGATACCCTTTCCACAACACTATAAGAGGTAGACAATTATAATGTATCCTGACTTTATCTGTAACCTACACTGGTTGAATGTGTAGATATAATACCGTTTCATGTAGGCTCGAGGAAATTATAATAATTCAGTTTACTAAACAGTAGCCTTGTACAGTGTCAAATGCTCTAGACAAGTCCTGTATTATAAGAGCAGTTTTTGTCGCATGGGCGTTGCTCTATACCCACTCTAATAGTCTACAAGATTTTTTTTAGAATAGGGCCTCCCCGTTGGCATAGTGGTAAAGTCGTAGGCTTGTAATTAAGAGGTCCCGGATTGGATTCTCGATGGAAACACGTAGAGATTCGGATCTCACTTTAAACTGTACGACCAGTCCTGATTAGCCTATCTGTGCATAAAGTGGACTTAAAACACTAACTCAATCAATCAAAACAATAACTGCACTTATAATACATTTGATACTGTATAACACAAATTACTGCGTAGTAAACTAAATTATTACAATATATTTTAGTCTATATGGTACTATTAACACGCATTTAATGTGTAAAACTGTTCCCTACTTTATAATCCGATATTTTACATAACATTTTTCTACTAGCATGAAAGGAGAACGAGAGATGCACAGCGATAGAAAGAGATAAAGCTATATATATATATATATACACCTAGGTATTGAGTTGATGCATAAGTTCGGAGCGTTTGTGTTTGGTATGGCAAGACTGCGGTGTTAGTTTTTTTTTATCGTTTAATGTTCATCAATTGGAGTGGCATTGTTGTGCTTGCGAGTATGCATTGAATTTTACAGATCTGAAGAACTACGGTGTTATTTATGAGCTAAAGAACAATAAGTGTCCAGTGGGAAAAAAATAACATTTCAAACATATTCTTCTCTCTGAGTTTAACATAGGGGCAAAGGCAGCGGAGGCGGCTCGAGACATTTGTCTCTTGTACAAGGAGGATGCCAACAGGGATAACAGGGCAAGAAAATGGTTTTGTCGTTACGAAGAGGGCATTTTTTGACTTAAGCGTTTCTTCACGGTTCAGGAAGATCATCGGGCTTTAATGAAGAGAGCATAGTCGCTTTAATCAACGAGGATGCACATCAGTCAACTCGAGAATTAGCAAATGTGATGAACTGTAACCATTCAACCATCGTGCGACATTTGCATTCCATGAGTAAGGTTCAGGATACCGCACGCTTTAAATGAAACTAACCAAATCAGCGAGTAGGCCAGGAAGACAGCATAAAGTGCTGCGACACGACAATGCACATCCACACTCCGCTATCATGACAAAAGCTGCTATCCAGGAGCTTGGTTGAGTAGTTATTCCACATCCTCCGTACTCCCCCGATCTTGCGCTCTCGGATTGCAACCTTTTCAGCTCTCAATCCTCCAAATTTGAAGGAAGTTCTTTTGGTGACGAAAATGCTCTTCAAACTTGGCTTGACGACGCTTTTAACCCCGAATCGGCTGCTTTCTTCAGGCGTTGAATTGAGAAACTGGCCCAGCGTTGGTAGACAGTAATAGACAATGAAGGAAAATACGAGATGTCTTTTGTTCATCTCAAATTAGTATCAAATAAAAATACTTTTGCCACGGCGAAAACAACGCTACGAACTTATGCATCAACCCAATATATATATATATATATATATATATATATATATATATATATATATATATATCTTTTTCTTTCTTCTCTGTTCTCTCACACCTTCTTTCATCTTTGTTTTCCTCTCTCTCATATCTCTCTCTCTCTCTCCCTTCTCTCTTTTTTCTTCCTATTTTGCTCTCCTACATAGAAAGATGCAAGAAATAAACAGAGTGGCAGACGGACACATACACGGAAGGAGGTAGCGAGACAGAGAGAGAGAGAGAGAGAGAGAGAGAGAGAGTGAGACAGACAGAGAGAGAGAGGAGAGAGAGAGAGAGAGAAAGGTTTATTTTGTAATTTCTTTTACTGTAAATGTATTTATCATTTCCCATTTACTCATTTCTTATGATTTTGATTAATCATGCAACAAGTATAATAAGTATTGGTCAATAGTAGTCTGTTGTTAAATCGTAACGCTTGTATTTCATTGTATTAATATTGAAACTGTATATAGTAAGGCAACCTTTCATGTGTTTTGTGACCGTGGTTGAGTAACAGAACATTCAGGTTGACCCTCGCCCACCCCAATAAAGAATTTAAATTGGTTAGCGCTGTTACACCTTGAAATAAGCCGGTTTTTCTTGCTATGGGTACAGTCATCGGCAAATAAAATGGAATGCAATTCGTTGTGCGACGATCAAACTTCAACAGCAACTTTGCAGCAGTCATCACCGTAGAGTTAGGCAACACGCAGAACAGGGAAGCAATTACGAGGTGTTCCAATTTATATTGCTGGTGACTGTACGTAGCGGTTCCAAACTAATACAACTCTCTACGACTTATTCTCACCCCTGATTTCAGTATAAAAAAGATCACCCTTAAACCTTCTCGACTCGTCTCCAAATTGCCGAGATAAATTCAGATGAATATCTCTCTTCACACTTCTCATGAGTAACCTTGGTTTCCTTTGTACCTACGTCACTTAAAGGAGCGAAGACAGATTGCTCAACGTATTTCCCGCCACGTTTCTCTCCCTCCCCCCTTGCAAAAGGGATGAAAAAGAAGGGAACAAAAGAGAGCTGAAGAGTGTCTGTAACAACTTGTCTAGCTTTTCTTCTCCCCTAATCCTCGATACGAGGGAGAGGAGGAATTTCGCGCAGGGCTGGCGAAGAGAAGAAAACGCTATATTTATCTCCTGAAATATCTCCTCATGATCTTGGAAATATGAGAGGCATGTGGGATCAAAATTTATGGAATTGCTCTCATGGATAGAGGTGGATCAGATAAACGTCTCCTTCCGTTTATAGTGATGCAAGAATGCTCCACTAATGTTCATTATCGTCGATATGGATTTCAGTAATTCATATTCTCGTTAAGGATGTTCATATCGTATAGGGTAAAGATGATCTATCGTTTGCTCAAGTTATTGCCAAGCGTATATTTCATGCAAAGATGGCGACAGACAGTGCTGTCTGTCAGTGAATTCTCTTCTTCTCGCTAACATAAAATTCCTACTCCCTGCGTGACCTTTGCCATCCCCTCCCCCGCTGTGAATGTGCCAAAGAAGCTTTCAAATTTCCCTGACAAAGGGAACGGTGAGCACTGATTGGCAGAGAACAAAGCACGTGCAATCTTCAGCGCCTCTACCGGTGGATTGAAGCTCTAAGGTGATGGCTGCCAAGGTCTCCCAGTAGACGATATGCCACCGAGTGGCGGGTGCGGTAACAGAAAGAGCCTTGTGAGGTGTATGAAAAGTTTGGACTCTTCGTCGCTGGGGGAGTGGTCAGCAGCATGCGTTGCTAAGAAAAAGGACTCAGAATCCTGGTCAAGGTATTTATGTATCATTTTGTTTGTCCCATCATCACCCAAGATGTGCAAAACTGAGGTAAAATATCCAAAATAGGAAGGCCTATGCTATACATTATATTTATAATGAGGGCTATGATTTTTATGGCCTAAAAATCACCAAAATATACAAAATAAAATATGCTCTTATGACCTAAAATTTCACAAAATATGCACTATAATTTGAAATATATGCCCTTATATCTGGACTGTTTCAAACATCAATAGCTAAATGCTTAGATAAATGCTTTCTATTTTTAGTACTATCACGTACTTTGTGAACCCTGAGTTGAAATTCACAATGAATTCTTTCTCTAAATTCTCAAATAAAAATGTAAAAGATTTTGCTACAGTCCAAGAGAAAAAAAACTCTAGTAAGAACGAATCCATTTCGAAAATGACTGTATATTTTTTGAAATGCAAAAATATGCCAAATATGACCGAAAATTCATCAAAATATGCTCTATCATGTGGAATTGACCAAATATGCCAAAATATGCCCTTAAAAGCACCTTAAATTAATTAGTTTCTTCATAAAATGAATTTCTATATGTTTAGGGAAAACATCACCCTTATCCAAAAAAATATGCTAAGTCATGAAAATCCTAACCCTTGTAATGACTATTCACATAATGTTGACAATGGAACGTTTATTTCATTATATCTGTTAGAGAAACTAGAATATTTTTCTATCATTTGCTTATATGCTGGATATACGTACGTATGTTTCATACAGTGATGGTGAGTGTAGATATTATTGCTATTGAAATGTAAACTGAACAACAGATGAAATGTCACTCTCGGAAGTTTGACCTATTGGATATTTGTCTGGGAATGAGACGTCGAGTGGTCGATTCTTCTTCAAACCAATCATAGATTCAGATATATCAATAAAGATGTTAACTTAATGCAGATGAGACTTCACCTGGTCAAATCTGCCACAAAATAAGGATAACTTGCCAGGAAGGTAACTAAAATAGTCTGTATTGCTTGCCAGAGCTGATGGTTTGGTATTACCAAACAGATCTAAAAATTGATGCTCCCACACGAGCATTTCAAACGATCTAGATGGATTGTGTAATCTTCTGATTATTATTATTCCGTGGAGAAGTTTGCTTTTGCAAATAATGTTGATTATTTGCACAAAAATATATTTTTTTATATAGAAAACTGCTAGAGCTCCAGAGTTTAGCCCACGCCTGTTGAAGACTCATAGCAATCAACGGAAGAACTTGACTTGGCGGGAGAATTAATGGCGCAAAAACTTTGGCGCCAAACTACATTTCAGATAACAACATGAAAGTGCCAAGGTTAAAGACGTCGTTGAAGCTTGACTTGCTTCAGAAATTGAGACAAGTTTTACCTAATTCTGACTAAGCAAATTGAAAAATCAACGCCAGAATCTTCAGATAGAAATTTATAATGAGTAGCCATTCAATAATATACAAATAGCGTGGGTACCGCAGAGAATATTAATTGCATAGACGCATCAACCAGAGAATGAATGGAACACCCTCTCTCAGGTGATGCTCGCCCGAAAATTAAATCCCCTCTCGCAGCGACGCCCGGTCACGGTGGCCAGGTACCCTGACAGGTGCGCTCTCCTCGCGTCCTGAGCTACGACCGCCCGCGAAATTGAATCGTCACGTGACGCTACGTCACCTCTGAAACGGTCCAGCAAACAGGGGATTCCCCAGAGAGAGAGAGAGAGGGAGGGATGGGGAGAGGCGACCGGTCACGTGATTCACGAGACAAAACACCACCGGAAATTGTCACTTTGTTGTTCGTGCTCGCATGTTTCCCCCTCCTGCTCTTTCCACGTTCCGCCGAACCCGTCGGAACAAGATTGTTCGATGTCATCCGGGTGGCCTAACATACAGGATAATCCTCCGCTTGGTAACAAACGTTGAAGGAATTAGGAGGGAGGTTCAATTGGCTAATATACCAAACTCTAGGCAGAAGGTGAAGGCAGAAATACTGTAAATTACAATTGTGTAATATCTGTTATAACTAACGGTTTAAATTTATATTACGAATTAACTAACACAAAACCTTTTTCCGCCCACAGAGGGTACATCATGATAACTGTACTATTCATATACTTACACTGTCTCGGGAATCTGTGGAGCGAGGACGCGAATAACGGTAGAGAAGAGGAGAAAGTGACTGGACTGGTTTTGATTAATTTATTTAGATTATTTTATTTCGCATTTCTTCCACCTTTGCCTAATCGCAAAGATGAGAATGATATGATGAAATTGGTGAAGGGACACTCATAAAGAACACCCATGCCCAGATTGGGATCCGTACCAGGGATCCCTGGCGTCGTATGCTAACCACTCCGCCAAGGAGTCCGGCCTGAGTAGATTGGTAGCGGCGGCTGCGTTATCCCCTCCATGCACTCACATACCTTTCATGTGTTCATTGCTCGAGTTCTCTCGAGTCACTACTTGGTTAGAGAACTTTATTTCATTCGTCTGCTCCAGAGATTATATGATAAAGCATGTAAACTTACACAATCGCGTTCTTAGAGCGGGAGAAACAGAGAGAGAGAGAAATAGAGAGAGAGAGAGAGAGAGAGAGAGACCTAGAGAATTAGAAATCGTGATAGATGAAGAGGAACTCAGAGCATGATGGAGAGGAGCATGGGAGAGGAATATAGAGATATCGAGATGGATAGGATGAGAGAAAAGATAGAATAAGTATCAATAAAGAATTAGAATAAAGAAGAGAGAGATATTGAGAGAAATGACGGTGAGAGAGGAGGGTACGAGTTAAAGAAACAAGATAAATAATGAGAGAGGCGAAGGACACGTAAGCTTCTGCACAATGGCAAAATGGATGAATGAAATGCTTTATAAAGCCTCATCCTGTAAGTTATGCAACCAAATCATCTCAGCTGTTGGTTTGGTTGCAGTGATACCAGGTGATTTTTAATAGCACGTTCAAATCTAGATATACTGTAATATTGAGAATGACGATTTCTCTATGTTGAGGTAACTTCAATAGTTCAAGTCCTGTTTCGAACCTCAGTTCGGGATCTTTGAACATAACTCGAGAGGAAGCCGACCAGACGCGTATTTGGTTTCGCTTCCTAAGAAGCGCTGTTCTCACTTTTACCAGCAATGTTTAGACATATATCACGAACTGCGATGACGTTACACGCCCAAGGTCTCCGCATGTTTTAAAAATAGCACAACACAATATAACAAAGCTAACCACAAGCTCTAAAGAAACTTAATTGGCAACATCTCATATATTCCACGTGGACTTGACAAGTACTGTCGGCTCCTAAAACGAAGGTTATGGGTAGGAAAGGTTTGAGGGGAGGTCAAGGGGCGCTCGAATCAGGACTTAAACTATATCACAATCTTGTATGAAAATTCGTTCTTTTTACTCTTATCACGCCACGCTGTAGAAGGTAATCTCTTGTTCTTGTTCATCTAACCACTATTCATCATCATCGTCGTCGCGATTAGCCAAAAGTAACACGAAACGACGTAAGAATAAAAATAGAAAAACACAATGCAGAAGTCTATTTTGGCTGTCCACTTTTGCCAACAGATATTGTGCTGACCTCTGTTGAGTGTTTAAAAATGGAAGTAAAAACCTGGTTAAAAATTACAGACCAATTTCATTATTACCTGTGCTAAGCAAAATTCTAGAAAAGTTACTAAAACGTCGCCTTCTACAGTTCGTTCCTTAATAAACACAACATACTATCAAAAGAACAACATGGATTTATTGAAAATAATAGCACAGCAAGTGCAACACATACATTAATCGAAAACATCTTGCAAGATATAAACGATAAAAATTAGTTCTCGGAATATTTTACGACTTGACAAAAGGCTTGGATTTAGTAAACCACAAAATATTAATTTCTAAAATGGAACACTATGGGATAAGGGGTAACGCACTTGAAATTATGAAATCATATTTATCAAACAGAATGCAATGTATTGAAATTAGCCACGAAAGAGAAGGAAACGTAAGAAAATACAAATCCACTCTAAAGACATTAAAATATGGAGTTCCCCAAGGATCAATACTACTTTTTATTTTGTACATAAATGATTTACCATTTAATATACAGAACACAAAGATTTTGTTGTACGCAGACGATACTAGCGCAATAATAAAGGGAAATGATGTGAACGAGTTAGAAGCCAACATCGAAAAAACAATGGAAGAAATGAAATCTTGGTTTGACAGTAATAAATTACTATTGAATGAACAGAAAACAAATTACGTGCTACTTCACACTAAACAAAACAATAAAATTAAAGATCTAGTAAAGAATAGCCATCTTCCAGTAATATTAGTTAGAGAAACAAAATTTTTAGGAGTTACTATAAATGAAAATCTAAATTGGTCAAACCACGTAAAAATACTTGTTAAAGAACTGAATTCCAAAATATTTGCACTGAGGTTATTAAAACAAACACTTCAAACAAATTCACTTATTCAGGTATATTATGCAATGTTTCATTCAGTAATAAATTATGCAATAGAATTTTGGGGGAACTCACCGGCAAGTTTAGAAGCATTTAGAAAACAAAAGCAAGCCATTAGGATTATAGCAGTTATAAAGCCTAGGGAATCGTTCAAAACGTTGTTTAAGAAATTTAAAATATTAACCCTCCCTTCTCTGTACATATGTGAAATGTCATTATATGCGAGAAAAAATATTGCGCTGCGAAGTTCAATAGAACACACATATAACACAAGAAATAAACAGCTATTAAAGCCTTACTTCACCAGGCTAACATTACAAGAAGGACCCCAACAGATGGCAATTAAAATATTCAACCATTTACCAAATGATATAAAAGTAGAAAGTATGACAAGTTTCAAAAATAAATTAAAGAAACTATTAGTTAATATGGAATACTATAGCGTTAGTAAATATCTAGATTGTAAATTATAGAAAATTTGTAATTATATATTTTTTTTATATGAACTGTACTGTACCCTCCAAATACCAATGTATATGGTTTACATGGAGTAATAAAATTGAAATTGAAATTGAAACTACAGTGTGCTACGACGCCAGTGGTCAGGGGTTCAAATCCGGTATTGGACATGGGTGTTCTGTGTGAGTGTCCCTTCATCAATTTCATCGTATCATCACTCATACCTATCATTAATATTAGTCAAAAGTGGCACAAAAGCGAAATAAAATAAACCACACAAGTCAATGAAGCAACATCTGTTATGCCTATTGCCCGACTGCTTTACAAGTTTTCAGTTCTTCTAAATCCGCACTCAAAAGACGGCACTAAATTCTAGCACCGGATTAACTTATTCTCCAAAACTCTGTTTATACTTGAATACATGTAAATTTAATCTGGGTTGTTGGAATTATGTGAATTTATCTTTTATTTATTCGCGCTTTTTAAATTCATTGTATCTTTTACACATTTTTCATATATTATATAAAGAGAGGCAACAGTTGTGAAGAAGATGACGTTGCATGCAACACAACACGTTCGCAGAGCAGTGGAAAATTTCTGCGGCAATTACCACATGTACTACGATCCAGTTTTTGACGGCAGCCAGATGGGTTAAAAGGGGATGGCAGTTGGTTGCAAAAAAGTCGCAACGCACGAGCAACACTGAAGCTCTCTATCCTTTCCCGCCGTTTCATCCAGTTATCCTATTTTCCGGCCGGTTGAGCCTCTTCAGCTGCGATCGGAGCGCCACGAACGTCTGGCCGCGAAAACTCGGAAAGTCCCAAGAGCGTGATCAATGAATAGGATCTGCGTTACCGCTCCCACTTCATTTTAGTTGCCACAGACATGGAATATTTTCGAGATGAAAATTCCACACTCTTCCACAACGCTGAGGGAAAAAGAGAGAGAGAGAGAGAGAGAATAAAAAAAAACATGGTTTTTCCTCTCTCTCTCTTTGTCTGTACTTTCTTTTCCGGTGACTTCATCGATTATCCAAGCGACTTTGTTGGCATGCGCTGCTTTTGAATTATAGAAACTTTAAATGTGCAGAGGATCTTTCACTTCCTTGGGTGTTTTTTTTTAACGAATAAGTTCAACGGGACGTGTAATTTTCTTATTTTCTAACTTTTTTCTATCGCCTTCTTCTATCTATTTCAGATTTTCCATTTGTTCTGTCTAATTGATCTCTTTTTTCTTATACTTTCCTCTTGGATCACACTTAATACATTAGATCCAGTCCCGATTAGTCTTACTGTGGCTAAAGTGGTCAAAACACCAACTCGAAATCTACTATCCTGTCCCTTTTATTTTAAATAACCTTCCTTTACTATTTTATCCCTTCAACTTTTCTCTCAAGTTCGTTTCTGGTTTTATTTTCTGTTTTATCTTCTTAATCTCTAAGGTTTTGTATTTTTGTATATCAAATATAAAAACAAGACACCTCGATTATCTTATATCAAAGCGTACCACAGGAGTAGTGCTGCCATCTCTGATCAAGCGCCAAACTACTTCCAAGCAGTACACGGGAGGCTGCTTCGGATTGGTTCTAACCTTTTCAATGTGATTGGCTGATAACTTTTTCTTCAAATTGGTATCTACGGGAAAGAGTGTGGTCATGATTGCCGCTACTGCTTAAATAGTTTATTAACATACAAGACAGACTACAATTTAAGATTTACAACACTTCGAAATAAATATCGTACAATAAATAGAACTTCCAGGCGGGAGCGAGTTCATTCATCCGCGAAACTTCCTCTACATCCGTTCAGCTCAGACCACTCACTACTCATCCAACTAAATACGATGAACAGGACAAGCGGCTAAGATGAGAGACATCTGTTGTAATGCTGCTAAACTACTAGACAGTTACGTACGATGCTTCTAGAGGCCGCTTGAGGCGTATTGTTCTCCACAGTCTTTGGTGCATTAAATCTCCCATATCTCCATATTTTTCTACTTCGTAGATAAATAATAATTTGATGTGATTTATCACAAAAGTGTTTGAAGTAGGTCGGTTTCTTTAATTAAATATTATATTTAAAATCTTACATAACGTGTGCACATATCGTAGGTTTTCATTTGATGAAAACTTCAACATTTCAGTTCATTACTTTCTCTATAATTCCCAATTATGGTGGGAAGATGTAGCTTTGCGACCATTAAACCGTAAGTTCGCTCTGGAGAGTCCCCCCATGGAAAAGTTTGAATGAGTGGGTATTCACACAAGGTTCACCACCACACGCTAGGAAGCTCCAGTGATAACATCTGTCAATCCTGCCCTCCGGATGCTGTAAAGCTGTTCTGGAAGCTCCAAAAACTCTCCGGGATGTCTTAGGAAAGATCAAAAGCAGACGACACATGCAAGCGTTACTACCTGACGATAATATCAAGGTTTTGGAAGTTGTGCTTCACTGAGGGGGAGTTAAAAAAGAAAGTTCTATTCACGTGAACACGAATCTTTGCCAGATATATTCGCTGAAAGAGATCCGAAGCAAAGGGCGCGAAATCCTTGTCGGGAGAGTTTTTGGCGCGAAAACTTTGGCGCCAAATGCAGATCGTATCTCTCCCTCCCGGTTCCGAGTTCGTCCCGTATTAATGCGATTCCGGATAATATTCGCCTACCCCCTCCCCTCAAACGCCCGCATTAAATGTGAACTTTGTAATTAACCAAATGGGAAGTTCCGGGGGTCAATGCGACTGGCGGATGTGGCGAAGAGGATGTGAAATGTATTCAGCACCAAGTGGTGCCGTGCCCTCTGTTGAGGCGGAAGGCAGATGTTTTCAATGTCCCTCTTCCGTGCTATGACACCGGTCTGTAATAGACCTAATATGAGGACAGATTAATTCTCTGCTACTTTAAATCTTTTCTCAAGACGTATAGGGAATTTTTCAGTTCATTAGTTCGTGAATGAATTCAGCGGTATATCCACATACAAGTAAGTATGTAAGTTATAATGTAAAATCAACAACGTTTACTTCAGCTGTTAAACTCCTGACTCCGTGGGGAATAGTTTGCAACACACTATAAAACCTTAACTCCTAGTTCAGTTACGATCATGAGCTCCTCTCTTAATATATTTATCCAATTATGCATTTCTCTTTCTGTTTCTTTAGGTTATTTCATGTCTCTATCTAAACTATTTAACTCTCTGGCAATCCTAAACCCGAAGATTTATTGTCGCAGCAAAATGTGACTTCCACCTATAACTGTACTGAGCAAGATAAATCCATCCTTGACCATCCTTATCAATTTCCTTCTTAATATTGTCATTCCATCTACGTATTGATCTTCCCACGGTCTCTTACCATCAAGTTTTCCAACAAGGAACCTGCCGATCTTCGTGGTGTGGTGGTTAGCACAGCGCGCCAAGACTTCAGGACTTGAATCCCGGCTTGGGCAAGGGCGTTCTCCTTTAGTGTTCCTTCATCCATTTCATCATATCATCAATCCTCATCGTCGCGATTAGCCAAAAAGTGGATGAAAAGCGACGTAAAATAACCTACTTCAATCAATCGATCAAACTTTCTTTCCATCTCATCTCTTTTCTCTATCGCATCCCTACATCTTGCTTTAATTGAGAAGATGAGTATGAATAATGAGCTGATGAATGATGGAACAAGAATAATGATGCACCGACCAGGTTTCGTAAGGCCACTCCGTCATGGAAACCGACTTGCATCCTCATCGTCGGAAGCTAAATAGACAGAAAAGTTAAGCAGAATAAAAATTACAACATACGTTGTTCATTTTTGTCAATTTTCCATCAAGGAAACTGATATATATATATATATATATATATATATATATATATATATATATATATATATATATATATATATATATATATATATATTATATATGGTACCCACAACGATGATAAGCAGGCCCCGAATTTTTATGTAATATAAAAGTACAAAATATGTATCAAATATATAACAATGATTGATAAAATATGTACCTAAATATGTAGTTTCAAAGAATATGTAATATTAATAATAATCGAGTGTCCAAGCAATTTAAAAAATTCTGCTACTAAATATTTATTTTATTTGAATATATTCAACATAAGTTTAATGACATAAATTGTTTAAAATAAAATTTGTATCAAATTTATAAACTCGAAAAAGCACAGCAACGTTAACATATTAAAGAAACCAATTTTGTCAACTATTTATTACTTTTCACATTTCAAATTATTGTAGAATATGTAAATATGTAAGAGAGCTCTTTGAAACTTTCGAAACAAATTGATAAAAAGCATCTACAGAAAGAACTACCGATTGAAAATGCATAGCTACTTTTGTACTTTTTGTACAAGAGAACATATTGCGTAACTCGCTACGTAAAGGAAAATATATTTCCTGTCCACCGTTGCCAAGTTTCTAGGCTTTGTCTGAACCTAAGAGCAAAACGAAAATATGTAAACAGAAAAGGGGTAGGGGGAGAAACTCCAGCAACTTTTGATAAATAACAGTTTTGATAAATAATAGTATTTTTTTTTGTCCTCACTGAAGATTAAAATAAAATAAAAAATAGCCTCTCTTTCGACTTGGCAGTCAATTTTAGATGGCCGCAAACACTATGCATCTCATTGATTAGAAAATATATCACATGAGCTACAAATTTTATTCACGTTTCAGAGATCGAAAATATAAGGAAAAAATACCGAAATATGTTCTTTTATGTATAGAAAATTTATCAAATATGTAAAATATGTAATATCCTGGCAAATATGTAAAAATATGTAACATAAAACTTAGCAAAATCATGTCATTTATATAATTCGTTAACATTTTCCTGTTCAAGGTATGTATCTAGAAATGAATAGAATATGTAATTACATACAAATCAGAGCTCTAAACCACTAATTTCTCACTCACTGTTCATTTGTCTGTATGGAATAACTCTACGAACTTTCCGGTAGGTCCGATAAGTTACTGCATTATCCTGGTGAACATATCAACAAATAGAATAGATATATCCATAAATCCGTAGTACTGATATTTAACAACAACGTAGCCGAATGGTTATCTATGACGCCTTGGTGCAGGAGGTCCCGGGTTCTAACTCCAAAATTGAGGTGCTGGCCGAGAATCGTGACGACAATCGGAAAGCTACTTGGAAGAAATGTTAGCGTAGTACTTTCTCGAAAGCTAGAGAACAGCGGTATTGATACTGCGCTCATCATGTGACCTTTTACAAGGGTTGGATAAAAAGTAATGGCAACACTGGTATAATTGGTACTTCACTGTATTGGCAGAGGAGCACGTGTTACATTCCTTCAATGTAATCGCCCCCCATCTCTACGACCTTCTGCCACACGTATGGAAGGCGTCGTACACCGTCAGCGCTTACATCTCTGTCGATGTCCCGCAGTGACCGCACTATAGCACGTATGATGGCTTCGCGCGTGTCGTAGTGCTTCCCGCCCAGTGGTTCCTTCATTTTGACAAAACGGTCCTAATCACACGGTCTCATACCGGTGAATTCGGCGGATGTTACAGTACCTCCCACTACCAGCTATGCAGGAGTGCCGTCACAGTGTTCGCAGTGACCTTGCATTGTCAAGCAGGATGATGGGACACCTTGCCGTAGCTTCCTTCTTAATGCGAGACGAAGGTGGTGTTGCAAGAAGGTGCAGTAGTAGGCTGCGTTGTCCGTCTGCCTGAGAGACATTGTTCTTCTTGCCTAAACATATTGTTAGGGCGCTTGCACTCTCGTCCTCTGCTTCAGAGCACTGCTGTTTTTGACTGAATAACATACAATCGCTCCCACTCACTATACTTCCTCGTCTGACATTCCTTTATCAGCCACGAAACGCTTGTGGCGCTGTGACTCACCCCTTTCATGGGACAGCAGTATTGTCATTACTTTTTATCCAACCCTTGTATAATGAAGAGCGGATTGGCAGGGCCATTAAATTTCTCCCTAGAGTTGATTAAGAATATTCATTTTAAGAATTTCCATTAACGTACTTGTCGGGCCTGTCCGATAGAGTGAATCTCGCTTGCAAACATCCTGGGCTCTATTCCAGAAAGAACCGCGTCACCACGTTGTGTGTTCGGTCATGAATACGTTATGCCAGTATATGGCGGAGTAAAACTTTACGAAATCTTACACTCTTACCTGCATGTGACCGTCTTTAAAACTGTAAGCATTGACAAGTCTATGGAATGCTACTGTTCAGTGACTTACTGGTAGGGTCGTGGTAACGTTGTTGCCTTATAATCAAGGAACATAAAGTGGTCCGGATCCCACTTTAAACTGTAGGTCCAGACCCGATCAACCTTTCTGTGCATAAAATGGGCATAAAAACAAACTGAAACAAGCTGTTGCTGATAGTGCCTTCTAGATGGCGTAGTGGTAACGTCGTTGCACTCAAGGGGACCCGATTTCGATATCCTATGGAGGCACATAGTGATTCGGATCCCACTTCAAACTGTAGGTCCAGTACCGATTGGCCATTTTGTGCATAAAGTGTACCTAAAACAACTAAATCAAAGAAATTATCAAGCTACTGTCGATGGTTTAGTCTGTTTGAATTCTGGTGCAATCGGTACGTAATGATGCTTCGGCGTTTGCGGTCGACCTTGCCGAGTCTTACTCAGAGCTTCGGACTCATTGTTGCACTGGGAATCACCCAGCAACAGCCTGAACCTTGCTGGAGTAAATCAGAAGCGATTGAAAGTGTGTGTCTCTTGCTGAAGTCAATGTGAGAAATGTCACATCTTTAGTATGCAGGAAGAGGACAAATTATGCAATCAGAATTTGAATTCAGGATCGGTCGTACAAGAAACTTGCTTACCAGAACATGTCTGTTCCTCTCTCGAAAGATTTGATGTTCCAAACGAAGCTATTATTCTCCCCTTCAACTTTCTTAACGCTTTCATTTCCTCTTTGTTACGAACTTGTTCGAATGGCTTATGTCCTCCATTCGTTACGGTTGACTCCCGTCTTTGCCCACATGTCCGTCTTCGTTCCGTATGTACTCGATTAACACCGAAACAAGTTCTGACTTCAAAGCTTCCGATGGCGGAAGACACCCTCTTACCGCTAGGAAAGAGTCATCTGAAAGAGATGTAGCTTTGGTACCAGAGACACGTACAATATTAATAGCATCATTGTCTATGGATAATATTCATTCTGACGTGCTTGAGAGACAGATGTGTTTGTCCGTCCATTGAAAGCCGTGGTTTTCTTTCTGCTTCTGTGACATCCAATAGATGTCGCATGAGTCGACACAAAAAATAATCTATCCGTAAACTGTGCCAGAGATTACGTAGAACGTGAGGAAAGTTAATATAAATTGATTATTTTACGTTTGCATACGATTCTATATGGTGCGAACAACCTATATTTTTACGTACACTTCGTCGCCATACTGTAACCACAGCAGAAACGTGACACCGATTTTGATGTGCATGCACGTTTCTTAATATTGAAGGGAATTTGTCTCTAAGCCACATAAAAGCTTTGGGGGGGGGGGGCATACCCTCAAACCCACCTGAACGATGTTTCTATTTGTAAATGTCCTACATTTTGAATATCATAGTATTTTGCATTAAGAAAAGACGTTTTCCAGTTGGAGAAACATGAAATGACAGAGGCATATTGGCTTCTCTATCCGGACGAAAATATTAAAACTGATAACACAACATAATAGCGCAATCAATTATGTAATTATTGTAATAATTGAAAATAGCATTATTTTTTGAGCTGAAAAGAGTCAATTGCACATTCATTGTAAACATTTCCTGCTGATGCATATGAAATTGATTGAGAATGCTTGTCTTCTGCATTTTGGGACAGTGTGTCCAATAAAGTGTGTTGGCAACTGCATTTTGGGAATAAATAAAGTGAGTTGGCAACCCTGAGCATAAAGCAAGGGACTCAAATCTAAATGGAGGACGAAAGAGGTACAATTTATGAAAAATCTTACATCAAGTCATTGGATATTTTACGCCGATACGCACGCACGTATATATTGTTTTCGGTTGCTGAAATCATGTCTAAATGAAAATAATGCCACAGAGGTGGCATTCCTACCTCAATCTAAGCAGTTATTTTAGTCACGATTCGTCCCTGACCGTAACAGTTACTTGCTTATTTTCTTTTAAGAAGCAATTTCTCGAGGACGGCTAGGATTAAACCTTTCGAAGTGGCCAGCCGAAGGACTTTCTTAAAGAAAACGTGCCTCCGTGGACGAAAACAGGTGTTGAGGAAAATTGAAGCGGTCTAGAACCTGCGTAATGGAACCCTCTTTGCCCCCTCAGCTCAGGTTCACTCCATACGAAGAGATGGCGCACCAACTCAACTTCATTTCCAAACTGAGACCGCTCCCCCGGAAGTTAAGTAGGCCCCATTCCGGCTCACAGGCAAGTGCCGGATAAACATTTCAGACGGTGGCGCCTCCCAGGAGCCATAACGGGAAGTAAAGCGGCCCTGGGCGAGGGAGTAACCGGAAACACTACCTGGTTTCTTGGCCTACTTTTTCCCGCATCTCCTTCACCTGTTTTATATGGCGGACGCTCTGTAAATTCCAAGGACCATCTCATCCTTCTGTTTGTTTCCATTTCGATATCATTCTTGCGTCCGGATGTTAAAGGAGACGGTTTCTTGTCGAAGGACTTGACTACATATTCTACCGCTAGATGGCACTGATACTCTAAAGAAAATTAGACGCAATAAAAGAAAGTTTGTTTTTAAAAAAAATACTTTAGAAAACATACGAAAAAGTATTATCGTGATTTCAGCGGTAAATGAATTATTTCACATAATGAGAATTGGATAAAATTTCTCAATTCAATAAAAATATTGTAATTTGCAGAGAATAATGTAAAAGTTTATAACATAAAAGGGTAACAGTTTCATACATCGGAGAGACATTTCAATTTTACACAAAAAAACTATACTAATGTCCAAAATTAAAGCAACAAACGGAAGTTCTTTCCCGTGTGTCCATTTGATCACATAATACGATCATGTGATAGTAATATTTATGATGCCATAGACAACTGGTTTAAGATAGAAAATAAACAACCTTAATGTGCCAGGATTCAGGGGTGCCCATCCCCCCCAAGGCTAATGGCGCATCCCCCCCAATATCATGTCATGCGTTTCCCTGAAATCATATCATCCACTCCCTTAAACTATATCGTAATCCCCACAAATTATTTAATTACGACAGCGTGTCTACCGAAAAGTAATTTTTTCTTAGCTTTACTGAACATTATAATTGATCTGGTCCTCCCTAAACAGGGGTGCCATCACTCAAGACCACCCCTAAAATCATTCATCATAATCGAAAATATCGCGTGGATCCCACTTTAAACTGTAGGTTCAGTCCCGATTAGCCTTAGAGTGCATAAAGTGGACTTAAAAAACCAAATCGATCAATCGAGAATATCGCATGTCTTGTAATGCAGCTTAATATTCATCTCATTAAAGCGTCAAACACACATCGTAGCAACAAATTACTGCGATCGAAGCGAGAAAGATAATTTTTACACACATTTCTTTGCAGGCTTTGAACAATATTAATTTAATCGGGTGTCAATACTTTCTCAAGATCCCGAGATATTTAGTTTTTTCCTTTTCCAGCTTTTCCTTCGGCATATTCGGGGTCGAAAACGTGTGGATGCCTTATCGCCAAATACAGTCTCCAAAATGTGTTGTTCGAACTCTCTCCCCACTACAGAAATCCCTTCACAACCTAAGATCTAACACTTTATCAAGAGGTTTCTATCTCCCCCTTTACATACTCAATTCTACCACCACAATTTCCATGCCAATTTTAGTCTTAATGTTAATATTGAAGAGTGGATATTGCCTCCTCCAAAAAATTAATTCTCAGTCTTCACACCAGAATTTCTGCAACAGTCTAAGACAATAGTAATACACAATAATTGGATACCCCCCTTCAATTTAATTCTCAATCCCCCTCTAACTAAAGTACTCGCCATAATCTAAGACCTAGAGTTGGATACTGTTCCCCCCCCAAAGTTTAATTCAGAATCCCCCTCAGAACCCACTGTCAATTAAAGCCTAATATATAGGAGTTCGATACCCCCCCCCCTTTCGATAAGGCTCTAAACACTTTCATTTCTTCATCTAATGGATTAAATATGGTGCATTTAAGGTGTAAAATTTTTACATATATTTTGGAAGAGATATAAATGTTGAATTTTATATTATTTGAAGAGGAAAAAAATACAAAAAACTCGATGGCGCAACCTGCGCCGCGCCATAACCCCCCCCCCCTGTGGGCACCCCTGCAAGGATTTATCAACAAAAAAAATCACGATAACAGGTTAAACTTGGCAATATTATCAACAAATCACACGAGGAAAGGATTTCTGTTTGTTGCTTTAATTTTGGACACTAGTGTACTTACGGAAATGAGTTTCTCCTAGGTTTGCAACGTTCGTCGAGGTATTTTCTTTCATCTTGGAATATATTTTACCGGGAAATCAAATCATATATTTTTCAAGAGAAATATCTCACCGACGCACAATTGCTATTGCTTTCATTTGCTTGCCCTACGACAACTGGATGCTGTGTACGTTGGATGACGTAAGCCCCTGTCAGTGTTTCAAACACCCCTTTCTTTTACTATGCTTGCCTAACTTAACCAAACCTAACCTAACCTTATCGGAAATGGTTCGTGGTGCTATCGGTCGGTACAGTGCATAATGGTTCGTGGGGCTATCCGTGAATGGTTCGTGGGGATATCCGTGAATGGTTCGTGGGGCTATCCGTGTATGGTTCGTGGAGCAATCCGTGTATGGTTTATGGGGCTATCCGTGTATGGTTCGTGAGGCTATCCGTCAGCTACCCGTGCATAATGTATAATTTCCACCGGTGACGAACACGATTGTAGGTATTTTTCGACAAAGAAGGTTGAAACACTGCATACCCACAACGTGAGTCAAGATGTGCCCGCCATATTGTGTGTTCCGGAAGTGAAGAAAGGAATACAAAAGCACTCAGAATGTGAAAAATTGCGTTTGTTTTCGTGTAAAAAGCATAATAGCACCTTGAACTATGTTCTGCAATACACAATTGGTAATTACGAACCATGCGAAACACAAAATATCCGATTTTAATGTGTCTCCGATCTATGAAACTGCTACCCATAAAAGCAACCTAATTTTGTAAGCAATTGTTTCATTTGCCTTTCTTGCGTTTCTCTTCCCGACAATTTTTCATACTGCATTTATACCTAATGTTGGTTCACGTCCAATCGCCATTTTGAAGTAGGAGAATTTCTTGTGTCGATTTATACAAAGTTAACTATCTCGAAAACCAGAGGGCCGATTTTAATGTTTGAAGTGAGGCCAGGAAAATATGTCTATGAATCTATTATATTTAATAAAGCATAAAGATTTTATTGTTTAAAAAATTTAAGGGATAAAAATTTAAAATATTAGCTATTTTTATTTGGAATTGCGTTGCTTAATCGTGAGAAATGCTCAAGAACTCTTTAAAGGATATTATATAAGCATTAATATGAAGTATGATTATTTAGTCAGACTTATTTTTAAATTTATTCAACGAGTTGCGTTCTAGCTTACTGGATACAAACTAGTTATATATTGCATAAGCATTTATATGAAATAAAAATATCATGAGCTTATAAGCCCACAAGATGTCTCCACAGGAACATCTAGACTACTACCATATTTTTGTAACGTTTGTTTCGTAAATGACTCGTTTAGATATGTGTGTGTGTGTGTGCTGCAACATCATGTCTTCATGGAGCGTCGCACTCACATTTTTATGGATGGGGTTTAGATCTGTGAAACATGATGGCATATGCGTCTATATGTAGAATGTATTTATTTTTTTCCTGCGGTGAGTTTTCTCCCATAAAATATCAGCTTCACACACGTAGTTGTGAATGTTACACTTTATATTTTTCAAAAGTTGCATTCCACATATACTATACGTATTATGTATGGCAAGGAAATTAAGGTTCGACCACGGAAGAGACACCTAGTTCGATTGGACGATTCCATTCGCGAAAGGGGGATGGTAAGTAGAAGCTTGTGCGAAATCAGTGGCTGTATACAGTTATTTTCTCTGCATGCATTAAGTTATTCATTATAGTTTACTTCTTACTACAACGTTACTATGTTTAAAACTTCAATGTTTTGTTAGCAGTGTGCTTCTACATCTGCGCTCTAATGCCAGCCGTCTCCCCTATTTCGCCAATAGACTCGGCCAGTTCGCGCATGCGCACATCGCGACTAACGAAGTCTGAAATTTCAAAGCAGGCACAAACAAAAGATGATTAGCTTGCATCATCGAAATCAGATGATCCTGAAAAATGTTAAGAGCCAAGAAGCCAACATTTTGCAAAGAACGAATCAAATTGAGAGAACGGACCGAAAAAAAATGTGTAGTAATAAAGACGTACACGTGACTTTCATCGCGCTTTTGATAGTGTCATCACAAGGAATCTGGTCGCGCCCGCGCCTAAATGTCAAAAACTTAGGTCATCAACTCGAGTTTTTTTTTTATCCTCACTTTCATCCTTTTCCTGGTGTAACTGGCGGCACCATCTGGGAGCATTAGGGACCATCCCTTCCAGGTTCGCTCCCGACCCAACTCGCTCGAGACAAACCGCAACAAATAGCCCCTTGACCCGAAACTTGACTCTCCCGGGAAAGAAAATGATGGGGAAAGGAAAGAGTGAAACTTTGGCTTTAAACAGACGCCTGATTGGCTTTAATTTCCATTTTCACCGTTTCAGGATTCGAAAATGAGGAAATTGCTTTCATTCCTTACGGTTTAGTGTTCGTCGTGGGTGGACTAAGGGGATGTACCTTGAAACAATCTTAGTCTACGCTTGTGACCACCAAAATTAGCATGAGGAGAAACTTTCAGAATTTTTATATAGTTGAACTATAGAATTGCATACACAAAGAGAGAAAAAGAGAGAGAGAGATTGATAGAAAAATATTGGGAGAGAAAAAAAGCATATGAAGAAATAAATAAGGAAAAAGGAAACAGAGGAAAAATTAGATAAAAAGATGGAACCAGAGAGATATAGAGAAACATATTGATAAGGAAAGAGAGTGAGAGAGAGGAAAAGATAGAAAAATAGAGGAAAAAAGTCAATCAAGAAAAGAAAGAGGAAAATAAGAGAGATGAGAAAGAAAGAGACGAAAGAAGAGAGAGAAGGAAAAATAGAGAAGCAGAGAAGAAAAGAACGAGAGGTAGAGAATAAAAATGCGGAAAAGATAAGATAAAGGGAGAAGAAGATAGAAAGAAAAAGATAGAGAGGATGACGTGCAGAAATAAAGAGCGAAACAGAGAATAGAACTAGAGGTGAGAAAAACAAGAAGTTAGGAAGAAAGAGGGGAAAAGACAGAAAGAAAGAGGTTTAGAGAATCAGATGAAGATAGAAAAGGATAGAAAAAGAGGAGGAAATAACAAGAGTTAGGAGAAAACTAGATGACAAAGATATAAATATACAGAGAGGATCAGATTAAGAAAGAGAAAAATAAAGATGAGAAGATAAAATCCTAGGAGGAAAGAATGAGAGATAGGAAGGAAGGAGAGGAAACAAGGAGAAAAAGAAAAATAGGAAGAAATATAAAGAAACATGGAAGAGGAGAGAGAGAGAGAGAGAGAGAGAGAGAGAGAGAGAGAGAGAATTTTATCAGAGGCAACAACAATCCTACGTGTTCTTAAGGACTTGATTCTAACGTATGTCAGTGAGGATGCTGCACAACGGGAATGTTTATGGATCAGTTCTAGTTGGGCACTCAGTAAATTTGCGAGAAGAACGTAATGACATAAAAGAGCATGTCAAAGGCCGACGGGACAAGAATATGATGGCAGACCACAATTGACAGCGACATTGCCCTGAGCAAGTTTGTCACGGTATTCTTTAGACATGTAAATCTCGGTCTTATATTTTAGTTTAATTCTCTCTCTCTCTTTCTGGCTCTACAGCCCTTGGTGGGCCTTGGCCTCCTCCACAATCAGCCTCCATTCCAATCTATCATCAATTCTTCTCCTCCATCCTTTAATTTTCATTGTCCGCAAGTTTGCAGCGACGTCATCTATCCATCGAAGTCGGGGCCTGCCCTTTCTTCTTGCATGGTAAAGCTTTCCTTTCAACATTCTTCTTGGCATCCGGTCTTCCATCATTCTCTCCACATGCCCCAACCACTTTATTCTCTGGGCTTTGACAAATCTCACTATATCTTGGCCTTTTATTAAATCATCTAGCTCTGCATTATATCTTATTCTCCAGTCGTCATCTTCCTTCACAGGTCCATATATCTTTCTTAATATTCTTCTCTCAAATATTCTGAGGGCATTTTCATCTGACAGTTTCAAAGTCCAATTATCTGATCCATAAGTGACAACTGGTCGTACCAGTGTCTTATAAATTTTAAGCTTTGTATTTCTTGTGATCAGTCTATTTCTAAACAACTGCATATTTGCAAAATATGCACGATTGCCTGCCTGTATTCTTTCCTTTATTACTTTACTCATATCATTATCACTATATACCATTGTCCCCAGATATTTAAAAGAAGGCACTCCCTCAAACTTATTATCTCCAATTGTCAGATCTTGAGGTGCTCTTCTGATCTCAGAGTTTGACATTCTCATATACTTTGTCTTTTTTCATTTACATTGAGCCCTATTTTTATTGCTTCTGTTTCCATTTGCTCATAGATTTGCTTAAGTGTTCTTATTGTTCTAGAAATGATTGTAACATCATCTGCATATGCACATATTTGACTGGATTTTCCAAATATGGTTCCCTTTTGATCAACTAAATTCATTACTTTGTGCAATGCTAGATTAAATAATACTGCCGAAAGGCCATCCCCTTGTTTCACTCCTGTGTTGAATGTAAACTCTTCACTCAGTTTACTACAAACTTTCACTCGTGCCTTAGTACCACTCATAGTCATTCTTATTAGTCTTATTATTTTGAGGGCAATATTATACTCTTCAATTACCTTAAACAGTTCATTTCGATTAACACTGTCAAAAGCCTGCCTGAAGTCAACAAATAAAAAATGCAAATCCACATCATGTTCATAAAACTTTTCCATCATCTGTCTAATTATAAAAATCTGATCAGTAGTGCTTCTGCCAGGGCGAAATCCACATTGGTACTCTCCCAGTATATCTTCTGTGTAACATTTTATTCTCTCACTGATCAATCCTGACAAGATCTTATAGACCACACTAAGACGTGTGATGCCTCTGTAATTTCCGCATATCAATTTATCACCTTTCTTATAAATTGGGCATATTATTCCAGATTTCCATTTATGTGGCATTGTTTCATTTTCCCATATCATTACAATCAATCTATGTATTGCTGCCAACAATGCGTTACCACCAAGTTTGATAAGTTCAATTATCACCTCATCCTCGCCTGGAACTCTATTATTGCTCATTTTCTTCATTACAAATTCAACTTCTTCAATACTAGGTACTTGTACCTCATGACCATCCCTATTTTGTACATTCCTATTATACTGCTCTTCTTCTACTTGGTCTTCCACTTTACTCAAAATCTCTTTAAAGTGCTCTGCCCATCTATTGAGTATCTGATTCTCCTCTACAATTACTTTCCCATTCTTATCCTTACATACTTCTATTCTTGGCTCAAATCCTATTCTCATTCTATTTATAGCTCTATAGAATTTTCTTATTTCACTTTGCTGATTTAGTTCTTCTATTTCTTGCATCTTCTTTTTATACATCATTTTCTTCTTTTCCTTGCATACCCTATGTGCTTTCCTTCTTAGTTCTTTATACCTCTCAGTATTATTTCGAGTTTCCCTCTGTAGCATTCTCTCTCTAGCTTTATTCTTCTCATCTATAACCTGTATGCACTCTTCATCAAACCACTCATTCCTTTTAGTTTTCTCTTCTCCAAAAGTTTCTTGTGCTGCCTCCTTTATCACTCCTTCTATTATTTCCCATTCTTCCTCAACCACTCGAAGTCTGTAATTCTCTTTCTCCTTCAGTTTACTCTGTACCTTACTTGCATATTCACTAATAACTTCTTCGTCTTTCATTTTTTTAATATTCCACTTCTTTCTCTTGGCCATCTCGTTTCTTTGCACCGCTATCAATTTTTCCCTCATTACTAATTTTACCAGGTAGTGGTCGCTATCACAATTGGCCCCTCTGCAGCTTCTCACATCAATAACTGATGAGGCATGACGTGCATTAACCAGTATATGATCAATCTGGCTTATTGTTCCGTTAGGTGCCTTCCATGTTCCTAAGTGAATTCTTTTATGTTCGAAACAGGTACTTGTTATGATCATGTTGTTCCTGACAGCAAACTGGCAAAGAAGGTTCCCATTCTCATTGTTTTCTGCATGGAGAGTATGCCGCCCTGAAACCCCTTGTTGATTCTTGTCCTTGCCTATCTGAGCATTAAAGTCGCCCAATACGGTTACCATATCATACTTTTGAATCTTTCCACATGCTTGTTCCAGATTGTCATAGAACTCTTCTTTCTCGTTCTCATCTTTCTCTTCTGTAGGCGCATGTGCATTTATAATTGTTATGTTTCTAAATCTTCCTCTCAACCGTATTCTACACATCCTTTCATTAATTGCTTCAAATTCCATAAGACTTTTTCTCATCTTTTTGGTTATTATAAAGCCTACACCGAATTTCCCGGTCCTCCTCTCTGGTCCACTATAAAATAATAAAATTTTAGTTTAATTATCTATAATTAATCAACATCTTACTGATGTATCGCGTGAGATTTGTTTTTGAGGTTTGATTTGTTCACAAGTATCTGTTGTGAAAATGAAATTCGAGCGAGACAACGAAAGTTAGAGACAGGTTCTGAGTCACGACAACGATTGTCAACAAGGTTCATTCTTTACGTTGCACCTGTACGAATATCGACCTTATGAAATATCTCAGTTTCCCGTCGGCCGACCTACACGAAATTTGGATAACCGAAACGGCACGTTATAAATGATATCTGGATTTAATTTCATGGAGATCAACTGAGTATCCATGACGTAACGGCGAATTGGTTTTTAAAAGAGGATTCATGGACAAACTACGGATCCCCAAGACAGGCGCCAGAGAGGCGAGGAGTTAATCCTACTGCACCTACTTGAAGACACGCCTTGACCGCGTTGAAACACAACAGGTCCAGGGTAAATGCTCCCTGTTGGAAGAGAAGCGACGCTTGTTTTAACGCCTTTCCAACTGAAATTTTCGAATCTGGTATAAAACTGCGGGACTTCGAGTTTTCAACACAGTTTGTCAGGATTTTTGTATACTTATTGTGTTCGTGGACTTAGTGTTTTTTTTTGCGAACCGTCAGCGAGTGACTGCCAGTGAGTTGATTCGCGTGTGCTTGATTCTGTGAGATCATACGAAGTGAATTGTTTTGCGAAACAAGGACAATCAAGAACTATTGCAGGTTAAGAGGATAAAAGGAGAGAGGGACGTAGGGTTCCCAGAATCCCTAACGCCGCCACTACCATCCGGCGCCGACGCTACAGCCAATCCAGCCCACGCCGACGGCGTACCATGCCATGGAAGCCAGCCAACACCGAAGCCCAACACCAGCCGCCGCGACGCTACAGCCCGAACATCCAACGCCCAACTGTAACGGCGAAGAGACGCCCGACGCCTGAGAGAGAGGATTCCAACCAACGTTTAAGAGATGCCCGCCAGAGGAAGCAGTGGACCTGCTTTTATTTGTGAGTAATGTATGTTAAATTTCCCAGGTCAAGCAAGTCAGGTTTTCTCTGTTGTAGAATGGCAATGTAATGTTTGCTCGCGCCTGTAACCTGATGGTTGCGTGCGTAACAAAGTAGTCAAGATTTGGAAGGAATGCGTAAAGGTCCGTGGAAATTCAATTACTCGCACGATAACAAAAAAAAACAAAAAAACAATCAGTTACAATAGTCAGGGATTTGTTGAGGCTAATGACAGTATTTTGTACTGTCACCTCAGTCTCTACTGAGAACCAACTTGACAAAGTAAACGTGGTCGGAACGATACACGTAAAAAAAAAGGCTGAAATCGAATTTAACTCTTTTCTCACTCAATTAATTAGATGCGCTGGCTATAAAAAAAAAAGTACTTAATTATTTGACCGATAGAGGTCACTAGTGGCTTTCCCTGCTTCACGAACTCGATCGACGAAAACGGCAGTTCCGTTTTAGCTCGCGAGTCGCGAGGGATTCCTTGGTGTGACGTCATGGACTTCGAGAGAAGTAGCGGCTCGTGGAACTCAGTGCTTCTCTCTCTCGTCGATCGCAATTGGTAGCACGGCACAAATTAAGTTCTTCGAACATTACGAGGAAACGTTGCATTGTTCACGTATGGTGCTAGTACGTCTGAGAAGTGTTGGAATTCTTCGAAAGCAAACGTCAAAATACAAGGATGGTAATTGGGAACTCAGCGGACGATTGACCATTTTGACCGAACGTAAGCTTCATTGGTTCGTCTGACGCAACTCGAAGTATGAAGGATGGATGGATCAGTTGGTGAGAAGGAAGGACACGAGGGAAACGAGGACAATACCGTTCAACGTGTTTGGAAACGACCAATTGGAGGACGTTCCCCCCGTTTCTCTAGATGCCGAGGATTTTGCCCAAGTTAACTGAAGTGAACAGTTATCCAACGAGCGGAGGTATGTACTCAACGGCTTACCTTTTATAAGTGAACTGTGAATGCGTGTTTTTTGGACAAGAATGTCACTCTCCCCAGTTTTTTCTTCTCTCTTTACGACTACGTGATAATTGAATCTAGAAAGTAACGTACGACGTACAAAAGAAAGAATTGTACGTAAAAAACAACCATCGATTCAGTTTTGGATGATTGGCATTGTAACATTGCGATCGATATAGTGGAGAAAGAAAGTGACGCTTGGTCACCCCCTCCTTTTTTGCATAAAAGAAAAGAGGAGGAATCGCTCAATTAGAATCACGTGAACACAAGCTGGGAATACGAATTAACATACCACAAACTAATCTGTGTGTTGAGATAATTTTGTGAGACGTATCGGATGGATTTAGCAGGAGCACCAAAATAAATTAATATGTCAAATGGGTGTTTTTTTTGGGTAGCGAGAATCAATGAATGAGTTGTGGTAAAAATGCAATTGTAGATTGACCTTGGCGTATTTTAATTAATTGCATATATTATGTCATTTGTAGTTGCCGGATGTGTTCTAGTTTTATTATCTTGTTATTTGCCGGTAACAAAGAATTGTTGACCCACCTTCGAGTCACTTATTGTTATATGCTGAATGGAATAATTTGTTACGAATAATATTATGTATATGTTGCTCTGGGAAACGCCGGCCATTCTCCGTTGCGAGGTTTTGGCGTAATAAATTTCGACTAGAGTCGCAAAATTAAACTAAGTGTACGTAATTATCCCATATAACCCAAAACTAGAGTGTTAGTTTAATTTTGATAATACGGAACGAGAATCCATGCTCAGAAGGATAAGAGGTTACATTAATTGAGTGAGAAAAGAGTTAAATTCAATTTCAGCCTTTTTTTTTACTTGTATCGTTCCGACCACGTTTACTTTGTCAAGTTGGTTCTCAGTAGAGACTGAGGTGACAGTACAAAATACTGTCATTAGCCTCAACAAATCCCTGACTATTGTAACTGATTGTTTTTTTTGTTTTTTTTTTGTTATCGTGCGAGTAGTTGAATTTCCACGGACCTTTACGCATTCCTTCCAAATCTTGACTACTTTAAACCCTACACAAACGGCCATTCTACGTCAACAAATTCAGGAGTTGATGGATCAGAATATCATAGAGGCGTGCGCCTCTCCTTATGCATCCCCTTGTTTCCTTGTTGATAAGAAGGATGGTGGACATCGCCTTGTATGTAGTTATAAGCATCTCAATAGACTCATCGCCTATGACAATTTTCCGCAAAGCCGTATTGATTTGATATTTCAACATTTACAATCGGCTAGAGTATTTTCTTGCTTGGATCTCTGTCAAAGTTTCCATCAGATACGGTTGGATGAGCCCAGTAAAGACTTAACGGCGTTTGTCACCTCTTTCGGTCAATACCGGTATACCAGGGTTCCCTTTGGTATTAATCTGGGTACTCAACTTTTGACACGTGCTCTAGATAAAATTTTGGGTCCATTTAAATTTAAATTCCTGGTCACCTACGCTGACGACGTCTTGATCTTTAGTCCTGATGAGGAAACTCACCTGCAACATCTTCAATTGGTTTTCCAGGCCTTTCGAGAAGCGGGGTTAACTGTTAATCCCATTAAGTCCAAATGGATGCAAAAAGAAGTCAAATACTTAGGATATATCTTACGTGAGGGACAGCTTGTTTTAGACCCCGACCTTATCTCAGCGATTCAGGACATACCCACATACCCACGAGTTCGTGAAGCAGGGAAAGCCACTAGTGACCTCTATCGGTCAGTCAATTAAGTAGAATTTGAAAACACTGACGCGAAGCGTACCGGAATGACATGAGGAGAAATGTGACGATATTCGATGCGGGATTTTTTTAACATTATACTTGAAAATCGAGTTCGCATAGGAAATCGTCACACGCCGATGGTTAATTGAAGTAGTCCGGCAGCTGGAGCCTAATTAAGTATTGCATCACGCAGCAGATCTGTGATTGTTTTGAAAGGAGGAGAGGGGCTTATTGTAATTATCACCGTCCGAAAAAAATAGTAAATTTCATACTTGCGGTATAGATGCGTATGTTCTTGTGAACGAAGGTTCAATCAAGCCGACCTATTTTTCTTATGATTGTTTTTCGAGGGTGGAACGTGATGATAGTAATGAGCACAGGAGCAGAAAGATTAAGGACCTAATTCAAGTTCATGTTAAACACAAAAAGAAAGAGTACGTTGATTAAATACGAGCTTTGTATGTGCCATGAGAATGAATGAGTGAGAGAATGAACGAATGAATCAGGGGGACCTGTAAGGTGTTTGTTGTGTAAATATTTTGATTCCAATATATACATATTTTTACCGTTCGTACGAGTTATCAATTGATGTTTACTAGCACCAGGTATATCGGGTACAATGATATTTGCTGTGTTTGTTTTTAGTGTCGATAGATGTCAGGTAAAATGAAGGTGATATATTTCTAGGTATTTTATCCCCATTCCCGCATCGAAAGGGTAGCATTACCGTTCAAGACACGAACTCAATCTTGGTCGTTTGCTATCGCACTTACTGCAATTTTGTGCGCTGGTAAGTTCACAGAGCAAGATCACAGGCACAAATTCTTGCCTGAATAGAACATATTTGAACTTCCCATGCCATCCATATCAAATTTCTAATATTTCCTTCCGTATACACGTAGATATATGCGTTACTTTCTTTTTAAAGAGGCCTTAAATTCAGTCATATTTTTCTATATTGAATGCAAGTTTAATACTCCAAAAAGTGCTTTTTATCTTGCCGTATTTTCAAACTGTAATACATATTGTGATGCACTTACACGTGTTTGTGAATAAATTAAGTATATTTTCGCCAGATGGTTTTCAAGTTGGCATCCAAATTCAAAATGTTGAATTGAATTTTGAAAAGTGAATATGAAGGTGAAAAATTAAAGTGGCTAAAATGCAAAATAACTATAGCTTACAGAGAAAAACTAACCTCAGGACACCCAATTTAGGTTAGAATTAGTGCTTTTATCAACGCAACAAACGTTTTCTTTCCAAGTGTTCATCCTCATCGTCGCGAATACAGCGGCGTCGCTACCAGGAGAGCGAGAGTGGGCTCTGGCCCACCTAAGAGAACGCGAGCAAACATAATATGAGAAACATTCAAATTCTTTCGTACCAGAATAAAGCACACAGAGAGAAAGAGACAGAAGGAAGAAAAGAGAGAACTAAGAGATAGTAGGAAGAAAGGAACATACAAAGGCAGAATACAGGAAGATAGATAAATAGAGGAGGAAAGATAGAAAGGGAAGAGGTAGAGGAGCAAAGGAGGAATAGAGGGCGAAAGAGAGAAGATAAAGAAATAGACAAAGAAAAGAGAGGGAGAAGGAAGGAGTTAGAAAATGGAAAGAGATGAACAGAATAAGAAAGGGAGATAGAGAAAAAGAGGAAGGAAGAGAGAAGAAAGAAAGATAAAGCATAAGAGAGACTCTTAGAAAACATGATCACCTAAGCAGAGAAGCGAAATAAAACATGATAAATTCAAATTTTAATATATATATATATATATATATATATATATATATATATATATATATATATATATATATATATATATACGGTATATAATGGTAAAGACTTACCCCCTTAATAACGGCTGTTTCTCGGCTACTAGACGTACCTGTAATAAGACGAAGAAATTAGTTGTTTATCACGGATATTGCTTTTAATACATTGTACTCTTAAAGATGGTCTACAGATTACACACACAGATATGTTACCACTCATTTCGTCAAACTAAATTATATGATTTTAAACATCACTACGTTTAAACTGAATACACTGTCAGAAATTAAATTTTCAGTGTATGAAATTTTCGTTGGAGGGAACGGAGTACAATGGCTACGATGAAATAACAAAAGATTGTGCCAAATTGTGACCATGTTGCCTGTGTGCCATCATATCTAAGATGAGCTCAGATATATATATATACATTCTCTCATAATTTTACCTATAACTTCATTAAGAATTGTTCTACAAGAAAATGTCAGAGGATCTTTTGAGTTCAGAATAACAAAAGGAACAACAGGGCTCGTGCGTATTTCTTATAGTTTAGGAGATATTTTCGTGGGAATCATTTATACTTTTTACATTAACATTAATACAACTTTTGGTAATTTTGTGAGTTGATTAGAAATTGACAGTACTCCTGCTAAGAAATGTTGCCAGCAGATATAGATTATGTAATGTGATATATGTCATTTGAATAGTACAGGGTGGGAAATATCCTTTTGCTAGGGGTCCACAGTAAAAAGTAACAACAATTAAGAAATTATGGTAATACCAAATGTTTACTACGACAATTGTGGTTACAAAAACAAAATTAAAAGTTAGTATGTCCGCCGTTTGCTTCTCCCACAGCACGAAGACGATCAGGGTAGGAGCTCAGAAGATTCGCAAACAGTCCGTATTCCATTCCATGTCACGGAAGACTTGTTCCAGATGTGCAAGGAGTGTTGGCCGGGAATAGCGGTCCGATCCGCTTTCCACTATCATCAAGGACTCAACTGCGTCCTTCAGAATAGCCCCAAAGTGCTCCGCTGCATTCAGATCCGGTGATGCACCCGGCCATTCAGAACTGCTGAAGAAGTCAATGCCACTTCGCCGAAGAAGGTCTTTGTTTTAGCATTTACCTTGAAACAAGGTACTTTGTCGTGAACTAACTTTTAATTTTGTTTTTGTAACCACAATTGTCGTAGTAAACATTTGGTATTACCATAATTTCTTAATTGTTGTTACTTTTTCCTGCAGACCCCTAGCAAAAGGTTATTTCCCACCCTGTACATAGTACGGAAGAGCATTTCGGATAGTCGAACTTGGATCTTCGTAGATTCTTACGCTAGTCTTTGGGTCAGGGAGGCCTATCTATCGATTACTAATCTGGCATATTGTGCAGTCTCTATGAACCGTGCGAAAGTTGGATAATTTCGTGGATGAGGATGAATGATAATTAAGTGTTAGTAATGGACGCAGAATCGCAAATGCATATGGATAGAACAAAAACTCCACAGAGAATTATACTAATTGTTACCACAGGCGCCAGAGCCTCGTTTGCCTGAAATGTATTTTTCATGCTGTACTGTGTGGAACAGCAATTGCGGTTTCAGTGTCTTCAGAAAAGGTCAGCCCTTGCTTGCTCAGGGCCGAAATTGAAATTTTCAAGAAACGGAACAATTTACTTGCTGTTGTCTGTCTTTTGTCTCCCATTATGAGACGGAACGGGAAGGTTCCAGCCATTCAAGTTTTTTGTCTCCGATTACGACACTGACGAGACGGAACGGGAAGGTTCCAGGCATTCGCGGTTTTCTTGTCTCCGATTACGACACCGACGGGAAGGAACGGGAAGATTCCAGGCATTCACGGTTCTCTTGTCTCGGATTACGACACTGGCGAGACGGAACGGGAAGGTTCCAGGAATTCACGTTTTCTCTCCAAATACGACACTGATGAGACGGAACGGGAAGGTTTCAGGCATTCACAGTGTTTTGTCTCAGATTATGACACTGCCGAGACGGAACGGTAAGGTTCCAGGCATTCACAGTTTCTTGTCTCCGGCTACGACACTGACGAGACGAAAAGGGAAGGTTGCAGGCATTCACGTTTTTTTCGTCTCCGATTACAACATTGATGAGACGGAACGTGAAGGTTCCAGGCATTCACAGTTTTTGTCTCCGATTACGACACTGATGAGATGGAACGGAAAGTTTCCAGGCATTCAAGGTTTTCATGTCTCCGATTACAACACTGACGAGACGGAACGGGAAGGTTCCAGGCATTCACGGTTTTCTTGTCTTCGATTACGACACTGATGAGACGAAAAGGGAAGGTTCCCGGCATTCACAGTTTTTTGTCTCCGACTACGACAATGACGAGACGAAAAGGGAAGATTCCAGACTTTCACGTTTCTCTTTTCCGATTACGACACTGATGAGACGGAACGGGAAGGTTTTAGACATTCACAGTTTTTTTGTCTCCGATTACGACACTGACGAGACGGGACGGAAAGATTCCAGGCATTCACGGTTTTTTGTCTCCGATTACGACACTGACGAGACGGAAAGGAAAGGTTCCAGGCATTTACAGTTTTTTTTGTCTCCGACCACGACACTGAACAGACGAAAACGGAAGGTTCCAGCCATTCACGTTTTTTTGTCTCCGATTACGACACTGATGAGACGGAAAGGAAACCTTCCAGGCATTCACTGTTTTTTATCTCCGATTACGACACTGATGAAACGGAACGGGTAGGTTCCAGGTATTCACGTTTTCTTTTTGTCTCAGGCTACGACACTGACGAGACGGAACGGGAAGGTTTTAGACATTCACAGTTTTTTGTCTCCGATTACGACACTGACGAGACGGAACAGAAAGATTCCAGGCATTCACGGTTTTTTGTCTCCGATTACGACACTGATGAGACGGAAAGGGAAGGTTCCAGGCATTCACGTTTTTTATCTCCGATTACGACACTGATGAGACGGAACGGCTAGGTTCCAGGTATTCACTTTTTTTTTGTCTCCGACTACGACACTGACGAGACTGAACGGGAAGGTTTCGGGCATTCACATTTTTTTGTCTCCGATTACGACACTGACGAGACGGAACGGGAAGGATCCAGGCATTTACAGTTTTTGTCTCCGACTACGAAACTGACGAGACAAAAATGGAAGGTTCCAGGCATTCACAGTTTTTGTCTCAGACTACGACACTGACGAGACGAGAACGGAAGGTTCCAGGAATTCACGTTTTTTTTTGTCTCCGATTACGACACTGACGAGACGGAACGGGAAGGTTTCAGGCATTCACGGTTACTTTGTCTTCGATTACGACACTGAAGAGACGGAACGGGAAGGTTCTAGGCATTCACGAACCGGAACGCCATTCCATACACAGTGGTTCGGATCTCATTTTGAACTCTAGTCCCAGACACGATTAGCTGCTCTGGGTGTAAAGTTGTCTTAATGTAAAAGAAAGGAAACATTCAACACTACACCAGACCTTGCAATGAATTTGATTTAAATCAGATTTCAAACAAACGAGCTGTTAATATCACTTTCATTGCATTTTTTGGTCTTTCCATCCCTTGTTTTCCCTCTCGCTTTTCTCCCTCTTCTGCGAAAATATTTACGGTTCCCCCCCCCCCGCTACTTCACCAGCCTTCGCAACCCCCACCCTCCCCTATTTAGCTCTCCGCCAGAGAAAGGGGGAATCTTGAAGGAAACTTGGTGGTTCGCGCGGCGGTCGCGAGATGGCACTAATTACGGCCCGGAATTAGAGGAAATGAATGTCGACGAGCGTAAATTGGCCTTTTTGTACCGTCTCACAATTTCTCCTAATTGTTTCCAGCGGATAATCTTTCCTCTTTGTTTTTGCTACGGATGAGAGAAATTTTTATCTTCCGAGCTGAGGGGTGGAAAATCGTTGGAAGTTTACGGTAGACTTGGAATAATAAATCCACACTCTCCCTTTGCAATAGGGTTTTCCCGGACAGTACAGAAATTCGTCAGGGGTCTAGAAAACAAATTGCTGTACTGTCCGGGGAACCTTCTTAAGAACCTACAACCCCTATCGTAGCTTCTTTAGTTAGAACCTTACAACAGTCACCCTGGAATTGTAAGTTCCTGCAGAGTCACCCTGGGATTGTAAGTTCTTGGTAACTTGCAATACAGTTATCCTGGGAATGTAAGTTCTTAGGAACTTGTAATACACTTACCCTGGGATTGTAAGTTCTTAGGAACGTATCTTATAATAGATTCACCCTGGGATTGTACGTTCTTAGAAACTTACAATAGAGTTAACTTGTGATTGAAAGTTCCTAAGAAGGCCTTCCCGATCGCGTAGTGGTAATATCGTCGCCTTGTGATCAAGGGGTCCCGGGTTCAATATCCAGTGGAGGCACATTGCACAGTGGTTCGGCTCCTTTAAACTGTAGGTCCAGGTCCCAATTAGCCTATCTGTGCATAAAGTGGACTTCAAACAACAAATCAAACCAAACAATGAAAGTTCGTAGGAACTCACAGTAGAGTTACCTGGGATTGAAAATTCTTTAGAACTTACAATGCAGTTACACCGGGATTGTAAGGTATCATTAACTTAAAATAGAGTTAGCCCCACGGGTAGAAACAATATTTGAGGCAGTATCCACAAATTATTGCCTGTCTTCGTAGATGTTACATCGTTTACGGAAGTTGCGCCAAGGGAATATATAGCATTGCCAAACTAGCCGAATGTATCAACTCGCGTTAACACCTTAAAGACAAACCTCATGCAGTGTCTCTTGAAACAGCGGCGGGATGAAAACTGATCTTGGAAACTTTCTGCAACTTTTTCTTTGAAATTTTTATTCTTTCGTTCTCGCTATTAGCATTATTATACGATAGTTTTTCTGTCACAGAATAAAGAAAACATTACTATTAGCATTATATTTAACTTTTACTCTGTGTATAATTATTGGATCTTCTTGATGGTGTAGTGGTAACGCTTTGGAATTCTAATCAAGGAATTCCGGGTAAGGCACATTGCACGTGTTTAGAGTTCCACTTCAAAAATTAAGTGCTGTATCTATTAGCCTATCTGAGCGTAAAGTTGCCGTATTTATTACTCTTATATTTATTATTATAATTTTTATTACAAATATATTCGTTTGTTATCCTCTAACTCTGAATTCCGTAAAGACAAGGGTTGGTTGAAAGAACAGTCCAAGAAACAGAAATTCGCCTGCATTAATAAAGAAGTTTTTATAAGCACTGCGTCACACAGGGCGGTGTATTGGTGTCACGCACTCAGTATTAATACTTTTGCTATTACGTCGCGCCAACATCCTTGGTAGAGTGGTTAGCACGGTGCACAGCACGCTACGTGAATCTCGGCCTGGGCATGAGTGTTCTATGTGAGAGTCCTTTCATCAACTTCATTACTAATCCTCATCTTCACGATAGTGACAGAAAGTCGGATTAAAATCAATCAATCAATGTTATTACGTCGCTATAGCTGCCAACCTAGGCTAATCGCGACGTCCGTAAGAACCTCCATGTCGGGACTCGAACTCTGGAACGTTGCTGGCGAGATCGAAAATCGAGCCGCAGGGCCGACTGTGCACTCGTTATTACAAATTGTTTCCGTTGTATGGGAGAGAAGAGTGGGTAATGTTACAGTTTCACAATGTACGCAATATCAAAGCGACATGCAGATGTGCCATCACAGATGAGACCAGTCTGTGGGGAAAATTGCTTCAAAAAGATTGCACCACGTTTTCCCTTCCTTGTCGACAATGCGCCGCTTAATTCTTCGCCGCGTCCCGTAGATTCTTTTTTTTCTCATCTCCGACTCCCCTCGGAGCGGCACAACGCCACAGCCCCCCAAAACACTCCAGCAAATCTACGAGCAAAGCAATATTTGTTTGTCCTTCACTCTGGAAGTGCCGGCAATTAAGCACTATTAGTCGGGACTAAGTGGGTGTTCTTAGCCGGCTAATTGAATAAATGAGCACCGGATTAATGCAAAGTTTCACCGCGGGGAGGCGCTAGCTGCATCGGTTTTTCCAGAGAGCTAGAGAGAGAGAGCTCTAGCTAGGGGAACGAGAGAGAGAAGGGGAGAAACGTGGAAACGGAACTGGAGACTTGTCGGAAGGAACGGGAGCAGCAATTTTCGGAAACAAACGCAGTTTGGCTGAATCCTGCCATTAAGGGGAGGGAGTGGAATCCGAAGAATTCGAACGATTCCACCTCACCCCCTGGTTTCAGGCACCCGAAAGGAATTCTGATGAGAATTTGTTGTGTTACTTTATCGGCTAGCGATGCAGGTCTCTGAAATGAGGGAAGAGTTTGCATTCTGGAAGGAAAAAAGGGTGATTTGGCGCAGGAAAAAATCATGAAAATGCTATTAAACCTAGGGGTATATGCATATTGAAAGATTTTAACCAGTAAATACAAGGTTTTTAAGAGTTAATGCTTGAATTTTGTGTTATTTATATGACTACCATTATATTTGTTATAATTGAGCCTGTTCTTTTATAAGTGTTAACATTTGGTCATCTTGTTTCCTCAATTAATTCAGAGACAGACAGCGAATTTTTGTGGTTACTTATAATGAACTTTTTGTATTAAATAGTACCTTATATTCTCAAGCTACATGGTAACGTCTCGCCTTGTAAACAAGGGGTTCCGGTTTCGATACCCGGTGGAGGCACATAGTGGTTCGCATCCCAGTTTAAACTGTAGGTCCAGTCCCGATTAGCCTTTCTGTGCATAAGCTGGGCTTAAAACAACAATTCAATCAATCAATCTCAAGCTACGGTTTAGCCAAAAAAGTGAACATTTTCCCTTTAGAGTAATGTGTATAATTAATAGGGTGGGGATTTTCAGCCGTGAAAATATGGGAAATTTAAATTTTGTAGGGGCTCATGTCATTGATTTTTTTTTTCCAATTTTCGCTAATCACGAAGATGAGGATGAGTAATGATGAAGTTGATGAAGGGACACACATACCCAGATCTGGATATCCGGGATATCCGGCGTCATATCTCCACCACGAAAATAGGCGCTAATATCATTCAAATGATATCGTGAACATTAGAAAATATTGCATGTTTTTAATTTCGCACACATGTTTACGAATCTACACACAACAATTTTATTTCTAAATATGCCAGCAGATGGCATAGTTGTAACGTTCTCATCTTGTAATTAAGGGATCCCGGGTTCGATGACATAGAGGTGGGTTAGATGACAAATAGAGTCTAAATTACCTTGTCTGTATACAAAGTACACTTAAAACGTGTTATATGTATATGAAACCTTCGTGTAAACTTGTAGGACCAATACCCACTGACTTTTTGTTTAATTTGAGGATATTTGTCATGTGTGTTTTTATGTGTAAATTTTTAAACTTTTCTTACAGTGTATATGTATTTTTCTGTGCTTTTGTTTTTTTGTTGTGTTTTTCTTTCTTTGGTATTTTAATGTTTTTATTTTTTATATATTTCGCAAACAGTCAGCTATTATAATCAATTTATAACAAGTAAAGTAGAGATGGTTACGTGGAAGAAAAGGCTTGTGCCTGAACTTCGCCATCCAAAACAAGATATAAATAAATAAGTAAATAAACAAATACATCGTATATATTCACTCACTGAATGTAGCCTATTTATCTGGAGTTTCTTTCTAACACCTCGGACGATAGGGAACTACGACGGTTGGCAGGGAATGTGACTGCCACCAAGGATATCCAGGTTCGATTATCTAAGGTGGGAATGTTACTGACCTTGTTCCTGAACAAAGCGAGTCTGGACTTAACCCAGCCTCTATTAGCTGGAGGTCAACCTGAGAGGTTCAAGGTCATACCACTTCCACAATGGTCGAGGTCTTGAATGTGTGGAGCTTTACTTTCAGATTCCATTCCCCCTTCACGACACAAGCAAGGGGTACTTTTATGTTACCTTAGAAGATAGGCTTTCCACAGTTCGTCTGAATCAAATGTTCTTTGTATGTAAAATTGCGCAATAAGAAAATCTATTGGAAAGATCTAAGGAACTCTGAATAGAGTTTAGTACTCAAAAGAACATTCAATCACAACCATTCAAAATGCCTCGTTAAAGTTACGTACGTATCAGGTGATTATTAAATTTTATTCTCGTTAAATTTCCTTGGCAAGACATTAATTTTATGGAGTTCTAACGAATGGTGAAATGGTAGAAGTTGCACACTGCACACACCCGTGAAGACATATGTATGTGTGTGTTTCTCTCTCTCTCTCTCTTTAGCTCTGTCCGAAAGGTAGAGTACAGACTTAAAGTATGGTCTTGGCGGAAGTGACGTCATCTAGTACAGTTCGAAAGCGCCAAGAACAGAAGAAAGTAAGTACACTGCGTGCAATACAGATGGTTGGTGACTAGGTCACGTGGTTTCCACACTCGTTGTTCATGTGTTTAAAATCACGGAGGTAGAAAGCCAACAACAGAGGTTAAATATACGTTATTGGCCAGCAAGTTGTTGGTTATAGTTCTTCTAATGTGTAGTAATGTATGTGTACAAGCATTTGGAAGTACTATGTGATTTCTATTGTGAAAAACAAGTGTTTAAACGGCGAGGAAAACAACTAGTACTGAGGTTTATCTGCTAATCGTATTTGGCGCGTCGAAGTGCAATTCGAAAGACAACACTCTCAGTCCACGACTTGAAGACCGCACTCCAAGACCAAACTCGGAGGATGCTCGCTTCAAGTACGGTCTTGCACCTTTCGGACACGGCCTCTGTCTGTGTGTTCAGGTGGGACTCCGCACATCACAATATCAACCACGTGCAAAGGTGATGTGATCAGCACCACGCTCCGACCATCATTACCTCTCGCCCTCAGAGGCTAGATGAACCACAGAGCTACTCTATGCAAGGGGACTGCTGGAAACATACTTACATGATGTCACCCAGGCTGGGAATCGTACCAGGGTAGCACTCAGATGCTCTGCCGACTAGACACCAGCGTCTATCTAATGGGTTCCTAGGAAGTACTATTAAAAAAACAACAATGGTAAATTTGTGTATTGATTACGATATAAGCTAATAAGAATTAGTTTTTAAGCTTCAGTCAACGATGATCAGAATTTGTAACCAAGAGTGCAGCAAATGGCATTAATTTAACTGAAAGCCTGAGCTTCAATGATAAATATGTTATAACTTATTCAATATTTCACCGTGAAGCCATCCTAAAGGAACTGAGAATCTGTAATCTTCACATCGATACGAGATGGTATTATACAAATGTAATATTTTTACTCTTTATTAAGTCACTATCCAGCACACATACTAATTTGTTTTTTTTTTCGTAAATTAAAGGAAATTAATACATTTTAATATCTGTTTATTGAAATAAATGAATTTGCAGAAGAAAGTAATGCTAGATCCGTACAAACATAACAATGGCAACAGTGATATTAGTGAAATTATAAAAGTTAAATTTATCAGAAATAATTTAAAGAAATTACAGTCTTAACGAGCCATAAATATGAATTTTAAAATTTACAAAATTAACGAGAGATTATCTGCTTCTTAACTGTGGTTAAAATCTGCTTCTGATCACAGATAAACACTAAATAAGACATAATTACAAGCGGGGTTTTCAGTTCTCTTATTTGAAGGGTTCATGAAATTATAACTGAAAATGCTTATTTCTTTCTACCCAAGAAGCATATCAAATTCTCCACCATGAATGTAGCTTCGCTTCAGCTCGGTCAATGTATCTTGTGTGATTTTTCCCCCTGACTTCTCAAGAAATACGTATACACAGTGTGTCTACAAAGTTTTTAGACTGGGTTAATAAAAAGTGTAAATATGTAAGATTTGTCATTAGCCTTAGTTAGTCTTAGATGTAAATCCCTCCTAAGTTCACACACATACTGGTACGGTTGTACAATTGCTTGATGCTCCTGCGGAAATATTATTTTGGGATTGTATTTAGGTGCCTCGTCACAGCTTCTTCAATATCAAAATGGTGTGAAAACGTTGGCCCTTCAAGTGGGACTTCAATTTGGGGAATAAAAAGTAGTGGGCCAGTGGCAAATCTGGCGAATAAGATGGGTGGTTTAACACAGTCACTTGTTTCCGTGCCAAAAACTGTTGGACTTTGGCTTAGCGCATTGTCTTGCTGTAGGAAACAAGCTCTGTCTCGCTCGTCGAAGTCTTACATCTGCAACCATCCTCTGTGACCGTACAGTTTTCGTCAAACCTTTTCAACATTATCGTCAGTTCGACTGGTGGAGAAACGAGCCTCCGTGGGACCATCCGTCACATCTTCCCGACCATCACGGAATCGACGATGCCAAATAGAAACATTGGCACTACATAAGGCGTCATTGCTGTACGCAGATTTAATCATTTAAACGGTTTCTGAAGGGGTTTTATCGAGTTTTACAAAAAAACGTCATCGTCACTCTTTGTTCTGTTTCCAAATCCATGACGAGGGTGCAAGGCACTGCACTAATTAAAAAGCTGTAACTCACTCAATAATGCACCGAAACAGACACCAATTTCACTGCACACTCATCACGTGTGATTCTGCTTAATACATGTACCAAACACAATATGGCAGCATTTACCTTGTTAAAGTGTTGGCAGTCGAACATCTTGTGACACACTGTGTACTCTGCATCTATGTGGCCGAACATGCAGCTAGTGACAGCTATAGACGCCTGGAGATACTATATATTTATTTATTTATTATTACCTTCAACAGAGGTATATCCTCCAATTACAGAAGGCATACATCATAATAATAATACTCCCTCTGTCCCATAATTATAGTCCGGTAGGCCAAAATGGTAGTACAGAAATGACAGACGAAGAGGCAGATGGAAAGCACAATTTGTACTGATCCTTGAGTAGTAAAGTTGTATGACTCATTCCCTTGTTTCATGTTCATCTTCTGTATACACCAATGTCACAGTTTGAATATCGGGCAATTATTATGAGACAACAAACAAAGGTGTACCGGACAATAATTATGGGACAGAGGGAGTACTAATTACAAAATTACAATACGCGTACAACTACAATTACAATAGATACATATGCAATCCAGTCCCAAATTGTATTCATTACATAAAACATACAGAACAGTTTATAAATAAAATAAAATAAAGAAAAAATAATAATCATATAATCTTGAGTATAAATACATACAGTTATTATGTATTAACTATCACTTATTCGAACTTTCAGAATTGACTCTAATGTTTTCTTGTAAGTCAAGAATGGCATTGAAAAATCTGTGGAATGATTATTCATAATTTCATTATACATGTCACAAATTCTATTAATCGGGCAGCTCTTAAATTTTTGGGTTTTTGGAATTTTAGGGATGAAAATATTTCTACAACGTAAATTATTTTTCCTTTCTTGTCCAAGAAATAAGCTATTATCTAATATGCCGTTTACTGTTTTGTACAGGAACAATTGATCTAACAATTTTCGTCTATTACTTACTAATAGTTTCGAAATTGAATTCCAAAAGGAGGTCTCTGTAGGGCGTTGTCATTTGTGGTGGTCTATTATATTATTTAAAATATAAATTTCTTACAAACCTTTTTTGAATTATTTCGAGATTATTTTCATAAGATTTATAAATAGGGGACCATATAATAGACGCATACTCAAGTTTACTTCTCACTATACTTTTATATACGGTTTTAATACAGTCAATATCTGTAAAGTTCTTCGTATTTCTTATAACAAAACCTATCGTTTTGTACGCGTTTTTAATCACAAGTGAGACATGTTTAAAAGTCAGGTCAGAATCTAAATGTACACCAAGGTCTTTAACTATATCTGCCTGTGGAAGTACACTGCTCGCCATTAAAATTGCAACACCCAGAAGGAAATGAGATAGAAACACGAAACTTGACAAATATGTAGTTCATAATAAGATAAGAAATGATTACAGTTAGAGCTCGGTGGTGTGACATGTGACACGTAGAACATGGTTGCATAACCCCAAGGAGCTAGTAGCGTGTACAGCCTCCACGGGCGGCAATAACTGCTGCAACACGGCGAGGCATGGACAGAATGAGTCTATCGATGTCTGCTTGCGGTATGGCGTCCCAAGCGGCTTCCACACGGTGCCATAGGTCTTCAACATTACGTGCCGGAAACCTGAGTTGGGCCAGCCGGCGACCCACCATGGACCAGACATGTTCAATTGGCGACATATCCGGCGAACGTGCTGGCCAAGGAAGCAGGGGCACGTGGTTAGCTTCCATAAATGAGAGGACATTCCTTGCAACATGGGGGCGCGCGTTATCCTGTTGAAAAGTGGCATTATGCAGTGCATGGATTAATGGGACGGCAACAGGGGTGAGAACCTGTGTGATGTAGCGTTGGCTGTTCAATGTCCCTTGAATGCGTACGAGACGCGAACGAACACCTATGGCGATGGCACCACATACCATGATACCCAATGAAGGGCCTGTGTGATGATGCATGATGCAGGCGTCATGAAGCCTAGTGCCACGGTGCCGCCACAAGCGTGTACGTCCATCATGATGTTGTATACAGAAGCGGGATTCATCAGAGAACACTACAGCATTCCACTCCGCCATCCATGCACGACGGTCTTGGCACCATCTCAGACGCAAACGCCTATGCTCTAGCGTCAGAGGAATCCGCAACAGTGGGCGCCTTGAAAGAAATTCCCCGGTTCGCCAAACGACGAAGCACGGTTAGTGGGGACACTGGACGTTGTAAAACATCCCGTACTTCATGCGCAATCCTCGTTGACGTGGCCGTTCTGTCTGTAAGGGCCATGCGTATCAGACGTCTGTCCTCTCGTTCCGTCGTCCGACGCGGACGTTGTGAACCTCTACGTCGCACTACAGTGCCTTCCTGGACCCACTGGTTCCATACACGGATCACTGTGGATGCATTCCGTCCTACACGGGCACCGATCTCACGGTAGGATAATCCGCATTCACGGTATGCAACAATTCGGCCGCGATCGAACTGGGAAACCTGCTGGAATCGATGCCGTATTCGACGACGTGGCATTGCTGACCGATTTTAACACACTACACTCACGACCATGCACTTTCACTGCTCTTCTGCACCTATCTGACCTGCTACAGGTACCACTTACCAGATGGCGTGGCAGGCGCACATGACGCATGACGGCCTTGAACACCTAATCATTTCTTTCTGCACCTCTCCTCTACACACTGTGCACATTTCGTCCGATTCCGATTACTCCTTCTGGGTGTTGCATTTTTAATGGCGAGCAGTTTACTTGACCATTAAGAGTAAGTAGATTGAGAAGTAGACCTCTTATTCGTCAACTGCATGAAACAACATTTCTTTATATTAAAACTAAGATTGTTTACACAACTCCATTCATATAACACATCTAAGTCTGTTTGAATCCTCTCTGTTGTCAATTTGTTTGTATAGATTTATATCGTCTGCGTACATAAGACATTTAGAGTTCCTAACATGAGACGGTAAATCATTCATAAACAAGCTGAATAACAGGGGTACAAGATTTGATCCTTGGGAACACCTGAATTCACTACATACTCAGCAGATGTATGCTAACAGCGCCAAACCTGACCTGCCTAACCTACTCGCGTATGCATCTAATAGCGCAGAAATAAACATGTGAATAGGTTAGGTTTAGTACTGTTAGCATAACTTACAAGGCAGATAAGAAATTAGTAACGTCATAACAGTCACTGCTGAGAGCATATCTCCAACTTGCAAAAGCTCTTTCTAGCTGCTTGTGCATTCACCACGAGCAGCTGGCGACAACTGTACAAAAATTTGCGCAAACATTGTAATAATGTTGATAATTCACACCTCTTGACATCTAGATACGTCGCTTCTGAACATGACACATTAACATGTACGGAACACGATAACGTCATCAACCCATTTCCGACGAAAAATACTACAACACGGTGGGCAATAACAGACTTCTTAAACTTTGAGATTTACAGCAATCTTAAAATAACAAGTATATGTTATTATTTACAAATGAAATAAATTAATTAAAGATTCACTGAACCAAGTATACAGAAGGCTATTTAGGCATGAGCCGAGAATAGATTTAAAAGTAAGCGTCTGATTATTATTATTAATATTCATAGTAATACTACAAAATGACACTATCATTGCAGAACTGGAAGAAACGTTTTGATTTCCAATTGTCTAAATTGACGAACAGTAGTGCCAGGCCAAGCAAATACACTGCGGAGTTTCAGTCTTGTCGAAATGAAAGTTTGTTTGAAGTGCATAGGCTAACCGGAACCGGATCTCCAATCTAAAGTGTGATACGAACCACTGTTTCACAGGTTTTATGGAAATAAATTTATTATTATTATTGTGAAATGAGCCTGTGCTAGGTATCGAACCAGGGACCCCTTGAATACACTATGGCATTAGGGAGGTTTAAACTTTGGCAAACAAAGCAAATGTACGAGTACAAATTATTTTACTGTAGTTATGTTTGATGTGGCCGCGGTGGCTCAGTCGGTAACGCGTCTGACTACCATGCTCAAGGTCAATCCCCGGCCGGTTCAAATCCGGGAACTTTTCTAACGGTGGAAGGGGCCCCGGCGCCTACCCAGCGTCGAATAACATGGGTACCTGGGGGAAACCCTGGGGGGTAAAGGCGGTCAGGGGCGTGATGCTGATCACATCACCCCCACTCACGACCGGATCAAGAAAGTGTGGGGCGTTACCCCCACACCCCCTATACGCCTACATGGCGTGGTGCTATGCACAGGGGAACACTTTACCTTCTTTACCTTTTATGTTTGATGTTTAACACTATTTTATCTTCTTGTTTATAATCGAAACATGTTTCCCGGGACATAGGATTACAATCGGCTATTTTAAGATAAATTAAGCAGATGAGATTAGCTGTCCATTTAAAAATGATTACTTCTAAGGAATAAATGTCTGTGAACGTTTTATAGATATGCTCTGAATCCATCATAGCTGAACGTTAACATATTTAATGAAAAGCTCCGTACATTCTGGTTATTATAGCTACACGAATAATATGAGTCCGAATATTTCTTGATCGCACCATGCATTTTTCTTGTTCAAATCTTAGGGGACAAGAGTTATATAATTGCAGGACCAGCTTGGAATAAGTCATTTTGCTGAGCTGTGTATTTTTTGTAGTGGAAAACTAGGTGATGTATAAAATAACATTGTTTGAAATTAAATGGAATAGCTCGCTGTGAACATGGACAAAAAAGTAGGGAGGGGGAAATCTTGTCGGAACACTGGTTGCCAAAAGCGGTGAAACAGTTGAAAGACAATGGGCGCATCAAATCAATTCTCCTCGTGTGCCTAAGGGTTTGCAGGTCATGTACAAAGAATATCATGTTTCTCCCTCCTCCAACATCCACAAACCCCCCTCTACCCTTCTCTGTATATAGAATTACTGTCGCAGCCAGATGTTCGATTGGTTCTACGGGCCAAACAGACTGAAACAAAGAACTAAACGAGATGGAACTGAAACAAGCATTCAGAATGTTTTAGTTTTTGCTGTGTTCTTTCATTCCATTGCTTGCTTTCTCCTATTTTTGACCGAGATCCATCTGCATACATTGGTCAGAAAGTTCAATGGTTATTTAGTATTGAGCTAGTATTAATTGGATACCTTAATATTCTCTTTCCTGCTGAATATTAGACAGGTGTCTTGTAGTGATCACGTGGTAGAGTCGCTGATGGCGGTTATTGTCCGTTGAAATTTGAAAAGACAACGTTACAAGTGATCCGTTAGTGGCGGCCATTGAAATCTGAAAATACTGACCTGAGAAAGTGGAGAAAACAATTGGAGTTCCGAAAGAGAAAACATCAGTCACGAAATGGCAATGAGTAAGTAGCGCAACATCACAGTCATAAGATACCACCATATTGCAATTACTACACTACATAATATACACACACTACGTTAGTTTCTCACCTACTCAACACACACTTGCGACTTTTATGCTGACCTACTTCTGATAATGAATCTTGGATTTGAATCATAGATTCTGGTAATTAATCCTGCACTTGAATACTTAATTCTGGTAATGAATCTTGGACTTGAATTCTAGATTCTGTTAATGAATCATGGACTTGAATCCTATATTCTAGTGATGAACCTTGAACTTGAATCCTAGATTCAGGTAATGTATTCTGGGTTTCAGCCCTTGTTTTCAGTGTAAAAACCCTATATTTGAATCAGATATTTTAATATTTAATCCTAAAATTAAACTTAACACCGTGGCGCAACAGCCCTTGAAGGGCCGGGACCTGCCGGAGCGCCTTTTCATTGGGTGACGCGTGGTCAGAGCATCGGATCCTATCGCCGCTGTTTCTGGCTTTCGTGACCAGAACCCGCTACTTCTTGAAGCACCTTCCCAATTGTTATCACGACGCTGGGTCAACACCGAAATTTTGGGGGCATCCATTCTGTTCATGAATCCTACGTTCGAATCCTAGATTCTGACAATGAGTACTAGAGTTGACGAGCTGTATCTTTGCGGGTCAACCCTGCCCAAGCCCGGCTGCGCAGTAGCAAGGGGAAGGAGCTACCGGCTGCGCGTTATTATCCTTGCGTTCTGTCCTTGCTGTAGACCACCCAAAGGGCGAGTAGGTGGCAACTACATACACGTATCTCTCTCACACTCTACGCGGAGTATCCAAGGCCACCCGCAAAGATACAGCTCGTCAACTCTAGTTGCGGCGACGAATCCTGGTTTCTCATTATAGATTCTAGTTTCTATTTGTATTTTAGTTAGTTTACGTTGCCTTTCCGTCTTTTCTACTAGCCTCTACGACGGGAATGAATGATGAAGGTATGGAATAGATGATGGGATAAACACAACCTCCACAATCCGTACTTCCAACATGTGATCTGTGGCTGCACAACACCCTTTGCCCACTCTTCCACGGAGACCGACTCCTAGAAAACCTGGCTTTGAATCCTAGTTCTTGGAATGAAACCTTGCTGATTACTAGATTCAGATGAATCAGTTGTTTGAATGAAACCTAGCTTGAATCCCAGAGTTTGGTAATGATTCACAGTGTTAGTAATGGTTTCGATTACGAATATGTAATAATTTCGGACAATTGTAATTTGGGATTGAGTTAGATTGCGTAAACATATGTGTGTGTAGTGCGAGAAGGGGAAAGTGAACCATTTTGAACTCCAAAGTGGCAACACTCGTTGTTGTCACCCACGGCACCTTTAACAAAGCACCCCACAGTGGATCAGGTTACAAGAATTGGAGATCACCGTTGCAGCGTTCCTTCTGCTCGCCTTTGGAAGCCCTTCCGGTGAAGGATGACCCTTCTCGCCCTTCCATTCTTCAAGCATGAATTATTAAAGCTTTTCCTCTCCCCTTCCGTTACCTCATTTCGGGAGCGGGGGCTCACTCTCCAGAAAGAGGGGGCGTTTTCCAGGGGGGTTCTCTGATAAAGTGCTGTTTTCTTAGCCGTGTTCTCGCCTTGACACACAGAGCCCGCGCTGGGGCAAAATATCTCCCCTCCCCTCCCTCCATACTCTGCTGCTTTCCGAACTCCCTCCCCCGCACCTTAGCCCTTCCGATAAATAATCAAGTTCCTCAGAACTTTGCTGGGGGTAATGCAGGAGCTGTTGTGCCTCCCAGGTGCGAGATGGTACGCAGGTTCTCAAGCGGGAGAGACGGTTGAAGAAAACGTTCCGCTTGATATGAATCATAACGGTCTAGCGGCTAGCGTTCTCAGCTCCGTGTCTAGGATTCGGTGGGGCGTTGCCACAAACTGGACAAATATGGCTTTAGCCCATGCAAATATGTTACATTTGAAATCTTCAGAATAGCTCGTATTAGAGATAGAGATGAATTATGGAAGGAGAAAAAGATTGAGCAAGAGAGAAGATAAAGATAAACAGAGGATGAGAGAGAAATCAGGAAAATTAAGAGGGAATGAAATATAGGGATAAAGAAATAGGATGAAAAAGGATGTAAACAATGAAAGTCACAGAGAAAGAGAGAAAAATGGAAAGGAAAATAGAAAGTAGGAAGAAAGGGTTAAGAAAGAAACTGAAAGAGAGAAATAAATATAATTTAAAAAAAGAGGAAGAAACATGCAGAGGACTAAAATGATAAAGAGAAACAGATGAAGAAATAAAGGATTAACAGATATAGATATAGGGAAATGGAGGAAATAAGAGAGATAAACAGATGAAAAATGGATAAAACAAAGAAAGTGACAGAGAAACAAAGGAAAATGGGGATAAAGAAAGAAACAGAAACAGAGCAAAAAATAACAAATGAAGAAGGAGAAACGGAGGAAGATAGAAAAATAAAGAAATTAAGGAAGAGGTAGAGAAACATAACAAGAAAATAATAAAGGAGGAAATAAATAGAGGAGGAAAAAAAGGCATAAATTGAGAAACAAAGAAAGAAAAGACTTAACGAAGAAAGAGAAACAGGTGATGAAAGAAAAGGAAGGAAATAAAGGAAAATAGAGAGAGAGAAAAAGAGTAAGAATAGGATAAAGAAAGAAAGAGGGAGAGGAAAAACAAGGACAGTAAGAGAGGAAACAGATCAAGAAGAAATAAAGGAAGTGATAGAGAAAGAGTGGAACAAAAGATATGGAGAGAAAGAGGAAGGAAATATAGAAATGAAAAGAGAAAGAAAAGGATAAAGAAAGAAATAGTTGAAGAAAGTGAAGGACAAACAAAGAAAGACAAACACAGGAAAAAATGTTTAATGTAAGAAAGCAAGGGAAACAATGGAAGAATGGGATAAGAAACAAAGAAAGAGAAACAAATGAATAGAGTTTAAAGAAATAGAAACAGAAAGAATAGGAGGAAAACTTTAAAACATTAGAAGAATTGGAGAGCACGTAGCAAGGAAAATCGTATTTTCTCCTTCATCCTGAAAAGCGTTCATCGAATCCATTCAAATGCAATAACAGATTGTTGCTGAAACATATCTAACTTCTACAGAATGTTCAACTAAAAATCTCTAAATTTAAGGCACTTAGCGTTGTCGCAAATTTCAGCAATACAGTGTTGTTTCCTAGTGTATTTTCGTGTAAGAAAAAACAATATTGAGAATTGACCCGTTTCGTCAGGTGGAAAATATTCGGACATGGCAACACTGAAATGAAGAATGGTCAAGGGACGACGTAAGAATAGCACAGGGAAGAAGGGGGTATGGGGAATAGAGGACTGGGAAGAAATAGAGAGCAGAGGAGGGAGGCTCCATTCAGATCCGCCCCTGACAGCCTCTATCGAACATTTTCCTCTCCTCAACAATACAACTCATGAAAAATGAAGCTCTCCATTATTCGCCCACTGGTCGGGTATTATTATGACCGGGTGTCACGGGAGGGAAGGGGGAGATAGTGTGAGCGCATGTGAATAGACCCACGAAGAAAGCGGGACCTGTTGAAATATATATATGACATCGGAACAAAGTGAAGAGAAGAGAGAAAATTACTCACAGCAACCCGATCTACATAAAAAAAAACAAGATGGCAGATCGGTCGAGGATATCGAAATGTTTTCGGATACTGCAAATTGGCGTCAAGAGAAAACAAAGTCTGGCGTCGGATTAATGTCCGGTGAGATGGAGTACTGCTGTTGTGTTGTAAATAAGAAATCTAATTGAGGATAGACATGCAACGTGCAACACACATGGGCTCTTGTCGCTCACTTGTTAAACAGGGCATTGTCACACCTCACAACACTGCTGTATACAAGAAAAGAAAACGTTCAGAAACAAAGCTGCTTGAGTTTGACTAATTCTAGCGTTCTGAAAACGTTTGACAGTAGTGTAATTGGATTGTTTCAAAGTCATACTTAGTAGGTATTGTTTTTTTTTATCAATTGAATATTATTTTTTGACATATTTTGACAATTTTTTGTCGATGTTTTAGCGTTTGACGATTTTTCAGTGCAATTTTCACCGCTTCTCATTTTTTTCCCACTCATACTTGGTAGGTATGCATTTGTAGCTTTTTTTTTATCAATTGAAAATCAGTTTTTGACATATTTTGACAAATTTTTGTCGATGTTTTAGCGTTTAGCGATGTTTTTGTAAAATTTCCTATTTTTTTTTTCCCACTTGTACTTGGTACGAATGCCACGATCTTACGTGATATAACTTAACCTATTTATTTTTTTTCGTGCTAAACTACACGAGAGCCTCTACGTGCTTTGACCTATTTTAGAGTAGAACCATAAAGACAGAGCTGCAACCGAAAGTGAGGCTCGAAGTGAGGCTTGGTGAGGCTGGACTTAATAGTTTGCTCTTGTAAGACATAAGCCTTATTTTCTCGCAGTGTTGCCAACATTTTACTCGAAATAAAATCACCAAGGTTTTTTTCTTGGTCTAACCTATGTTATTGAACTGCGTCGTCACGTCCAAACCTGCATGACTTCCGAACACTATTGGTTTTATTTATATTTTTTCTTACGTATAGGTGTATATGATGAATCCCCAAACAGATTTTTCCTAAGTCTTACTGTTTCCAAGATAACCCCACTTCCGGTTGCCATTTTGGATTTCTGAACATAGGTTCTATTCATATTTTTTCTCACGTATAGGTGTACCTGATGAATATGCAAACAGATTTTTCCTAAGTCTTACAGTTTCCAAGATAACCCCACTTCCGGTCGCCATTTTGGATTTCCGAACATAGGTTCTATTCATATTTTACATACATATAGGCGTACGTGACGAATCCGCAAACAGATTTTTTCTAAGTCTTACCGTTTCAAAGATAACCCCACTTCCGGTCGCCATTTTGGATTTCCAAGCATAGGTTCTATTCATATTTTACTTACATATAGGCGTACATGACGAATCCGCAAACAGATTTTTCCTAAGTCTCACTGTTTCCAAGATAACAGTAGAGGTAGTTGGCCGGTTCTGGAACCGAAAATGAGGCTCGGTGAGGCTCGCCTTAATGGACTTGTCTCGTAAGGCAATGAGCCTCATTTTCTGGCAGTGTTGCCAGCTGCTTACTCGAAAAAATCACCAAGGTTTTTTTTGGGTCTAACGTAGCCTAAAGCAAGGAGCTGGCAATCTTGCTTGAGGCTCGCCTAATGGGCGGTTTCACAAACCGAAAATGGGGCTCGGTGGGGCTCGGTGGGGCTCGCCAAACCTCAAAAACTCATTTTCTCTCCATGTTCCGCGCCTCATTTATTGCGCTGACGATGTTTCACATCGTAGAAAACAGCACCAAAACATCAAAAACTCACTCTGATTATTTGGAGCTCACCAAAACCTCAAAAACTTATTTTTATTAATTGAGGTTCACCAAACGTCAAAAACTCTCATTTTCTCTCTATGTTCAGCGCCTTATTTATTACGCTGACACAACGTGATGAGTAAATAATGCAGTCTCTTATTTTTGAAGGATGAATGCACCTTATCGTAATTTTCCAAGCCCCGGTCAAATGTTTGTATATCGTGACCTTTGTAAACCTCTCTCTCGGGAACGATGTGCCACACACACGCGCGCGCGTGCCTATATTGTGACGCAAACAAACAAACAAATAATATTTTTTTTAAGATTCCTGGCCCCTAACCCCACTTCCGGTCGCTATTTTGGATTTCCGAGCATAGGTTCTATTCATATTTTACTTACATGTAGGCGTACGTGATGAATCAGCAAACAGATTTGTCCTAAGTCTTACCGTTTCTAAGATAACCCTACTTCCGGTTGCTATTTTGGATTTCCGAACATAGGTTCTATTCATATTTTTTCTCACATATAGGTGTACGTGATGAATCACTAAACAGATTCTTCCTAAGTCTTACTGTTTCCAAGATAATCCTACTTCTGGTTGCTATTTTGGATTTCCGAGCATAGGTTCTATTCATACTTTTTCTCACATGTAGGCGTACGTGATGAATTCGCAAACAGATTTTTCCTAAGTTATGAATTGGAGGGTTCTATGGCAACCTATATTAATTCTCGTAAGAGAACAGAAAACACAAAAAAAAACAAAAAAAAAGAATACTGTGGTCACTACAACAAATAGTCTTCTTCAACCCCTATCTAACAAACCAAAAAAAATCATCATCCTAACTAGAACCATGTAACTAACATTGTGATGACTCATATTAAGTACCTCTTAATTGTATTACTTATAAGGGTATACTTATAAGCATATATACTCTATAAAAGTATATGAAACAGGTGGTTTCAATACGGTCCGCGCTTTTATTATATAAGACGCCATATACTGCAGATCAGTCAGTCTCGTGAGAGCAGCCGAAGAGTACGGACGTCCTGTTGCAGCGCTCCTCGTTTTTTGTAAAAAAAATAGGTATTTAACTTTTTTTGAAGCTACATACCATCTATTATTTCAAGTTCAAAGGTGTTTCACGTGGTTTTTCATAGTAATTTCGACCAGATTGAATTTTGACGTGATCGTGCATTTTCTATTTCACCTCAAGAAATTCTATATAAATAACATACCTGAAAATTGTATCGCTATATACTAGACTTTTTGATTTCTGTGATTTTCGAAAAAGCAATGGCATCCACCACCAGTTTCAATCGTAAAAATGATAAAACTGAATGTGTTACTTGTGGGAAGCTAATCTCAAGGAACAATTTATCGGTACACAGGGCAAGATGTGGCGAAACAGGTTCGAGAATTAATCGTTCGTTACCTTCTAAGCCTTGTGCTCGATGCGGAAAAATGATTAGCATTGCAAATTTAAGTAAACACCTCAAAATTTGCAAACCATCGACCGGACAAGCATCGAAAAGAAAAATCGATAATGCAGATACGGAAGCTTCTACTTCCAAGCAAATTAAATTATCCAATGAAGGCAAACCAATTAGATCTGCATTTAACGACCAACTCCAGGATTTTTCAATTAAGTCAGAACCAGGCCGTGACATCCTTAGTTTCTTGGACGAAACGAAAACACCTGTACTAAATATTTTGAAAGATAAACTTGAAAACAACTCTATAAAAGTATATGTTGTTCTGTTTTCCGAATACGAGAAAGTCGATGGCACAACGAGTATTTTTTATCATTGTACAAAAAATCAGACTCTTCATTTTGCTGACGTTGAAAATTTGGACAACTTCTATTATAAAGTTTCCAACGAGCTGGTTAAGAAACACGACGATTTCGAGGCTAAAGGGTCGGGATGGTCTCTGTGTGGAAGTCCTCACACGTTAACTGTTTACGTGAATCGATTCTCGCCTCTTCGAGCTTCCAGCTACGTTTCCCTTCCACCGAACATTCAACACAAGAGGGCTGTGTTAAATATACAGAACAGCGATAACAAGTGTTTTCTCTGGTGTGTGTTGGCTGCACTGCATCCTGTTTATTGCAAAAATAATCCAGAACGGATTTATCATTACAAGCAATACGAGTCCGAATTTGAAAGTGTAATGTCTGACATCGAATACCCGGTGACATTGTCGGATATAACAAAGTTCGAAAATCGTACAGGAAAACGCATCGCTATTAATGTGTATTCCTTCACGTTAGATAAATATCTCGTGCACCCTGTCAGGATAAGCGATATCGACGATGACGATGCTTGTGTAATAAATCTCCTTCTTATTTCCAACGAGGATGATCATCACTACACGCTAATTCGTTCTCTATCACGTTTGGTCAGAAGTCAAACTACCAAGTATGCAAACAACATCGAAGTTTGCCCGAGATGCCTAACCACGTTCGACGATCGTGACCGACGTGATCATCAAAATCTTCATAGTCGTCAAATTGCTCTGGAGAAACTTGCCGAACATAAAATTTATTGCGGTGACAACAGACCGGCTAGAATGTTGATGCCCGAAACGAACGAAGTCGAAGAATTCAAAATGCACAAGGCATTGTTGGAACATCCCGCAATCATCGTCGCAGATTTCGAGGCGTTCCTCAAACCACTCTCCTACTGCGAACCGGATCCTGAAATTTCCTCCACAACACCGTACCAGCTTCATCAACCTAATAGTTTCGGCTATGTTGTTGTGCGACGTGATAAAATAAATGAAGCATATATATACCGCGGGCCAAATGTAATCGAACACTTCCTGGAAAAAATGGTGGAGGAGGTTGAGGTAATTGGTAGCGTACTGCTTACATCAAAACCGATGGTATCTTTAACTGAAAATGAACTTCAAAATTACAATTCCACTGAGGTGTGTCCGGTATGTGATCAAAGTTTCACTGATGAGAACAAAAAAATATTCCACCACGATCATTTCAGCGGAAACTACATAGGTGGAATTTGCAACACGTGCAATCTTAAAATCCAGAAACCTAAATTCATCCCCATATTCTTTCACAACGGAAGTGGATATGATTTTCACCACCTGGTGAGACATCTTGGCTACGATCCGAAACGTATAGGTGTCTTGGCCGAGAATGAAGAACGCTACATTAGTCTCAGCAAGCAAGTGTCGATTCCGGGAACGAAAAATACAATCGAGATGCGCTTCCTGGATTCGTATAGATTTCTCTCTGCAAGTCTGGATGCTTTAGCGAACAAACTCACCGACGATCAATTTAAAATAACTAGAGCTAGTTTTCCCAACGTAGACATAGAACTCGTTAGACGTAAAGGGATTTATCCTTACGAATATGTTAGTGATGGTTCTAAATTTAACGACGACGCTCTTCCACTTCCAAGAGAATTTTACAGCAGACTCAGAGAGAAAGGAATCGCGGAAGAAGAATACCAACACGCGCAACTCATGTGGGAGAAATTAGAATGTACGACACTCGGTGACTACCACGACGCATACTTAAAACTGGACGTGACGATACTCGCGGATGTTTTTCAAGCGTTCAGGAAAACGGCAACGAATATTTATAAATTAGATCCAGCGTATTTCTACAGTCTACCGGGATTAGCGTGGTCGGCAATGTTATTCCAGACAAAGGTCAAGCTGGAACTGATATCGGACGTTGACATGTTGCTATTTATCGAAAGAGGGATACGAGGTGGAATGGTGCAATGCGTACAGAGACATGCGAAAGCTAATAACGTACACATGAAAGAAGATTACGATTCAAATCGAGCATCGAATTACATCTTCTACGCCGACGTTAATAATCTCTACGGACATGCCATGGTTCAGAAACTTCCTTACGGGGGATTCGAATGGTTAGATCCCACTTCGATAGATATTATTCATTTCGACGATAGCGAGTGTGGTTTCTTCGCAGAGGTAGATCTCCAATTCTCCGACCACCTGCACGACACGTTTTCGGATTTGCCTCCGACTCCCGAAATCAAATGTCCACCCGACTCGGTTCAAGACAAGCTTTTGTTAACATTGGACCCTAAACAGAGATACGTCGTCCACTACAAGAATCTCCGGTTTTTGATTGGGAAGGGTGTTCAGATAGTAAATGTTAGAAGAATACTAAAGTTTAAACATTCCACGTGGTTAAGACCTTACATAGAAACTAACACACAACATAGAACAGCTGCCACTTCCGATTTAGACAAGGACTTCTTTAAATTAATGAACAATGCGGTGTACGGAAAGACCATGGAGAATGTTAGAAAGCACGTAGACGTGAAATTAATTTCCGATAAGAATAAATGTCGGAAGTGGATAGCCGATCCTAGATTCAAGTCGAGAAAAATTTACAACGAGAATTTGGCACTTTTCAATCTAGATATAAAATTGATGAAATTCAGAAAACCAATTTACGTTGGCGCAACGGTTCTCGACTTGTCGAAACTTTACATGTTCGAATTTCATTACGACGTGATGAAACCCTTCTACAATGATAAGATATCACTTTTGTACACGGACACCGACAGCTTCATTTACAGCATACAAACACCTAACCTATACGAAGACATAAAAAATCCTTCCATGCTCGAGTATTTCGATACTTCTGCGTATCCTCAACCCAACAGATTTGGAATTCCATCTCGTAACAAAAAAGTCCTAGGTAAACTGAAAGATGAATGTAACGGTGATATTATTGTCGAGTTCGCGGGTTTGCGTTCGAAGATGTATGCCATGAGAACAGAGAGTAGCGTCACGAAGAAAGCAAAAGGTGTGGGCAAGAATACGGTGGAGAACAAACTCACCTTCCACGATTACATCGATTGCCTTTACTCACAATCGACGATACTAAGTATAGAACAAAGAATCCAAAGTGTAGACCATGTGATTACAACAAACGAAGTTAGGAAAGTAGCATTAGATCCGCATGACGATAAAAGATGTATTTTGTCTTGTGGAATCCACACGTTGCCTTGGGGACACTATTGTTTAGAAATCAGTAAAAATTGTAGGCAATGCAAATGAAAAAAAAACTTTAACTGTCTCACATACACAATAAATAACTAGCAAGGACAATGAATTTCTTTGGTTTCCGAAAGCAAACAATGGAGACTGTACACCGCACGGTAGATCATGAATTTCTACCTTCCATGTTATCTAAACTCAACAGCCTGTTGATCAATCAATTTTTGGAACGCTGCTCTTCTTGCTGGAACAGTGACGATTTCGGATTCGCGACAATCGACATGACGAGGAAACCCAACGACGGAAAATACAGAAACAAAATCAACGACTTTCTAAACGTTGCAACGTTGTGAGAAACGTTTCTCACAACGTTGCAACGTTTAGAAAGTCGTTGATTTTGTTTCTGTATTTTCCGTCGTTGGGTTTCCTCGTCATGTCGATTGTCGCGAATCCGAAATCGTCACTGTTCCAGCAAGAAGAGCAGCGTTCCAAAAATTGATTGATCAACAGGCTGTTGAGTTTAGATAACATGGAAGGTAGAAATTCATGATCTACCGTGCGGTGTACAGTCTCCATTGTTTGCTTTCGGAAACCAAAGAAATTCATTGTCCTTGCTAGTTATTTATTGTGTATGTGAGACAGTTAAAGTTTTTTTTTCATTTGCATTGCCTACAATTTTTACTGATTTCTAAACAATAGTGTCCCCAAGGCAACGTGTGGATTCCACAAGACAAAATACATCTTTTATCGTCATGCGGATCTAATGCTACTTTCCTAACTTCGTTTGTTGTAATCACATGGTCTACACTTTGGATTCTTTGTTCTATACTTAGTATCGTCGATTGTGAGTAAAGGCAATCGATGTAATCGTGGAAGGTGAGTTTGTTCTCCACCGTATTCTTGCCCACACCTTTTGCTTTCTTCGTGACGCTACTCTCTGTTCTCATGGCATACATCTTCGAACGCAAACCCGCGAACTCGACAATAATATCACCGTTACATTCATCTTTCAGTTTACCTAGGACTTTTTTGTTACGAGATGGAATTCCAAATCTGTTGGGTTGAGGATACGCAGAAGTATCGAAATACTCGAGCATGGAAGGATTTTTTATGTCTTCGTATAGGTTAGGTGTTTGTATGCTGTAAATGAAGCTGTCGGTGTCCGTGTACAAAAGTGATATCTTATCATTGTAGAAGGGTTTCATCACGTCGTAATGAAATTCGAACATGTAAAGTTTCGACAAGTCGAGAACCGTTGCGCCAACGTAAATTGGTTTTCTGAATTTCATCAATTTTATATCTAGATTGAAAAGTGCCAAATTCTCGTTGTAAATTTTTCTCGACTTGAATCTAGGATCGGCTATCCACTTCCGACATTTATTCTTATCGGAAATTAATTTCACGTCTACGTGCTTTCTAACATTCTCCATGGTCTTTCCGTACACCGCATTGTTCATTAATTTAAAGAAGTCCTTGTCTAAATCGGAAGTGGCAGCTGTTCTATGTTGTGTGTTAGTTTCTATGTAAGGTCTTAACCACGTGGAATGTTTAAACTTTAGTATTCTTCTAACATTTACTATCTGAACACCCTTCCCAATCAAAAACCGGAGATTCTTGTAGTGGACGACGTATCTCTGTTTAGGGTCCAATGTTAACAAAAGCTTGTCTTGAACCGAGTCGGGTGGACATTTGATTTCGGGAGTCGGAGGCAAATCCGAAAACGTGTCGTGCAGGTGGTCGGAGAATTGGAGATCTACCTCTGCGAAGAAACCACACTCGCTATCGTCGAAATGAATAATATCTATCGAAGTGGGATCTAACCATTCGAATCCCCCGTAAGGAAGTTTCTGAACCATGGCATGTCCGTAGAGATTATTAACGTCGGCGTAGAAGATGTAATTCGATGCTCGATTTGAATCGTAATCTTCTTTCATGTGTACGTTATTAGCTTTCGCATGTCTCTGTACGCATTGCACCATTCCACCTCGTATCCCTCTTTCGATAAATAGCAACATGTCAACGTCCGATATCAGTTCCAGCTTGACCTTTGTCTGGAATAACATTGCCGACCACGCTAATCCCGGTAGACTGTAGAAATACGCTGGATCTAATTTATAAATATTCGTTGCCGTTTTCCTGAACGCTTGAAAAACATCCGCGAGTATCGTCACGTCCAGTTTTAAGTATGCGTCGTGGTAGTCACCGAGTGTCGTACATTCTAATTTCTCCCACATGAGTTGCGCGTGTTGGTATTCTTCTTCCGCGATTCCTTTCTCTCTGAGTCTGCTGTAAAATTCTCTTGGAAGTGGAAGAGCGTCGTCGTTAAATTTAGAACCATCACTAACATATTCGTAAGGATAAATCCCTTTACGTCTAACGAGTTCTATGTCTACGTTGGGAAAACTAGCTCTAGTTATTTTAAATTGATCGTCGGTGAGTTTGTTCGCTAAAGCATCCAGACTTGCAGAGAGAAATCTATACGAATCCAGGAAGCGCATCTCGATTGTATTTTTCGTTCCCGGAATCGACACTTGCTTGCTGAGACTAATGTAGCGTTCTTCATTCTCGGCCAAGACACCTATACGTTTCGGATCGTAGCCAAGATGTCTCACCAGGTGGTGAAAATCATATCCACTTCCGTTGTGAAAGAATATGGGGATGAATTTAGGTTTCTGGATTTTAAGATTGCACGTGTTGCAAATTCCACCTATGTAGTTTCCGCTGAAATGATCGTGGTGGAATATTTTTTTGTTCTCATCAGTGAAACTTTGATCACATACCGGACACACCTCAGTGGAATTGTAATTTTGAAGTTCATTTTCAGTTAAAGATACCATCGGTTTTGATGTAAGCAGTACGCTACCAATTACCTCAACCTCCTCCACCATTTTTTCCAGGAAGTGTTCGATTACATTTGGCCCGCGGTATATATATGCTTCATTTATTTTATCACGTCGCACAACAACATAGCCGAAACTATTAGGTTGATGAAGCTGGTACGGTGTTGTGGAGGAAATTTCAGGATCCGGTTCGCAGTAGGAGAGTGGTTTGAGGAACGCCTCGAAATCTGCGACGATGATTGCGGGATGTTCCAACAATGCCTTGTGCATTTTGAATTCTTCGACTTCGTTCGTTTCGGGCATCAACATTCTAGCCGGTCTGTTGTCACCGCAATAAATTTTATGTTCGGCAAGTTTCTCCAGAGCAATTTGACGACTATGAAGATTTTGATGATCACGTCGGTCACGATCGTCGAACGTGGTTAGGCATCTCGGGCAAACTTCGATGTTGTTTGCATACTTGGTAGTTTGACTTCTGACCAAACGTGATAGAGAACGAATTAGCGTGTAGTGATGATCATCCTCGTTGGAAATAAGAAGGAGATTTATTACACAAGCATCGTCATCGTCGATATCGCTTATCCTGACAGGGTGCACGAGATATTTATCTAACGTGAAGGAATACACATTAATAGCGATGCGTTTTCCTGTACGATTTTCGAACTTTGTTATATCCGACAATGTCACCGGGTATTCGATGTCAGACATTACACTTTCAAATTCGGACTCGTATTGCTTGTAATGATAAATCCGTTCTGGATTATTTTTGCAATAAACAGGATGCAGTGCAGCCAACACACACCAGAGAAAACACTTGTTATCGCTGTTCTGTATATTTAACACAGCCCTCTTGTGTTGAATGTTCGGTGGAAGGGAAACGTAGCTGGAAGCTCGAAGAGGCGAGAATCGATTCACGTAAACAGTTAACGTGTGAGGACTTCCACACAGAGACCATCCCGACCCTTTAGCCTCGAAATCGTCGTGTTTCTTAACCAGCTCGTTGGAAACTTTATAATAGAAGTTGTCCAAATTTTCAACGTCAGCAAAATGAAGAGTCTGATTTTTTGTACAATGATAAAAAATACTCGTTGTGCCATCGACTTTCTCGTATTCGGAAAACAGAACAACATATACTTTTATAGAGTTGTTTTCAAGTTTATCTTTCAAAATATTTAGTACAGGTGTTTTCGTTTCGTCCAAGAAACTAAGGATGTCACGGCCTGGTTCTGACTTAATTGAAAAATCCTGGAGTTGGTCGTTAAATGCAGATCTAATTGGTTTGCCTTCATTGGATAATTTAATTTGCTTGGAAGTAGAAGCTTCCGTATCTGCATTATCGATTTTTCTTTTCGATGCTTGTCCGGTCGATGGTTTGCAAATTTTGAGGTGTTTACTTAAATTTGCAATGCTAATCATTTTTCCGCATCGAGCACAAGGCTTAGAAGGTAACGAACGATTAATTCTCGAACCTGTTTCGCCACATCTTGCCCTGTGTACCGATAAATTGTTCCTTGAGATTAGCTTCCCACAAGTAACACATTCAGTTTTATCATTTTTACGATTGAAACTGGTGGTGGATGCCATTGCTTTTTCGAAAATCACAGAAATCAAAAAGTCTAGTATATAGCGATACAATTTTCAGGTATGTTATTTATATAGAATTTCTTGAGGTGAAATAGAAAATGCACGATCACGTCAAAATTCAATCTGGTCGAAATTACTATGAAAAACCACGTGAAACACCTTTGAACTTGAAATAATAGATGGTATGTAGCTTCAAAAAAAGTTAAATACCTATTTTTTTTACAAAAAACGAGGAGCGCTGCAACAGGACGTCCGTACTCTTCGGCTGCTCTCACGAGACTGACTGATCTGCAGTATATGGCGTCTTATATAATAAAAGCGCGGACCGTATTGAAACCACCTGTTTCATATACTTTTATAGAGTATATATGCTTATAAGTATACCCTTATAAGTAATACAATTAAGAGGTACTTAATATGAGTCATCACAATGTTAGTTACATGGTTCTAGTTAGGATGATGATTTTTTTTGGTTTGTTAGATAGGGGTTGAAGAAGACTATTTGTTGTAGTGACCACAGTATTCTTTTTTTTTGTTTTTTTTTGTGTTTTCTGTTCTCTTACGAGAATTAATATAGGTTGCCATAGAACCCTCCAATTCATAACTTAGGAAAAATCTGTTTGCGAATTCATCACGTACGCCTACATGTGAGAAAAAGTATGAATAGAACCTATGCTCGGAAATCCAAAATAGCAACCAGAAGTAGGATTATCTTGGAAACAGTAAGACTTAGGAAGAATCTGTTTGGTGATTCATCACGTACACCTATATGTGAGAAAAAATATGAATAGAACCTATGTTCGGAAATCCAAAATAGCAACCGGAAGTAGGGTTATCTTAGAAACGGTAAGACTTAGGACAAATCTGTTTGCTGATTCATCACGTACGCCTATATGTAAGTAAAATATGAATAGAACCTATGCTCGGAAATCCAAAATAGCGACCGGAAGTGGGGTTAGGGGCCAGGAATCTTAAAAAAAATATTATTTGTTTGTTTGTTTGCGTCACAATATAGGCACGCGCGCGCGTGTGTGTGGCACATCGTTCCCGAGAGAGAGGTTTACAAAGGTCACGATATACAAACATTTGACCGGGGCTTGGAAAATTACGATAAGGTGCATTCATCCTTCAAAAATAAGAGACTGCATTATTTACTCATCACGTTGTGTCAGCGTAATAAATAAGGCGCTGAACATAGAGAGAAAATGAGAGTTTTTGAGGTTTGGTGAACCTCAATTAATAAAAATAAGTTTTTGAGGTTTTGGTGAGCTCCAAATAATCAGAGTGAGTTTTTGATGTTTTGGTGCTGTTTTCTACGATGTGAAACATCGTCAGCGCAATAAATGAGGCGCGGAACATGGAGAGAAAATGAGTTTTTGAGGTTTGGCGAGCCCCACCGAGCCCCACCGAGCCCCATTTTCGGTTTGTGAAACCGCCCATTAGGCGAGCCTCAAGCAAGATTGCCAGCTCCTTGCTTTAGGCTACGTTAGACCCAAAAAAAACCTTGGTGATTTTTTCGAGTAAGCAGCTGGCAACACTGCCAGAAAATGAGGCTCATTGCCTTACGAGACAAGTCCATTAAGGCGAGCCTCACCGAGCCTCATTTTCGGTTCCAGAACCGGCCAACTACCTCTACTGTTATCTTGGAAACAGTGAGACTTAGGAAAAATCTGTTTGCGGATTCGTCATGTACGCCTATATGTAAGTAAAATATGAATAGAACCTATGCTTGGAAATCCAAAATGGCGACCGGAAGTGGGGTTATCTTTGAAACGGTAAGACTTAGAAAAAATCTGTTTGCGGATTCGTCACGTACGCCTATATGTATGTAAAATATGAATAGAACCTATGTTCGGAAATCCAAAATGGCGACCGGAAGTGGGGTTATCTTGGAAACTGTAAGACTTAGGAAAAATCTGTTTGCATATTCATCAGGTACACCTATACGTGAGAAAAAATATGAATAGAACCTATGTTCAGAAATCCAAAATGGCAACCGGAAGTGGGGTTATCTTGGAAACAGTAAGACTTAGGAAAAATCTGTTTGGGGATTCATCATATACACCTATACGTAAGAAAAAATATAAATAAAACCAATAGTGTTCGGAAGTCATGCAGGTTTGGACGTGACGACGCAGTTCAATAACATAGGTTAGACCAAGAAAAAAACCTTGGTGATTTTATTTCGAGTAAAATGTTGGCAACACTGCGAGAAAATAAGGCTTATGTCTTACAAGAGCAAACTATTAAGTCCAGCCTCACCAAGCCTCACTTCGAGCCTCACTTTCGGTTGCAGCTCTGTCTTTATGGTTCTACTCTAAAATAGGTCAAAGCACGTAGAGGCTCTCGTGTAGTTTAGCACGAAAAAAAATAAATAGGTTAAGTTATATCACGTAAGATCGTGGCATTCGTACCAAGTACAAGTGGGAAAAAAAAAATAGGAAATTTTACAAAAACATCGCTAAACGCTAAAACATCGACAAAAATTTGTCAAAATATGTCAAAAACTGATTTTCAATTGATAAAAAAAAAAGCTACAAATGCATACCTACCAAGTATGAGTGGGAAAAAAATGAGAAGCGGTGAAAATTGCACTGAAAAATCGTCAAACGCTAAAACATCGACAAAAAATTGTCAAAATATGTCAAAAAATAATATTCAATTGATAAAAAAAAACAATACCTACTAAGTATGACTTTGAAACAATCCAATTACACTACTTTTGACAATGTTACTTGTCCCTAGTTTGGGGTCACTAATAAGCAAAGCTAAAATAAAGTACCTTTATTCACCGGTGCGTTCTTGCATCCATCAATATCTCTGTATAATACCAAGCCACATTTTCGTAGTTGCGACGCGAGGAACACACACATTTAAGTTCTTAGATGTCGATAAATCTGCTTTTATTTATTCTGCTACTCGTACTTTCAAGTATTCCCCTTATTGAAGAAAACCTGTGTTCACAATATGTGACAAAATAAATGTGATTTAGTACCATACTGAATACTTAACATTTTGAACTTGAGCCAACTCTTCACCTTCAAGGGTTGTTATCAGGTATTCTCTGAGAGGGAATTAACTAACAGGTTCAAAAGGGAAGATAGAGTGATAAGATACAAGAAGAGATTTATACTGGAAAACGCCAGATGCAGGAGTTGGCAGAGTAAATAACAGTCGAAGTGAGGGAAATGTGTAAGGAAACGTTGTTATAAATATCTGAAATACACAACTTGAATATTTTGAGCAGGACTCAATCTCTGGGAACAAATAAATCTAGGCAAGCTCAGGAAACTGGCAACCCATTGGAAGAGAATGAGGTAACGGATGTAAGGATGGTTATTCTGGTACGACTGAGGGTTATGATGCTTGGATAAATAGGTAGGTAGCGGGTCTTTGTGGCTACTTTTGTGGGGAAAATAAATAACGCACAGATGAATAAACTTAAAGAGAGAAGACAGCATTGCCAGTATTACAGCGACGTATATATGGTAAATGAACTGAAAAAAACGTAATTAGTTTGATCAAATAGTTTTGCAGATTCTAAATAGAATTTCAACCACACGATAGCATTTTGTGACGGCAGCTTATTACGGATTATCTTTGTCCAATCAACGAGTGCCATCTCTGATTTCCTAAATCGTCCTTTAACCATCAATTTTGTTTCGAGAAATAAATTAATAGCTCTCGCTTCGGCAACGCGAGAGCGGGTCCGCCACCATTGAAGTAAAATCATTTTGATACGGTTTTGCAGATAAACAGAACCTTTTTTCGCCGCCCTTCGGTACGGCGTAGGAATCCATCAACTAAACGGCGTTTGATTTACGACACCAGTCCGGGCAAGCGGGGTACGATAGCGTTCGATCGCTTTAAAACAAGTAAAAAATGCAAAAAAAGAGAGAACATGACGTCATTCATCCCCCCGCCCCTTCCCACGGTCGGTACGAGTAATTACCGAACAGGACACAAAAGAGAGAGAGAGAGAGAGGAAAGGACAAAATGTGAACGCTAGTAATTATAAATGTTTATTCAGAAAGAAAATCAAAAACTACAACAGTTCGAAGTCGTGCCTTTCCGATTCCGTCGAAGTGCACAATTTTCGCGGAACTTTACAAATCCTCCCCCTAATTTTTTTTGGTTCGTGTGTTTTTCGTCCCGTTGCGCAAACAAAGGAATCATTTGGCGGAATTTTAAGGGGGGAAAATTTACTGCGTTTTTATTATTTTTAATGTCATGTTTTTTCCGTTTGTATCTTTCTATGTGCGTTTATGTGTACGTAATTGCTTACCCCGGCGAGCACTTTTCCCCCCCGATATCGACTCTCTCGTTAATCATGTTTCATTAGGAGTTAAATGAGAGCAGTAATTAGAAGCGAACATTTGTGATAATTTAACAAAGTGGTGTTTTATATTTTAATTAACGAAAGAGTCCTGTGTCAATGCAGATTTTTTTAGTTCTGTTTTTCTACGTTGGTCTTCGTGAATTTGGACACAAAGCCAGTTCACTGAAAACTGTGGAGCACTTTGGTTTGATAGCTGGGCAATAGATGGCTCTATTGTAGCAAGACTCTCATGGGATCTAACGTATTTACAGTTTCGGAAAAGCGTAGGCTAAAACTAATACCTAAAAGAATCAGAAATACACTGCCTTTTTAGCATTAACTGGGCCAAAATTATCTGACACTATTAATCTGTTATGTGTATTTAATACCCATAAATGAAGGGTAATGTGTTACTATTTTGGAAGAAATTGCGATCAGCTTTATCTTCCTCGGAGCGCAAAGCTCCAAGCCAACAGCTGTAGGCATTGAAGATCAGGTCAACAAAGTGTAGAGTGAACTTCTCGCACTTTTCCGTATGACATCGCCACTAATTATCTCTTTTACAGGAAACTGTATACGAGGCGGGTCCCTCGCATACTGACTGTAGAACACAGAGAGCCGAGAGCCTAATGGCTGCTGCGCTCAAGTTCTTGGAACGTTACTTTGAGGATGCGGACTTATTTTTCCACCAAATTGTCACGGGTGATGGGACTTTGGTTTCACATCTTCCCTCTTCTGAAATATTTTTTGGAAGATTTCACAGTGATAAGGAACTCCAAGAAGCTGTCAAAAACTGGTTCAATGGAACTACTTACACGAAGGCATGCAAAATCTCGTCGTACGGTATGACAAATGCCTGATGGTGACTATGTAGAAAATGACCAAATGTATTCTGTAACCAGTCGGTCTTCACAATTTTCTTATCTCAATAGAAATGGATATGACTTTACGAACAACCCTCGTACAATACTGATGAAATGTCACTCAAGGTTCTAGCAGGAACCAATGTTCCCTGTCAACTTTCTTTTTAAATGCACAGCTCGGATAACACGACGGTTTCACAATCTGCTCATGATGTCGTATTCTTAGTTTTTTTTTCTTTATCTGTACCTCTCTCTCTCCCTCTGCCTCATATTTTGAAAATAAAAAAGGCAAAAGTTTTCAAGTATCGGAAACTTCAGCTCAAACATGGAAGTTTGTCACCAGACGCTTGCGAAATCCTTTACCCAAACTATTGATTCTGAGCCACGCTCATACTTTTCCTTTGGCTATGAAATCTATCAAATGTTTCAGGAATGGTAGTTTGTCTCTCAGGCTACACGTTTTCTTGTCGTGGGTGGATGGGGTCCATCAAGCAGAATGTCCGTTTCCCAGATCTGAGGCAAAAATAGGAACCTGTAAGAAACGTTTTCTTACGGTGATAGATTAATCTTAGCCAAATAGCGCTATTGTGTTCGGTGCTAGAGGCTCCGGGTTCGATTCCCGATGGGAGTTCCAAATATTTCGGTCCGCTCTACAGGGTGATCCAAAAGTACCTCAACTCCAAATCCTGTTTCTATCATGTCCATTGGTACCCAGCCTAACTCCTTTACATTTTATAGGGGGTGTTAAGGGAGTTTTGAATCACCCTGTATAAAACTAGATAATGGTATCGATGGGGTTTGGTCCCCTTATCGCACGTTACCTAATGAAAAAGCCAGTTGGCAGGCCATGAAGCTTAGTTTTAGATCTTGGCTACTTCTTTAATTTTACCAGTGTCCGACCTCCAAGACAGAGAAGATATCATAGCATACTAGGAAGCCTGAGGTCCCAGGCTCGATCCAGTGCTTCAAGCGGAATGTGATAGGTGGGGGATGTTTCCTACAGGTTGAGGCTAGCTGAGGTGATGCCTTTAGTACAACATGGTACAAATGAGACAACTGCGGGATGTTTTTCTAGCTGGGTACATCATCCCCCTGAATCCCCCGTCACTTCGAGCACTTGATATTGTAGCGTCGCTTTATTTCCACTTTTGGCTAAGAACGACGATGGGGATGAGTGATATGATGGAACTGATGAAAGGAGACTCACAAGCAACACCAATGTCCAGGCCGGGATTCGAACCCAGGGTCCTTGGCGTCGTAGCACGCCATGCTAACCACCCACTCCACTAACCACCAAGCACTTGATGCGTCATTGCGTTTGCCCTTCATCCATTTCTTCTCCATTCATCCGCATCGTTCCTATTAACGCAATTGGTAAAAAATATACGTATAACAAAATAGAAGAGAAAATAAAACAAGGGAAAAGTCCAACAAAAAAAATTATTTCTAGTGCGACCCTTTTATGTCATATTTCCACCTCTTGCCTAAATCAACACATTGTCTAACTGATATAATAAGTACTTGAGCGAAATCGGTCAACAAGTTTCAAGATGGCGGACATTCATATCGTATCAATCCCTAAGATTATATGTTTATTTTATAAAGCCTCTCTGAATGCTTCACGTTGACCAGGGCATTCACTTGTTTTTCTCAGTTGTCTCAGCCTCTGAGGCATGTAAACAATGCACAGTGTTGTGCTATGCAAACCTCCTGAGGTATTCAGGAAACAGGTAGTTTCTTCTGCTTATGGAGTCAGCGGTTTGCATAGTGGCAATTAAAAACACGATTCGGCATGGAGGAAGAGCTCCATGGCCTAGGGATATAGAGAGGAGACAAGCTGAGAGGGGACTGACTTTGGATTGGAATTGAGAAGGTGGAAGAGGTTAGGAGAGCAGTGGGGCAAAAGTGAGACGACGTTCTGGTCAACCGAGAGAGAAGCCAACAAAGGACTTCGTATATTTTATTCATCGTAATTATCTACAGACATCAGATAGACAGGTAACTATCTTAACACCCAGCCATGATTCAGGTTCAAAGGTTCACAAAACCCAACGAGTGACCATTGTCTTTTCTAGTTGATTAATTCTTAAATCTTATTTGTACCTTTCGTATTGCCAAGCGTTAACTCGTCGTGCCAATGACGAGTGCTCTCATCAGAGGATGAATGATGAATAACTTACATCACCCAGCAATTAATTGCAAAGTGACTGGTTCTGATCCCATCATTCTTTAGAATGATATGATATACAAAACATGGAGATACTCGTATTTTGAGAACACACGTTCTTTTCTACTGAAATAATTCCAGTATCCTTCAGGTTATGCAACCCAATTTACACTACACACTTGCGGGTTGTCTATGCCTTAGGATGAAACACATTTTGTTGAATATAACGTTTTAGGACAAAAATTTGCCGGAAAACACGCAGTAGATGTGAACTTACTTTATGAAACTTTGAGTACATGACACATTTATGCAATTTCACTTCGATAAATGTGCACAAATTCCATTATTTTTTTTCAATTTCCCATAAGGAAATACGTAAATAAGCACAGAATGGTTATAGGATTTGTGGGTAGCACCAACGAAAATGGCCATTATGATGCATACTAACGTAATGCTCAATCCTTCTATGACTAAGCTAGGGAGGGCTTTTCTTTCAAAAGTCACTTGCACAGCCCAAAATGATTGTTTTAAAATGTCATGTATTATCGACGGCGAAAGATACGGCCACTACAGCCGAATTTCATTCATGATAGTTCGCCACTTGGCCACTAGATGTGTCTGTTCGAAAATTGCCCCAGGCTGACGGGAGGGCTAGTTCGCGCGGGTGTTTTAATTCTCTGCACACCTGGGTTCCGTCCCCTCGTCAGAAGGTCCCGTAGCTGTCACAGCTTGATTTATTGCCTCTTTCCCAGGCAAGAAACCAAGAAAGCAGGAAGGCCATGAGTTTGTGTATGTTTGAGTGTAGAGAAGCAGAGCATATTTACCGTGAATTGCAACCAGTGACACAGTAACTTTATCTCGACCCCTACCGCGAAGGACGTATTTAGGGGGTCCAGGTGTCCCAACCTCCCCCCGAAAGACTTACCAAGTACAAAAATTAAATAATGAAAATAATGACATTATAAAATAACTTCAATTAAGTAATGAAAATAAGGTTGTTGTTTAATCGCAAATTGTTTATTTCCGCAAGAATATTGGAAAGCAATACGATTTTGAATGACAGTACCAAAGAAGATTTATGCAAGAATTATTACTACTTATAATAATATGCAAACAAAATATTACCAGGAATTTTACTTTCGTCAACTGGATCTAACATCATTTTTTCATACTCAATAAATATTATATTCTTTATCTATTTGACATTAATTTCCTTGCCAGGCCAGTTTCTATTTATTTACAAATTTTGCCGACCTTAACTACACGTAAGCTAGATAATGAATACGTGATGTTATACTGCACTGTTGTTATACCGCCTTCTTACCTATTCATGTAATAAAAATATATTAATTAATTTAATATAATTATACTTATTTTAATTTAACATATTTAATATTATTATTTTTACGCCCCTCCGAAATATATATCTAGATACGTGCCTCGTGTTCGATTTGAATAAAATGTAGAAAAGGCGGGGAGGGTGGTAGCGCTTCCTCTTTTTACATTTCGATAGTTTTACCCCACATGTAGTACTTTGTGCAGATAGGAAATACGTGTACACACACACACACACACAATTGATGATTCGCAAAGGAACTTCGTTAAATTCCCATGCTTGTTCCGCTCACAAATCACATCCTCCAAATTACAATAGCCTACTATTGTTGTTGCTTACATATATGTGTGTGTGTGTGTGTGTGGTTCCTAGAACTTCACTACTTCCAATCATAAACTTGATGTGACTCTTGCAAAATATTTGTTTTTGGAGTGGAGAGATCATGAAAAGGTCTACTGTTTCTTTGCAAATCTTCAATTAATGTAAAATTTAGTATAAAAACATAATTTTGGCTGACTTGCTAACTTGAGATTTAAAGAAATTATTAATTTGAATTCTTCATTAACAATAACAAAAGCGACATAAAATGTAGAAGGACAAGATTCTTGGCTTGGTTGAGAATTACATTAGAGATGTACAGGTTAGGAAAGGGGAGGGAGAATTCCCTGTCTTCTTCCTCTTCAGCGCGAACCCTGCCTCCTACATTCTACATGTCCATTCAAAATGTCTTCTTAGTTTCGGATATATTTTGCCTCCCCTATAGCGTAATGGTAAAGATAAACCTCATAATGTCAAAAGGTCCCGAGTTTGGTACCTGGGGCTCCAGCTACGGGACGCGCGTAGGTTCGAGTCTCCTGGGAGAAGCGTAACAACTTTTCTCCTGATATTTCGGCCAGTCAAACTCGCGGCCCGCGGGCCGCATGTAGGCCCCAGCATACGTTAATGCGGCCCGCCTTGGCCCCACTTAACACTTCATGCTTGAAATTATCTATACATTTGTAGTTATCCCGTTTTCTCTTTTCTCGTGATACAAGACCAGACTCATCCAAACTTCAACACATTGACCAATTTTCCCTACACAGGTATACATTCCATTACAGAGTAGGTGTTGTGTCAACTAAGCAAGGTGATTGACAGGTTACTTCTGAAGTACGAAAATATCTTGCCAGCTGGGGGAGGGCAGCGTGCATACTTTCTGTCGCCTATGAGTCTGTTTCTTGATTTTCAAGGATTTACCTGGAAGAAAAGCCAGTTTCTGTAAAAGTTTCAGAGAACCATATCGCTGCCCAAACTTCGTTGGAGTAAGAAAAGGACTATAGAAGAGGAATGTAGATTTTTCAAGTGAAATGCTTACTTTTGTTGTGAAGTGAATACTGAAAAGCGTAGAACTTTTGTACCATGATAAAATAAATCCATTCAGAAGTATTTCTTTATCACGAAATAAATTTGCCATAATCTGTGGCGGAGTGGTTATCACAACCCGTTGCGACACCAGAGGTTGCGGGTTCGAATCCTGGCCTAAGCATGGGTTTTCTTTGTATGTGTCCCTTCATCAATTTCATCATATCATTACTCATCCTCATCGTCGCCATTAGGCAAACGTGGCAGAAAAGCAACGCTAATAAAAACATCAGAAATACAGTTGAGGAGAGGATTTATGACTTAGTCAATGAACAATTGAAAGCGAAATTTGTTCGTGTTGTTGCCTTTTCGCTCACAATATGCGAAATTACGCACGTCTGTGAGCTAGCTCCGTTAGCTCCCTTCATTCGTGGATGCGATTCTTATCTCGATATGACAGTAAAACTACTTGAATGATTCCTCCCCATGACACAAGGGCTGATATTTTGAAGAAAGTGGAGGTCATTTTGCAAAGTTACAGTCTTCCGTTATATTAAAACTTTTTAATAAAGTTATAATTTGTCCTTCCCAACTTCTCAGGAATACTAGGAATGACAGGAATATTTGTCCACAGTAAAAATACTACGTGATGAAGTTGGAAACAGGTTTCAAGACTTCAGAGGGTGCGAAGGGCAATAATCTTGTTCTGCTCTGCTCCCTTTTCTTTTGATGATGCGTGTGCAAGTCCTGACTTCGAATGGAACTTATTTAATTGCAGTGCAACTCGTATAGGTGGGCTATCCTTGATTTTTCTTATATCTCCCATAGCAGGATCCTCGAATAAGCTATTTTGCTGTAGAAATTTTATTAATTTTGGTTGCACTTGCCTTGGTGAAAAGTTGTTTTCCATAATGAAGATTAATGAAACAGCCGAATGATCAAGAATGACTGACAAAACATTTGTTGTCTGCATTAAGAGTTTCATGCTAACAAAAAACTTATTGCACACTTTTGAGAAGCTTGTTAAAAAAAACAGTGAAATCTGTGCGAAACGAAACTATAATTGCAAACAAACAGTTACAATTGTAACCAATTTATACTCGAAAGTAACATGTAAAATACTATAACCATGAAAAAATATGGGGGAGGTCTATATAATTTACATATCGATGCTGCAATAATAATCACTGGAATCCCCCCCTCCCTTCGGCCCCCTTGGGTCGAACCACTTAGTTCTGGATTTTAAGGTGTTGGGGTTCTAGATGTGTGGCCCGGATAGTTTTGACATTATCGTTATGCGGCCCTACTCACGAATTGAGTTTGACATTGCTGGTCTATAGGACCTGTTGAGGAGATATATGTGTGTGTGTGTGTATGTGTCATAGAACATCACTACTTCCAAACAAACTTGATGTGGCTCTTACAGAAACATCTGGTTTTGGAGTGGAACGATTACGAAAAGGTTTACACTGGCCTCCCCGATGGTGCAGTGGTAGTGTCGCCGCCTTGTAATCAAGGGGTTCAAGGTTCGATACCCGGTGGAGGCACGTAGTGGTTCGGATTCAACTTTAAACTGTAGGTCCAGTCCCTCTTAGCCTTACTGTGCATAAAGTGGACTTAAAACACTAAGTCAATAAACCAACAAAAAGGTTTACTGTTTCTTTGCAAATCTTCAATTAATGTAAAATTTAGTATAAAAACATAATTTTTGCTGACTTTCTAACTTGACAAATTATTACTTCGAATTCTTCATAACACGTATAGTGCTGACCTTGAAGATCATACTATCATTAGTTGGACTGAAATTTCACTTGGGAAGCAATCAATTAACATTGGGAAAAATCACAATAGGAGAAAGCAACTAATGTGATGCAGGAACTGGTCATATGTTTCCACAGGGGATTCCCATCACCACTGAGAGTTTGTCCCCACCCTTGGCCGATTAGCCGGCCCCGTGGCGGAGTACTTATCTCATTTCGTTACGACGCCAGTGGTCCCGGGTTCGAATCCGGTCTGGGCATACGTGTCCTTCGTGAGCGTCTCTTCATCGATTACATCATATCATCATTAGCCAAGAGTGGCAGAAAGGCGAAGTAAAATAAACAAAATCAATCAATATTGGCCGATTAAAGCTGCTGTGAACTCCAACGATGAGAACTGTGCAAAGGGACTTAATTCAGATCATAACAAAGAAAACTACTTCATCAAAGTGTATGTTCAATATTATACTATTGTTTCCTGACATCTTTCTTACTACTGTACATGTTGTTACATTGTCTTTCTTACATTGTCCGTCTTTCTCCTTTTCAGTTTTTCCATATGTTATTACGCATGTCCACGTTTCCCCTTTTTAAATTCCAGGTAGTTTCGCTCCTGCCCATCTCTAATAGGGACTCGATTCGTTAATACTTGAAATAATAATTGTTACTAATTCTTGCCTTATTATTATCATTATTATTATATATCGATTTTGTATAAAAGAACACCCCCTTAAAAAAAATACTTTCTTTCAACTGATATTCTCTACCTCCTTCTTTACTCTCAATTGATAATTCCAATCTCAACAAGAAATTTCAACATAATTATAGTAGCCACTGTAATCAACCAAATTTATTCAGTCAAAACTTCAGTGATGAAGGTTCTGTCTCTGGAGCCTGCCACTCGTCTCGTTCCATGCAAGAGTCAGCCAGCAAGCAGTGAAATGCGAATTGCTTTGCCAGTGGAGAAATTTTAGCCTCCGAAACCAGAATGAAAAGAAACAGGTGGGTGTCCTTTTCCTGGAAACCTCACTGCGGGAGTCACGCGGAGGGGAGGGGGTGGTGAACGAAGGAAGGTTCTCTTCCTAGTCCTCTGATATGTCGCTAGGTGTCTCTGTATCGCATCGGGCCAGGAAACTACTTTCATGCCAACCTCCAGGCCACTCTTAACAATGCCCGGGAAAAAGTTTCAAACCCCTCTACACCCTTCCAACGTGGACTGCTGCATATCCAGGTAAAACAGATCATATTAAAGCGATAGTGTTACAAATTTAGTAAAAGAGCAAAGACTCTATCGAAACTCCTATATTCCGGTGTCCAGGTAAACGAAAAACTGAACTGTTCTTATTGTTCAAATTCTTCGTAAAGGTATGATGAAATTTACGCTTGAAGAATAAAGGCAAATGTTAAGTTCATTACAGCCGCAGTTAGACAAAAACATAACTTGTTTTTTTTTAAATACTGCACGCTGATATCGTTTCATTTTATGGATCCGTACCAAAGTCAATATGTTTCTTCCATTTCGGCTTCAACATTTACACGATCCCTCTTGAGATGGGTTGGAACCGACCTTGATGGTACAGTCCTCTCAATGTCCATCCCCCCCCCCTCGCGGTCAGATACGAAGCAAAGGAAACAGAGGGAACTTTTTCCACCACCCACCTCGACCAACCCAGACTCATCAACTTAATGACGCATATCTTTCGCAAAAGCCACACGCACTCCAAGCGAAGGGGGGGAGGGATCTTTGTGAAGCACCGTCGAGTACCGATCCCATACGCTATGCGAGAGTCTGTCTCATTTGCAATATTGCATTGACCCGCCCCTCCCCAAACCCCTGTCTCTCCACCCTGCCGCACGACCTCGCTGTTCTGGCGACCTCCACCATCCCGTTCAGGACAGCGTTGCCAACCTCTCGACAAGAAAAAGTGCTGTTTAAACTCTTAATGTATGCTAAGTGCGACTAAATTCGGCTAGGATTTATTAGTATTATGTATTTACTATTAATTTGTTATTATTACGTTGGTAGAGCAGAAGAAGACTCGGGTTCGATCCCGGAGCAGGAGATCTGGGTCAGGAAAGTCTCCCTGTTTCTGTACGACTCTGATTCCCACCCAGCCTCGTATATGGGTACCTGGAAGAAACACCGGCTGGTAATGGCGGCCGGGTGTGATGCTGATCACATCATCCCAACTATGGCCAAGATAAGTGATACGTGGAGCGCTATCTTCACATCATCCTTTATGCCCTCATAGCATGTGTGCACCAGTGATGTGCAGTAGACTATAAGTTTACGTCTACATGCGTTGTCTACACGTAATCTACGCGTAGATTACATTGGGTTGTAGTTTACATAGACTCCGTAGACAATCTAAAGTCCATTAAAATTAATTTTCAAGGGTTTCATGAAACGAAAGTGACATTTTCAACTATATTGGTTCCTAACGAAATGAAAAGAATCCTATTTACAACAAAATTTCTCTTCTCTTTTATTATCAACTATGGAAGAAGATAAATAGTATGCAAATAAACAACAGATGGCAGGCGTGAGGCAAGAGTGGTCTTTTTCCCATAAAACACTAGAATATTTCTTATATTAGGTTTCTTCCGAGGTGAGAAATTGTTCGAATTTGGAAGAAAGAGTATGAAAAGTTCTCTTCACACATCAGCAACTGATACGCAGTATAATTTTCTTTTAATTCCGCGGCGCCCTTTGCTAAGTTATCACCTTTCGCCATGTTGTTTACATAGATTACATAATGTACGTGTATAAAATAGTCTACGTGTAGAATGTAGACTATCGTTGTTTACGCGTAGACGCACATCACTGGTGTGCAAATGCTTGAGGGTACCTATACCTTATCTTTATTATTATTATTATTGGATGACCTTAGTTTTAATTATGCATCCATTTTTGAGTTCTGAACTTGCGTTATTGATTATTTACCATAGTTAAGCAACATTGGGAATTTTACCCATTAATTGCAATAGGTAAACCAATGAAATGAGTTCATTAAGTGCTTGAAAAAGTTTGACCCGCTTGATTCATTTGCGCCCCCCCCCCAAAAAAAATTATGCCGATTTCCTTCCATAAAATGTTCCTTGCCAGCTAAATCGTGAGGATAAACAAGTTTGGTAAAGTTTGTCTCTGGGTTGGCATACTTCCTTTTGTTTGAAAAAGCCCTCGAAATATCTTCATATGAATTGAATCTCCCTGTCTTCCAGGGACGCGCGTTTGTAAATGAATGTAGATTTTACATTGGTGCTAGGCGCCAACGAAGTTCAAATTGTGCTGGGTTTAGCACCGTTATCCTAGGGTTGGCATCACTGCTTCAGGAAGAGAGACTTCTACCGCCCGCAGCGACCACACTGCCCTCTACTTTAACGTTTCGCCACTCTTGCACTGGGGACTTCTCGGTCAACCTAGTGTGAAAGTTCATTGGGAGGCCACTGAGCCCCCTTCCCTCCCCCCTATTACAGTATGTTGAAGGGCGGCGGTTTTCTTCCCTTTTTTTCCCTAACGGTCCGCAGGGGATGAAGACGTGGAAATCCCAGACGCGCTCGGGTTTCAAAGACCCGAGCCACGGAATGTTAAGTGGGGACCTTGTTCGCCTAATTGAAGCAACAAATCTCTCCTGTTTCTGGATGGCAATTAGCTGAATGAGTGCGCTTTCCCGAAGACAAAGTGTTTAGCTGTAATGTGCCGGTGCGAGGAATATTACTTTCACTCTGAAAGTAACACCTTTCTTACTTCATCGCGAATCCTTACCTCAGATCGGGTTGACCTTCTGATAAGGCACCAAAAAGCTAAGCTGACTTTCCCAGAGTGCACCATGTTAACTGCTCCTTGGAGGCCAACGAAGCTCTGGCGCCTCAACTCACGGCCAGGATAACCCTCTGTGTAGTCATGTTGTCAAATCAATCAAATGTACAAACATACAGTATTAGATAAAGTTCTCCGTGCATATAGCACGGTGCCATGAAGGCACATTTAGGTGATGTACGGCTAGGGCTTCCACACATTCTCGATCTCTTCAATTTTGGAGGTAACGTGATTAGCACCACGCTCCCGCCGCTTTTACCTCCAAGGAGTGCTCTCAGATATCCGTTGATTCGAGGCTGGGTGAGTGCCAGAGCCGTTTCATGCGGAGACAAGGCAAGAAAAATTCCGACCTTGGATCACCCACTTCGGAAATCGAACTTGGTTCTCCCGCCTTGCAGTCAGACGCCCTACCGACTTGACAGTATTATGTCGATTGCTGAGAAAGCTTCTAGGAGACGGTTTGATTTGATTTGGTGTATTTAAGTCCACTTAATGCACAGTAACGGTAATCGGGACTGGACCTACAATTTAAAGTGGAATCCAAACCACCACCAGGTATCGAACCCGGGACACCTTGAATTACAAGGCGACAACGCTACCAGTGCACCATCGGGGAGGCCTCTAGCAGACGTATTTGTTGTGTTAAATATCTATCTTAGAGGGTTTATCGCCATAATGCGTGAAGGAACACATAGCTTATGTGCTGACATGCCCATAATGTTATCATCAATCAACCAATAAATCTTACCTCAGACCAAAGATTGAACATTCCTGAACGGTGTAACACGTTCAGACACAGTAAGACATAAATAAAATTAAACAAATTCGAACTTCTTTCTCCGACTTTAGTGTAGGTAGAAAAGGCCCTTCGCTCCCCTAGCGGCGAACATAGATACTTAATAGGTATTGTGAAAATATCTCAAACACTGGGGAACTACAGAATGTACAATTCAATCCAATTGCAGTCCATGAGTTTACTTGCTTAGCTACAAGCTAAACTACTGCCACTAATTTATTTATTTATTATTATTTATTATTATTATTATTATCAAACTGTTCTTCACACATCAAGAGAAATATTAAAGGAAGTAATGATATTGGTATTGAAAGAGCTTCCTTCAATTACTTTTTCAAAAAAACCACATACAAGATGAAACATCACTGGACCAGCATCCCGTACAGATCACGTTCACTTAAACCAAGTCGCATTGATGTTCGACACATATCCAAAAGTGATCCAGAGAATGTCTCCTCTCATCTCTCCCTTCTCCTCTTTTTACCCTCTGCGTCATCTCTCCTTCGCATCTTCTTTCCTTTCCTGTCATTACTTCTCTTCTCCTCTTCTATCCCATCTTTTCCTCCTCCGCTTTTCCTCTTCTCCTTTCGCCTCTTCTGCTCTCATCTCTTCTCATCTTTTCCACCTTCCTTTCCTCTCATCTCTTCTTTTCCTTTGTGTAGACTCATCAGCAATAAAATAGTAGAACATAGGTTTTGCTTAACTAGAGGAACGCTATTTCTTTCACAAAATATTCGTCATTTACGATATAATACTGAAATTTTATATTTTTAAATACAGAATACGTACTTAGTTTTATTCTTCTTGCGAATTTCACACATATCTATTGAGCATGTGGCAACCGACGCCTTGGGTAACTTGGGTTGCCTAGAATAAATTGTCGCTGTCCTAAGATTTTTGGTGAACGCTTTACAAACATGTCCGAAAATTATGCACATAATCTCCTAAACATATCCAAAAATGATCCACAGAGTATCCAAAACATATCGTTCTTGGATGTCCTATGGATGTCTCCTCGACGGACATACTGATATCCAGGGAATATCCAATGGCTGTCTACTGAATATTCCTGGATGTCCTTTAGATATTCTTGGATGTCCTTTGGATATTCTTGGATGTCCTTTGGATATTCTTGGATGTCTTTTGGATATTCTTGGATGTCCTTTTGATATTCCTGGATGTCCTTTGGATATTCCTGGATGTCCTTTGGATATTCCTGGATATCCTTTAGATATTCCTGGATATCCTTAGCATATTCTTGGATGTCCTTTGGATATTTTTGGATATCCAGAACTTTAGCAAGTATATCCAGAAGATATTCCTTAGAAGTCTCCTGGAAATGTGCGTGCTGTATGGGTTGTTCCCATCATGAATCACGTTGCAATGAAGCAATACACTTCCAATGTACGTCCCAACTGCAATGGCATCATCGCCGACTCCACACACACAGAGAGAGAGAGAGAGAGAGACAGATAAATGACGCAGAATGAAGAAACGGAAAACACCTCTCCCAGGCGAACGCCCTTTGTCGACGCCAACAAAGCGTCGCGGAGAAAAGGCGTCGGTCTGTGTCCCGGCCAAAGATTAAGATTTCAAAGACGAACTTGTATACGGACGTGACTGAGGTTGAGCCAACCGTTGCTTTTTCTCCCCCCCCTTTCCCCTTCCTTCCCCCCACTCCCTCCTCCGAAGGATCTCGTAAAACGTGCCGTTTCACACAATGGCTGCTTTCGGCTGTCCGCCACCAGGGCGCGCTGCGATGAATTAAAATGTCCCGGGCTTATTTTTACCTTTCCTAGCTCTGTCGGCATCTTGAAGAAAGGAAAGGAAACATAAACCAAACACGGGATTAAGAAACAAGTAACAGAATAAATCAAAAACGAAGAAGCTGCTGGATGAAAACACGTAGAAGTAACAAGGCAAACGACAGAATAAATGAAATATAGTTGCGCAAGAAAATTGCAAGCGTGGAATATAAAACGAAGAAGACACCAGGAAGAAGACAAAGAAGAGGAAGCGCATAAATGAAGATAAATTAGTGGAAATGGAACAGCAAGAAAGTAAGAGACTTCAAATAATGAATATGAAAATGGGGAAGCATTACAATGACAAATAAGGGGGGAAATGAGAAACACAAAGAGCTACTCAACACACATGGACACTCACCATAAAAAAATTTCCATAATATTTTTAAGAAAAATTATTCACCTTGTAGGTAGAGAAAACCAACTAAACCCATAAACTTAAACCCTTAACATAAGGCTATTGACTACTATATTACTGTTATGTAAAGCTCTCTGTGCTCGTATAAACGTTTTTTTAATTTTCTGTTCACACAATATATTATGGATGTGTTCCAAATTTGGTGTTTACATTCATACGTAATTATGCGATATCGTCCGAACACCTCTCACTCGTTTATTTCTTTAATTTTAGCATTGATACTTACCTATTCTGCATTGCGGAAGATTCTTTAAGGTGAAGTTATGCCTTTTTCCATAAAATAGTGTCAACTTTTCATATTACGAGTCATTATTTGTCTTCCTTGTTCCGCTTGGGTAACAGACAATATGGCGTGCACTCGTCATGGATCATCTCGCGTCGTGCTTGTGTTTTGTCGATTTGGAGTGGATATGCAGTGTTTCAACCTTCTTAACCGAAAAATACCTACTTTCGTGTTCATTATGTTATCACAAACCATTGACGGATAGCCCCAAAATCCATTCACGATAGTCCCAAAAACCATTCACGATAGCCCCACGGACCATTTCCGGCAAGGTTAGGTTAGGTAAGCATAGTTAAAAAAAAGTTCTCGTAAAAAAGAGGCACCTTTGGAAACACTGTCGAGACCGCGTGACTTTCGACGCTTGCGCCATCTGCACGTACATAATGGAAACAACGGCATAATGTTACAGAAAATGCAAGTTCCTTACATAAAAAGTGATTATTTCTTGTTCTGCAGCATTCTATTGTAAAGTTTTCAGTTTCCGTGAAAGAAAATACCTCGAAGAACTTCGACAATGCTACAGAAACTGATTTCAGTAAGTAGTTTCTCCTGTAAATGTGAAGAAATCCGTTCGGGCGATATCGGATATTTACCCATTCATATTCATGTGTAACAGGGACAACTTGGTATAAGTTTCCCCATTTTCCCCCTCAATTGAAACATTTTCCTTTCAGCTTAAATTAGGCGAAATGGGAAAAAGCTAAAATGAAGCAGTTCTCCGTGGCGGAGTGTCTAACAGAGCGCGCTACGATCCTAGGGGTCCCGTGTTCAAATCCCAGATTTGGCATGGATGTCCTATGTGTGTCCCTTCATCACTCATCCTCATCTTCGCGATTAGCCAAAAGTAACAGAAATGCGAAGTAAAATAAACCAGATCAATTAATGAATCAATCAAGCTAAAACTGGATTACACGATGATTATTACTTTAAATTTAGAAGTATAGAGGTCACTCCAATCGACCACAGAGTTGCAAGTTTTAAACCTCCACTTTTACCCCGTAAATGAAAGATTCCGGTGAACAAAACGTAAAAGTAAATTCGCTTTGAAGTTTTCGATATTTCAGATCATATAAAAGCCATTAAGATCATTTAAATGCTTCGTTAACAAGGCTTACCTCTCATAAAAAATTCAATAATATTTCATTATATAGGATATAAATACATATTGTAATACAGTATATATTTTATTTTGTGTCCTGAGATCATATTTGTTATTAAAGACAATTGATGTTACGAATATGCAGTGTTAAAAACGAATTATCAAAACAAAATTACACTTGGATACTATTTGCTGTAGATTTTCCTTTGGCTGAACTTTGTATTTAGTTGCTTTCGTGCAAGTTTAATGTTAATTAAAAGTTTTTTACGAAACCAAAACGCCACGATTAGAATCCCCAGCGTGCAACCATTACGTGCTGTACAAGCCATTGATTGGAATTGAATAATTTATATCTGCGTGTATACACTGGCTGTAAATACACATTTCTTTCCATTTTTTTAAAAGCGAAAGTCATAAAAGTTTTAACCATTTGCACGGGTTATTATTCCTGCACCCTGCCCTTCTAATCAATACACCCCGGAGCATATTATGTTATTCACTTTGTTATTTCATTTGTTTGCTTGTCAGCGCGGAATATTGTTGTAGATTGATTTTCCTGAATGGATAAATGTTTGCTGTTGGTCAGTTACAGAATGATTGAACAGTGTGTCAGCGTACTGGGAACCTTTTTGTGGGAAGCAAAAGGGAAAAGGTGTCATAGCGAGGATCCGATAAATCGTAGGTGGATGTTCATGAATGTTAATTGGATGAGAGGTCACGCCTTATATAATAAGGGGGGAACCCCCGAATACAACCAAACCTCCACCCGTATGCATTCGAGGGCATACGCTTGTCCCAGTGCCTCTGCAATAAACTGGGACGTCTATTGCTCGAATTACGGTTCCCCCGTTATCGTTGTGCACTACTATTTTATTGATAATTGCAGATACATAAGACTGAAAATAAAAAGAAAACAATACAAGATTAAATAACATAGTTAATAAATTGAGTTACATTACATTACATTTGTAGACAGTACAATGCTATACATTTTTCCACGTGAATAAGTATCTTCCGTTACATATTGTTTGTATTACAATTTTAGGTGATATGCTGTAATGTGTGGTGATCTAGCATGTACCGGATCCCGGGCTCCAGGATCTATGAGTGAGAAGTTTTTGGAGCTCGCACGCCCTATACATTACATAATATTGTTTATTGATGCATCTTGCATCAGGAGCCGGCAACCGAGAGCGGGTGAGCTCTTGGTTTAAGACAATTTATTTTTACGTTTTGCAATTACTGTTGTCAAAGAATGCTCCACCCCAGAGGCTAGGTGTTCCGCTGTCGGTGTCCAGCCCCCATCTGTACAAGAGTTTGGGATTTGGAGTTGGTAAAGAGTGATTATAGCGCGCGCGAGTTCCTTAGAACGGGTATGTGTGGTTTCTTAATGCTTTGAGATAAAAATTGTATATGAGATAATAATAGATATAAAAATTTAAAAGAACAACAAGAAGAAGAAAAATATATTATATATTAAACACTGGAGTTCCAGCGTAGTGAAAACATGGTGCTGAAAGTGTAGATATATGGTGATGATATGAAACTGAAATATAAGACACTGGAGTACCAGTGCAGGGATAAAATGTGTAAAGTGCACTTTAGCATGGCAATTTAAAGATATGTGTTATGTTTGCGTCTGATGAGGATATTTATATGAGTTAGAGGATTAATTTACATGTTTGATGTTCTGGATGCAGACACCCTTATAAGGTAGTCTTCATGTTTCTCACCAGGCATTCTGATTGGACGAATTCTCCTACGCTCCTCGGCTTCCTGCCTTCCCAATGAGACAGCGTAGAATCTTCTTCTAGAAGCATTTTCCGGAGATTCCTCCACTTCTTACACTTCGTCTTCTTCTGCTTCCTGTTCGTCCAGCCGAGCCGGTGCGGGAGGCACATTCTGGTGTGTGAAATCCTTGCCGGTTGAAACCTGATTTTCCTTACATCTTCATTGTGTCTTGCCGGGATGGGCGCTTCCGGTTGGGGATTTTGGAGCCGAGTATTAAATTTTCTTTGTTCTTCTAATGATACTGCATTCGCCAGGGCTCTAAGCTTGTCCAACTGCTGAGGACATAAGAGTGTTTTGACGTCAGTGGTTGGTAGTTCCCGTCTTAGTCGTTTGATCTCTTCACCAGCTGCCTGGCAGAAGAAGACTTTGTGTTCTGGCGTATCTCTTATCACACCACATGCGCTGCACGCAGGTGTGGGTCTGCTGCCTATTCGGCAGAGATGCGTACCATATGGGCCATGGCCTGTCAGAAGATGTACGAGTCCTCTTGAATATTGATTGCTGGCTAGTTTATTGTATCTGATGTTTTGCACAAAGCTATATACTCTTCTTCCATTCTCAGCAGTTTCCCACTCCATTTGCCATTCATTTGTCAATCTTGCTCTTATATCGTGTAGGGTAAGGAGGAAGATTCCAACACATTTCGTCAATTCCTGTTCATCTCCTTTCCTGAACTGGTATTTGGCTGCTCGCCATCTCACTTCCTTGTCTAGTGGTATGTTACCAGTTACGGCAAGGAGCGCCTCCGTGGAGGTCGTGCCAAATGCTCCCGTCACTCTCAGGAGTATTCTCCTTTGTGAGGATCGAAGTACCCTAACATTCTTCTTATTTTTGAGTCCACCCACCCAGACCGAGGACGCATATGTGGTAATCTGTTCATATATGGACTTTATGTATGTATCCATGATGCCTGGTGGCAGGTTATAGTTTTGGGCTGCCAGTCTCGTTAACTTGCTCATGGTATTTTCGCCTTTTTGGGTAATTTTGCGAATGTGAGCCCCAAATCTCATCCCTTCCTCCAGTGTCACACCCAAGTATTCAAATTATTTTGTCCTTTTCACTGTTGAGCCAGATATTTTAATGCTAGGATTCCTCTCACGCCTTATAGTCTTCGACAGGCACTAGGTGCATGAAAGGTAAATTTCCATTTTTTTACTTATGAAGTCAAATGCTGCAACGCTCGCTACGGTGCGCCGAGCTGAAGCGGCTTGTGTCATTCCCATGGATAAAGTCCGAATTTATATGCAAGAAGTCCGAATTTCCATGCAAGAAGTCCGAATTCCCATGCATGAAGTCCGAATTCCAATGCGAGAAGTCCGAATCCCAATGCAAGAAGTTCGAATCCCAGTGCAAGAAGTCCGAATTCCAATGCGAGAAGTCGAAATTCTAATGCTAGAAGTACGAATCCCATTGCGAGAAGTCCGAATTTCAATGCGAGAAGTCCGAATTCCCATACGAGAAGTCCGAATTCCCATGCGAGAAGTCCGAATTCTAATGCGAGAAGTCCGAATTCCCATGCGAGAAGTCCGAATTCTAATGCGAGAAGTCCGAATTCCAATGCGAGAAGTCCGAATCCCAATGCGAGAAGTCGAAATTCCCAAGTGAGAAGTCGGATTCCCATGCAAGGTCCGAATTCTCATGCCAGAGCTCCGAATTCGCATGGCACAGGTTCGAATTCGCATGCCACAAGTCCAAACTGGCATGTCACAAGTCCGAACTCGCATGCCACAAGTCCGAACTCGCATGCCACAAGTCCAAACTCGCATGTCACAAGTCCGAATTCGCATGTCACAAGTCCGCATTTCCATTACAGAAACGCAGATGTTGCAGAGATTTTTTCCCGTTCTCGTTGCCTGCCAATTCGCTCTCGTGTCATTTCGGCTGTCTTCATGAAGTTCTGGTATTGCTTGTAGAATTTAACAAAAGACAAATTCTATGATTTACAAACATACGGCGGCTATGGACAGATCCTCTTCGAAAAGAGGCACCGACCATTCCACACGGCGGTCCGGGGCTTTATTCTCCACTGTTTGACTTGTACGTTTACCATTCTTTGATTTTCGCTGTGTCTTTCGTGTATTCAATAACTAACAGTTTGATTTTCAGACATGTAATTTACTGTCTTACCAATACAAGCGGTGACAAAATATAGATCATGACACTAAGCATAACATATTACACTTCCAGAAGTACAAACTAGAACGTAAAATGAACAATCAGTACAAGGTTTCTCCCATAACTCGTTCCTAGTTGATTCCCGTTTCCCTGTAAACCTTGCCACAGATCAAAGTACAGATAGTGAACTCAATGCATCTCGTGAGTCACCACAATTCTCAACATTAATTTGATTGAAAATTGTTTATAATATGGGTATGTTCTATTCATAATGTGGTTGAGAATAATCGTGACGTCTATTATGATAAGACGTATCTACTAGTGTGAATTGTCCTTTGACTAGATACCACAACTATTCGTAAGTTTGCGAATTGTTGTTATGTTTATGTTTATGATATGTTTACATATCTCTTCCGCACATCAACCATGCAAAGTTTATTTCCCAAAGGTTCGGTTGCGGTAGGTTTAAAGTGTGCTATCTTGAAGTGCGTTTGCCGATTCAGCTTAAAGGTAACACGAAACCAGTATTCACGGGTACTCACCTGCTATTACATTTTGAACTCGAGAGTTTTACAATTACACAATAATTTGGGACGGTTTCGTGTCAGAAACTGTAACGCAGATAATTCTTTAAGTGTCTTATGAGTTTCGTGCCACAAGATTAAAAATAATGTGGTATATACAGAGTGTGAAATAGCTGTGTGTATGTAAACGTTGACAGATTGGAAGTTTCGGAAAACAGCGTTAGAATGTACACCTTCGCACCGGGAAACCAATTGGGCCCAAAAAGATCCAAAATTCAGCAGAATATTATGAAATAATGCCCTGGTAGAATTTGAAATTAATTCTGGCAAGTTCCTCAAATAGTCGAAAATTTTCACAAACGGTGTGTGAGAAGTGTGTAAATTAGTTTCCACGAGGCATTCCAGGTGGCAGTACAAACACAGAATGTGTGTAAGATCATCCACAGTGTGTAAGCTCAGATCATTATGAAATTCAAACATACACTTTGGTAGGTTTATTACTCCGTCAAATGTTGTCTTTGCCAGTCTAGTTGTTTCTAAGACAGTTGACACAGACGGATCCATGGGCACGACTACCAGCTTTTGCTTCTTAGTATCGTAAATATGAAATTCTGTAGTGCAACATCCATTCGAGGATCAATCCGTGATTTTGGTTCTATACGTTCTGATTGGGTGATTGATTTGAGTTGTTTAACTTCCCTTTTCTGCCACTTTTGGGTGATCGCTAAGATGAGGATGAGTGATGATATCACAAAGGCCATCATGTCAAGGACGGGATTCCAATTCTGGTACATTGGCGTCGTAGCGCGATGTGCCAACGACTCCGCCACGTAGGCCGGCAGGGGGATACATGTGTGGAGAAATCCTAGGGTCCCATCGCCGCTGTTATCTGTCCTTACTGGCTAGTAGCCTCTTAGTTCCTCCTTCTAAACCCTTTTCTGACCACTGTGGTGGAGTGGATAGCGTTACAAAGCCGCAGAGCCTACTTCAGGCCCTGGTCAAGCATGGCTGTATCCTTATGTTTGGCCCCTCATCCATATCATCAGATCATCCTCAACGTCGCGATCTACCCAGTGAGTCGTGGCGTATATCCAAGCAGGGTCTAGACTAGAGTACTCCATGGGTCCACTTTCGCTTGATCGTACTGGTTCGAGTACTTGAACCTCGAGCGTTTACATTGGAATATCATCTTAATGGCAGTTTCAGCCCACTATCATCTGTTTCATATATCACTGTATTGGTGACATAGACTAAAATACATTTTAACATGACGATAATGACTATGCTTACTAAAGTTTCAATTTCACTGTGTCTTTTACTTCACCATCCATATTTGAGGTCTCACTACCACAGACAAATTACAATTATACGTGCACTGCTGGGTTTCGAACGTATACCGCTTGTTTTGCCTGCTGGAGCGTTATTCGCTCGAGAGAAGAAGCTCTGTTCCATACGCTATCTAGCGTCGACCGTGCGAACTATTTGGCACTCGAGCGAAATCGTCTCTACACAAGACGCTGGAACGAAGGTAAGCGGAGGTCAGCATCCAACAGATCAATCTTGAGTGTTGTCACCTGTGAATGGTTTGATGGATCGTCCAAAACAAGGCATGCAGCATCCCTGTCCCGTCATCTCATCATAATCACCCTAATTTCCACACCCATCTCCAATTCCAACCCTTCAATCTCACCTTGCTTACATTTCGACAAATCCACCCCACACTTACGACAGGGGCACCTTCCCCTTTGACGAAGGGAGGGGTGAGGAGACAGAGGGGGGTGGGGGGAGATTCCAAATTGAATTACAATGATGCATCGCGCGGAACCTGTCCCCCGGTCCTTATTGTGTATCGGGTAATCGATCAGAAGAATCCACCACGTCTGCTGCATCATATCGAGCGGATACTTCCTTCCCTTTACGGTAGTTAAGGAAGAGCGGGTGGGGTGGAGAGGGGGGCACCGGCCCTTCCAGGAACAAATCTGGAAGATTTATCACAGCCTCCAGGAGGCTGTCTGAATGCTGAGACAGTACAGATGAGACAACAGGCTGAGTCTTCAAGTAAGACAACTGACACACGCTACAGAAATGGAGGCTGTCGTGGTTTACCAGACGTTTCTTCCGCTAAGGGAAATACAATATTATCGTCTCCCCAATCCTCGATCTTCACCGCTGACAACAGATCCAACAGTAGGCTTGAAGCCAGAATTTTATTTCGTGGGGAAGGTCCGGGGGCGGCTCATTCTTTATCAGCAACTGCAATTTAAAAGCGAAGAAGTGGGTATAGAAGCCACGAAAATGAATTTCTCAGTACATTAAAACTTATTACAAAAGATGTGTAAACCTTCGAACAAGTGCCCTTTAAACGTTGGGAAGGTGAGAGCAATGTATGCCCTCGAAACGTTGTAAGCTAACTCCAATTTAACCTGGCTGGTAACCCGAGAATACTTGTTCGAATCATGGCGCCAGGAAAGCTACAATTCCTATGTTTAATCCTGCTATGGAAGTGAAATTAATTACCACTATATACAATTTAAATTAGATATTTGTAGGATTTCGAGAGGGCTGAAGCCCCTCGAGCCCTCCCCCTGACTACATGTCTGCCCAAAAGGCAATGCACTGTATATTTTTGGCAAAGTGGGGGCAGTAGGCTCTTTAGCACCTCTGAGTTATGTCGAAAAAGTTCATGTAACTCGAATGGTGAGAAAGTAACGATATGTTGTTGCAAACATTATTGTTTTCTGTGATTTACAGCAAGTAACTGAGATATCTCACAAAATAACGAACAATGTGATTGAGCATTGTATTATGTATAATCATGTAGCTACAAGGAAGAATAACAAATATATTCACCTTCGTTTTAAGTCGACTTTATGCACAGTGAGGCTAATTAGGACTGGACCTACAGTTTAAAGTGGAATCCGAACCACTATATGCCTTCACCGGGTGTCGAACCCGGGACCGCTTGATTACAAGGAGACGACGGACAAATATGTTCAGTAGTGTGTTGTTTATCACAATAGAGTTAGTTTAGATTCCTCATGCCCCAGGCACGTTGTGCTCTACCAAGTTACGCCTAGTTTGCTAGATAATGTTTACTGGGTGTTTATGGAAAGGGAGCAAGGTGAATCCAGTTTTCTATTTTAATTGTGGACTCAACTATGAACTTGTTAACTAATGGTACGCCCCTTGTGTGTACGTACTTAAATGTTATTTACCACCGCTACAGATATCTTAATCTCAGGGGGATAGGTTCTTTATTTGAGAATTCCAAATAAGAAAGCGTTTTATAGCCAAGAGGATATAGTTAAATGCGGATCTATATTCTGAGAACTATACAAAATACAGAGAATATATATATATATATATATATATATATATGTATAATCGAAAAGGCTTCTTCTCCTTTGGTTATCAAAAAGGCTTCATCTTCTTTGATTATCGAAAAGGCTTCTTCTTCTTTGACTATCAACAAGGCTTCTTCTTCTTTGATTATCGTAAGGCTTCTTCTTCTTTTTCTTGGAAAAGGATTCTTCTTCTTTTATTATCAAAAAGGCTTCTTCTTCTTTTAATTTGTTATATTTCTTTTTTAAAGCGTAATCTTATTTATGCGCTCGTTTTCCCCGTTTCTTTGACAAACAATACAAGCTATACTTGTAGAAAGAGTAGGGTCGACTAAACTGACAATAGCGCCACCTCCTATTTAACGACCAAAGGGGAATAACCAGGATCGCTAATAACAAGCGCTACCAACGGCCCAGTACGACTAATAAAGAGCGCAACCGAAAAGTGCTTCGGGGCGTCTAATTTGACACAGCGCCACCGGGGACAAACAATCGTCAGAGAAATCAAAAGAGATAGATTTCTGAATTTGTTCGCTTACTTAATAACTTTCCTAAACGTTTCATATGTGGCCATATTCTTAATTATTTTAATTTACTATATACAACATTCTATTTATTTCTTTTATAGTATTTGAACTCTTCTTTTATATATTTCTCAATTTACTATAATATATATAATCCCTCTTCTCCGCTCTAAGTTTTTTATAATTCCCTTTTCTCCTCTTTATATAGCGTGCTGCCATCTCTCGTCGATTCCGAGAAACCATTCCTGCTTGCAACTTTCATTGTGTCATCGAAACTGGCACGTGACACGAAGCCAAAATATTTTCAAGTCAATTTAAATTTAATGATTTGTAAAATAATAATAACAATAATAAAAGTAAAATATGTTTTATGACTCAAGGCAAGACTCTGCCCCTACTAAGAAAAAGTCCCTTGAGTCACATTGATTATGGATCAATTTTTCGATTGCTGGAAATCACAATACGACATCTACTAAGTTGTCAAGTCACAACTCTTCCTGGAAACTAACAAGAATGTTAGCGTGTTAGGACGTAAGAGACAAACATGGTTTATGTTTCGAATTTATGACCGAAGTCGGAGTGCAGTAAACATAACCAGATCTTGCTTCAAAAGGAGCAGGTTGGCAACACCGCGAAAAAATTAAGGAGGACATGATGACACACGCTATAGAAATAGGATTTTTTGTAGTTTACCAGGCATTCCCGTGAGAAAAGAAAATACAATATTACCGCTTCAACAATCATCAACCTAAATTGCCGACAATAGATCAAACTATGAATATTTGGGGACAAATTTTCGACGTAGGAAGTCATAAAACGGCGTCTACTAAGAGTTGTCAACTCACAAGTGTTGCTTGGGAGAAACGAAGTGTTTAGCTTTGCAGTGGCTGTTAAGATTTCATGAGTGAATTCGAGTGGAAAGAAAAATAACCAGATCTTGCTTCAAAATAACTAGGTTTGCAACACTGGTCGCGAAAAAAAATATTTAGCAGGACATGAGTAGGTGGTGATACAGTAAAGAGGAAAATGTCAAGGCCTCTGCAGATGAGATTTAACGGAAAAGGAGAAAAGAACCATACGAGAATTGATGCCAAATCCCTCAGATTTTTGAATAGAGAAACTTGTACCCTTTTGCCACCCATATGGGCTCGGAGGTGTAAATATTTTTGTCGCCTTCATTTAAAGGAAAGGTCAATTTGCAGTACGCTTTCGCTCACACTTAACGCTTAACGCTCCGAGCTCACAACTGCAATGAAATGCATTTAATTCTCATTTCTGTTACTCAAAGCTATTTATCAACCAATGCACTGAACAAAATCATTAAAAAAGGCAAAGTTGCTCCCTGGGCAATGTTACGACGATTTATTGAAAATGTGGATGTGGTGATCACCCATTTCCTCAGAGTCGTACATTGGTGAGAGGATATGTGGATCCCAGACTGGAATCGCCCAACCTGGAAATCAAAACTGGGGCTCTACCGTTGTGGGCCTCCAGCATGACGTAGCGATAATGCTGTCACCGTATAATCAAGAGGTGCCGCGTTCGATTCTTGGTGGAAGCACATTAAATTTCACAGTAGTTGAGTCTTGATTAGTCTGTCTTAGCATAAAGTGGACAAAATAAAAGGGTAAAACTGTCAAAGCCGGGAATCGGATTTCTTCAAATTTACAGGAGAAAGTACTTATGTAATTGAGTTTCTGTGTAATTTCAAAAGGTCGTAGAAGTGTTTTCTCGCATTTTTCAATTTATTTGGCCTCTAATTCATGTATTTTTCTATAATAATGTCCGTCCGATGCACGAAAGCTGTTGTGTGCATTTCCATCCATGTACTTGAACCGGATGTTGCGAGCATCTGATGACGTAATCCCCGGTAAGTGTTTCCAAACACACAGTTTTTTCACTATATTGCCAGACCTAAAGCAACCTAACCTAACCTTACCGTGATGGTGCGTGGGGCTATCGTGAATGGTTTTTGGGGCTATTCGTAGATGGTTATACGATCCAGAATGTTTGGGGCTATGCGGGAAGGGTTTTCGGGGCTATGCGGGAATTTTTCTGTTAAGAAGGTTGAAACACAACGCTAGTCAAGATTTGCCCGCCATTTTGCGTGTTCAGGAAGCGAGAAAAGATCGAACAATAGGGTAGACCAGGCCATTAAGGATCAATTTTGTTTTACAACAGTTTTTATTGGCCAAGGAATTATGCTAGCAACACAAAACTCTACCAAAAAATAATTATAGTTTCTACTACATGTGCATAGGAATGAAAGAACCAGAAGTTGAAAATACAATTCAGAAAAAAAATATTTTGTGAGACTCTGCAATTGATCCGTATTGCCCAGATAGCAGGGGTAAAACGGATCACTAACGGGGCAATATGGATCAGTTTAATTTTATGTATGTTAAACATAAAAAACATAAAAACAAGTACCGTATACTGTATTACGGTTTTGGGATCTGACATATACCGCACACAAATTGTTATCTTCCGACAGCATTAACGCAACGCTCATGATACCATTTACGACAGGACTGACATTGAATCCAATCTCCCATCTGTGCAAATCTTGGGTCATCATATGAAATGTTACAAAAACTACAAGAATTGCTAGCAATCATGTCTACATTCGACATGACATTTCTTCGTACGCCCTGACTTTTGAAACGCCCTGCTTTCTGCTTGCCTTTGGAAGTGGATGCCGTGCTTGTGTTTTGTTTTGCCTTCATTGTTGAAATGTGTTGTGGAGATGTAATGTGCAATGTTGTTCGGCGCTGTCTTTGTACTCGTGTAGACATCACATTCTGTGGGGGTGGCAATAATTGTCGAACTTGTTCTTGTGTGCCATCGCCGCTTTCTCTACTGCAACTTGCTGTCTTGCTCGATGAGAGATCAAACTGATCCTTGGTTGCTGTATCTGAATTGTCCCTATTAGCAATTAAATTTAACTTGTGTGCTGGAATTGCACGCCGGTTTAGTGGAAAGATTCCAGTGGTCTCAAATGCGTACGTACTGAAAGTGGGAGATCTGTTTTGCTCCGTTTTGGCCGATCCGTAATGCCCTGATTTGCATATTCTCGACATATGTCCATTTAAATAATAACAAATAGGGTTAGTCATATCAAATACTGGCACATCGCAAAAACACACCCTACCTTATCACATGTTAAATTGTAGAGCACTTAAACCCCTATATTCTACAATGCAACCTTATCAAACGTCGAACAAAACTTACAATGCGTACTTTTCCTGCACCGTCTCCACCAACTCGCTTACAACAATCACTTGTCACAGACGCGCGCCAACTGCCACAGCGAACAAAGACAGGCAGCGAGTAAGCGGACAGATGGCAGCATGATCGGCTATATTTTTCAAGTTCGCGCCTGCAACAGTTTTCTGTGCAGGTCACGTGAACCTTACATTGATCCATAATGCTCTGTGATCCGTAATGCCCTGGTCTACCCTAATTACTCGATATGTCGACAATAGATACTAATTTCGTTAAAAAAAAGAGAAAACCCTTGTTAAACAATCTTTCGCAATGCAGAATAAGTAAGTACGAATGTCAACAATTACAGAATAAACGAGTTACAGCCGATTCCAGGATTTGACAGTTTTACCAGTAAAAGAGCAAGCTCTAGCATTGTACTCATCCCCCCTCCCCCCGCCTATGAAAGGATCACTGCACCTACAATTGTCTGTACTCTAAGAACAAAAAAATGCGGTATATATTCAAAATACTGGCAGTATCTCCGATTGCTTTAAAATTCGGCATATGCACTAATTTTGGCCTCGTTATCACGAATCTGCAGTGACCCATTGCATGGAGAGTTCATTTGCATGTGAGAAAATGGCGCCTTGCGTCAAGTTGAAAAATATGTTTACCCCACGAACCATTCATGTAAGGTTAGGTTAGGTTAGGCAAGCATAGTTAAAATTAAGGGTGATCGTAAACCTAGTTTTGAAACGCTAATCATTGCAAAAAATAGTTGTTTTCTTCATAAATCAAGGGTGTTTTCTCCGTTCACGGACCCACTTTTTTCGACTTATTTCGCAATTTCTAGACGTGACAGCCAAATTTTAACTGCAGATTCGTGATTACGAGGTCAAAATTAGTGAGTATGCAGAATTTGAAAGCAATTGAAGATACTTCCGATATTCTGTATTTGCACTGACAATTAAGCGTTACGATCATCTTCATCGTAACACACATCGTAACACACATCGTAACCTTACACCATTACAATGCATTGGAACCCACATATTTCCAGTGTCCTTCGAGTTCCATACATGTGATGATGCAGAATTTTTTGCGGTGGATAACATACAGCACCTTCTGACGTTGGTTGTACAGTCACGGACACTTCTGGGTCGTAACAATTCCATTGAAAGCTAATACAATGGAAATTGATATGAATGTACATTATTTTCGCCAGATTCAATCTCATTCCACTGTAGACAAATGCGCGACATTGTATTCCAAGAAGTTATTTTTTTATAGTGTCTTCGTATTTACAAGGTTGAAACACTGAAATAATGGCTGCGTATGGCGAGTAGCATTACCTGTCCATCCACAGATTCAAATTTTTAAAACAGTAGCAACATTGAAGCAAATCACAAGAAACTATTATTTCAAGGTCAAATAATAAGCACACCTGACTTTTTGAGCAGCCCTCGTATATGAAAAAAAAAATAATCCGAGCAGTAAATGCATACCTGGGGGAGAGAAAAGGAAGATAAAGTAATCTAATATTTCCAGAGGCTGTTTATTCTTGGGTGACGTATACGGTCAAATCACGGAGCAGAAAATTGGAAGGAAAGAAGGCGGACGGAGATGAAAGCAAGAGAAAGTGAAAGGTGACGTAGGAGCAACAAGGAAACAGCTGTACGCAGAGGAGAATGCTTCGACAGGAGAACGTCTCTTGATGACGTCATAAAGCCACCGACGTGACGGTCAGACCTGAGAGGTGCTTACGTCGTAAATCTGAAGCAGGACGGTAAAATAAGGGGGGCAGCATGGGGCGGGGATAAAAGTGCAGGGAAAAGTGCTGGGAAATTGGCAAGAAAAGGGGGTGAGGCCCCTAAGAGTCATTCTCGGGAACATGGATGCAAGCTTGATCAATTTGCCGGCGTGAACATTTATTTTTTTGCTCTAAGATATTGTAAGACCTGTCAAGAAAGTAGCACATGCCCTTCTCTATATACAGGGTGTTGTCTTAGAACTTAACAACTCTAGCAGTGCATAGAAAACATTCTCAAGACCAACATTTCTTAGCCCATCCCCCCAAGGCCCATGACGCACTCCCCCCCTAAAAGTTAGAACATCCCCCCCCCGTTTATGCCGAATTAATTATTCAAATTATTTTTGTCGAACAAAATTTGCGGAAAAATATAATACCAGAGGTGCAACTACAATTTTTTTTCTCGGGAGGGGGGGGGGCAAGTACCAGGATAAACGTACCAATAACAATAAAAATAACATTAATAATGGCTTTTTTACTACTAATACGTTATTATCCTTATAAATTACGCAAAAAGGGGTAGAAGTCTGTGCTAAAGCATTTGTTTGGAACAATCCATTTGAAATATTTTTTTAACATCGTCAATTTCACATTAGCTAATAATGGACATCAAGCACACAAACTGTATTTTTGAATAGCAGAAAATGAATGATAAATGCATTCCTAAGATACACGTGTAATTTTCATGTACAACATATATTTTACACATATGCAACATGGAGCGACATAAAATAAGAAAATGCATATGCAACAAGCTAACACTAAATTGAGTACGTATTCAAAGCTTATCCAATACATATATACAACATGTATTATTTAAATACATTAGATTACAGAAGACAAGTAGACTGCGAGCGAAGCAAGCAAGAAAATTTTTAGATCCAATTTTTGCAATTGAAAACGATATTGATTTAATAGGGCGCAAATAATTTCACTGGACGCCATGACATTCTCTATTTTACAACTTTTTTTTAGATCATTCGGCGCCCATGGCCGACTCCCGCCGCCCCTAGCTACAGTTCTGAACTTGACGAAAACGAGAAAAGCACGAAAAGCAAGCACGAAAATTTTACAAAATGTATTCTTATTTGCATAAAATGTGAATTCGATGGGGGTAATTGCTACTTTGTGCCCCCCCTGCAGGTGCCCTTGGCCGTCAATGCTTGTCTCTCCTTGCCTCGCTAGAATTGACGTCCGTCAAAGGTTGGGGGGGGGGTCAACGACCCCCTGTCCCCCTGTGGTTGCGTCACTGTATAATACAGCATATCTAAGCAATGTATGTTTACTTTAGTAACTTTAGCTGCCATTGTTAGTCAACCTTCTTCTGCACAGTTTGTCTGCTCGACTAATCTTGTATTAATGCGAATACCACGCCCCCTCCCCTCCATCCAAAAAAATTCTAAAGGCATAAGAGATGGTGTTTCATTTCAACCCTCTCGCCCACAGGTAGGTAGAAAAACTACACATAATAACCAAAACTAGAAATCAATAACAAGTCAATCAAACGATACGATCCCCCCCCCATTTTTGTGTGAAGGTATATAGAATTGATATAAAATTTTGTCCCCCCAAAAATTCCCATGACGCAGGAAACCCCTCATGAAACCCCTCTGTGGGCACCCCTGTTTCTTAGTAACGATTTCTATTTGCGGCTTAGTTTCAACACAAAATCTAGGGTTGTCAGTGGTATGTATTATATTAATTATAGCTCTTTTCAGTTCTTACGGCGGGCGCTCTAGAAGCTGGCTGGGGAAGTGAGGAGCGGGGAAGCGACCAATCCAGCACGATAAGAAACGTAGCGGCCAGTAGAATGACTTTCACGTAGTACCTTTTCCGGCCGCGTCGTGTCTCTCGGCGCCACTGCTGTTGTCTGGTTGGTCTGCGGCGTAATCCCCACTCCCCACTTCCCCTGCCAGCTTCTAGAGCGACCGCCGTAAGAACTGAAAAGAGCTATAAATAACTAAATCTCTAGCCTTCTTAAACCCTAAGATTCATGGCTGCAGCAACACAGGCCTTCCATCTGTCCCTATCCTGAGCAAGATCTATATACTCTTTTCCATCCCTACCAATTTCCTTTACGTCCATCTCAACGTTATCCCTTCATCTTCGACTTGGCCTTCCTACAGGTCTCTTACCATCAGGTTTCCCAACAAGAATCCTGTAAACTCCTCTTTCCTCTCCCATTCATGCCACATGGCCTGCCCACCTAAGTCTTTTTCATTTAATCATTCTAATACGCGTAATATCTGGACATAAATACAAATTATGTAGTTCTAAATTATGTAACCTTATCCACTCACCTGTCTCCTCATCCCTTTTAGGTCCAAAGATTTTCCTAAGGATCTTATTTTCAAATACGCTCAATTTATGTTCCTCTTTCAATGTAAGGGACCAAGTTTCGCTTCCATATAATATTACAGGCCAAATTACTGTTTTGTATATTTTAACTTTTAGTTTCTTAGATATTAAACGAGAAGACAAAAGTTTATGAAGAGAAAAGTAACATGCATTTCCTGAATTAAGCCTGCTTTTTATTTCCTCTTTAATATAATTTTCATTTGTTAGTATTATTCCCAAGAACTTGAATTTGGAAACTGGTTCAAACGAGTTGTTATCAATAATTAGATTTTGATTATTACCTAATACTTGATTTCGGCATGTAAGTATATATTTAGTTTTCTCTTTGTTAACTTCCAAACCTATCTCTTTAGCAGTTTTGAAAAATATTTTAGCATTATTCTTAATTGTGTTTATATCATCCCCTAATAAGACTACATCATCTGCATATGCTAACAACTGAGTCATACCATTTAATTTTAGTCCTTCTTTAGTTTCTTTTACCTTCCTAACAGCATATTCTAAGGCAAAATTAAGGAGCAATGGAGATAATGCATCTCCTTGTTTTAATCCATCATGAATTGTAAATTTGTCAGACACATTAATAAAAAAGGTAAAGTGCTCCCCTGTGCATAGCACCACGCCATGAAGGCGTATAGGGGGTGTGAGGGTAGCGCCCCACACTTTCATGATCCGGTCGTGAGTGGGGGTGATGTGATCAGCATCACGCCCCTGACCGCCTTTACCCCCCAGGGTTTCCCCCAGGTACCCATTGTTATTCGACGCTGGGTGGGCGCCGGGGCCGCTTCCATCGTTAGAAAAGTTCCCGTATTTGAACCGGCCGGGGATCGAACCCGGGACCTTGAGCATGGTAGTCAGACGCGTTAACGACTGAGCCACCGCGGCCACATCAGACACATTAATACCCACACGAATTTTACTTTCTGTTTCACTGGTGCATACTTTTATCATACTAACATGCTTCTTAGGTATTCCAAACTCGACTAATATATTATATAATTTATCTCTTTTGACCGAATCATATGCTTTTTTGAAATCAATGAATAGCTGATGGACACTTTGATTATATTCCCACTTTTTCTCAAGTGTCTGTCTGATGTGAAAAATTTGATCTGTAGTTGATCTGTTACGTTTAAATCCACATTGATAATCACCTATAATTATGTAACAATTTACTCATTTGAGACGCGTAGATATTTATTCATATAGTCCAATGTTCTTGCAAGTTGACAATTATATTGACAGGTCAAAATATAGAAAATATAGCTCTCATATGCACATGTATTCAGGCTCCAAAGTATTTTCGTTTATAGAGCACCCTCACGACATTCACGATGACATGGAACTGTAATCAGAGCTTATTCCCTCATGTAGTATATCCGTACTAATGGGACTTGAAGATGCTCCAAATCATTTACATTCTCATAACAATTTAGAGATGACGAATACTATATTTGTATCACTCAAGGCTTTTGTTAGTTTTGTTCACATCAAATCGAGTGCGTGCACCAAAAATTTGAGATACTGACAGTTTTATTCATACCATGCTAACCACTCCGAAACGGAGTTTGCCTAGTTTTACTCATGTGAGAAGCGGGGATATTTATTAATATAGTCCAATGTTCTTGCACGTTGATTCATATCAGATGTAGTGGAAACCCTCAGAAGTTGAGAAGTGAGGAGTTTTATTCGTACCGCCTACGGTTCTTGATAGTTCCAGACCAAATTGCGTACATGCTCAAAAATCTTAATAAATGAGCAGTTTAATGCGTACCAAATGGAGTGGCCACGATGGCGTAGTGGTAACGTCGTCACCTTCTAAGCAAGGGGTCCCGGATTCAATACCGGTGGAAGCACATAGTGCTTCCGATCCCACTTTAAGTTGTAGGTCCAGTCGTGATTAGGCTTTGTGTGTATAAAGTTGACTTGAAACAAAAACTCAAAAAAATGGGGTTTTGCTACCACCAAAGTTTCAAATTAGTTCTATTTCTTCCTTAATATTATAAGTGGACAGCATGAAAGGTCTTACGTAACGTTCTCCTAGGAACGGGGATCGAACTGGCATGGCTAGACTGATGGTAAGGTGCAAGAGGTAATAATTACACACATATGAATAGCAAAAAAAAATGCCGTATGGAAATCCCTCTCTCACTGTATGGGGATGCTCTCTCGAGGTGTCGATCCACGGACTGCTTAGAACAAGGTGTCCGTTTATGGTACCAGTCTGAAAGCCCTTCTCGACTTTTGCACCCCCTGACTAATAGTTTAGATCTGCCCACTGACCCCCGTTCTCCCAGACATTTATTCCACTCGAAATAACTCAATAATGCCGACTCTGTTACCTGTAGTCTCTTCCTTGTTTGCACCTGTTTGCAACAATCGCGATCAAGGAAGCTCGGGAATGTCTGCCAAGACATTCCTTAGATGTTTCTATTTCCTTACTGGAAAGGTGATGGCTAAATATCTGGGGTTCGGAGTTCTTTGTACTTTACATTTCAGAGATTCTACAGATTGTTACGCTTAGTCTGTTATTCATGGTAAATAGAGAAACGAGCAAATTTAATCATACTATTCAATGCAGCTACGTAACGCATGTTTCTGAGCGATTCGTTCCTTTATATTTAACATCTACAAACTTATCGAAGCGTCGACTATTTTTGGACATCTCCCACCTTGGAAAAAGGAACAAAGTTCCCTGCGAAGTATCAGCATCTACATCTCAATCACGTCGAGCGTGAACGGTCAGAAGGCGCTGATTTCTGGTGTCGTTATTAACCTTTTCACACTCAAAGCAAAGCCATCACGCCAAAGCAATTTAGTTCTCATTCCGTGACAATCCTTTCTTGCATGAAGGCGTTCGAAAGGAGGAGAAGGAAAAAATAACATTTCAAAGAAGAAAGCGAAATGGAGTGTAAGGTACGTCGTTCTTTCATCAAACCATTATTACCACACCGTTATTCATTTGTCAGTTTGGAAAGAGGGAGGTTGAAAAAAAAAAAGGAAGATGGAAATAAATGCTCGCCCGTGATTGGCGTGCACGGCAAGCGTCTGTTGTTTGTTTGACAGCCGCTTCATTCTCCAAAGCTCCTCCTATGCCTGGCACGATACGCTCCAGGGCCACTGACTCGAATCTGTGTCTTGCGGTAGGTGCTTGATTTTTCTGACGCTAGATGTCATCGTACGAAGAAATCTAATCATCTCAATGAACAACCAGTGAATCAAGCAAATTGAGTGCAAGACAGAAAATTTATACCCAATCGTTTACGATCTGCAAGAAAACTCATATAATGCATCTACAAGATGGTTATGTTAAGCATACAAAAGAAAAGAACTCTAGTTTCTCCTTGCACGTATTCTTAGAGCGATGTATATCAATGTACACAAATGATACTTTGATACTACGCTCTTGTTCGGGAATACCAGAAGGCAGAAGGCACCCCTACGTCGGCTTACTTTCCATTCGGGGAGAATCCTACTCGAAAGGTGAAATTAAGCTGAATAAGTGGCTTCTGCAGGTAATCCCGGAGAAGATCATAGTGATAGAAGAAGGGGACATCAGAGGAGTCCGTCAACGCGCACGCTATGCGTCGACAAGTCACGAAAATTAATTGCTATGAATCCTAAAACCTTGCACTTCTAACCTAACCACATCATTAAGTCTACGCATAATTGTAAAAATATATTACTTTCATCTCGTGTCTCACATTTACAACAAAGCCAACAAGTTCAATGAAAAAAAGTAATCTCTATCAACACGCACTATCCTCACAAATACTTCTTCGCAACGCTTCTGACAAGAAGCGCAGAACTATTTACGAAGGATGCTATCAAACAGAACACTACAAGACCACATCTCTCAAACAATTATCTTAAGAAAGAAGTAAACGACTGGCCATAACTGTTTTGCATATGCATGAGTGGCTTGAATTAACGTTCCTTAAATTATGAGTTAAGTTCCGATTAGCAAATAAAGTGAACAATAAGCAATTTGAAGATGTTCAAGAATATTTGACACGGTTACAGAAAGGTTTTCATCTGTAAGGAAAAATATAGAAATGGCATATGCTGTTTTTAAGGTATAAGCGAAACATATATGTTTACAGGCTAGCTCTTCAAATGACACATTGTCATATATGAATGTCCCGATAGGTACATCAAACATTCAGTGTGGGTATCGTGTAATAGATTTGTGCATGATTTATTATTTGCGGATTGTCAGCCAATGAATGATTTAATACTGTAATAACGAAACAAATATTGATTACAGTAGAGCTAAAAATGTTCACTATTAACGTATTGAATATTGTGCGAGTTGTGCTAAGTTTTTGCATTTTTCATATTTTCCCCCGCTACTTTTCTACAGCTATTGGCTAATCGCGACGTTGAGATTGAATAAATGAAATTAATGGACACGTACGAAAGGCACATTCATGTCCAGGTCGACGTAGAATCTTCCTGAATCCTCCCATTCAACGCTCTAAGACACTACTGTAGCTGTTCACTTTAAGTAAATGTAAATATTATTATTAGAGCCGCGGTGGTCCCTTTGGTAGAGTGTCTGACTGCCATTCGGGGGACCCGGTTTCGATTTCCGGGGTGAGCGATTTCAGTTGATAAACTTTGCAAACAACATCTCTTCATGGAGCGGCTCTGAGGTCTCTCACATGCGATTCTGTAAGGTGTAGAAAAGAGTTCTGTGGAACATTGTGAAGTTGCTAAGCAACGATATCTAGAAATACACGTGTCGGAAGTTGAGCACATCTTCCTCTCCCCCCAAAGTGCTTCGAGGGTCGGGATCAAGTTTGGGGTCGGAAACGTAACGGGAAAACAAAGGTTCATTTTGCAGCTGGCAACGATTTTCGTCAAAATAAATGTTACTCTTAACTGAGGAAAGCGAAAACTCCTCCTACGCACTTTTTTGTTATCCCCTTCAAGTTCCCACCAGCCTGTCAAACAAAAATGTTCACGCAGCAACCCTTTGAGGGTTCATGCACTGTTTACACACGCTCAAACCCCTCCCTCCTCTCCGCCACCCCTCTCTCCCCGTCGGCATCGTTCTGGAAAGAACTGCGGCGAAAAACCTCAGTGCAAGGGTTGTTATCGTGTAGGTAGGGCTCGCGGCGTTTCCTCTACTAAGTTTTATTAAAACATTCCGGCGGTCTCCATTACCACACAATCAACCCTCACACCAAGCGATGACAAGTTCAAGAGCTCCCATCTCTCCCACCCTCACGGTAGTGTTTCACAGCGCTACGAGGCGGTCATTGTGACGTCACAAAACCCCTCACTCAAAGTGGAGGGTACAATTACACCGGGAGCAGACTCGACTTCAAACTATCTCGTCCTCCTCTCCACGCAACCCCCCTGGCCAAAAGATTGGCGATGGTGCTTCCATGATGGCATGTGGGTACACGCACATGTAAGCTCTCTTATATGCGTAGTATTACAGTTTCAGCGGTAGCCGTGGGTCGAAGTATGAGCATGATAGCTCTTTCACTGCACTGCGGAAAGTGGTGACAGAGAAATTTTAACGAATGATACTAATGTTGATATTTTTTATCACTCTAGCTGTTCCTCTCTTTATATAAATACTACAGGGTGGCTCAATAAGTCACTTAACACCCTCAGTACAAGGCCACTGCGGCATGGAATTTGAAATTGGCGATGACCAATCGTTATCTGGCCAAGGGGGAACCACATTGACGCCACCCACACGGTCGGCGGCCATCTTGATTTCCGCCATCTTGAATTCAACTTCAGAATTTTTAATGGGAAGGGGGTCGTGCGACATATCAAAATGGGCTAGAATTTCACGAGAAATGCAATGGTGAATGGTTGAACTCCCTCATGAACATAAACATTAGCCTTGTCACTGTGAAGGACTTTTAATTCAATGGAAGCGTCACACTGTAAATTGTTCGCGACAACCATTCATAATGCACAGCTCTTCATAGATGTATCCGATTAAAATAATGTGCAATGGCATGCGAACGTCTCTCCATAGACGTCACTTTGATCTCGATGCATTACCGAAGTGCTAAACAAATTTTAAGGCATTTTTCTAACACTTCGAAAAGGAGCAAATTGGTACAAGAATTCAGTCATAACTTTTTACTGGTTAAAGATACGTCAAAAAACCCTTCACCATTGCATTTCTCGTGAAATTCTAGCCCATTTTGATATGTCGCACGACCCCCTTTCCATTTAAAATTCTGAACTTGAATTCAAGATGGCGGACATCAATATGGCCGCCGACCGTGTGGGTGGCGTCAATGTGGTTCCCCCTTGGCCTGATAACGATTGGTCAACACCATTTCCATGTTGCGAGCTGCAGTGGCCTTGTACTGGGGGTGTTAAGTGACTTATTGAGCCACCCTGTATTTAAGGCCCTGCTGTTCACCGTACCGTAGGAAATTTTTGGAAGCACGTCAATTCTTTTGATCCGAATTGTACCCTCTTGTACCCCAAAATAATTTGACAGACAAAAAAAACACAGTCAACCAATTATACTATCCTCTGTCCCAGGAATCTGTTGAGCAAAGCCGCGCATAACGGTAGAGAAGGGGTGAAAGCGAGTGGGCGGAGCGTAGCAATACGCGCTGCTGCTAACAGCCGGCAACTGCCCATCCAAACAATCTCTTTCCATCTTACACTTTTATTGGTCGAGTTCGCTTGCTGAGCCTCTCCGATAGCGCAGTGGTAGCGTCGTCGACTTGAAATCAAGGCGTTTCGGGTTCAATACACACGGTGGAGGCACATAGTGGCTCTGATCCTACTTTAAACTGAAGGTCCAGTCCCGACTAGCCTTACTGGGCATAAAGTGGACTTAAAACACTAACTCAATCAATCAATCAATCGTTCGCTTGCTGAAAAGATTCAAGGAACAGGTACTAACTACGTCACTTGATATGTGCTCTTGGTTGATTTTATTTTAATTATTTATCGTCGCTTTTCTTCCACTTTTGGCGAATCGCGACGATGACATTATGAAATTGGTGAACTGAAAATCACAAAGAACATCCATGCCCAGAACGGTATCTAAACCCTAACCCTTGGCGTCGTTGCGCGCTCTGCTAACCACTTCGCCACGAAAGTCTGGTCAAAATAATGTGGTAGGTTCATAAGCGATCGTCTATAAAAAAGATACCGTTGCGTCCAGCCAGAAAACAGCGGTGTTTGTGTGTATGTGTGTTACAGGTTTTTTAGTTCTTACGGCGGGCGCTCTAGAAGCTGGCAAAGGAAGTGACGAGCTGGGAATTCACCGCAGACCAACCAGACAACAGTGGCGGCGCCGAGAGATAGGACGTGGCGGAAATAAGTACTACGTGAACCTCGTTCTACAGGCTGCTGCGTTTCTTATCGCGCTGAATTTGTCGCTTCCCCGCTCCTCTTGCCAGCTTCTAGAGCGCCCGCCGTAAGAACTGAAAAGACCTATAGTACAGTGGAACCACAAGCAAAAAGCCTGCGCAGACCCGCGACTCCTGTGCACCGTACTCTCGCGTGGAGGGGAGGGGCAGAGTGGAGCATGCTTCCTTATGGCCCGAGTTGAACGGAGGAAGGGGGGAGGTGCGCGAATACTTTTAGCCGAAGGTTATTTTGTTTGTGGGCGCTTTATACGTGCTATAGTTACCTATTCTAAGATATGCCAGTTTCAAATATACACACTCATCATACATTTATTAAAGTCGAATTATTCGCAAGATGTTATCCTCGCAGCGGACTGGGTCCAGTCGTAAAACACAAAGAGGACCTCTGTCCATTCTGCGTTACATGCGTATTTACAATATTGTTTTCTAAACCACAGCTTGACACAAGACAACAAAGGGTACTCATAACACCACCCTGCCTGGGTTTGGATGACTCGCAGATGACAGTTGTGTCTGAATATTTTCAGCATGCTGATTCCAAAAATGAAATCAATTTTTACTCATCACGTCTAGCTTTCTCAGAAAATAACAATATATTAACTGCCTTAATTTCACAATAAAATGTGTAGTTCCATCATTTCCCCAAAAGATGGCTCTGTTTAGAAGTTGGTAAAATATTTGTTTTCTACAATACAAATACTTCAATTCTGAACTATAAATGCACATAAAAGATGGATTAAATGCTTGCTATTCTATCTTCACAAGATACATTGACATTAAAATTGTAAACTTTGATTACATAAGTTATATTTTCGAAATCCCTTTTAAAAATTGTCTTCACAATATGTCCAAAAAATGTTATAATGTAGTGGGTTTATTGAAGTAAATGAGAAAAATCCTGATCTAGGGAGAAATTCTGACGTGATGGGAAGAAATTTATGTCATATTGGTCATCAGCATTCAAACTACTTCCAAAATCACCTAATGGTTTGTAAACAACCGAAAATTCCCTTGTTTAAATTTACTTTGTTGCGTTCTGTAATAGGTGTAATGGAATGGTGAATATGATAATTTTTATTTTGAAATTGTGAAAAATCATAACGTGATGTAACAAAATGGATGTCATTCCGTGATCAGCACTCAAAATTCTTTCAGAATCATTTATTGATTTGGAAACAACCTAAATTTCCCTTCCATAAATTTATTTTGATGCGTTAGGTAATAGATGTAATATAATGGCGAATACGAGAATTTTCATTGTGAAATTGTGAAAAATCCTGACGTGATGGGGAAAAATGGGTCATTTCCGTGATCAGCACTCACATACGGTACATGATAGTCCGTGGTATGTTGCGATAGACCTTTTCAGTACGTCCGAACGATAAACACACACTATTCCACTGAGTACCGACTCATAACTGTACTGTTTTGTTACTGTATTGTAATCACGAACCACGGCTTGTAAGCACGACTTGCAACCGAACCCCAACAAACACGGGAAACTATCAGCTGCGTCGCAAACAGCAGGGCCAAGAACTCAGACTGAAAGCACACCTCCTACGATTGGCATTTAACGGCAGAATCGCCCAGATGCACGCGCATACCCACGTAAGGACTAGAGAGACTGTGGCGCCATCACCAATGACGTCACCATGCTTCTCATTCACCAAGGTATGTCCGTAGCAAATTTCATTACATTATGACCAATTGTTTGATTTTTAGAGGGGAAAATCAGGGGCGGAGAGCGAGTTAAACACCCTGTACGAAGTTCAAAATATTCTTACATATTAGAATTACGACAGAGAAATTTTCAATGCATGCGGTGCTAGCGAAGCACGCGCCTCCACAAGATTATGGAGGTAAACAAAACCATGGCGATTGTGTAAATTCTACCGATTGGGCTCAATGGTTAACAGGGCATCGTATCCGAATGTAATTTTTGGAAGGAAGCACGGTGCCGTGGTTTTCAGGGAAGGAGAAAATTAAAATCGAGAATACAATCATGCGAAGAGCGGTTCCCTGGGGGACAGTTATGCAAACTAACGTGTTGTATGGATTCTGGGAGGGAAATAGCAAAATATCCAATCCCAGACCTCTTGACCGGAAGGAACGAAACGCATTTTTTTTGTTTTCTCCTTTCGTCCGTGGTCTCTCGTTTCTCTTTTCCTACTTTGTTACTCTCCAAATCCACCTTAACGTATTCTTAAAGCGGGGGTTCAGTTTCGCATAAGACGTGCATTATTTTCAATTGTGCTGAAAGGGTCTAGTGAGAAAAATCCTATCTTACACACTCGGTGGCCGAACGCATTGAGTAGTCGACTTTAAATTGTTCCCTGTTCGAGTCCCGACCTTGGCAAGGACGTTCTTTGCGAGCGTCCATTCATGAATTTCATCTAGTCATCACTCATCCTCGTCGTCGCGATTAGCAGAAAAGCGACGTAAATACGGATTAGAGTTTGCACTCATCCTCATGTAACAGGGCCGACATCCTTGACGGAGGGATTGGCTCGGTGCTCTATGACGCCTGGAGTCCCGGGTTCGAATCTCGGCTTGACCATATCTTCATCTTCTCGATTAGCCAAAAGTGGCATAGGCACGCAAAATAAGAAATTCAATCAAACCTCATATGATTGGTGCAAGCAGCTCTTTAGGGGCTTTACCGATGGCGCCTTGTTATCAGGGGGTCACGGGTTCGATACCCGTTGGATGCACAGAGTTGTTCGAATCTCACTTTAAACTGTAGGTCCAGTACTGATTACATTTTCTATGCATAAAGCGGACATAAAATCAAACTGAAGCAACCAAGAAGGAAAGAAAAAGAAGGAAAGAAAGAATGAAAGAAAGAAGAAAGAAAGATGGAAGGAAAGAAGGAAAGAACGAAAGAAAAAAGATGGAAAGAAAGAAAGAAGGAAAGAAAGAAGGAGAGAATGAAAGAAAGAAGGAAAGAAAGAAAGAAGGAAAGAAAGAAGGAAAGAAAGAATGAAAGAAAGAAGGAAAGAAAGAAAAAAGATGGAAAGAAAGAAGGAAAGAAAGAAAGAAGGAAAGAAAGAAAGATGGAAAGAAAGAAAAAAAGAAGAAAGAAGGAAAGAAAGAATGAAAGAAAGAAAGAAGGAAAGAAAGAAAGAAGGAAAGAAAGAATGAAAGAAAGAAAGAATGAAAGAAAGAAGGAAAGAAAGAAAGAAAAAGAAGGAAAAAAGATAGATGGAAAGAAAGAAGGATAGAAAGAAAGAAGGAAAGAAAGAAAGAAAAAAGAAGGAAAGAAAGAATTATTTCTCCTTCCTTTCTCTCCTTCCATAAGTGCTCATGTAAAAGTATAGCTTCCCTCCGACAGATCAACACCCATATGAAGTTTGCTGTACCCATTTTCATTTCCAACGTCAAAAATTTCGACGTCATTAGTTTCCCATTTGACTTCGATAGCCATAGCAAACATTTCATTAGTTTCGCAAATACATGGAAACTATAAAGGATATAAGTTGGTCCAGACATCTCCACACTGTACTGATTCGGATTCAATTCCAAACAGAAAACTACAGGGTGCTTGATTTACGTTACTTCCCAAATTTGTTTTTAAAAATGTTTATAATTGAGAACCATTCTGCCCACATACATTTTTCGTGGATAGTTTTGATACATGTATAATTCCATCTGAATGCTTTTTCAACAGTTACATTCATTCAATTCGTCAGGATTTACGTGTACCTAGGTAGAGTTAGAAAAGAGAGGAAAAGTAACAGAAAATACGATAATAGTCAGACGACTCACGCTCTCGTCACCTTCTAGTGTATAACCCTCTGCCCACAAAATGTACTGGTAACATTGCATGACGTCATGCCTGGATTTGATTGACTGGTATGCTCGGAGCCGCTAGGAGGAAAAGGGCATGCTTTGTCTTGAGGCATCGGTCAAGGGTGAAAGAACGGTGTAGCTCTGACTGAATGGTGAGTGTGGCGATATGATGGGAAATTTACGTAGATTGTGGTTCCTTTAAATTCTATACTTTATTTGTTCATTTATTTATTCTATACTAGGTTTTGGTTATTCTAACTTGTTATTAAATGAATATTAGTTTGGGTATTCACTATACACGTATTGCCCCCTAATTTATTTATCAATTTAGCTGGCATGGTTTATATTTGCCTGATTAATGATATATAAAGAAAAGGAAAACATTTTCTTGTTGATTGTTACATTTCTATAAAAGTACTCTTGCACTGTTAACATAAAAAGGAAAAGATCTAATTTTCTGGTTTTTGAATTGGTAACTAATTTCCTAGAATAATGAACACTGATAACACCTTGCTTTCACTGTCCCTCTGTATGGTAGATCCTGCTTTATGCAGTTGAGGTTGAGCGTGTCGAATATGAATAAATGGACCTATTTTACTGTTAAGTTGCAAGTGGGCACGAGTGTATCTATGCGACTGTCTCCGTCATCAATTTGATCTAATCACTATTCATCCTCATCGCTGCTGGTCGTTACAATTAGGAGAAAAGTGACGTAAAATAAGAAAACCATAATTGTGCAGATATTTAAACATGTCTCGTTAACTTTTCAGTCTCATACGGAGAGTCTCAATCTCCTATAGACTCACGGAGTTATTGTTGTCAGTATAAAGATATGACTAATGCATGTTACAATGAAACATTTTTTACGATGTAATGTGCAATGCTTTGAAATGTTTAGTTTCGTTCTTTCCTCCATTTTTAACCAGTTGTCTTCAATGCCGTTCTTATCCGTATTTTTGAACAGTTGTCTTCAATGCAGTTCAAAGACGCATTCTCTTCTTTATTATTAAACAACTGTCTTCCATGCCTTTCACAGATCCGTTCCTTTCTCTATTTCTAAACAGTTATCTTCAATACCGTTCGCAGAATCGTTCTCTTATCTATTTCTAAAGAGTTATCTTCAATACCGCTAACAGAATCGTTCTCTTATCTATTTTTAAACAGTGGTCTTCAATACCGTTCGCAGAATCGTTATCTTCTCTATTTTTAAACAGTGGTCTTCAATACCGTTCGCAGAATCGTTCTCTTCTCTATTTTTAAACAGTGGTCTTCAATACCGTTCGCAGAATCGTTCTCTTCTCTATTTTTAAACAGTTATCTTCAATACCGTTCGCAGAATCGTTCTCTTATCTATTTCTAAACAGTTATCTTCAATACCTTTCGCAGAATCGTTCTCTTCTCTATTTTAAAACAGTGGTCTTCAATGAAGTTCATAGACCCATTCTTTTCTCTATTTTTAAACAGTTATCTTCAATACCGTTCGCAGAATAGTTCCCTTCTCTATTTTTAAACAGTTATCTTCAATACCGTTCGCAGAATCGTTCTCTTCTCCATTTTTAAACAGTGGTCTTCAATGCCGTTCATAGACCCATTCCTTTCTCTATTTTTAAACAGTTATCTTCAATACCGTTCGCAGAATAGTTCTCTTCTCTATTTTTAAACAGTTATCTTCAATACCGTTCGCAGAATCATTCTCTTCTCCATTTTTAAACAGTGGTCTTCAATGCCGTTCATAGACCCATTCTTTTCTCTATTTTTAAACAGTTATCTTCAATACCGTTTGCAGAATCGTTATCTTCTTTATTTTTAAACAGTTATCTTCAATACCGTTCGCAGAATCGTTCTCTTATCTATTTTTAAACAGTTATCTTCAATACCGTTCTCAGAATCGTTCCCTTCTATATTTTTAAACAGTTATCTTCAATACCGTTCTCAGAATAGTTCTCTTCTCCATTTTTAAACAGTGGCCTTCAATGCCGTTCATAGACCCATTCTTTTCTCTATTTTTAAACAGTTATCTTCAATACCGTTCGCAGAATCGTTCTCTTCTCTATTTTTAAACAGTTATCTTCAATATCGTTCGCAGAATCGTTCTCTTATCTATTTTTAAACAGTGGTCTTCAATACCGTTCGCAGAATCGTTATCTTCTCTATTTTTAAACAGTTATCTTCAATTCCGTTTGCAGAATCGTTATCTTCTCTATCTTTAAACAGTTATCTTCAATACCGTTCGCAGAATCGTTCTCTTCTCTATTTTTAAACAGTTATCTTCAATACCGTTCGCCGGATCGTTCTCTTATCTATTTTTAAGCAGTTATCTTCAATACCGTTCACAGAATCGTTCTCTTATCTATTTTTAAACAGTTATTTTCAATACCGTTCGCAGAATCATTATCTTCTCTATTTTTAAACAGTGGTCTTCAATACCGTTCGCAGAATCGTTCTCTTCTCTATTTTTAAACAGTTATCTTCAATACCGTTCGCAGAATCGTTCTCTTCTCCATTTTTAAACAGTGGTCTTCAAAGCCGTGCATAGACCCATTCTTTTCTCTATTTTTAAACAGTTATCTTCAATACCGTTCGCAGAATCGTTCTCTTATCTATTTTTAAACAGTTATCTGCAATACCGTTCGCAGAATCGTTCTTTTCTCTATTTTTAAACAGTTATTTTCAATACCGTTCGCAGAATCGTTCTCTTATCTATTTTTAAACAGTGGTCTTCAATACCGTTCGCAGAATAGTTCTCTTCTCTATTTTTAAACAGTTATCTTCCATACCGTTCGCAGAATCGTTCTCTTCTCCATTTTTAAACAGTGGTCTTCAATGCCGTTCATAGACCCATTCTTTTCTCTATTTTTAAACAGTTATCTTCAATACCGTTCGCAGAATCGTTCTCTTCTCTATTTTTAAAAAGTGGTATTCAATACCGTTCGCAGAATCTTTCTCTTCTTTATTTTTAAACAGTGGTCTTCAATACCGTTCGCAGAATCTATCTCTTCTATATTTTTGAACAGTTATCTTCAATACCGTTCGCAGAATCGTTCTCTTCTCTATTTGTAAACAGTTATGTTCAATACCGTTCGCAGAATCGTTCTCTTCTCTATTTTTAAACAGTTATCTTGAATATCGTTCGCAGAATCGTTCTGTTCTCCATTTTTAAACAGTGGTCTTCAATACAGTTCGCAGAATCGTTATTTTCTCTTTTTTTAAACAGTTATCTTCAATTCAGTTTGTAGAATCGTTCTCTTCTCTATTTTTAAACAGTTATCTTCAATACCGTTCGCAGAATCGTTCTCTTCTCTATTTTTAAACAGTTATCTACAATACCGTTCGCAGAATCGTTCTCTTCTCTATTTTTAAACAGTTATCTTCAATACCGTTCGCAGAATCGTTCTCTTCTCTATTTTTAAACAGTTATCTTCAATACCGTTCGCAGAATAGTTCTCTTCTCTTTTTTTAAACAGTTATCTTCAATACCGTTCGCAGAATCGTTCTCTTCTCCATTTTTAAACAGTGGTCTTCAATGCCGTTCATAGACCCATTCTTTTCTCTATTTTTAAACAGTTATCTTCAATACCGTTCGCAGAATCGTTCTCTTCTCTATTTTTAAACAGTGGTATTCAATACCGTTCGCAGAATCGTTCTCGTCTTTATTTTTAAACAGTGGTTTTCAATACCGTTCGCAGAATCGTTCTCTTATCTATTTTTGAACAGTTATCTTCAATACTGTTCGCAGAATCGTTCTCTTCTCTATTTGTAAACAGTTATGTTCAATACCGTTCGCAGAATCGTTCTCTTCTCTATTTTTAAACAGTTATCTTCAATACCGTTCGAAGAATCGTTCTCTTTTCTATTTTTAAACAGTTATCTTCAATACCGTTCGCAGAATCGTTCTCGTCTCTATTTTTAAACAGTGGTATTCAATACCGTTCGCAGAATCGTTCTCTTCTCTATTTTTAAACAAGTGATCTTCAATACCGTTCGCAGAATCGTTCTCTTCTATATTTTTGAACAGTTATCTTCAATACCGTTCGCAGAATCGTTCTCTTCTCTATTTTTAAACAGTTATTTTCAATACCGTTCGCAGAATCATTATCTTCTTTATTTTTAAACAGTGGTTTTCAATACCGTTCGCAGAATCGTTCTCTTCTCCATTTTTAAACAGTTATCTTCAATACCGTTCGCAGAATCGTTCTCTTCTCTATTTTTAAACAGTTATCTTCAATACCGTTCGCAGAATCGTTCTCTTCTCTATTTTTAAACAGTGGTCTTCAATACCGTTCGCAGAATCGTTCTCTTCTTTATTTTTAAACAGTGGTCTTCAATACCGTTCGCAGAATCGTTCTCTTCTATATTTTTAAACAGTTATCTTCAATACCGTTTGCAGAATCGTTTTCTTCTCTATTTTTAAATAGTTATTTTCAATACCGTTCGCAGAATCGTTCTCTTCTCTATTTTTAAACAGTTATCTTGAATAGCGTTCGCAGAATCGTTCTCTTCTCTATTCTTAAATAATGGTCTTCAGTGCCGTTCATAGACCCATCCTTTCTCTATTTTTAAACAGTTATTTTTAATGCTTTACACAGACTTCTCCAATTTTAAACAGTTGTCCGCAATGTCGCACACACATTACTTCTCTATGTTTAAACAGTTGTCTTCGAAGTCATTCACAGAAACGTTCAACAGTTGTCTACAAAGCGTTCACAAATTCGTCTCTCTCTCTCTATTTTTAAACAGTTGTCTTCAACGCCAGCTGGCCAGAGAGCCTATATCGGTCAGCAATTAACCACGAGCTTGCATAATCCGCGTCAGCGATTCTCGGCTAAGTGGGAGAGGGGGGGAGGGGAAGAGGAAGATGAGACGCAGCATCCCGTTCTCGCTCTCGAGTCGGTCGCCTCGGGAAAATCCCCGATGTCACGGCGGAGTGTTTGCACAGCATCGAGTGCCGGTAATCCTATTACGAGCGGCGTTATCTTAGCCCAGAAGCCAACTGTTGAGGGGGATGTAATAGCTCCTCCATGCATTCACCAAGGAGCGATGTGTTGACTCCGCTATCGACGGACAGGTGGAGCGCGCTTCGACGTATTCAAACAGTTATTCTCGGGGAGATCGGTGGTAGAGACGGACGTTTTTGCTTATCTTGCAGCTTCGATAATTGCTTTTCGAACATCGCGGATGGATACTGGAACTGTATCGGGCCTTGTTTAAGTTGTGGAGGAAAGAGATGTACACTCACACGCAAAAAAGTTAGATATTACTCATGAAATATTCGCTTCCTGGCATGATGTCTAACTGTACGAGAAAATAACCTTAAACACAATCAAGGAAAAGAGTGACTCCTTTTTTCATACAACAAAACAGGTGATTTAGAGATGGGAAACGGAATTTTGGTTCAATCTGAACCAATAACAACACTATAAAGACGACAGCCTGTAATGAAAGTGAAGAGGTCGCGGGTGAGCTGTGATTTCAAAGATAAAATCTGTTTCACGCAAGTTTCAGAAATCCGACAACATTTGAGAAATTTCATTGTCTGAAGAATAAGTTTCCTGTAAAGCAATGAATAAGCACTTGAAAATGAGTTGCTGGTTTTGGTTTCTGAACTTGTATCAAACCAACATGCCAGAAGTTTCGAGGGGGTTGAACCATAAGCCCCCCTTTTAAATACAACCATGATTGGGATATGCATTCATCAACGCAATTATTCGAATACAATTGTGTTTTAAGTTAAACAAAACTAAAGGCTTTTGTTTGTTTCGGTATAGTCTTAAGTCCACTGTATGCACAGAGAGGCTAATCGGGACTGCACCTACAGTGCTAAGTGGAGTCCGACACTACGTGCCTCCACCGGGTATCGAACACGACACCCCTTGATTACAAATTGGCGATGTTTCCACAACGCCATCGGGGAGGCTACAGCGTTTCTCACAACACGAGAGAATTCTCAGATATCTCAACAACACCTCAAGCAAAAGATAGCGCGATCCGATTAGCTTTGCAAGCTAATATTAACTCTAAAACGATGAATTGATTGATTGATTGATTTGGGGTTTTAAGTCCACTTTATGCACAGTAAAGCTAATCAGGACTGGACCTACAGTTTAACAAGTGGGATCCGAACCACTATGTGCCTCCAACGGGAATCGAACCCGGGACCCCTCGATTACAAGGCTACGACACGAACAAACAAGATGAACGAATGTACTGGACTCGAACCCAAAATTCTCTTCAACGAAATCGCAAGTCGAGTACTCAACTCGTTTCAGTATAGTCTCTACAGATTTTTTCTCCTCGCCTACCGCGAACAGATTTCTTTCTTCCTTGCAATCTTCAGAAAAATGCCGCGAACCGAAGCGGTCACGTGGTGGTGGAGGGACGTGAGGGACGACGCCAAGTGTCGACGGTCACGAACCCTCGGGTCGATTCGCGTGACCCCGGCGCTGGCCTTCGGAGGCGGAAAAAAAAATTAGGATGATGCTCCGTGTCGGGACACGGAGGATAAATAACCTCGGAAGAAAACTGGGAGAATTTAAGTGCTGAAACTTCGTCAGGAGCACTTTTGAAAGATTACCTGAGTACATGAACAGATAATTACACCGGGACTCCCCGGTAGGGTCAAGATAAACGTTGCGGCCTTGTAATCAAAGGGACCTCGGGTTCAAAACTTTTACAGAAGGTATGATGCGATATGTTTCATCAACCACTTAGATGAGTAGTTCAGAGAGTTGTGTCGCACCTGTCAACACATGTTTTTTTCAAGCACAAAACTGTTCAATCCAACTAACTAACTAACTCTCTAGCCTTCTTAAACCCGAAGGTTCATGGCTGCAGCAACACAGGACTTCCATCTTTCCCTATCTTGAGCAAGTTCTATATACTCTTTTCCATCCCTACCAATTTCCCTTAGGTCCATCTCAACGTTGTCCCTCCATCTTCGTCTTGGCCTTCCTACAGGTCTCTTACCATCAGGTTTCCCAACAAGAATCCCGTAAACTCCTCTTTCCTCTCCCATTCGTGCCACATGGCCTGCCCACCTAAGTCTTCTTGATTTAATTTTTCTAACAATATCTGGACATGAATACAAATTATGTAGTTCTACATTATGTAACCTTCTACACTCACCTGTCTCCTCATCCCTTTTAGGTCCAAATATTTTCCTAAGGATCTTATTTTCAAATACTCTCAATTTATGTTCCTCTTTCAATGTAAGGGACCAAGTTTCACACCCATATAATACTATAGGCAAAATTACTGTTTTGTATATTTTAACTTTTAGTTTCTTAGATATTAAACGAGAAGACAAAAGTTTATGAAGAGAGAAGTAACATGCATTTCCTGAATTAAGTCTACTTTTTATTTCCTCTTTAATATAATTTTCATTGTTAATATTACTCCTAAGTATTTGAATTTGGAAACTGGTTCAAACGAGTTGTTATCAATAATTAGATTTTGATTATTACCTAACACTTGGTTTCGGCCTGTAAGCATATATTTAGTTTTCTGTTCAATCTGTATTGTATTAATCTATGTTGGAATCTTTTCTTTAAAAATGTGTTATTGTTAATGTTACAATAGGTAATGAATTGTTTAACTTAGATCAGGAAAAAATGCTGAAACTATGGAAATATAAAACAACTATATAGTAACCATGGTAAATTGTAAACAAAATTATGATATAAAAGAACTAGACTTTCGTAAGCCTACGGGACATTCTCCTGGTTGCCGAAAGGCTGATGTTTCAGGGGACGTTGGGTAATATCTTGCTTCAATCTTCGGATTGGCTGGTGTACTTGTACTCCATTTGGCAGATATTCCACAAACCCAACTCTGAATAAGGCGTTCTCCTGCATCATCAAAAAGACCAGGGTTATAAACTTTGGTACAACTAATAGGTTCAGGCCTACAAGTTGTACCGGGTGAATTGTCTGTTTGAAAAAGTGTTTGTATAACATCAGAAGTTTAAATAAATCTTCGAGTGAAAGGTCTTAATGATCTTTCATTTCAAACCTACATAGGTGATAATTAAAAATAAATCATACACCACAGACTTCGCAAGGGCTTAGTCCTACTAACCCTTAGAAGCCTTTGAGAAGTCCGATAAAAGGGTTGTAACCGACTAACATAAAGCCCTATAGGCAGAAGGTGCGTGTCAGAGTGTTTCGAAAATATCATTAGTTTTTTTGGTAAGAGTGTACATATTTTCTTCATCTGCCTACAGATCACACGCACTTGATTGATTTCGATAATATATCAGAGCAGCTGCCGATCTCTGTGGCGAAGTGGTTAGCACAGGGCGCTACGAAGAAGGGTTAACCGGGTTCGAATCCCGGGTTGGGTGCGGGTGTTCTTTGTGAATGTCCCTTCATCAATTTCATCCTATCATCACTTAACCTCATCTTCACGATTATCAAAAAGTTGCAGCAGAAAAGTAACCAAATCAATCAATCTTTCAGAGATTCTTACTGGTATAAAATTCGATTTGTTACCCTGTAGAGGCACATAGTGGTTTGAATCTCATTTTTAACTGTAGATCCAGACACACTTGGCTTATCTGTGCATAAAAGTGGAACTCAATTCGATTTTGTTATTTAGCGTTGCTCTTCTGCCACTTTTGGATAAAGGCAACGATGAAGATGAGTGATGATAATATGAAATTGATGAAGGAACTCTCACAAAGTACACCCATGTCAGGATCCGAACCCGGGCGTTGTAGCGAGCTGTGATAATCACTCCGGCAACTGGAATAAAAATTCACCTCAAAATTACCAGATTTGTGGTAGTTTACCGTGATATAATTGTAATACGTACATTTTAATTCCCCCTCTCCTCTTAAACCACTTGGAGATCATGTTACACCACGAGAATATCTACATAAGTATACTAAAACAACACGTATCCTGGACGCTGTATGCGGTAACGTGAAGCATCTAGCTAAAAGTTGCAACCTTCTCTGCCAGATTGAAACGGAACAGAACACTTCCCGAAGTGGTCAATAGACCGGAAAAAGAAAAAGAGCGCCAGACCACGCCGTTCTGCTGCGTTAAGTTGGAGAATTGCTCCCCCACACCGCCCCTGAAGTGGTAGGCGCTAAGCTCGCGATGCATGCAAGGAAGGAAGCCTACCTCCCAGGATAAAGCGAGAATCTTTCCCGAGTGCATATTCCCGCCTCGAGGATTTTCCCAGTCCAGAAAAAAAGCTTCTCCCGCTCCAACGTCGGTAGTTGACGGATGGGAAAGATGAAGAGTGAGATATCCATCAGTGCATCCGGTCTCTGGTTCGGAAACGTCCTATGTGGCTGATCAGTTCCCGTACGTTTGGCAAGGTGACTGCCAGATCACTCCATTACTAGCTTGACATCACTCAAGCGTGCTGATCGGAATTCAGTGAACATGAATTTTAGAAGAGTTGGATTGAAATGGACTGTGGAATTCCGTAACACACACACACACACACAAAGACAGTAACAGTGTCCACGAACATATGGAAATTCATAATGGTACAGGCTAAGACCCTTCCTACAGTAATTAATTACTACACATATCTTTCTCTTTCAAGCAAATTAAATATTCACTTTGCGCATCAACTATACTCTGTCCCGGTTATCTCTGGAGGAACCGAACGAGAATAAGTCCCTGCGCAAGTAGTGACGCGAGATGGCTCCTCCAATGAACACGAGAGAGAGAGAGAGAACGGGATTGCGTGAAGGGAAGCTACTGCAGTTACAAGCCTTCGAAGCCGCGTGTACTACTTCGTTCTGCCCCCCTTCTCTGCCGCTATGCGCCGCCTTGCTCCGAGATAACCAAGACAACGTATATGCAAGTTTGTTTTCCTAAGTTTGATAGGTCTAAAGTCAGTCATATTGAAAAAATTTGACCGATTTCACTCAAATGCAATATGCAGCTATTCATCGGACATCTCTCATTGTTGTATAAATTTCCGCTTAAAATTTCTACATTTTCCCTAGTTTTTACAACTGTTTATTTATCTTAGAAAATGTGGTCTGAACAGAGATTTGAAGACAAACAGATTTTACACCACCCTCAGTAAGAACAAAAAATTGGTCCGGCATCTTGAAACACCTTGATCGACTTAAGTGCAACACAAGATATGTGATGAAAGTGTCTTTAGCCATATGAGCTTCAAATACTTTCTTGTAGTTATCCTGGTATGATGACACTTACGCCTGTTTCGATGATTTTAGAGTTGGTACTACATTTTACTTGTTTGGGATGACGTCAAGTTTCTTTCTATTTGGCCTATCTTAATTTATGTACCAGGTACATACAGCAGGAGCGTATATTCTAGATTTGCTAGGCTTTCTGCGAAGCCTGTAGTCTAGAAAATAAAATACAGGAGAAAAATCGATCACAAATTATAAATAATATTAACTATTCATATCAATGAGATGATGATGTTGATTCTGGAGTTGGCAACCTGATTTCCTATGAGTTGGCAACCTGATTTCCTACGAGTTGGCAACCTGATTTCCTACGAGTTGGCAACCTGATTTCCTACGAGTTGGCAATCTGATTTCTTATGAGTTGGCAACCTGATTTCCTACGAGTTGGCAACCTGATTTCCTATGCGTTGGCAACCTGATTTCCTATGAGTTGGCAACCTGATTTCCTATGAGTTGACCTGATTTCTTAGGAGTTAGTAAATGTATTTATATCCATAGCCTAGGACCACGTGCCATAGTGAGATAGCCCAGATATTGGACTCAGTATACGCCACTGACATACAGGTACATTGTACCTGAACATTATTAATGTTATAAATAAACTGATGTAAAGTAATGTACATGGGTGGCCCAAAAGTCAGTTTCCCCTGAGAGAAACTGTAGATGTAATTCTAAGAATTAAATGTAAAGTGTTGTTAAGAGTTCCACCGGGAAAATGGTGTTAAGCATTAGCGTTATCTGTGTAGATTGTGTTCTCTTACCTTTCTCCAGCAATAAATACACATTTCCTTACTGCAAGTATCATAATTTTTTTCTCTCCTAGGGGAAACTGACTTTTGGGACACCCTGTAGATAGGCACGATGCAAGGAGTTCGTCCTGTAAATATTAGTCCATAAAAAGATACAAATAGGGAGTACTTTAACCCTTAGAGATAATGAGGCTAGTTTCCACTGTATTAACCTCAACGCCGGGACTGTACTCAGCGAGAATTTTGAAATTATGTCCTGCTCCAACTAAAATTTAATATGTCGGAATCTGAGAATGGTAGAAATACGAATCATGCTCACCTTTTGTTCAGCATAAATCAAGCTAGTAAATCAAATCATAAAGTACCCTTGCTTGAGTAATTAAGAGGAAGAAAGAAGAAAGTGCGATTTGATTTTTGTTATTTAGCGTTGCTCTTATTTCACTTTTGGCTAATCGCGACTATGAGAACGAGTAATGATATGATTAAATTGATAAAGGGACACTCACAAAAACAGCCATGCCCAGACCGGGATTCCAACCCAGGAGAAGAAAGTAATAAAATATATACTTTACTCAAACCTCCCGTAGACAACACCAGCACCTGAAGTTTGGAAACGGTACATATACTTCATCTCGGCACATCATCGCAGGTCGTGATGGGCTATTAGAACGACTAGATATAACTATTTTAATTATAGGTAACTTGTCAATTCTGACATGAAATTTACATAAAGTGGCATCCTAATGAATTGGCTCAAAATCCAAATAAGTTATTTTCACATAGTTGAAAGAATGAGAAGAGACTTACCTGATATTCCGTCGTAAGTCCACCACTCCTCCCAGCTCACTCCGCACGACACTGCAAGAAACAAAATAATGATTGTAATAATTTTACCATAACCTGGATACACTGTTTGTAATATCCTTTGTGGGCAAAACTGTGAGAACTTTCCTCCCTCAAGATGCTCGCGGCGATTTCGCGAACAAGGGGACCTTACTGAATGAACATTGGTAACGAAACGTTAAGCTCATCGGGCTCAATTGAATTCCATTTCGGATGCGTGACGCTTCTTTAACTATTAGAAGATGCTATGCTAAGAAAAATCTTGGTTATGATCAGCATTAAGAATTTCGATCGCTCAAATTGAACAATAAACTGAAACAGTGATGAGAGTTGTCGTGTTACCTGCGTTTATGGCTTCCAATAAAGTTCCATAGTTTCTTTAATACAAGGAAATTAGAACCAAACCTTCGCAAAGCAAAAAAAAATATCTTATGGAGTGTGTTGCCCAAAATCTCATTAACGACTAGAAAATTCTCCAAGGATTAAACTATTGAACTCTCAATTAGTACTTTATTTCATGTCTCTTTTCTGCTACTTTTGATTAATCTTGACGAATGATGACCAGATGAAATCGACGGATGCTCGCAAGAAACACCCGGGAACTCTGTGAGCTAGAGCGTTAAGTGGTACTATCTCGCCACCGATACTATCTCGTATGGGTGTTCTTTGTGTCCCTTCATACCATCGAGACATTCCAACAAGCCTAAAGTACCAGAAAAGCGACTCTAAATGACAAAAATACAAAGCTAACCCAGGCGAGTACTCGAGCACGAGAACATCTTTGAAGAGTCGAAATCGACCACTTCACGCGTTCGGGCACAGAGCCACTCTCTTTGAAAAGTTTTGAAATTTTATTCCATAGACTTGAAAGCTATGTTTAGAGGCTTTTGTAAACGTTTGAAATAACTTCGATTCTGACTAAACTATTATAATTCTAATGCACTTCTAATTTCAATAAAAAAAATATTGGAAATAAAGTGACTAAGGTTGGTTCAGTTATATGAGAATAAAACGCTCATATCTTGAAATTAGAAACTATTGAATGTGTCTCCACCTATCGGCAATATTTTAATTATTACGTACGTGCAACTACTTTGTAAGTTTAAAAAAATCCGTGCTGAGCGCTTAGATTTTGAATCAAGCATCAACGGAAGAAACCCCACAAGAACTGACTGAAACTCTTTCTCGTTTTCAAAGAACTTTTCAAGCAGCTTCTCCATCTGAGGTCGCCGGTTAATAAAACACATCTTAATACACTCTACCAGCCTACTTTCTCCGTTCGCTTTTTCCCTCCGTATTTGTTCCTCTTAAGATCCGGATCTCAGAATGACAAGAACCTCCCCCATCGCCCACCCACCCTCAAGTGCTTTTCATTTTCCAAACGCCTGCAATGATTTTCCAATCTCCATGTCCATTGACTCTTGTTTATGCGGTTTGAATGGAATCTGTTCAAGTCAAACATCGGAGCGGGAACGAAAAGTCTTTTCAAAAAAGGCTCCGTCTACCGGTCTTTCCCGAATATCGAGAACAGAGGATTGATTTTTTTTTCGGAGGATGTTAAACAAGTGTTTCGAAATTGAAACATAAGGCACGGTAGGGGGTTCGGCCCCGGGATAGAAAGAAACGATTTGAAAGGAAGGGGTTTCTGAGATTAATGGAATACTTCCACGAGGTACAGGGAACGTGAAGCTTATTTTGAGTTTCATATTGGGTTAATTCCCCTCTGAAACGTGTCTAGGGAAGGAACAATATAATACAACCAGTAGGAATTTAAGAAACCTTCTTGGTCAGAGGAACCAGGCGTACATATAAAATTATTTTTAGGTCTACACTCAATCTCGTTTTGTCATTTTTCATTCTCATCGTTGCAAATCTTATGATTTTCACATAAAATATTAAAAATATACATGTACGAAACATATAATAATAATTTGAATCATACTTTCTTGCTCTTTTATGTCGCTTTTTTCCCACCTTTTGACTAATGGCGACGATGAGGATGAGACATAAAATTGATGAAAGGATACTGGCAGAGAACACTCACGCTCATCCCAGAACTTGAGCTCGAGACCTTCTGTGTCGTGATCGAAAGTCGGCCACCGAGATGGCTTTCATAAAAAAAACCACCCCCAGCCCCACACACAATACACAGGGTGGACCATTTTTTGTTGAACTCGATATATCTTACAAAGCGTTTTCGAAAGAATAGTTAATCGACTTTAAGGGGGATAGACAATGCCATTATGTATGTCTTAGCAGGCAGCCATTTTGAAGGTCACTCAAGTTTTTAAAATTAATTATGTAAGACGAATAAAAAATATTAAACAAAAAATTAAGTTTCCATTTAAGAACTTTGAGTGAGCTTCACATGTTTGTAACAGAATAGAAGTAACATTCTCACAACTTTATTAAACGAAAGTAAAAAAAAGTTAATGATGATTGATGGAAATCTGACTCATAGTTCCATCAATTTATTTGTTGTAATAATACAAATATATATAATAGAGCATATATTTATTTTATTACAATTAATGATAATTGATTGTGTGTAATTTGTTTGCAAGAAAATTTTCAGCAGACTGTAACTTATTGTAACTTACAATTACTATTCGACAAAGTTACTTTCTTAACCAAGTAACAGTAACGGACTTACTTTTAAAAGTAATTTTCCGAAAACTATAGAGTGATCAAAAAGTCACGCAACCCATGGAGGGACTATAAAAGATGTTGGAAATGGCCACCATTCAGTTCCTCACACATGTGCACCCTTTTGATCATGTTCCTGAAGACCCTCTGGAGTGTATCACATGAAATGTTGTCCACAGTACGTTGAATATTCGTCTTCAGTTCATCCAAAGTGTGTGAATGCGTTACGTAGATCTCAGACTTCAGAAATCCCCAGAGGAAAAGGTCCGGCGGAGCGAGATCGGGAGACCTGGCGGCCATAGTGGCTTCGTAATGATGCACCCAGGTAACACAGATTCAAACAAATGTTACATGGGTTGCGTGACTTTTTGATCACTCTGTAGTAATAATGATGAGTTTTCTCTTACCTTAGAAGGACCTTTAGGAAGCAGACAAAATCTGCCTCCCCGGGCACTAGAGAGCGAACCACGATGTGCACCACTGCCTTGCATTAAAACTTAAGTGCAATCCAGCCTCCTTCATCCCACGTTATTTTTAGTGAAAACTATTCTTATCAGCCACGGAGGAGGAGAATGTTCCCGGTTATCCCCTTGCTCCCCATTCTATCCGGTATCAAGTGCGTCATCTCCGCCTTCCCATCTTTTACCCGCATCACCCTCAGGAGTCTTATTCTCATATATACATATTGTCCTCCCCTTCCTCTTGCCATAAGAATAAGTGTTATATCTCCGACAACGTAGCGATAACTCCTTGTCTGTAGAAGGCGAATGCGCTCTCTGGGCCTGGAGAGATTTTTCTTATCCCTTCTTTTTTGTACCTTCCCTTAAAAAAAATTCAGCTCCTTATTTTGTCCCAGTGTTGCCAAATCGTGGATCAAAATTGTGACTGAAAGTTGATAAGAGAACCGTGAATCTTACTGAGCAACGTTTTAAGTCTACTTTGTACTCAGATCGGGACTGGACCTACAGTTTAAACCGAGATCCGAACTACTATTCAATGTGCATCCATCGGAAATGGAACCGGGAACCAATTGATAACAGAGCGGCCTCATGTGTTGTTGGGTGTGGAGACACCCAGATGTCAACGTCCCTTACACATAGTGCACCCTGGATTGCGTTTTGCAGACCAGCGAGGCTCTGGCGTCTGAACTCACGGCCAGTATATCTTCTTGTGTGCTCTCCTTGTGTGTTTGTGATTGTTCTTTCATTCATTTAATCATATCACCATTCATTCTCATCTTCGCGATTACTCGAAGGTGGCAGAAAAGCGAAGTAAAAAAAAACTCTGCTAATTCGGTTCTTTTTTTATCAACATCTAAAGTTAGTGCATTCCACGGACACTTTTTGCAATTACAAACACGCGTGTGTACTCATCAAATGCTAAGTCTCATAATTTAGTACATACCGGGTGTTTCACTTGATATCATTTCGTAATATAATAAAGTTACCAATTCTTGGGCAAATGAGCTGAAAATTTAACACTACGATCTCAAAAGTCAATGTGTAATGTGGTATGAAGACAACTTTGATACATGTCTTGTTTCTAGTCATTCCACACGAATGGCAAAGTCAGCAAGCATAATGTTCGCATTTGGGGCGAAGAAAATCCCAATGCCACACTCGAACAACTGAGTGACTCACCCAAAGTGGCTGTCTTCTGTGCCATCTCCAATAATCTTCTTCATGGCCAGTTTTTCTTTGCGAAAATGTGACCGGCGATGATTCATACCTGGCTCATGAATACACTCATTGCAAACGAACATGAACACTTCATTTTGCAACAGGACGGGGCACCACCTCACTGGAAGCTCACTGTGCGGGCGTATCTCAACGAGACACTGCCAGGGCGATGGATTGGGCGTGCTTGTGATGAAGATGGTCGCGACGCTCACCAGACCTGACCCCTTCTAATTTTTCTCTTGGGCTATGTGAAGGGCCTCTTCTATGTCCCCCCTCTTCCTACAAGCCTAGAGGAAACTCCAGCAGAGAATCACCGCCACACTGGAGACTGTTACTGCAGCGTGTTTGGCAGGAGATGGGCTACCGACTTGACGTGTGACGTGTCACAGGCTGTGCGCATATTGAACACATATGAACAATCATTTGTGAAATCCACATACCTTTGGATTTCTTATTCAAATTTTTATGCATAAATCTTATTGAGTTGAGGATTACACCTGTGTAGTTTCCTATACCTTGACTATGTAATTACTGAGATATTTACAACTGTAATGATATTAAATTTTTTGAAACACACTATACTATATACACCGTGATTACAATTGCAATGAATCAGCAATCTATTGTATAAATATAACATTAAACTTTTTGAACTCTCAATACAACCCTTAATCGCCGCTAACGAACAACGCAGTGGTGTGCCCACGGGAGGTAAAGTTGTTCTTAATCCCCTTGTGATTCAACATTTCTACGAAAAGGACACTATTAAATTATAGAAAGACGGCAAAAAAATCGACCAACAACTAATTTGGAAATTCTGTGCACGTCATTGCAGCAAAAACCAACTAAGTTTAACGTGGGGTATTATAACTTTTTTATACGTATATGACGTCAAACAATATGAAACAATAAGCTCTCGTGAACTTTTTCTTAGCATGTATTGTATCTTGGCGGTTTTAAATTTTATTTATTTATGAAGTTCCAGCTGGTTAGCTTTGCCTTCTAGCTTCCTTGAATGTTGTTTATAGTGAAGGTGTTTTTTGACATTTGGAAGGCTGTTGACGCCGCACAACCGTCGCGGGCGATGAGTGGTCGTCTGGTTATGTCCTGGTTTTCAGGTTTGGTACTTCTTGTTTGTCTCAAGGGATGATCTTCCGCGCTCCTTCAATAACGGTCATCCATCCGAGTAGTGTCCCGGCGTGGCACTGCTGGACATTGGAGATCGCTTGTAAACTGCCGTTTCTTCATTGGAGACGGGGCAGCTTGTGAACTCTTCTTGCAGGGTGGACAGTCCCTAGCAGCTGGACAGTAGGGTTATGGTGATGCGGCTGTTGGGCCCAGAATTTGATATTTTCCCTCATCATGAATTCATAGAGTCTCCATATCTAGTTCTTCGTTGATCTGGACTGTGCCTGTATAGCGATCTGCGCCGTAGATAATTCGAAGGGTTTTGTTCTGGACCAGGTTGAAGGCGATCAAGGTGAATTTTAGAGCTGTGAAGCCACACTGTACAAGCGTACGTGAGAAATGTTCATACTATTTGCTTGAATACTCTTGTGGGTACCCAAGTTGGGAGTGCAGGGCTGCGAAAGACTGGGTATTGTTGTCCTATCCGTTGGTTGTCGTCTATTTGTCACATCCTTCAAGTGCTTCCCCAAGGTGAGGTCTTGGTCCAGGAGTACGCCCAGGTATTTGGCGGATTCCGTTTGAAGGATGTCTTGTTGGTGAATGTGAAGCCGAGGATGGAAACGGTTTCTCTTCTTCGTGAAGGCCACTACCATGCTCTTCTCCGGGTTTACTTTGATCCTCCATTCTGCAGTCCACCTCTCGTACTGTCTGAGGTATCTCTGCATATACGTTATTGACGCTGGAGGAGAAGATCGCCGTATCGTCCGCGTAGACAGCCAAAGTTAATGATGGTGGGGCTGGCATGTCGGCTGTGTATAATGCGTACAAGAGCGGTGATAAACAGGAACCTTGAGGCACTCCCCAGTGATGGGCTTGGGTCCCGAGGTGGTCTTGTTGAAGCGCACAACAAATTCTCTGTTGGTAAGAAATGTTCTCAGTAGTTGCAGCTGGTTCACATGGAAGCCCGATCGATGCAGTTTGAAAAGCAGGTCCTCTTGCCATATTTTATCGAACGCCATTTCCACGTCTAGAAACACTCCCAGCGTGTTGTTGTCCTAACATTCGTAACAAAATGTGTTACTATTTGGTTGTGTTCAGTAGTTGGACATCCATTTCCTCTAAAAATCTCATCACTCTATGTTTGGAGTGAAACGCTAGTCCTTTAGCGTCAGTTGGCGACGGATTTGAGGGTCTTCCCATAGACTCCCATGTTAACTTTGAGACCCCTTAATTCCTTAACCTCAGACCCATTGCCCCTAATACGGTATGCGCCAAAATATACAGTACCGGAACTCGCGCATCTCGAACACGTGGTTGCGTTTGTCGATTGGGCATAGCTCCAGCTGCACGTGTTCGCAGTAGTGAAAAGGAAGTTGTGTTGTGCAGTTGTTGTTGTAAATGGGTCTCTCGACGGAGGAAAACGTATTCCTAGTTGAGCATTATTTCCGCTCATACGGAACCGGTCGTGAAGGTGGACCGAGTTTGAAAAAGGTGACTGGTCTATATGCAACCCAAATGACAATCGTCCGCTCCACATGCCCTAACCTAACCTAACCTTAGATATACTGACAGTTATGCAACCCAAAAGGCACGATTGTTATTTGGGTTGCATATAGACCAGTCACTATATTGTAACGTGTCTTATACATTTGTTCATCTTTTCATTTCAGAACTGTATATTTTGGCGCATACTGTACTTCACCTGTACCTTAGTTAAGATGAGTACTTTCCAAAAATATATGCATTACCGGGCAACTTGTTTAACCGTAAGTGGCCCTTTACTTGTGAATAGGCATATAAACTCCAAAACTGTCAATGTTAGAAATAATGTGTTTGCAAATTTTAAAATATCGTGTCAACTTGTGCAATTTGTCCACAATAGGTCTAGGTCTATCATTTATGGTTAGAGAAAGATGATTGGTTCGCTGATATATACTATCTTCTTCTTCATAGTGTTCGACCCTGAGGCTGTTTTCTTCTCAAGTCTTTCAAAAATGTAATCCTCTCTTCCTTACTCAGGATATCCATGCTCACTTCACATTTCATCTTCCTTCTTTCTCATTTGTTCCTTGTTTCCGAACCTTAGTATTGACGGAAGGGATCGTGCAATTTATTTATGCTCATTTCATATTTAATTCTTTGTTCCTTGTTTCGCACATCACTTGTTCATTCATGGCACCTTGGAAATGGGCGGATGCAATATTTTTAGTTGGGTTGTGTTTCTGTGGTCATGGGATTGATTTTCTTTGTCGCACAGTTTTTACTTTCGCCCATTTTTTCTTTGTCTTTCTCTCTTGTGCTTTCACTCTTTTCTCCTCTGTTTTCACTCTTTTGTCTCTTAGCATTTTCCTTCTCTTTTACTTTTACTATTACTGTTTCATTATCTTTACATTCACCCCTTCATTCTTTCTGTTTCTATTTTCCTCATCAAGTTTCTTCTCCCATTATCCTTCTAACATTATTTTCTCCATTTCATTTTCCAACTCTTTCTCTCTTCTGTCTTTATCTTCAATTTGGCAACTTGTCCTTGTCTCTCGTATCCTTTTCACTCTTTCTCCTTTCTATGTATTCACTCTTCGATTCTTTCTCTTTCCATTTTTTCTTCACTGTCTGTCTTTCTCTCCCTCTCCATTCTATACTCACATTTTCATTGTAATATATTTTTCATTATTTCATCTTTCTAACTTTTCCGTTTTTATCTTCAGTTCACTTCTCTCTCTTTTTCTGTCTCTCAGGTGCTGTCGTGGTGAAACTGTCACCTTGCAATGAAGGAGTCCCGGGTTCGATCCCAGTCAGAAGTACACTTCACAGTGCTACAGACCCTACTCTAAATACAGTCTCTGAGCATAAGGTGGACTTACCAAAAACCTTCTCCCTCATGCTCTTTGTTGTTTGGATATACGTATATTGCACGTTAAGATCTCTTTGTGGGCCAAAAGTTGGGCTATTATTTTACGGTGGGCTTCAGCCCACTCTGAACCCTCTGGTGACGACGCCCAAGGAGTAACAAACCAATAAACTTTGTCATTATTTCCAGTTACAAAGCATGTCGGTTGGCAACACTGATTTCTAGATCATCCCTGTTAACTCTCAACTCGCATCTTCCTCAAAGCTCATCTTCGGCCTTCTAACGCAATAAAAATTATTCACAATTACCTCCGACATCTTCTGAACTGCAACCTTCCAGATCCACTGCCTCACACACTCGATCTTCCTCAATTACTTCTGCTTCCTCTTCTTTTTTTCTCTTGCTCTCTCGCGCTCAGCTAATTCCTTCTTTAATCTCTGGCAGCTCTTCACAATAAGCCCACTGAATATTTCTTCCCTCTTCTTCTTTCATCTCTTCTTTTCATCGGTTGCCTCCATCCGTGTTTTCTGGCAGAGGGAGATTTTTATGAAGTGGAAAATTCGAGTTGTTCATTTTTTGGAGACGAAGAGAAGAGATCAAAACGCATTTATCATAAATTTTAGATTAACTAAGTCATCTCTTCTCTCTCTCTCTCTGTGGAATAGGGGCTACTTAATTATCTTTCGAGGTCTTGGGAAAGGCAGGAAAATTAGATTGGCCATGTTCCGGCGAATGATATGTATGTTTAGTTGGAGGAACACTCGAGATTTCTTAGTCTTTGGGCTGAATCAGCCAAGAAACTTCCCAGGAAGTCTGGTAGAGAGCGTAAAGGGGTGGGGCACGGTTAACTTCTCGGTTTGATTGGTTAAAGTTTCTGTTTGTCAATTTTCAATAATATATCGGATAAATTAGTTACGAATACGTAAGAAAATGTGTTAGTTTCGTAAGAGTTTGGCTTGAAGAAACAAAAGTAAATTCCGTGCAGATAATATATTATGTCTGATAAATTTAAGACAAAATTTTTAATTTAACTTCACAAGATGTACTTAGGAAGGTGGAAGAAACTGATAATTAGACAGTGATAAAGTGGGAGAAGAGCTAAATTTGGAAACTCTCTTTCAGACTACGTCTCTTCTCTTGATGCTAAGGTGAAAGGATTTTCGAGGAATCTCCTAATGCAAGGAACGTGGTAGTCGTGCTATTGAAAATCATTGTCAAGAGTGTGTATCTTGTTGGGTTTGGAATGAAAGAGGAAAAAAACAGGTGTAAGTTAAACTTATGCCATCACAGGCAAAGTACCGTGTCTGGCATACAAATGATTTTACGAATTAGAATCATTCAAGCAAAGCTGACTATTTGTTGTAATAATATAAGTATGTACGAAATATATACGTATATGAAATATTATGTACCAGTAACATAAACATGTAAATCTTCATATGTATATATTTTATTACTTAATTATCATTAATTGTGTGTATCTTGCTTGCAAGAGGATTTCCATCAGAAAGTAACTGTGAAAGTAACCGTTACTTTCCAAGCCAGTAACTGTAACTGAGTTACTTTTTAAAATGAGTAACTACAGCTCAGTTACTTTTAAGAAAGCAACTTTCCGAACACTGATTAAAATACGTTTAGAAGTAGTACAGAAGATAAGTTTGACAATTAGCATGAAGAAAACTAAATACATACTTATAGGGCGAAACCAAGTGTTAGGTAACAATCAAAGCTCAATTATACATAATGACCTGTTTGAATTGGTTTCTGAATTATAAATTTTGGTAGTAACATTAACGAATGAAAACAATATTAAAGAGGAAGTTAAAAGTAGGTTTAATTCACGACTCTGTTTATAAACTTTCATCACCTCGTTTAATATCAAGGAATCTAAAGGATCTAATACGACAAGATAGTAATTATGCTTGTAGGTTTGTACGCATGTGAAACGTGATCCCTTACACTAAAACAGGAAAGTAGTGTAATTGATGATACTATAAACTCAACAAATGATGAGCCCCCTCAAGCAGATTTGGCTACACTTAAACCTTGCTCAAGATGAGCATATGAGCTTTTTGCTCAAGTGTAGCACCCTGTCTAATCCAAGATTTTTGTAAAAATGCCCTCGGGAATTTCCCGAAACTACAGTGTACAAATGATGAGCCCCCTCAGATTGATTTGCCCACACTTACAAAAGGCACTTCTGTGAGATTGTTGTCCATAAATTTGTTAAAAATATGCCCCTCTTGATATTTTTTTTGGCTACACTTAAAACTAAGCCCCCCTCACCTACACACCCACACACACACACACACACACACAAAGCATATTGTTGAACCCAACTGATATTTTTTATTAAGTATAGAGTTTTGATTTGAACCCCAAGAAATTTTATATAAATACCAAAGCCAAAAATATTCACACACACACACACACACACACACACACACACACACACACTAAATATACAAAACACACTGCTGAACCCAACTGATATTTTTTTATTAAGCATAGAATTTTGATTTGAACCCCAAGAAATCTTATATAATAAACAACAACAAAAATGCCTAATCAAAAATATTGTAATCAATGCAATAAGAATATATCCAGCCCCAATTGGGTTAAGCACCAAAAGAATTGTAATCCAGACAAAAGCAGAATTCTCACAAAAACATGCCCAAAATGCTATAGAAAATATAACATGAAATATTTCACTTATGCTTGTTCTGCACAGTCATCAACATTTCCAAACAAAATTGAATGGAAATATTTGTGTGATTGCCCTGTATAACTTAGATTGCAAGGCCATATTTTGTAATTTGCTAAACCAAGAACTAGACCCTGTGCACCAGAAACAGGCCATAAAATGCCTCTCCACAAATTATGTGAGCATTATGGAGCACACAATACATTTTACAATTTTGAGAATCTCAATTTAAATTCAGGAACAAGAGATTTGGATTTGATGTATCTGGAAATATCCCTTTTTTTCAAAAAATGTTTGCATCTTGAATCAACCTGCAAACAATATTACATGTTAGGCTGGGCTATCTCAACAGCAGAGGCATGCAACTTAGTGGTTTCCCGCACTCACACTCTGTAAATATATTCCATGATTTTATTATCCTATTAAAGCACCCAATGCTGCAATTTTTAAATTTTTGCTGAAGAAGATACATTATTATCTCAGTCATGTTCAACATCTGAGAATTGTATGCATCAAAATATTGCAGGTGATGATTAAAATCTGCACCACTATACAACATCTCACTGTCTGTTGTGACAAATTCTGACCTATGGAACCTGTCCAGATGCATCAGCAAAAATCTGAAATGTTTCCAGTTTGAGCTCTGATTGGGAAGGATCTCAAAATCATAGAATCTCCCCACACTTGCATGATTTGAAAACCATCCGCCATAAAAGGAAAAATCAAAATAATAATAAAAAAACAACAAACTGTCCCACAATTCTCCTGCAAGAATTATACTTGTGGCACTCAAAATCAGTGATGTATTTCAAGTTTAGATAATTGAATTTTTGTGTGCTGTTCAGGGCCCAGCGGAACTCTGTTTCATTATTGGTGGGGAAATTGCTACAATTTGTTTTCAGAGCATAGGATGAGGATTGATTCATATCCAAGCTTGAATTGGATGCATTACAAATTTAGAATATCTACAATTTATAATGATATTGAATTTGTCACAACAGATGCTGGCCATTTGTATAGTGGGGATGATTTTGATCCTGATTGTGTGTGGTACTCTAAACATATATACCTGAATGAGATTATAATGTATTTTATAAGACAAAAATTCAAAGATTGTGATTCTGATTGTATTGCAAAAATTCTAGGTGGGAATAATCTTAGCAGAAGATGCAATTGTGGGAAACAATTGTGGGAAACAATTATTTAAATTAAAAATATTTTCAGACACAGCAGAAACAACAGACACAGCAGGGACAGCAGGGAGTGCAGAAATAGAGCAGAAACAGGATTGTAGGTATAGAATGAATTTTTTGTTCCGAACATATTGACTGTACAGAATAGTGAAAGCCTAGATATAAATATAACCCATAGATATTCTGTTGCCCCCACTTGCAAGATGTCTGAAGATTATATTGAAAAATATATAAACAATCAGTATCTTGTCTACAGTATATATGAAACAAATGCAAGAGATTTTTCAGATACTTTTAATCGGAGAACTGTTTGTTTTGAAGAGAACCCATATGTCCCCACAAATTATGCAAGTGAGCATCATAAATGCATTGAATACAAATCAACAACTTGTCAGCATCCTGGGGAATTATGTCACAGAGATAAGCCTTGTAGATTTCAAAATTGTTGTTAAAATTTCAAATAAAGGCACAAAATGTTATGTCAACAAGATTTTCAGACCTGAGCTAAGCACATCCCTGAGCAGCGATGGGATCCTCAGGTTCTGTGACAACATTGTGATCCCCCCTGAAAATAAGATCAATCTATTCAAGCTCAATACCCACAAATACAATCAGTTGCTCAGGTATGTATACTCTATGATACTATGATGATTTTTATGTTATGACCCTTGTAGGAACAACAAAAATATATTTTGTAGAATTTCGGGACAAAGCACCTGATAATATCATCACATATGAATACATAGAGAATATAGGATATGCATTCATCAAAAATTCCAAGACCTCAGCAGAAAAATCTAATTATATGAGCTCTATCAACTATGTTGATTGTTTCTCTACAAAAATTATATACAATTCAGAATCTGTAAATGCCATTGTCTCATGCTACCTCCTTTTCAGAACAGCAAAAAATAACACCGAGAGGGTTCTTGCAGTTGAGTGCTTCATGCAACTTGACAGATTGGAATATATTAAATTGAAAAAATTACCCCATCTCATATACAATATTGTTTTGGATGAAACAAGTGACACTGTAATTGTTCACTGTGTAATATCTTTGATGGGCCTTGAATCACATAAAAACAGTTTCATCTCAAAATTTGCAACAATCATAAACAATGAGGCTGTATCGGAATGCATTGAGTAATGGGTTTTCATGATTCTGTTCATTGCATATTCATGCCAGTGTGTAATTATTAAATATGCAGAATTTTTTTGACAGAAGAGCAATCTCAAAATACATCAAATCACAATCACTTATTGGGGATTTCAGGCTTAGGTTCTTGAATCTGTCCGAGCATGACCTGTTCTCTGTTGGGAATGAAACTGAAATGCAATGGGTGCTTTCAAGTGATTTTGCCTTTCACTACCTGTCCCTGAAATCCCTAATAAGATTTGAAATATCCATGTTCAATACATGCAAAAGAATTGTTGGATTTTTTGTGCATTATTCTGTAGAGTATTATTATTGGCATTGTGGATTTGCAATGTATGATGATTACTGGTACAACAATTGCAATGAGAATTGTTTTGTGTACAGAATGGACATAATTATGCCACAGAGTCTAAACTGGATCCACTATAATATCACCAACAGAATTTCTGTACCTCTACCCCTGAATCATATTGAATATGTCACCACAGATGAGGGCAATTTGTATCGACTTGAAGATTTTAAGCCAGGCATGAACAAATTTTCAAAATATAGAAATTTCAGTGAGATTCTAATGTATATGTTTCGGCAAAAATTTAAAAATTGTGAGCATGAATGCATATGCCTGTCACTTGAAGCGCACAACATACAAAATACATGCCAATGTGACAGGGAATTGTTCACATTGCCACTAAGCTTGTCATAATGCAGAATTTTTTGACAGAAGGGGAATTTCAAAATACATAAAATCCGAATCACTTGTTCAAGATTTTAGGCTTAGGTTCCTGAACCTGTCCGAGTATAATTTGTTTGCAGTTCAGAATGAGACTGAAATGCACTGGGTTCTTAACAGTGACAAGAATTTTCAATACTTGTCACTGAAGGATGTAAGCAAGTTTGAAAAATGTATGTACAACAAGTTTAAGAGAATTTGTGGATTGTTTGTGCATCACCACACTGGGAGCTATTATTATTTCTGCAGGTTGAAATTGTTTGATGAATGTTGGTACAGCAATTGTTGTGATGGGTATGAAGATTATGATTTAGAGCTCATGGCTGATCAGAGCTTAAATTGGGTGCATTTTAAATTTTTGAACAGAATAATTTCCAATCCCAATCTGTTTAATAGGAATATTGAATTTGTGACCACAGATGATGGGCACTTGTTCAGTGCAGATGATTTCCACCCGGATCTTGTTGGGTATATAAAGCACAAATGCCTAAATAAGCTTGTTCTGTATTTTCTGAGGCAAAAATTCAGAAATTGCAGCAGTAAGTGCCTTGCACCGTGCCTAGACAAAACCTCTTGGAATGAAACATGCAGGTGTGGGGAACAATTATCTAAGCTCCCAATAATACATACATAGTTGCCACAGTTCCAATTTTGCAATATTGTTCAGCAAACATGTATCCCGGGCAGTGTGATTTGGAAATAAATCGGGATTATCAGCAACAAAAAAACAATATTATTAAGCATAGTGTTGGGCATGCTCTTAAAAAATTACAGCATTGCATTTTTGAATGTGTCATTGTTTTAGAAGGATAACACACAGCACTTGTTGCAATGTTTTTTGAGAGAAGGAATTTGTCACAATATATACAATCGGAATCACTGTTGGAAAGGTTCAAGCTTGCATTTTCCGATTTATGTGAATATGATGTGTTTGAAGTTAGAAATGAGACAGAATTTAGGTGGGTGCTTGACAGTGACCATGAATTTGGATGCATACATCTGGGATTGTTGGGCAAGAAGGAAAAATACATATATCTGTTGCACAGGAGAATTGTTGGGCTGTTTGTCGGTTTTTATGATTGTTACAGAAAAAATTATTGCTTCACAAAATATTTTGAATCAATGTATTGATTTCATATCCCATTTGACATATCTGAGAACTGGAAACATTTAAATTATGATACTTATTTGAAATCCTATGATGATTTTGAATTTGTAACCACAGATACAGGCTTGGTGTTTTCTGGTGCGGATTTTGTTAGAAGGGAAAAATATATCTCAGGGGTCATAAATGCAAATGAGATTATTCTGTATTTGCTGAGTTTGAAGATAAAATTTCATGATTTGAGATATTTTGAACCTTTAAACTGCAATTTTTTGCAATCTTCAAATCTCAACCTCAAATTCTGATCGGGAGGTACACAGAGCCATGTACAATTTCTGTTTATATCTACATGATTGCTCTCCACAATTGTGTAGGTGCACAATAGGATCAATGCTTTTTGTCATTTTTTGACAAAAGAGATGTTGCAAAAATATATTAGATCTGAATCTCTTCTTCCTGATTTAAATATTAGATTCTCAACACTCTCAGAATATGATTTATTTTCATTCAATAATGAAACAGAGTTCCGCTGGGCCCTGAACAGCACACAAAAATTCAATTATCTAAACTTGAAATACATCACTGATTTTGAGTGCCACAAGTATAATTCTTGCAGGAGAATTGTGGGACAGTTTGTTGTTTTTTTATTATTATTTTGATTTTTCCTTTTATGGCGGATGGTTTTCAAATCATGCAAGTGTGGGGAGATTCTATGATTTTGAGATCCTTCCCAATCAGAGCTCAAACTGGAAACATTTCAGATTTTTGCTGATGCATCTGGACAGGTTCCATAGGTCAGAATTTGTCACAACAGACAGTGAGATGTTGTATAGTGGTGCAGATTTTAATCATCACCTGCAATATTTTGATGCATACAATTCTCAGATGTTGAACATGACTGAGATAATAATGTATCTTCTTCAGCAAAAATTTAAAAATTGCAGCATTGGGTGCTTTAATAGGATAATAAAATCATGGAATATATTTACAGAGTGTGAGTGCGGGAAACCACTAAGTTGCATGCCTCTGCTGTTGAGATAGCCCAGCCTAACATGTAATATTGTTTGCAGGTTGATTCAAGATGCAAACATTTTTTGAAAAAAAAAGGGATATTTCCAGATACATCAAATCCAAATCTCTTGTTCCTGAATTTAAATTGAGATTCTCAAAATTGTAAAATGTATTGTGTGCTCCATAATGCTCACATAATTTGTGGAGAGGCATTTTATGGCCTGTTTCTGGTGCACAGGGTCTAGTTCTTGGTTTAGAAAATTACAAAATATGGCCTTGCAATCTAAGTTATACAGGGCAATCACACAAATATTTCCATTCAATTTTGTTTGGAAATGTTGATGACTGTGCAGAACAAGCATAAGTGAAATATTTCATGTTATATTTTCTATAGCATTTTGGGCATGTTTTGTGAGAATTCTGCTTTTGTCTGGATTACAATTCTTTTGGTGCTTAACCCAATTGGGGCTGGATATATTCTTATTGCATTGATTACAATATTTTTGATTAGGCATTTTTGTTGTTGTTTATTATATAAGATTTCTTGGGGTTCAAATCAAAATTCTATGCTTAATAAAAAAATATCAGTTGGGTTCAGCAGTGTGTTTTGTATATTTAGTGTGTGTGTGTGAATATTTTTGGCTTTGGTATTTATATAAAATTTCTTGGGGTTCAAATCAAAACTCTATACTTAATAAAAAATATCAGTTGGGTTCAACAATATGCTTTGTGTGTGTGTGTGTGTGTGTGTGTGTGTGTGTGGGTGTGTAGGTGAGGGGGGCTTAGTTTTAAGTGTAGCCAAAAAAAATATCAAGAGGGGCATATTTTTAACAAATTTATGGACAACAATCTCTGGGCAAATCAATCTGAGGAGGCTCATCATTTGTACACTGTAGTTTCGGGAAATTCCCGAGGGCATTTTTACAAAAATCTTGGATTAGACAGGGTGCTACACTTGAGCAAAAAGCTCATATGCTCATCTTGAGCAAGGTTTAAGTGTAGCCAAATCTGCTTGAGGGGGGCTCATCATTTGTTGAGTTTATAGTATCATCAATTACACTACTCAGGAACACAAATTACGAGTATTTGGCATGTAAAATTTTAAATAAAAATATGTGGGCCTATAAGAGATGAAACAGGCGAATGGAGAAGATTACACAATAGTGAGTCTCATATTCATCACCTCATAATATTATATTAATTTGATGAAGAAGACTTTACATATATAATCAGATGAATTTCCATTTCAAAGAAACATAAATTCTGGACATAACAGACATGGGGTCACCATGTTTCCAAGTGGCTGTCATAACAAAAATTTGCCACATCGAAGGCACAAGTGGTGGTCACAAGTCTCTGAGGAATCTTAGAAAGACGGGGTCCGAGTATTTTAAGTTTGTACAGAACATTATCTTGAATTCTTCATGTGATTTGCAGAATGTCCAGTGATTTTTTGTAACCAGACATTAGTTTATTATACTGTGTCGAATAATTTTTCACCACAAATCATTAATCCTTTGATTTCATGGAAACGTTTAGTGTCAAGAGAACTAAACAATAGCGGTCTTGAACGCGCGCAAACCTCTGACACTTTTGCGCTCAGAACTGAACCTGTGTAAACCTTTCACGCGCAAGAACGTCTCGTGCAAATGAACAACAGTTTTTGTGCTTACTTGATTTTTGTTATTTAGCGTCGCTTTTCTACCACTTTTGGATCATCTCGACGATGAAGATGAGTGATATGATGAAATTAATGAAGGGGTACTCACAAAGAACACCCATTCCAAGAACGGGATTCAATCCCTGGACCCCTAGCATCGTAGCGCGCTGAGCTAATCTCCCTTTAACAGAGGTCGGCAGTTTTTGTACGTGTGCAATCCCGGGTACATGTGTGACACGCAGATTCATACATGATAAGATTTAGTGTTTGAAATAACCATAATTTTTCGGAAACATTTCTCCTGGAAGACTAAAACAGATCTGTTTGTCGGTTCCCTCTTCGATTCTTGGATGCCAGGAAAGCACAAAGCCTTCAAAGTAAACTTTTGGGCCAGCGCCAACTAGAAACAAAGACGCCTAATGCTATGATTCTTCCAACACCCTATTCACATATTTGTTGTACGTGATTCTTTGTTGACAAGGAAGCCGCATTTTGGCACCACTCGCTCGATAGAACAACGTATAAGATTCGCACACCAAACGAAAGGGTGTCCAAGTCATTCTTGAACCTCAGTTGTCTGTGGTAAGTATAGATCCTCTTGTGATGCGACTTTCCACTAATTTATGTAAATTGTTCTCTTGCCATCAATGTACACATGTATCCACTGTCACAAGGAAAATAAATGTACATTTGCAAAAGTAACCACTGTCACAGGGAAATAAATATCCATTTGCAAAAGCATCCACTGTCACAGGGAAATAAATATGCAAAATCATCCACTATCCACAGGAAAAGAAATATGCAAAAGTAACCACTGTCACAGGGAAATTAATATTCATTTTCAAAAGTATCCACTGTCACAGGGAAATAAATGAAGGGTAAGGGGAAAGAACAAGGAATGTCACAAAACCAGTTTATGGAGAAAACGACATTGTAATACTAATCTTTCCTATGTTCTTTCACAGTACCTCAAATATTTGATCGTCTCTTACAAGCACATTTCTCGTTTCATGCCAGTGGTTTTTGTACAGTTGTTTAGTACAAGTTCCAACCAACAGAATGAGCTGCAAATCTCAAAATCGAAAAAAATGGACATTTCTTGTTTTTTCCCCTTTCCCTTCAAATATCCATTTTCAAAAGTATCCACTACAAGAAAATTAATATTGCATGCGCACATGTATTAACTGTCATAAAGTAATGGATATAGCATTTATACAAGCATTCACTGTCACAGGGAAATAAATATCAATTTACACAAATATCCACTGTTACAGGAAGATAAATATTCATTTTTAAAAGTATCCACTGTCACATGGAAATGAATATAGCATTTGCACAAATATCCACTGTCACATGGAAATATAGGTATATGCATCTGTAAAGGCATCCACTGTTACAGGAAAATAAATATGCATTGACAGAAGCATCCACTGCCATATGGAAATATATATTCATTTACATAAGCATCCACTGTCACAGGAAGATAAATATGCATTTTCAAAGGTATCCACTGTTACAAGAAAGTAAATATAGTATGTGCACATGTATGAACTGTCGTAAGGAAATGAGTATAGAATTTTCACAAGTATCAACTGTCACAGGGAAATAATTATAGCATTAACCCAAGTATTCACTGTCACAGGGACATAAACATATAGTATTTTCACTAGCATTCACTGCGAGAGGGAAATAAATGTATCATTTACAAACGTATAGACTGTCATAGGAAAATAAAGATAGCATTTATTCGTGGTAATTTTTAGCTTTGTTATTAGTATCCATAACAACGATTCAATATATATTATAACATTAATATCCACGGATTCAAATTTCTATGCAAAAACTTTGAAATTTAAATTATTATTATTATTATTATTATTATTATATAAAACTTAGCATACACGGTGGAGAGTTGTTAGTTGTGCTAGTTAAGGTGTTGTCTTAACCTGGAGTCTTAACCACAGATTCAACACAATATGAAACTTGCGTTGAAAACGTCCCTAGCTGAACTGAATAATTCAGATGTTGAACACCGGCAAAAAAGAATGTTTCTGTAGAAGATCAGCGGCCTCCCAGCCTCCATCACCCTGTATCCGACACTTCCTTCTGAACACCTTCCAACAACCGCGAATCCAGCATCCTGACGTTAAAAATTAACTCCCCACCCCAACCTTTCTTCCACACGCACATGTGCGTACTAAGTTGAGTTGTGCGTGGCGGATTCATAAGCTTGTTGTTGTCTCTCTCACTCTCTCTTTCCACTTTGCGCATCCCCCCTCCCTCCCTCCCTCCCCTACCCTGAATGAGCAATGAATGGATTAATTTTAGAATAAGAGTAATTTGGAGCATCTTTTTCTCATGATACCAGCTTCTCCATTCTCATTTTTTTTCTACTCGTGGCTTCTTCATCTTTAATCTCCACATCCCCGTCCCTCTTTCGTCCTGTGAGATGCTGAAGGATCCAGAAATGAGATAAATTGTTTGCCTTTCCCTCGCATGCCACTGCCTACGAAAAAGGAAAGAAATATTAAGTATTCATTTTATCTATTTTGACAAGGCCGTGTAATGGAAAATTATATACGGCGCTGACTTTTCGACAAAGAAGTGAATAAGGCTGTGGCTTTGTAATCCAGGGTTCCCGGCTGGTGGACGGAATGCGGCTATTACATCCCTTCCGGAAGTCTAAAATTAATAGTAAGGCGTTAACATAAGAGTACAAACCATAGTATTCAATGTCTAAATTATAATTAGTGCCGAAAACAATTAATTTTCAATCAATTTAAAGACTGTTTGATGCCCAAAAGCTAAAGTTAATGGGTGAGTTCAACCCCAGAAAAGGCCGTCTCACTTTGATGGCTACAATTAAGAAATTTATAGCACAGAAAGACACACACAAGAAGTAAAAGAAGGAGGTAAAATTGACAGGGAAACAGAGGAAGAAAGATTGATTGATTTAGTTTATTTTACTTCGCGTTTTGTGCCTCTTGGCTAATTTGCGAAGATAGGGATGAGTGATGAAATGATGAAATTGATGAATGGACATTCACAAAGAACCAAGCCCGAGCGGGATTCGAACCCGGGCACAGGAAGAAAGAAGATGGAAACATAGGAAGAGGTGAAAGAAAAGCAGAATATCAAGGAGAGAAACAGTCTAGGCAGGAAATGGATAGAGAGAGAGAGAGAAGATAAAGAAACTCTGAAGGAGAGAATAGGATGAGAAAATGAAATAGACAAATAACCGAAGGAGGAAGAGGAAGAGAAAGGGAGCGAAATGGAAAGAAATGTATAGAGAAACAGAGGCGAAACGGAGAAAGAAGATATACAGGGTGTTTCCGGGCTGGTGATACAAACTTTCAGGGATGATGGAGAAGGGCACGTGTATCAATTTGAGATAAGGAACCCTTGTCCGTAAGCGTCTTAGTCGAAAGTTATAAGCGAAAATCGGTGTATGAAGATGTAAAACTATTTATTACTTGCACAAGTTTCACAAGCTGCTACATTCACAACAGTTGTTCAAAGTGGCGTCCCCTAGCTTCGCTGCAGGCGTGACATCGTCGCACAAAGTTCTGACGTACCCGTTGGAACAACCCCGGGCTCGTTCGAACAATGTCACAGGCAGCGAGAATTCTTTCCAGGAGATCGTCTTCAGCAGTATACTACAGGTGTCTCGTACACAAGACTTTCCACATGACCCCACAAGAAGAAATAAATTGGGTCAGATCAGGTGACCGAGCTGACCACGGGACAGCTTGTAAAACTTGTGCAGGTAATAAAAGTATTACATCTTCATACACCGATTTTCGCTTATAACTTTCGACTAAGTCGCTTGAGGACAAGGGTTCCTTATCTCAAATTGATACATGATCCCTTCTCCATCATCCCTAAAAGTTTGTATCATCAACCCGGAAACACCCTGTAGATGAATGTAGAGAGACAGTGGAAGAAAGAAAGAGAGAGAGAACTGGGCAAAGAGATAGTAGGAAAACTGGAAGAAAAAGACGAAGAGATGGGCGAAAAGAAAGAGAAAATGTTACCTACACAGCACAAATCTCCAATGGATGTCTACAGGATATCCACAATATCCAGATCACATGCAAGAATATTATTGATATCAATTGGACTTCCATTAGATATTTAGTTTTGGATATTAATTGGACGTCCACAGAATATCCCGTCCTGGATATGCATGGGATATCCCGATGTCTGCATGTTATTGAAGAAAATGACATTAACGTTTTAATATGCTTAGAAATATTCATTCATAGTGTCTAGCGATTCAGCTATATAGGACTCAAACTGTGATTGCTATGTTACGTAACTCCAAAGCTTCACCCCAAAGCACGGACTCGTGAGTTGGTCCATTGTCTGGCGGAACGAGTCTCATGGGAGCAAGGCCAGGTGAAAGTTACTTTGTTACGAATCGTTGTATACTTAGCTCGCCATACTACTTTCCATTGAGGACGCAGAAATGCTTACACGTGGAAATAAAGAAAAAGCTGAAAAATACTGAATACTTTACTTATCATGGATAATTGCATGATTAAAAAATATATTTAAGGTGTGTTTTTCTGTTTCTCTCTCTCCCCCTACACACACAGACAGAGAGATAGAGAGAGAGAGAGAGAGAGAGAGAGAGAGAGAAATACATGTTATGAAACATATGTGTGCACTAGATCATTGACATGGTATATCTAGACTAGGATGTTTTTTCCGTATCCAAAATATGTGCGAAATATCATGTCCAAACGATGGCTAATGAAAGTCCAAATTAGATCCAATTCTAGTCCAGATATCGACAATCAAATGGAAACGTTCCATTTATGTTATATAGGTAGCACTGAGGTCGAAAACGTGTACATAAATTACCAACAGAACATTTATAATGTAAATTTCCTGCATATCCAATGGACGTCCCTAGGACGGAATATGGATATCCAATGGGCATCTACTACATATTCCTGGATGTCCCTTGGATATCTAATGGATGTCTTTTGGATAACTTCTGGATATCCAATGGATATGTACTACATATTCCTGGATGTTCCTTGGATATCTAATGGATGTAGTTTGGATATTTTCTGGATATCCATTGTACATCTACTACATATTCTTGGATGTCCGTTTGATATCTAATGGATGTCTTTTGGATATTTTCTGGATATCCATTGGACATCTACTACATATTCTTGGATGTCCGTTTGATATCTAAAGATGTCTTTTGGATATCTTCTGGATATCCAATGGACATCTACTACATATTCCTGGATGTCCGTTTGATATCTAATGGATGTCTTTTGGATATCTTCTGGATATCCAATGGACATCTACTACATATTCCTGGATGTCCGTTTGATATCTAATGGATGTCTTTTGGATATCTTCTGGATATCCAATGGATATGTACTACATATTCCTGGATGTCCGTTGGATATCTAATGGATGTCTTTTGGATATCTTCTGGATATCCAATGGACATCTACTACATATTCCTGGATGTCCGTATGATATCCAGAGGATATCCAAAAGGCCTCCATTAGATGGACATTTGTGTGCTGTTTAAGCAGTAACCTTGACCACGGAGACGGATTCCACGTGAAATTATCCCATCCACTTAGGCGAAAAAAATCCTTTGGCAACGTCACAAGTCGTGCAGTAGAGACCCCAAAACCGGCCTGCATTTAAAAATTGAAATATTGCAATAGCATTGATTCAATGGCCAATAACAGAATTAGCCATCAGATTGGCATTAAGGAGAAGGTCTTGAGTTTCATCAAAGAGAGGCGAAATTCGTCATACCGTATCGGTATCAAATATCAGCAGTACAATGGAATTGCAGAATTTCAGGAACTCCTTCCCTTTTTTTTTGTCTTCTTCCGTTCTTACCGCCGTCTGCTTTAATCAGATTTCCCCCGCAGATGATTACATGGCGGTTTCAGTGCGAACTCGCGCCCACCTTGTGTCCCAACACTGTTCCATTTATTTCTTCCTTTTCTTTTTCTTTTCCTTACCATCCCGACGCGAGGGGGGTTTCTTTTTTTTTTGTTTCTCAGCATGGATCCGGGGGCTGTTATCGGAAATCGTGCCTTTGCCTTCCTCCGCCCCCCCCCCCTTTCCGAACAAAAGCCCCGGAGCAGGTGGCCCGTCTATTCGATTATCTTGACTCCGGTTCCGTAGAGAAAACTTTGTCTCGACGTTGCCAAGTTTCGACGCATAAGCAGACTGGGAGGGGGTGAGAGAGGTAAGGAAAGGGGGGAAATAAATGCTGATTCTCCTCCCTGTCTACGGTTTCTCCTCCTGTGGCTCTTCCTAACCACGTGACTCACAACTAGAGCCTCGAATTCTAGGCACTAAAAACTGCCGAAATAAGCAGGCGAGATGGCATTAGAAATTTCTATAAAAATATGCAAAAATAGGCACTGAATTTTCCCCATCAAACTCAGAATAATATGCGCTAAAATATCGAAAAAATGGCACGATAATATACACTAAAATTTTCTAAAAAGCCACGACAATAGGCACTAAAATTTCTAAAAGGATATGACAATAGACACTAAAATTTCTAAAAGGACATGACAATAGACACTAAAATTTTCTAAAAGGACATGACAATAGACACTAAAATTTCTAAAAGGACATGACAATAGACACTAAAATTTTCTAAAAAGCCACGACAATAGGCACAGAAATTTCTAAAAGGACATGACAATAGACACTAAAATTTTCTAAAAGGACAAGACAATAGACACTAAAATTTCTAAAAGGACATGACAATATACACTAAAATTTTCTAAAAAGCCACGACAATAGGCACTAAAATTTCTAAAAGGACATGACAATAGACACTAAAATTTCTAAAAGGACCTGACAATAGACACTAAAATTTCTAAAAGGACATGACAATAGACACTAAAATTTTCTAAAAAGCCAGGACAATAGGCACTAAAATTTCTAAAAGGACATGACAATAGACACTAAAATTTCTAAAAGGACATGACAATAGACACTAAAATTCTTTACGATGTACGATAATAGGCAATAATTTTTCAATAAAAAGGCACAATAATAGGCTCTAATATAAAATAAAATTACACAAAACGCACTAAAATTTATTTTAGAAATGTATCATAATAGACACTAAAATTTTCTAAAAAGCCACGACAATAGGCACTAAAACTTCTAAAAAGCACTACAATAAGCGCACAAAAATTTTCTAAAATGACACGTTAATACACTAAATTTTCTGTAAAAAGGTACGATAATATGCACTAAAATATTTGAATTAGTACAATAGGTACTAATAAATCTGAAAAGCAACGACAATACATCCTAAAATGTCTAATAAGGCATGATAATGTGCACTAATATATCTAAAAATAGCACGATAATTGGCACTAAAATATCTAAATAGGTTGGGTAATAAGTATTACAAGTTCTAATGGAATAATGAACGGCACCATGTACTGCTTTTTGATCTGCGCACGCGCAGAGGGCTACGCACATACCGCTGTACATTTCGTCTTACTCTGCGCATGCGCAAGTTGCTATTGCGCGTATCTTCTGAGCATGCGCAAGAAGCTCTCGCGTATATCTTGTGCGCAGACGCAGAAGGCTGACGCGGATATTTTCCGCGCACGCGCAAGAGGTTACCACGCATATCTTCTGCGCAGGTATTCACAGCATCGCTGCTCAAGCACTGACGTCAGTGAGGGAGTTGACTATTAATATAAATTCAGTGTAGAAGCATGCAATAGGCAATGAACGCGAGGCGGAACAGCTAAATCTACAGTGTTCCATGAGCAGCAATGTCGACTGAACCACAAGCTCGGCCGCGGCGCCACTGGAATTCAAAATGGCAGGACCTGGCTCTCCAGACAACGGCGACCCATTCTGAATGTCTATGGCATAAACTTTCCAACCGTTCCTCTATGGCTATCACCGTGCAGCCAGCTTCGAAAGTCATCCCAGGCTTTGTACATCGGAATCGCCAAAATTCTGACGTAGATTGCTTTCTTCAGGCCCCGCGAAAAAAAGGGGGCCGTCAGAATGGATGCAATCGCGAGGAATCAATTTCCGAGGCAGTTACCAGTTTTATAGCGTTTATCAAACTTCAAGACACGTTCCGCAAAGGCAGGGGAGGGGAGTGCCTTACCTGATGAATTTCTGAATCCAATTGATTTGGAAACAGGAGCAGAAGAGGAAATGACAACATTGGTGGAAAGAGGTGAACGCGAGAAGAGGAGCTAAAGTGAATGGCATCGTGCTGACCAGGGATGAAGGAGAGTTTTTTTTTTGTTTTTTTTTAAGAGGCGGGATCCATATGAAGGTTCCTCGAGAAATAAACAAGTTGAAGTTGCCTCAATAGAGTGGATGTATTATTCTCCAAGAGTGCTAATTTATTTATTTATTTACATTAATGAACTCAACAGCCCAGTTAGAGAGTTCAGAGATAAAGGTTTTCATACACGCTTCAGTGACTGTTTTTAAATTGTATATATGGCATAGAGAACAAATCAATATTTTTGTTACGCTTTTCTAAGGCATTGTAGAGAACACTGATTCTCCAGATAGGGGATTTCTTGGCAATGTTTGTTCGCGCTCTATTCACAAAAAAGGTTTGATGATTGGGTCGCGTCTTATTGTTAGGAACGCGTAATTTAAATTGTGAGATCCAAAGAGGAGAGCGAAGTTTTCCATTATATATTTTCCAGAGCAGCAGCAGGTCGCGGACTGTCCTTCGATCGTCAAGCCTGTGCATTCGGAGCTCCTCTATTAGATTACTGTAAGAATCAAATCTGGGATAAGTACCTACAAGTTTATACTTCATATAACGTAACATTTTTGATTGTACTCGCTCTATTTTTGTAGTCTGTACTATACTGTCAGTGTTCCATACAACAGACCCGAATTCAAGTTTTGAACGTACTAATGAGTAATATAATACCTTAAGTGTTTGGGTGTCTCGAAAGTCTCTGCCCATTCTAATAATGAACCCGATAAGTTTGTAAGCGTTGCCTATTACTTTGTTATAATATGGTGAATGAAAGTTAGCTTAGAGTCAAAATATATTCCTAGGTCCTTTGCCGTTTCAGATTTTTTAGATTGGTATTATTAAGTTTATCTTGAAAATTTAAGATCGTTCTTTGTTTAGAATATGTAACGAAATAGCATCTGAACCTGAGGAGAATTTCTTGCTGATGCATTGCTTATATACATTATTGGACTGACTGACCAATGAGATGTATTATTTGATACTTGTAATCGAGAGGCCTTTCGTTACACCAAGTCACATCCTTGTATTTCTCATAGTTTTCCAAGAGAGCAAATTGAGAAAATTAATGTTCGTCTCTTCATTTTTCAGTCCACGAAATCATGTATTTGCATATTATACATACTGTATATACACATACACACACTTATATACACATAACAGCCGATCTTCGTGGCGGAGGGCTTAGCACAGTGCCCTACGACTCCAAGGTTCCCCGGTTCGAATCCTAAGCGTAGGGATGGGTCTTCTTTTCGAGTGTCCCTTCATCAATTTCATCCTCAACTTCGCGATTAGCCAAAAGTGGCAGAAAAGCGAAGTAAAATAAACAAAATCAAACTAATCGAAACCAAAGGTAACAAAATCGAACTATCAAAAAATTATGATATGATTTAATTTTAGGATATTTTACTTCTTTGATTTTTGGCTGATCGTTACGAACCAATCAAAATAACTCAGAAAGGCAGATTTACAACACCAAATACGTACCAGTCAAGAAAAGGTTCCCATTCGAAAATTACGGGGGCTTCCCCAATGGTGCAGTGGCGTCCTAACCTTATAATCAATGGCCCTTGTGTTCGATACCAGGTGAAGCTACACAGCACATTAAACTCTGGGTCCAGTCCCTATTAGCCTATCTGTTCATGAAGTGCACTCACAGAAAAGCTCAAAACAAGAGTTTAGTAAACTACGTACTTTCAAAAAATCAACCCTTTTTGAAAGGTATCCAATTATACAACGCGTTATTAAATTGTAATAAAAGTATTGAGAATCCATGATCTTTAAATGTTACAACCGCCTTTCGGAGCTGAACTCCTACCAAAATCTGGACCCATTTGAAGTCCTTAAACCTCGGTCGAACATTAACCTGTTTTCAGTATTCAAAATAGGACAACGTAATTCGCTCAAACAATACGTTTATTCAGACAGGTAAGTGGCTTAACTGCATTGTTTGGATTCAACATTAGCTTAAGATTTAGTGTGTGTGTGTGTGTGTGTGTGTGAGAGAGAGAGAGAGAGAGAAAGAGAGAGAGGTTCCCTCCTTTCTTGATGAAAATGATAATATGAAAATTCAACTAAATTAACTTCCGTTGGAATGATCAAGTAATCAATTCACAACCTATCAACAGTTATGTTCACAAAATAAAGATTAAACCAATATTTTAAATACTTAACTGAAACCTGAGGAGTGAAGACAAGACGACTCATTCTCTCACGACTGCCGGTAGACAAGGGCCGTTTTCTTCCTGCACGTGCACCTCCACTTATCCACCAATCAGCGCCCTTTAGTGACGTTACTTGTGACGTCACTCACTGTTGCTAAATTTATTATATGAGCACCCACACCTCAACAAACCAAAAAATTTACAGCGGTGATCGAAGGTTTATAATGTACAATTAAAAAGTTACTGCCAATGAAGGCCTTCTTGTGTACAAATTGTGTTAATGGCAAAAACTTTTTTTAAGCTAACAAAATATGCCAATATATTTATTTGTTAACATAACTATTGTCAGCATGTTTACTATATGGGCATCCCTAGATAAGCCCACTATATTTTTTTAAGTATCCCTCACTTCCTTCCTAGGATTTACATTTCCTGTTTAATCAAACAATCAGAATAATGGTGAAAGTACGCACTTTCAAATTTCGACGTTGTCGCTTTAATAAAAGTATCAGTAATCGCGAAATTATAGGAATCATTATAGGTTATGTGACTTTTGGGACACCCTGTGTTATTTCAGAGTATCCATGACAACTGTTAGTTGGGTCAGGAGATCACAGAGCAATAAAGACGGGCGAGACTCCTCGGCGCCGTTTTTACTAAGGGTGTGGTCCCCGACTGCGACAGATTAGGGTTCTCAGAGGGGGGAAGGAAGAGAGGAGGGGAGGGTGTGGGGAATACATCCGCTGTCGTTACCGCCAGATGTAATGAAGCCATCGAGGGTGCGGGGGCGGGAGAGAGGGCGCTGGTGAAATGTGAGACCACAACACAGGACCCTGTGGTCGCCCCGAGGTCTTCTGTCCAATGCCTATTCCATTTGTCACCCCGGCCAATGATGCCGTGACTGGATGCATGGTGGTGGGAAAAATGCTGTTTGAGTTGCGAGCGTTATCAATTGATGATTTTGGGTTTTGGATCTCGGTTTTGGTATGAATCGTCATTAAAACACAATGGTTATTATTAAATTATAGCAGCTGTGTCCTCGGATGTTTACGTGTTGTCCCCGAGGAGTTTTCGGATGATGCGTGGGTTTGGAAATACCGAGAGATTATCTGCATATAGGAATATGAGGACCATATTTTGGTTGTATATGTTTGGACCTTGGACGTCGCTTGGGGTCAGTCACGACAATATATTTCCCTATTTAACGTTGCCTTTTCTTATTCAAGTTATAGGACAATATATTTGTTTATTGTAGGTCACTTTCGTATTTCTTTAAATTAATCATGAAAATATATCTTTAATTTTAAAACAACACGTTTCTATTTCTTTAGAAAAATCACAACATTATATTTGGCTATTTAACGCATCTTTTCTATTTCCTTAGGCTAATCAGGACAACATTTTTGGTTATTTAACGCTTCTTTTTAATTTCTTTAGGGTAATCAGGACAATAGATTTGATTATTTAACGTTTCTTTTCTATTTCTTTAGGGTAATCAGGACAATATATTAGGTTATTTAACGCTTCTTTTCTATTTCTTTATGGTAATCAGGATAATATATTTGGTTATTTAACGCTTTTTTCTATTTCTTTAGGGTAATCAGGACAATATATTAGGTTATTTAACGCTTCTTTTCTATTTCTTTATGGTAATCAGGACAATATATTTCGTTATTTAACGCTTCTTTTCTATTTCTTTAGGGTAATCAGGACAATAGATTTGGTTATTTAACGCTTCTTTTCTATTTCTTTAGGGTAATCAGGACAATATATTTGGTTATTTAACGCTTCTTTTCAATTTCTTTAGGGTAATCAGGACAATATATTTGGTTATTTAACGCTTCTTTTCTATCTCTTTAAGGTAATCACGACAATATATTGGATTATCCAACGTTGTTTTTCTACTTCTTTATGTTAAGCCGGAGAATATTTTGTTATTTAATGTCGGTTTTGTAGTATTGCATGGTTAATCACTAAAATATATTTTTTCATGAATCTTTACCTTTATTAACGTTATTCGCGATAATATTTAATTTATCGCCAATTTTCTACTTATTTAGTTGAAACCAGTAAATATACAGGGGGCGCATAAAGGTTGTTTACAACTTTAGCCTGCATTAACAAGAAATGCAATTGACAAACAATGCATACTATGGTTTATATGATGAACCAACTTACAAAGTTTTGTCTCAGATTTTTAATTAGCCTTATTTTTCTATTTCAGATGACAGGAGCAGCATAATTTGAAAATGTCGACTGTTCAGGACAAAGCACAATGCGTAGCATGGTTTATTGAAACAAAATCGGACACTAACTTCAGTACGTGATGGAAAAAAGACACAGCCCTTTCATCAACAGACATGGAAGTGATACGACAACATCATGCAGGCAGGCAGTTTGGATGTTCAATGTTATGTGGGTCGGCGTGGAGTAAGTGAGGATGACATAGAACGCATTCGGGTGTGTTTCTAGCGTTCACTACAGTGAAAGTTGTGACAACGTACTATAACAGGTCAAATTTTCACTTTACATCCAGTCCTCGTAGATGCCTCAAATTATCACTATATATGTTCACCATGATAAGGTGGTCAAAGTTTTCTCTTTACAGCTTAATGCTACAGTGTGTGGATATATGGGGATCCGTACTACTAGATAACCAGTAATATTTTCTCGCGTGGAACAGCTTGCAACAAAACGATCTGCGCATGCGCCAATCCATTCACTTCAGGCACAGGCCTCTAATTACAGACCGAAAACTGGTGAAACATGAAGTCAGCAATTAAATGTAGTCATCGAATTTTACATTAAATGGTTAATATGGTATTTTATAAATAGTAATTTGCTATAAATTTATGCAATTCACAACATATAAACATACACATTAATTGTACATACCCATTGATACATTGATTCTGGTGTAAACTCTTATAATGCATCACTACCCGCTTCCCAAATTATGAACGACAGACCGCGACCTACGTACATGGACGAAATCTGCTATCCCATTTTAGCCAACAAATTGACTCGGAAAAGAGGGTAAGGGAGAGGGAGAGGGAGAAAGAAAGGAAAGGAAATGGAAAAGAGACAGAGAGCGAGGATTCTCTCTCTCTCTCTCTCTCTCTCTTTCAAAGGAAGAAAGAGAGAGAGAAAGAAATAGAAGAGAGAGAGAGAGAGCTTTACCCCCGAAAGAGGAGAAAGAAAAGAGAGAGAGAGAGAGAGAAAGAAATAGAAGAGAGAGAGAGACCTACACCTCTCTACCTCACGCGCTGCCTCTCCTTTTCCTTTAGAGAGAAAGAGAGAGAGAGAGAGAGAGAGAGAAACTCACTCTCTCTCTCTGTCCTCCCCTTTTCTTCTCTCTTCCTCTTTCTCTCTCTCTATCTCTCTCTCCCCATTCTTCCTTTCTCTCTTCTTTCTTTCCCTCCCTCCCTGTGTGGGGGCGGGAAGGGGTGACTCTCTCTCTCTCTCTTATCTCTTTCTCTCTCCTTCCTCCTCCTCTGGGGGAGAGAGAAAGATGACGAAAGAGGAATGAAAGAAAGAAGGATTTCTTCCTTCCACCTCTCTACTTTTTCTCTTCTCTTTTCGCTTTCTCTTTCTCCTCTGAAATCTATCCCCTCTCCCTCTTATCTTTTTCTCTCTCTCTCTCTCTCCCTCTTTTTTCTTCCTCCTCTAAAGAGAGAGAGAGAGACTCTCTCATTTTCTCTCATTTTTCTCTTTCTTCAATTCTCTCTCTTTTTTTCTCTCTCTCTCTCTCTCTAAGACAGAGAGAGCGAGAGAGAGAGTGGGTTCACTTTCTCTTTTTATCTCCCTTTCACTCTTTCTAGAAAAGAGAGAGAGAGAGAGAGAGATTGAGAGAGGAGGAAAGGGAAAAAACTCTTCAGGAAGTTCAGGAAATTACAAATACACAACAACAAAGACACTTAAGCATAATTCAACGGTTCACCGAATTATATACAAGCAGGAGCATGTACGACAAAGACTTAAAAAATGGACAACTTTCCTTAAAAATATCAGGAATATTAGAGGGAAAGTTAATATTTAGCATGTAAACTATATAAATGTTTATTATTTATGGTGTTGTTCGTTTTTTAAATGATAAAACTACGCAGATATAGCTATAAACACCAATATGAAAGGTTTTAGCAGCCGCGTTGGTCTAGTCGGTAGGGCGCCTGACTGCCACGCGGTAGACCGGGTTCGATTCCCGGGATCGGTCATCTAAGGTCGGATTTTGTCTGGCCTTGTCCCCGCATAACGCGGTTCTGGGGCTCACTCCAAACCATCAAATCAATGGATGTGGGATGGAGGGTGTGGTACTGATCACAACGCCTACAAGATGGTCAAGACCGAAAATGTGTGGGGTCCTACCCCCACATCCCCTAAATGTGCCTTCATGGCACTGTGCTATATGCACGGAGAACTTTACTGTATGGTTTTATTGAGTAAATACAATCAAAAGTAAAAAAAACTGATGTCACTAACACTCAGAAAAACGATGAATTCACAATTACCTAATCACAATGCTTGTTTCAAGGTCAATTTATCGTCATAGAAGCTAATCGTGAGTGCACGTAAAGTTTGAATTAGTATCGGGACCACTACACAATGTGCCTCTATTGGGGATAAGCGGGACGCGCTTTTTCTTTTTCCCAGTCAACTTGTGAATGCGGGTTCATTACTTGGAAAATTACTGTGCTCTGATTGTGAGAATATCTTATTTGCGCTGTACGTTAGATTAGGTTAGGTTAGGTTAGATTAGAAAGCAGCAAATTTGCGCTGAAAATAGGAAATAAGATATTCTCACAATCAGAGCACCGTAACCTTCCAACAGCCAATCAGAGAGCAAGAAATGAACCCGCATTCACAAGTTGACAGGAAAAAAAATCGCAAGCGGGACAAGACCTACGCTGCAAGCTTTACCCTAACATGCTATGCAACAGCGTCACAGCAGTGTATTTCCGGTTGTATGCTCGTAAGGATACGGAGCAGGTTTTTACAATTTAGAGCAAAAACTCTCGCACAAGCCATGCCGACATATGCCAGTCATACCTTTGGTCATAAAGCGAGATGAAAAAAAGCAGAAACGCTATTCCGAAAGGCAGATCTGGTGGAGGAGGGGGGGGGGGACACAAATCAACTGTCTAGATTGTTTACACAATTGGCCTGTAATATTGTTTGGTTAATTGTCGACCAACGACCCGTTTCATATCGGATTTCGCTGGCGGTGCTTCCCGGTCAAGTTATGCAAATGGTGGGCGTACGCGCGCGAGCAGGACCTCTGACGGCGAATGTTAAACACAAGTATTTGTCGTAAATCAACACAGCATTGGGGGGGGGGGGAAAGGGTGGGTGTTTGCAGGAGGGTGGGAGGAAAGGGGGGTTGAATACACATAAATTATTGAAACAGATTAGAGAATATGTAAAGTGTGGAACGGGGATATAGTCCTACAATTCGTTCGCCGAATTCGTGTGACACGAATATTAATAGTCTGGTGCGTAATATACAGGGCGATTCACTTGAAATTCATGTAAATACTTCCAAACTGAACAAGAGATTAGTGGTAACGTCGTCGCCTTATGGATGCACACAGTGGTTCGGATCCCATTTTAAACTGTAGATCGACCCCCGATTAGCCTTTCTGTGCATAAATTGGACTTACAACCAAACTCAAACAAAGCATTAGAGTTCTGTGCTTGTAGGAATGTAAATTGTGGCATACACAAAATTTAACACATAACATGGTATCAGCATATGCTAGTATCATTTTGTAAGAGATATTTAAGAATCAGATAGCAATTTTATAGTCTCATTCACTTTGAAGGGGGATTGTTAGGTAACTAAACATACCAAGAGTTATTTCCTAATAATATAGAGCAACTGCCTCCCATCTCTGCATTTCTAACTAGGATTAGTTTACGAAAGAATGCCCGCCTCTGTGGAGGAGTGGTTAGCAGAGCGCGCTACGGTGCAAGGGGTCCCGGCGTCGACTTTCGAATTCTAACCTGGACATGGGTGTGCGTTGTGAGTGTCTGTCATCAATTTCTCTCATCGTCATCTTCGCGATTAGTCAAAAGTGGCAGAAAAGCGAAGTAAAAATAAACCAAATTAATTATTCAAAAAATTTACTCAAGGATGAGCGATCCTAAATTGCCCCACTAGCCTTGCCAATACGATTAACTAACTATCTAGTGAAAGTTAGTTGCGAGGAATTTTATTGAATGCGCCCTATTAATGAAATTATATCGCCATATTGTGTCCGCAATCCGACCTTGTCATTGACGAGCCCCAAAACAGCTTATGCGGGAGCATTAAGGGAAATTTCAGACCGAAGCGACACGCGACTTGGGAACGATCCAATCAACAGTAAGGTATCACACAGTTGCGACATGACAGGCAGCACAAACCTGCGTTGGATTGGTGAAATCATCAAGCTATAAGTATCCCGTGTTGCTTCTCGCTTCGCCTGTCTACCCCTAAGGGAGATTTTAGACCAAAGCGACACGCGTCGCTTGGAAGCGAATCATCAGAAATAGGTTCAACCTTCCGAACCAAAGCAACACGACAAGCTGCACGTGTAGCGTGCGGCTTGCGCGTCGCTCGGACTGGGTCGTCTCCTCATTACTGTGCATCGTGTCTTCTCGGTTCGTTGTTCCTTCATGCGCTGTGAATATTTTGCTTTAGACTTACAGTACCCGTGTAGCCTGTCTGAAGTGTCCCTAACGCAACTGCCATGAAAATGAAACTCGAGTACATCCTTTCAGTCAGACTAAGCGAGCTTTAACATCGAAGTGACAAAGCTACAGGTGACGCATGTCGGTTTGGAACAACGCAATCAAGAGCAACATTGCAGACCGTAACGACATGACAGTCCGCACAGGCATGCGTTCTAGTGGTGAAATCCTTAAGCGATAAGTGTCTCCTCTCGTTTGATTCACATATATACAAGGTTCGTTCAAAGTGAAAAGCAATACTTTTTTGTTTTCAGAATTTTTATTGCGAACGCTGAAATAATTACATTATCACTTATCAGCATAGTCCTGTTCTAGTTCAATGCACTTATAGGGCCTCCCCGATGGCGCAGTGGTAGCGTCGTCGCCTTTAATCAAGGGGTCCCGGGTTCGATACCCGGTGGAGGTACAAGTGGTTCGGATCCCACTTTAAACTGTAGGTCCAGTCCCGATTAGCCTTACTGTGCATAAAGTGGACTTAAAACAACAAATCAATCAATCAAATCAATGCACTTATGCCAGCGCTTGGCAAGCGTGCACATTCCGCGGGTAAGAATAATTATCGACGGGTGCCCAGCCACTCATGCACCGCCGACCGAATCTTGTCGTGGTTCCGAAACTACCCTCCACTCATCGTATCCTAAAATGACCCGAAGATGAGGGAATCCGAAGAAGACAGTTCGGGTGAGTATGGAGGGTGTGGAATAATTTCAAACCGCATGTGACCTCGCATTGTCGTGGGGAAGACACGTACACGCTTTTCGGATCATGTTCTCCACGGCTGAAACGTTGTCTTGCGTGACTATCGTGAATGCTGGGCCCATGCGAGGAGAATCCTCTACACCAGTTACGCCGTTCTTGAACTTCTGTACGACTCAGACACCAATCACCATACTGAAGTTCCATCAGACGACAAATCTCTACAAATTTCTCGCCTCTGCTAAACAAAACCCCGCACCACTGCACCGCTCTTGCTTGGAGCACTGTTTCAAAGCATCTTGTCGAAATGATTCCCAGGCTCCTATGCGCGCCACAGGTGTTCCAATGCCATCTCCTCGTAGATCTTCGTATATCTGACACACAATGATATCTGTCGTACACGCGATTTGTAATACAACTTTTCCGGTTTCCCACTGTATCAACTCAATATCAAAAATTGTAAAACAACCAACAAACGCCCTGTAACGCGGAATAGAAATATCGAAAGACCTGAACGAGCATCATTTCCCTACCAGATCGCAGCGCGGGCGGTCTCGCACCACAGGTCATAACACTGGTCCAACTGATAGATCACCTAGGTAACGACCTATGCAACACATGGGGGACCGGCGGTCGCAAACTATGCGGCCAATTAAGCCGTCGAGAATGTCGCTGGCATCAACAGCCCTCGTGGATCAAAGAGGAACTAATGTCCCCTCGGTTGACGCAAGTGTGGACCAATTTGCCTCCCTCCCATCACTCCAACGCCCCTCCCCCCTCCTCGGTCTCTCTGCCGAGTTGGAATTACAAGAGTCATTTTTGGACCGCCCTAATGAGTCGTTGATAACTAACTAAGTACTTCGTCAGCAGTCGCAAATCTAAACTTGCACTAGCGATGTAATACATGTTGCTTATGTGCTTCTAACACTGGGCGACGGAGCAAATATCCATCAGGGAATGAAGAAAGAGCAGAGATAGGGAACATAAGGATAAAAAAGAAAACGAAAGCGAATAAAATAAGATAAAGGGATAAAAAGGGAAGACAAAGTAAAGGAAAGAGAGGTAGTAAGAGAGAGAGAGAAACGTAGAAAGATAAAGTTAAGATAAAAAGATAAAAAGGAGACACACTAAAGGGAAGAGAGGTAGTAAGAGAGAGAGAAACGTAGAAGAAAAAGATAAGATACAGAGATAAAAAAGGAGATAAAGTAAAGGAAAGAGAGGTAGTAAGAGAGAGAGAGAGAGAGAAACGTAGAAAGAAAAAGTTAAGATAAAGAGATAAAAAGGAGACAGAGTAAAGGAAAGAGAGGCAATATAAGAGAGAGAGAGAGAGAGAGAGAGAGAGAGAGACAGAGAGAGACAGAGAGAGAGAGAAAGAGAGAGAGAGAAAGAAACGTAGAAAGAAAATATAATAGAAGAGAAAAAGTTTGATAGGTTGATTTGTTGTTTCAAGTCCACTTTATGCACAGAGAGGCTAATCGGGACTGGACCTACAGTGCGATCCGAATCGCTGTGCCATCTGCCTCCACCGGGTATCGAAAGAAAGAGAAATAAATGGAGAAAAAGAGAGAGAGAGAGAACCAATTCCTCAATACAGCAACAAGAATTATCAACTGTGGCAGAACTTGTTATTAGAACGAACTGGTGACGTAATGGTATTCTGGTTACCCAGTTCCGGCGAAACTCTAACCCTAGACCCTGAAGGTTCTGGGTTCGAGTACTGGCTATGAGATGTGCGTTCTATTGTTCAGAATTAATCTAATCATTTTTCATCTTCATCGCGCTTGGAGAAGTGGTTAGCACAGCGTTCTACGACTCCAGGAACTACTGGATCGAATCCTGCCCGTGCATGGGCCTTCTTTGTGAGTGTTCCTTCATCGGTTTCATCTCTCATCTTCATCGTCGCCATTAGCCACATATGGCAGAGAAACGAAGTAAATAAGGAAGAAGAGCGAAGTAAAATAAGCCAAATCAAACGATCAATCAATTTGTTTATGTTACTTCATTAGTTATTCTATTGATGGATCGAGTTCGGTTACAGAAAATATTGATGAAGACATTTAAGATATTGGCTACCGACCATCAGTTCGAGGATTGGTCATTTTCAAGCTAAGTGACTTGAAAATGAAATAAATTGTGGCTTATCATATTACTGTGTTGCAGTTTCTGGAAATCTCTGATTCTGTACGAAATTAAGAAACAGGTCATTTTTATCTAGAGTACATTCAAACCTATATCGTACCTAACATCTCCACCACGTAGCATGTCACCCTGTGGAACTTGGGATCGAACCAATGGGGAAGAACCTTATTCCCCAAATAACAACACTCATTGGCTGCAATGGCCCTAAAAGGCCAGAAGTGAGGTAACGAAAGTAGTATGCATTTAAATGACATGGTTGATAGTTTTAAAACCCAATACTTCTGACCGACTGAGAATGGTAGGATGGATAAGGGATGAACTTACCACGTTCGGTCCGAATAGCTCTCTCCTCTCGATGTTACTTCTCTCGGCTATGGCAATCAAAAGATCCCCTGCTCCTTGATTCCTACCTTTTGTACCTGTAGCTGCGACCTTCGTTCATCTAGCCCATGTAGAGCCACGCAGCTTCCTGTCTTAAGAAACCACTTCCTCAACAGTATATAGGGGCAGGTTCTGACACGTTTGGACAAGATTCTATTATGAACTGGATGTGTATTGTCATACACTTTGCCCGAACCTTTCCCTTGTTGCATTACATGAGAGTAAGACAAGCCTCATAATATTGTGTAAAACTTACCAGAACAATGAAATTTGAGTAACGTAACACTTCCTCCTTGTTTGATATAAAGGAGTTATAATACGTATGTAATGATGAAGCCTAGCACACATTAAACAAAGAATAATGGAATTTTTTAAAAAATATCAATGAAGCTAAAAATGTTACAAGATATGGCTTCTGACGTAGCTGGTCTTATTTCAACACAATATTAATTATAAAGTCCGGTACACCACTAGATAACTGATGTTGAAATGGTGATGCTTTGCACACGTGTATGTTATTTCAGAGGGAGACTCATGTAATTCAGAATGCCATTGATTGGTCAATTTGGTTTATTTTACTTCGCTTTTCTGCCACTTGTGACTAATCGCGAAGATGAAGATGAGGGATGATGATGATGGGGCATTTACAGTGAACACCCATGCCCAGGACGGGATTCGATCCCGGGACTCACAGCGTCGTAGCGTGTTGTGCTAACCTCTCTGCTACAGAGGTCGACAGGCTTTAGTAAAACTAAGCCCAGTCAGAAACGCAGAGAGGGGACAAGCAAAATAGATTTTAGAGTTTATTTATGTTACTAGGCAACAAATCTCGGCTAGTTTAGGTACCTAAAAATTCGCTTGAAAGTATATGAGGCTATACAATCACATTCTCAAATTTCTCTATACATTGAGACTAGCATATGTTGATATCATGCTATATGTTAAATTTGGTGTGTGCCTTACATTCCTACAAGCTCACAGCGCTAATTGTTTCAGTTTAGTTGCAAGTTCAATTTTGACTTACATAACACTTGTCAACAGTGAAAATGTATCTTGAACGAAAGCAGCTAATCTTTATGTTTTCAATGGTGCTGATCACGAAGCATGTCACTACAAACAGAAAGATTGGCCTATGCGTGAATCACTTCAACCTGGAAAAGATAATGTTATTAACGAAGCACTTGTCGAATCAAGCACAGTTATACTCACTGCTCTTCATGTAAAACTGGACCTTATGAAAAACTTTGTAAAGGCCATGGATAAGACTGGGGAAGCATTTTTGTATTTGCGTAAGTCATTTCCACGTCTCAGTGAAGCCAAAATAAAGCAGGGGTTTTTCGTTGGTCCGCAGATACGCAAACTGTTCAAGGATAAGCATTTCAATAATATTCTCGCAGGTGATGAGAAGTTAGCTTAGGATTCCTTTGTTCAAGTGTCCACCAACTTCCTTGGAGGTAAAAAGGATCTTGTGGAAAATCTTCTGCAGTGCTACGATAGACTGGGGTGTAACATGTCCTTAAAGTTACACTTCTTACATTCTCATTTGGAATTCTTCCCCGAAAACTGTGGTGCTGTTAGCGACGAACATGGGGAACGCTTCCACCAAGAAATTTCGGACATGGAGGAAAGATACCAGGGAAAGTGGAGTGAATCAATGTTAGCCGATTACTAGAGGCACATATTTTTGGTAAATAAAAAAGCAAAATCTCGGTACAAAAATAGAGTCGATTTCGGGTTCAAAAGCGGTAAATAAAATAAAATTTTGGAGTAATAGTGGTGAATAATTACATCAAAAGTGCTATATATATAGCGTCGAATGACATGGGTACCTGGGGGAAACCCTGGGGGGTAAAGGCGGTCAGGGGCGTGATGCTGATCACATCACCCCCACTTACGACCGGATCAAGAAAGTGTGGGGCGTTACCCCCACAACCCCTATACGCCTTCATGGCGTGGTGCTAAGCACAGGGGAACACTTTACCTTTTTACCTATATAAGATGACATTTTGGTTTTAAAATTGTGAATATAATCCTAAATTTGATTTAAAAACTGCACTTATTACACAAAATAAACTTATCCCTTCTAATAGCACATTTATATAGGTACCAGAGTATTAAGTTTATTCCTGTGTAAAGGGGTCCATTTTTTGCTTCTCAAATATTTACAACAGAACTATTCAATTTTGCGTCAATTGCATAACTCGCAGGATACTTCAGACTTCAGAAAGTGTTGCATCGGTATATTTCGTGTTTAGGAGTCAATTTCGCATTTTGCAGTTCATTTCGCATTATTTCGTGACAAAACAGGGTAGAAAAATGCACCTCAGACCTTTTAGAAACATAAAAAATGAACATTACAGCATGTTGTTTCATATTTCGTGTTTTCGTCAAAAACGAAATTTTCATGCCTCTACCGATTACTGTTGGACACTCGTCAGAGAATCACCAGCAACAGAATACAAAGCGATTGCGCCTTCAGTGACCTTCCTCCGAGGGAGAACAACAAGGTAAATACATGCATAAGCTTTTAAGGTCAATTCTGAAAAATTGAAATAACAAAACTCTAGAGCCAAACTTGCATTTTCATGATCATTTTCAGGTTCAGCACCCTCGAGAACATAAAGATTAGCTGCTTTCATCAAAGATACAGCAGAGGGAAGAGGCAGGGAAGAGCAACACAAAGGTGCAAGATAAAATTACAAACTTTGGAGGCGAGTAGAGGATACAAGGGAAGACTTCAAAATAATCGAATGAATTTATGTGCCTCATTATCGGCCAACTTGTAGCGAGGGATCGGAGAGGGTGGGAGATCCCACCACCCCCTCTCTCTCGCTCTGGTTCCCGCCAAACCCTCCCCTGGGTCGCTCTGCACTGGCGCTCCGGCCGCAGATTTTCGGTCAAGGCGAACGCAAACTAGCGCTACGGCGGGTCTTATGCAAATTTTATGAAGGAGAGGTCCCACTTTGTGAACCGCTTCGCCAGGAATGAATAATTACCGCGAGTTGCTTAGCTGTTGGGGTGTGATTGCGGTTTCTGCCTGAACGAGAATAGGGCCGGGGCATGTAAGGGCGGTCGGTTAGGTGCGTTGGGCTCGGAGATCCGGTTTCCTCCCACTTTTACTTCCCTTGTCGGAGGGCGAGGGACCCTCCCAGTGTGGCCACGGCATGAAAGGTCTGCGGACAGACAGCTTACCGTACGGTTCCTGAGACAGCCGCACAGGAATCCATATGATTTCTTGATTTTCTCTCGCGGAAGATAAGTATCAAATGAGGATGCTCATAATTCCTATTTTATGTGGCTTCTAAGCAACGTTGGTTAACAGAAGCGATGTGGAGAAAGGGATGAAGTGACTCCCAAGCCGGGATTCGAACTTGGAAATCCGATTCCCAGCATGAGAGTGGATGCTGTCAACATAAAAATTATGATTTTATGACCTTAGAGTTTTGAAAATCATTAAGTACTTACAAGTGAATAACATAGCTGTTGTGATGTATAATATCAGACGTAAAGTATGCCACTAGTACAAACTATTGTATTTAGCGCACTACAAATTTCCTGTATCGTTTATACCGTCAGCGTGAAATACAAGTAAATAGTCCGTTGAGAGACCATCTGATTCCGTAGTTCCAACAATGATATTTTCCCCATCATCTATTCCACCATTCTCCGAACTTCGTGCCGAAGTGGTTAGCACAACGCACTACGATGTCAGGGTCTGAATCGGCTACAGCCGGATTGCGCACTCTTTTCCGCTTTTATCAGTGATATCTGATAAGCCGTTGACAAGCTGTCAAAATGTACAGGATTGAGCACAAGAAATGAGGCGATGTTGTCAGATGTGAAATGTTCTCAAACCGTTCTCACTTCTGTTGTGTTTGTTTGTGTGTGGACTTACACGTGTTTTTGCAGTCATTAACCTAACCTAACTTTTGAGTAAATTGGTATGATTTACTATTTTATTTCTAATTTCTCTCTCTATTCTTGTCTAAAGAAAAAACAAACAGTTTTGCGTACAGACTTTAAAGCTATCAAAGTGGCAACGTTGGATCAAAATCTGTGCGCAAAACATGTCAGTGAGATTTGTGCGCAATCCTGGATTTAAAGTGTGCGCAATTCGGTTGCGGCGTTCGAATCCTGACCTAGACTGTGGTGGTCTTTGTGTCTCATCATAAATTCCATCCTGTCATCACTCATCTTTATTTTATCGAATAGCCAAACGTGGTAGAAAAGTGAAGTAAAAGAAACCGATTCAATCAATCATTCCATCATTTATCCTAATCGTTAACTCAAGAGGAACAAAGAAAGATAAAGGCTAGTGTATTTTACTTTGTAAGTATCCTTTCATCAACTTAATTTAATCAATTAGCCAAATCTGGTACACAAGCGACGTAAAGTAATAATGCATTACAATAATAGTAATTGAAGTAAAATAATTAAGTAATGTCGTTATCTAACTCTCTGGAATGAAACATCCTCGCTGTACCCAGAAATTACCTTTCGCGTGTGGAAGCACTATGGAAATTCGTCCAAAGCTTCCCTTAGCTTGTAACGACTTCACCAGCTACCGAACTCTGTCAGGTATGAAATGCGATTGTGAATTAGCGAGAATATCCTAGAGATTTTTTTAAAAAAGTACTATTATTTTCAGGCATGGGGTTTGCAACATTGCTTTTACCTAGAGTACAGAATCCTGTCTTCCACTTCTCTACCGCCTCCTTTATGGACATAAAACGGTGCAGCCTGTGCGGTGTAGTACGTCCGGCTGCCAACTTGACAATGAAATTCTGTTAGTTCCGAGTACAGACACTGGCTTACGCTAGTGTCGCGGGTTGGGAAAGGTATATAAGAGCGTGCTCCTGACCAGAATTTTAGTTGGCTGGTGGAAGCCGGCTAGAGCATATCGACGGCGCGTCTTACTGCTTAGGCTGTGCCCAGTGATTGATCTATGCAATGAGGATGCTCCCGAATACTGTAGGTTAGTTCACGGTCTTATGCAATATAAAGGTGCCATTGTCTAAAAAATATAGCAACGTACACACTGCTCGTTCCAGGGTTTTGTTTTAGTCAGTCATGTAACAGGGATAAGTTTATAGTCTGGAGATGCTCTCTGTAATAATATTTATTTTTCATCAAGGTAAAGTTTCCTGAGCTCATTACACAGTGCCATAAAGGCACACGGGGTGTGTGAAATAGTTTATGTCTCCAAACACTTACGATTCCAGAGCAGCTTTATGTAGAGAGATCACCTATCCCGGAAATAGAAACAGATGTGCCACGTGACACGACCTACCGACAGCACGGGTAAAATTCTGAAGCCAAGAGGCCTATCTGAGATAAAATGGTAATAAATATTTTAAGTGCATTTGATTGAGAAAATGCTGTACATAACCCTGCTGTAGCAAAGTGCTGTAATTGTTACAAATATAAAGGCGAAAAAACGTAATTAATTGAATCCAATAGGAGCAGCGTGGCACAATAGACAATGTAGCTGACTGAGATAAAAATGTCTAAAGATATTTCCAATTAAAAAGGTATTAATGAAGTATTAAATTCCTTAGCTTATGTCGAAGTTTTCTTGATGGCGTAGTGGTAACTCTGTCACCCTGCAATCAAGGGGTTTAGTCTCAGTTGAAGTACAGTGGAATGCATCCCTCTTTAAACTGTAGGACAAGTCCCGATTAGCTCTTTGGCTAGACTTGTGGTTGTATAATATTGTAAATTATGAATCCTCGAGATCCCTGTGCTAAACTTAATTACCAGTTTGGCGTAAGTGAATAAGTGTTAATTAACTTTGAGAAGAGAGTTGCACTTGACCCAAAAAGCCCTGAGATAATTACAGAGTTTGGTTCTTCCGAGAAAGCGAGTTGTGGGGAAACTTGTGACGTCGTGTGGACGCTGCACGAGCTTGGCCAACAAACAAAGGGCACCACACAAATACAAGAGTTGTTCATAAAGTAAATGCTCAACACTTTTAAAATAGAGAATTGTTCATTCAACATTAAAAAAAATTAACACACATCAAAGATACATGTTTCAAATGCATATGTTAATTTTCTACAAATTCTTCACCCAATTGTATGTCCTTGCGCCATTGCGGAACAAGGCCATGTGTGCTATCTCTGTACCAGATCGCATCTCTCTTCTCGTAGCCAAATCTTGACAACCCTAAGAACGATTCGCCGTCTTGAACCTTCCGCGTATTGCGTCCATTCGTTGAACAGAACAGATAAAAACTGATGCTGCAAGATCCAGGCTGTAGTGTGGATGAGGGAGCAGTCCATCCAAGTTTATCGATTTCTCCCATTGGTCTTAGGCATGTGTGAGGACGGGCATTGTCGTGGGGGGAGAAAGATGACTCCAGGATCACTGTTAGGCCACACCCGCCGGAGTTGCTTCTGGAATTGACCGAGGATGCTAATGTAAGCGCCGGACTTAACCGTTGCACCTCGAGAACAACATGTCTGGATTAGTGGCTGCAGACGGAAGCGGCAAATCATCCGGATTTTGACATTTTGGTTCTCTTAGCTCAGCACCCAACTGTACGTTTTTCAAGTACAGCATTGCCGTAGACAGAACACAATCGCTCGTGAATGTTTACTGACACTAACATTTCAATGACCGCTTGTTGTTTCAAACAGGTGTCCCTCACTTTCAGGGCAGGAAGAACAGTATGTGTCCAGCCAGACGCGAGAACAATAAACTGCTCTCCCCACTGACCTTTCCCCACGGCTAGCTGTGGAAATAGAGGTCTCTGCGCTGGATGATCGTAGGATGGGGAAAACTTAGCATTCCTCTTCTGGAAGTATTATTTTACTTGTTCTCTTCTGAATATCAAACTCATTTGGCGTAGAAAAACCCATGGACGAAAAAAGGACACGTTGAAGATTTGATTTGTCGCACAAAAATGTCTAACACTCCAATTTCATTAGCCGTAATTTGAAGTTGTTGCTTTTTTCCTCAGTAAATAAGGCATGGTCTTATTATCATATTTTTCAAACATTGTGTCCAGCTTAAAACTAACTTTAAAACTTGCTTTTACTTGCAACATGGGGAGAGGAGATATTCATAATCTCTTGTATGGTCGGGTTTCTCGTTATTAGAAGTGCCCATTCCGCTGATACAGAAATGAATACACGCCTAGTGCGAAACTGCAAACCTTCGCCTTTACTGACTGCTACAACGGCACTGTCTGTCGAACGATCGTGAAATCGCACAGATAGTATATGCGCAAGATGTCCAACTTGCTGGAAACAAATCCCCCCTCCTTTAGTATCTTGCTTCTGGAGAGAGAAAGAGAGAAAAGGGACATGACTTTTTGAACAACCTCTGTACAGTGTTCCAAACTGATGCAGCCACTTTGCATCTCAATTCAGTCGAGTTCTCAACGCCAATTTTTTCGATCCACTGGTTTTAATTTCTCCACTACCACTTCTCTCTACGGATCTCCGTGCTATGATCATTCGTGACATCCATTCTACGACGAGTGGAACCGAAGCAATCGGAAAGCGGCGTGCGGAAGACAGACTTTGTCCGACGTACCCGAACGAGAGGGTATTATGCAGGGTCGCTTGTCACCGACCCGTCGCGGGTTCAGTTTGTTCCCCGGGTCCCTTTTTTGTCTCCTCTAACGAAGTCAAGAACTGAATTTCACGGTCCTGTACCAATGTCGCTACGCTCATTCAATCTACGGCTAAATTTAGATCGACCAAATCAGCAACACATTTCTCATTGCCCAACTTCCATCGTTCTGCGCGTATCGTCTGCATATGTGCCAGAGTCAAAGGTGGTTTCAAGTTCAGTGTATACTAGCAGACGCTAATCAGGACTGGACCTACAGTTTAAAGTGGAACCCGAACCACTACGCCCCCTCTACCGGAGGTCGAACCAATTTGCCACTGAAAACACTGCACATAGTATATGATCGCTTGTATCTGCCAAAATAACAAATACAAAAATCTTTGCCTTTTTCCTTGACCTGTCTTCTCTTTGTTTTAACATGTATTTAATCGCCTCTACTTAGGTATACTTGTAAATTAAGCAAAAATATATTTTATTCAAAGCTGGTTATGATGAAAACCGAAGCTGTACTTTATCAAGAGATTTAGACTTGCTGCATGTAAAAATTAATGCTTCAGACATCCTCGATGTGGAATGGCCACATTATTTAAAATTTTTACAAAACTTCACGCATACAAGAATGCAATACTTAGGAAACAAAGTAAACAAATATTAACTACAACTCAATACAATTTTAGATTTCAAAATATTCAATCTTATCAAATCCCATTGCAGGTATATAACAATGTAACTTTACTATACTGTAAAAAGTAGCAAACATTCTTGACCACAAGCATAATTTCTACACTTGTTCTTGACTTTCTTAACATTCTTGACTGCTAGACATCCTGTATATGCTGTGTGAATTTTGTACTATGAATTCTCAAGACATCTTCACAAGTACAGGGTGACACAGTCAAACGGAAAGATTTTAAAAAATCACAAAAAATAGAGAGAGCAAATATTATTTATTTGTTGAACATGAATGTACTGTTCATAAGTGGAAATTACTAGTGTACCTGAAAAAATTTTCATTTTTTGAATATGGTGTCAGTAAGATGGCGTCCGTGGTGTATGGCCTGACAAGTTAAGTCCCGATATGCGTAGATCGCTGCGGAGCACTTCCTATTACGTAATCCTCCCCACCACTCTTCTACGTACTGGTCTGGCCTTGAGACTACAAGTGGTGCCAACTCAGCAAAATTAAGCTAAAACCAACATGACAAACTATTTTTACTGCGTAGATTGTCGGTGCCGGCTCATATCAGTTTATCAGTGGTTCATTTGATTTAATCCGGTCTTTGAAAATGCGTGCGGTGCGCGGATCGTAAACTGTAGTATTACGCACGCGCGTTGTTTATAACGAAGATAAACTAATGGGCGAATGACTTCATTTTATGAATGCGACATCGAGCAGTGGCCTGTTTTTTTTAAAGCCGAGTGGGGTGGGGGTTATTTTGTTTATCGTACAAGAATCACTACGAGAAGGCAATCTGATAACACGCTTGCATGTGTTCTTTTTTAAAGCATTGAAGTGTTTTTGCTCTTTACTCTTGGCTGCACATTTTTGAAATGCAAAAATCAAATCATGCCGGGTCCAACGAAATCCACAATCTGCTTTGGAAAGCCCTTTAGAGGACAGGCCAGATAAATTGTTTACAATGTTGCAACATATTTGCGAAATGAGAAGGAGTTACATAAACTTAAGTATAATGTTGTCGAGTCCTCAAGCGCCGCCACGGGAGTATCTAAATGTATGGTTTCTCAAGTTTTAAAAGAATTGGATTGGATTGATTTGTTGTTGTTGTAAGTCCACTTTATGCACAGTAAGGCTAATCGGGACTGGACCTACAGTTTAAAGTGGGATTCGAAGCACTATGTGCCTCCACCGGGAATCGAAGCCGGGATCCCTTGATTACAAGGCGACGACGCTACCACTGCGCCATCGGGGAGTTCAAGTTTGAAAAGAAGGAAAAGAGTCGTTGGCGAAAGGTGAGCTGAAGTTCTGTACTCTGACAGGTAGAAAACAGCCCAGGAAAAAGCGAATACAAATTTCGTTGAAAATCCTCACGCCATTCCGCTCCCTCCAGGTTGCAACACTGCGAACCAACGTCGCTGCGGAGAATAGAGTGGGGAAATGTGATGTGAGCTGCGGAACAGCTATTTGTAGCGTCTTGTTTTTAAACTTGTCAAGTTATAGCACACATTATCGGAGTCTCACAGTAAATCCGCCCATGACGCTTCGTAGCATCTCCAACGGAATGTTGTGGATCTCATGCCGAATTCGCTCCTTCAAATCATCCCTGGTTCTTGGAGGGTTGTCCTTGAATACTTTGGATTTGAGGTAACCTTACAGAAATAGGTCAGGAGCCACAAGTCGGGTGAACGGGCAGGCCACGGAATATCGCCGAATCTGCTAATGAGACGACCAGGAAATACGAGTCTAAGCACATCCATAGACACTCGGGCAGTATGGGTAGTTGCACCATCTTGCTGGAAGAGCATTTCTTCTCTCGCAACGTCATGGGCGGATTTACTCTGAGACTCCGACAATGTGTGCAACACCTAGGACGCCATCTTACCGACACCATATTCAAGAAATGAACATTTTCCAGGTACACTAGTAATTTCCACTCATGTGCAGTACATTCATGTTCAAAAAATAAATAATATTTGCTCTCTCTATTGTTTGTGATTTTTTAAAATCTTCCCGTTTACTTCCTCACCCTGTATTTAGGACCTACAATGTGGTTTATAGTGTTTACACAAGACTCGTATATTAATAACCCGTGTCACAACAGCCTTTCAGGGCAAGCGCCTACCTACAGACTTCTGGCCTCACTTCCACCTGCCTCAGCGAAATTGGGAAATCATCCAACCAGTTAGAGAGTGGCGTGTGGTCAACCTCCAGTCATTGTAAGTTTCCGTGACCGGATTACGCTACTCATTCCGAGGCAGTATGATACAGTGTATTGCTAACGAAGGTAAGCATTTGCAATATATTATTTTACACACCCAGTGTACGAAGTACACTATAGCTAAAAAGTCACCGGACACGCAAGTGAACGTGGCGGTAGTGTCATGGTCTGGGTATACTTTTCCTGCTTTGGGCTTGGGCCATTAGTTTTGGCAATGGTAACATGAACAGTGGTGTTTATGAGGACATTTTAGACAATAACCAGCTGTCCACACTGTGGCAAAAGTTTGGATTGGGCCCTTTTCTCTATCAGCACGATAATGTCTCTGCTCATAAATCAGGGTCCATTGCATCGTGGTTTGAGGACAATCAGCTGGATGTGCTTAGCTGGCCCGCTCAAAGGCCCGACTGAAACCCTATAGAACATCTTTAGGATGAACTGGAGCGTCGGTTGCGTGCCGGACACACTCGACCGAAAACCATCTACAAACTTTTCACGAGACTACGGGACGAATGGGAAAAGATTCCACCACCAATATACCAGAAGTTAGTGGAGAGTCTGTCCCGAAGAGTAAATGCTGTAATAATAGCGAAGAGAGGTCCGACATCTTATTTGTTACCTGGCTGGTGTCTTTGGAATGAACAGCACTGGGTGTCCAGTGACTTTTGGCTATGTAGTGTATGTATTGCAATAGTAAAATAAAGTTAATTCACTGTGAGATAGTGTATGCTATTTTAGAAGTAGGTAGTCAAAAATGCTCCACCATGTATTATACCTCTGAGCTTATCCTATGAATCGCATTACTTGCATCCGCCAAGGTACGTTTATTGTTAGAGTACCGAAACTGTTCAAGATCTTCCCTGACTGCGCAGCTATCTTGATAATGCATTTAGCAAAGCTGTCGGAAGTCATTAACCACCCCCTCTCCCTGAAGTCAGCTCTTTTTTAAACACAAATTTCCGACCGAAAGGGATGCATTCCCCTCTCGGCGCGCTTTCATTTTGAGGGATGCGAGGATCGGCATCGAGGGGGATGGGGTGGGAGAGTCGGAATATATCAGTGCTTATGACGACTTAAAGGTGCTAACACAGACAGCGGTTTTAATGTTCTATAATTAGTGATAGCATCCTGTCCCGCTGCACCGAAACCATCCCCCTAGTGCTGATAAGATCTAATGACGGGATTACAAGGGGTTTCCAACAGGATTACAGGACACGTTGGGCTCTCCCCGTGGAGGTGAAAGGGGTAGAGAGGGGGAGAGGAGAACGTAGATAGAAAGAGGGGAGGATGCTTCATGAAATGAACGTAAAGATTCGCGTACAGGGTTCGGTTTCTCCAGAAGAGACGCGGAAGGGAACTCCTTGCCGAAAGGCTACATTCAGTCCGCTTAACGAAGCTTATGGAAACCAGGGGTTAATTAATAACCGGATGGTAAAAATGGACGGTTAAAGATAACCATCGCTGCGGGACTTTGAAGCCAGGTCGCGTCCTGCACCCTCGCATACATAGTGAGCCGAGGTGCAACGTTGAATGCAGGCAGGGTGAGAGAGCTATTCAGTTACTGAACTAAGTGAATGCAGTGTTTATCATCCACTACATTTGTCACTAGAATTTGGTTTTTGTGAAGATTTTGTTTTGCAAACTGTTTTAGACATTTATTGAGTGGTCGACGCATGATTTAGCCTACCGAAGTTTTCGGATCCAGATCAATTGTCTCTCTTCATCCATCTACATTCATTTATTTCATTCAATCGCCATTTTTCTTCATCGTCACTCTAAATCTAAGGCTATAATAGTGACATTAATAAATAAAACTACTGAAAGTAAACGTCACGAAATATGTTTTTTTACGTGGTTATAATAACCGTAAGAGTCGTTGTGGTGGTCAAGCGTTCCCTGGTTCGATCCCAGGTGAAACAATGTAGAAGAGAGTGGGGCAAGTGAGACCCCTTACAAAAAGAAAGGTCATAGTGTGCACATTATTTATTTGAGAAGAAACACATTTTTACCAGGCTACATGTAGAACAGTTATGAACATTTTTATCTAGTTCAAATACAAAGAAATAATTAACTTCTCTGTTAAAAAAATTGAAATAAATCAAGTCTGCATGTGGACGCACCGGGTGGGGCAAATGAGACCAGCCAGATACAGAAATTGAACAATAAAACTTGGCAAATAACTTTCACCACACTAATGTTCTAAGTCACTTAAATCATGCGTCCAGATTAACGGAATGTGCTGAAGAGTCCTTCAGACATCAAAATTAACAGAACGAAAAATTTAGCACGCATACTGCTCAATACCCATGGGGGCAATGTTGTTAAAATTAAACTCAAACTTGGAAGATTCTAGGTGGACGTTCTTACCCCACCCCACATGTTTTATTTAATTGACACCTGTATGAGAGTCTACATTCACCGGATGCCAGTATGAGGTTCATAAACAGATATTTATGCAATAAATATATTACAAGTGTTAAAATGTATTGACAAAATGAAATGTAGACTTCTGCATACACCATAATCCTTATAAAGATAACACCGAAAGTAAATATATACCTATAAAATCGTCAATTTTCAAGTGAGCGTACAACTTCCTCGCACACAGCCTTTCCAGCATCCATGACACCAACTCGCGCGCGGAGTCATTTTCTATCGTGGTTTACAATTTAGCTAGGATGGATGCACTTGCCCGACCTGTCTCACTTACCCCACCCTCCCCTAATGGTTCCTACTTTAAATTGTAGGATCAGTCTCAATCGATTTATTGATTTGATTTACGTATTTAGAATCGCCTTTCTGCTACAGTTAGCTAAACGCGACGATGACAGTGACGATTTGATTAAATAGATGAAAGGACCCTCAGAAATAGCACGCAGGCCAGGATTCTAACCTGGGACTCCTGGTGTCGAGGGCTGTGATAATCCCTCCGGCACGGAAATCTGCTCCAGTCGCGATTAGTCTTTCTGTGCATAAATTGAACTTAAAATCGCACTGCAACAACCATAAATTATCAAGAAATGCATTTAGGTGCTTGTAACAATTGTAACGTTTTTACGTATTTGTAGAAATCGTAAATTGGAACCAAAAGTCCACGATACAGGAAATGCGTACATACAAGAACAATACACAATACGATGTTTAACAAAATACCCTACTCGTAATGTAAGGAAACATATCAATTTTTAAAAAGGTTTAATTGCTATGTTTATTGATTTTAAAGCATTTTTGTCACGATTAGAAATTCAACAACCTCCAATACATAGAAAAATAAACCCTTTCTTGTTACGAGATGTTCGAATTCCCAAAACATTTTTCTCACCTATTTCTAGCACATTATTTTGTGATTAGAAGATCAGATTCTGTGAAAGGTAGAATATACTCAAAGAGCAGATGTATAGATTGAGAGATTGTAACTTTTCAAATACTGTTAGTTGCTAAATTAACGTGTAGCATACATATTTGCACATGCATCGAATTGCGAATTATGAAAAAAATAGGAAAATTAAGTAACAGTTTCGTAGAGCGATCAAGAAACGATTTTCATGATAACCCAGTGAAATTACGCATGCTTATGTAAGATTGTGTAGACCTCGAAACGTTGACAATTCATAAGCAATGTGAACGAATTATAGAATGTCAGATGTTAAATATCTAAATCATTTACTACAAGTTTTAGTACAGGGGTAAAAATACAGGTGACAGCTCACAGTTAAAGCAGCTGATCAATATATCTTTGGATGAGCTTCCTTAAATCTGTAAGGTATTTGTGATCTTTTTGAGTTAATAAATATAGTGATCATTGTAAGAAATGTTATTTCTGAATCTAGCTAGTGTATGAAAAACTACAATATCTCCAAAACAACATGGAAATTCGTGCAAGTGAAATGTATATTTTTTTTCTTTGCATTTTTATCGTATTCGAGTAGTTTTTCAATATGGATACTTCCCTTCTCATTTCACTATCTGGTGTCAAATATGTGATACCTTGAAGTCCGTTCAATATTAACCTGGAAAAATATATAGCCTGGAAGCTATGCAACCCAATTTAGAAGAAAGTTAGGTGGGTTGCAGCACTTGCAGGATACTTAGTATTTTTCCGGAAAAAAACAACATGTAAGGACAGTTCTATTTCTCATGCACAGAGGTAATACTTATTGTTTGTATATTTTACTTTATTCGTAAGCTGTTACATTCCATCTAATTATGTATAACAGCGTTTTGAACAAGTCAGTAGATACTTCAATGTGCATACTCATGTTTTACACGCCTTTATCTAGAATGGGGATCGACAACAGGTCGGAGATAATGTCAGTGGCTCTAGAATGGTTGGCTGCATGCTACAAGTCCTGACCTACATCTTGCGAGGAAGTTTGGCAACGTCGCGTCTTATGCTGATTGCATCCCACCAAAGACGGGGGGCAGCCCTGTTCGATATTTTGAGAATCGATAATTACAATAATCCTTCAATACACTAATATGACCCTCAGTCTAACGCGGAATAAAACCTTCACACTGTCGATCACAGGCGTACCAATAAAAATAACGAATTTTAACGCAACAATCATGCAAGCCCTTTATGAGCTTTGCTGCACAGATTCAAGAGACAGTTTTGTCACGAGTCGGAAATAAAATGCTGTGTAATTAAAAACGCCAGCCAGCAGTGCTGAGGTGACGAGAGGTCGCCGGGGCTGTCTTGATCGAGAATGCAAAACGCGAGGTGTGTTGCGAGTGATCGTCTTAAGTAATATTGGTAAATAACGCTCATTGCCCTTTACCAATATTTAATAGAATCCGCACAAGCGAGAAAGGATGATCACGCACGAGCCAGCAAGATATCTAAACATTAAACACTGATAAGTACCTAGTTTCCTTCGTGGTTACTCGGCTGAGTCAGGACGTGGTCCATCGAAGGTGTCCTCAGTGTGTTCGCACAAATATTTTAGATGGATCAAATTAACACGATCACTTGCAGCACACCTCGCGCTTCTCTTTCTCGATCAAGACTTCCCCGGCGGGGACTGCTGGCGTTTTTAATTACACGGCATTTTATTTCCGGCTCGTGACAGTTTAGTGGCCCAAACGACTGTCAAACGAACGGTGCTACCTCCATTTGGTGCAAGGTACAAAAATGTTAATTTTAAACCTCAGCTAGAATATCTACGGGGTAGGGTTCTTCGTAGACAACGAAACCAAACAGGGTTCCTTCCAATGGATATCTTTAAACGTATATATTATTCGAACACAGGATACATGGGATCAGAATATTTACAAGATAAGCTACATTCTTCTGTAATTTTCATCTACAGTCAATTTTCATCTTAATATGCTTTTATTATTTCTTTTCTTGATTTTAATATTCTTCTATATGGATTTCCTTCTTAATGGACGATCTGGATCTGGACTTCCTTCTTAATGTTTTTTTTCTGGATATGGACTTCCTTTTTAGTGGACGGTCTGGATCTGGATTTCCCTCTTAATGGACGGTCTGGTTCTGGACTTCCTTCTTAATGTACGGTCTGGATCTGGACGTTCTTCTTAATATAATATCTGGACCCGGACTTCCTTCTCAATGGTTTTTCTGGATCTGGACTTCCTTCTTAGTGGACGGTCTGGATATTGACTTCCTTTTTAATTTCCTTCTATTTCCGCTTTTTTTACGATTTTGGAAATCCATTATCCTTCTTACAACTTTTTCCCTTAGGCTTTGGCAATTATACTAATTTCCTCCCTTGAGGCTGCGATTAGAACGCGCAACACTAAATATGTCCAACCTAGGATGTACTTGGTGCCAAACGACTGATACGCTCATCCAAGCAGGTGCCACGACTGAAACGCGCAACCAAAGTGCTGTGGGGCGTCGACTGGAACGCGCCGCCACTAAGGTAAACAAAATTTCCACCATTGGAAAGGTAAATCAAATCAGACAGATTCAAGATCTGTTCAGACACAAATGTGTATCGGTGCTTTGACTTCTTTACTTTATTGAACAATTTACACTAGTTTGATTTATCGAGTATATACATTAATTTATTCCTTTTATTCCTCGTATATGTATTCTTTGTCTTCTTATAATGGATTATATTGTTTTAAATCTTTCCAATTTGCTTTGTTCTTTTTTATAAAGTTATTCACATATATTATGCTAATTCTTAATCTTGCACGCTTGGTGCTGCCATCTCTTTTCTCTTTGGCAAACTATTTACATTACTTGGTCCTATTGGGTATGTAACAACAGACACGTTCTCTCCACCAAGGTGGCGATAAGTTATCCTACAGGGAAATACACTGCAGGTGGTAATTGCAATATTAAGCTTTAAGATTTGGTGTTTAAGTCCACTTTATTTACAGTAAGGCGAATCGGTACTGGATCTACAGTTTAAAGCGGGATCCGAACCACTATGTGTCTTCACCGAGTATCGAAGCCGAGGCCCCATGATTACAAGGCGCCAACGCTACCACTGCGCCATCAGGGAGGCCCTGGAGCTTTAAGTAATTAGGTGACATACATGATTATCAGCAGGAAGAAATGAATGCCTTTTCCGGGTATCTGAACCCATTTCCTTTTGTTCTGCGGGACAAAGCAAGTTTATTTTTTTAAAAAAAATTAGGGCTATTGGAAGCTGAAAGAGTGAAAAAAAATGTAGACAGTTTTTGATTTACTTGCGTCAAGCTACGAGACAAATACACATGACATTATTCATTTGTGACGTCACGCCCCGTGGCTAGCAGGCATCGCAACCAAAGTGGCCTTGATTTTATTTCTTCCCCAGACAGGACCAAAAAAATATTTTATGTCCCCCATCGATCTAACGCTAATCGGAAAGATATACCCTCGGCCGCTAGCTGTTTGTAGATGTCGCTGCCGCTCATTTCGCATACAGAGAGCTTTAGATATAAATAACAACTATTGCCTCGGTCTGCGGCGTCGGGAGGGGGGTGAGGGGAGGGTTAGAGCCCCGTCGCCTAAACTGGCAGCGGTCCTGATAAGATGATATCCTGAGCCATGCATCACTGGGCTGAAACCTCTGCAATGAATTGCTCTGGACACACACACAGACACATACACACACACACAGAGAGAGAGAGAGAGAAGTGGATGTTGTGTATGATGGGATGCAGCATTTGCAAAAACAAATCTTGAATTTGGTTCCTAAAATATATTTCTTAGCAAAAAAGTGAAAATCTTAGATAATGAATTATCCGTGTACTGTTATTATACTGAAGAATATATTCCAGGTTTGCGAAGGTGAAGCTAAACCTCAGTGGACTGATTATATACATACATTAACAGAAACCTGTATAAATTATGAAAAGAAAACGTTTTGATTGAAATTTTATCACAATTATTATTTCTGTTACTATGACAACGTCAATGTTGCCAAGCAAATAAACGTTACGCAATTTGACATAGATAGGAAACAAGCGTTATTTAACATTAACTTACATTTGAAGTTTAAAATTCATAATAATTATAATTGCACATTTAAAAATGAATATACAGTAAGAAAAAATGAGTTTGTGCTGTAATACAGAACAGCCACAAGTGTTGCCTTGACGCTTTACGATAATCGATTTGTTACAAATTCTAAAGGTGTGGAACAATTTTTTCTTCACTTTTCACACAAACGCTTCAAATGGGCTTTGATGACCTGAATTTTCATTTTCAGTGTCCTTTTTAATATTTTGCATCACATGTTTCACCAAAAAACGTATATAGCTAAATCAAATACCTTTTTTCCTTTAAAAATTGGTCTGGAAAACAGGGTATGTCTTATACGCCGATACTCAGTTTTTTATTACCTTTATATCTAGATATTTTCTCCGCTCTGTTCATGAGATACTGTGAAAACTAAGACAGCATTTAATCATTGAAGAAGTGTGGCATTAGTAATGCACTGGATGGTACAGAGGACAATTTTGTGGTATGGGACTCAGTTCTGATTTAGAAGAGGTTTGAAGTGACTCTTCATTTGGCTCCGGGATTTGGCGAAGAAGACTAAAAATGTATTATTTCCTAGTTGGATTAAGTAAGTCATTACTTTAAATTTGAAATACTATAAAATAATTATAATATTTAGTGATGAAGCTCTCTTCTCAAAATATGTACAAAATATTACACTAATATGTGAACTACCATATCTATGTCGGCGAATCCTGTAAATAATTTCACAATTTGTATATATTTTTCATAATCCTGCCTCTTCATTGGGGAGAATAAGAGCGATCAGTTTCCCTAAAAGGTACAGCATGATCAGGTACCAAGAATAACTTATTCTACAGCATTACCGTTTAAGATTGTATTTTTACTTACAACGCAAGAGTTCAACTACAATGAATATGAGAATTGATTATGAATATTATTATTTGATATCATCGCACCATCTGTGATCACATATTGGCAATGTTCAATTTGTGATGCTAGCTGTCTCAAAGTGAAGCCTCGAACTGAAGCACAGTGCGTCAAAAGAACAGATCTAGTAAAAAAAAACCTATTTCGGTGCTCCCGTGCGACCGGAGCGACTGACTGGAGCGCTAAATCGAGGTGCTCTCCTTGTGTAGCGCCAAAAACTTATTTCATGATTGTAACGACCGCCATGTTAGGCACATTTCAGTCATATTATGGAATTTATCTTATTCGTATGCTTTCAAGTTAATAACTTGCATTAAATTATTTATACTTAATTGTTTTCATAATTCATGTATATATTTATGTTTTATCTTATGTTATTATATTATTCGCGTATTTTTGCGACATTAATTCATATTTTATAGGCTAATAATTATCCTAAATAGTATATATCAACGTTATCATAATTTGTCAAATGCAAGACTATTACGCAAATGTTGTTGTTTAAGCACATGTTAAATACATTTCTACCTAATACCGATATTTCACAACAATAGACAAGATTGAAGTAATTTAGTCTTCTTTATAAATCCGTAAACTTAATCTATATTTAATCATTTTATGTGCAAGGGCAAGTATGAATTACTTTATAAAATCAGTTTCTTTATTTGTTTTCCTAGTTTAATATTGTAACATGAAAGCAAAGCAATTCTCTCTCGCTTTCAGTAATATAGCGTTATCCTGTTGGCTGTTTATGTTAGGAGTGGGGAATGATGCTACGTGTAGCTATATGGCGACATCAAAAGTTCCACGTTGGCATTCTTAATTGTTGCCAACCATAATCAAAGCTTACTATCACTAATTCGCATTGATGTGTCATATAAATTATCAGTTTTTCTTGTGATGTTTTTGTTATGAGTTGCTAGCACTGTATGTAAGAACAATCTGTTATGCTGTGCCTCGCGCTTGGGGTAAGCAGTTGAGGTCTTGCTATTAACGGTGAAGGCGGTGTGCGGATTCTGTCGTGCCTACGAGCGAGCAGGACCCAACAAATTATACTTTTAACTTGTGCGAATAAGTATGTACGCGCGCGATTCTTGATTAAAGTTTTTGGACATTTTTAATTTAAAATATTTGAATTTCATTTGACGTGATGTGCTGCTCGGTGGTTACCTTGCTGGTAGATAGGCGATCGCCTTAATCCCTATCTCAGGGTGAGAGCTGGTGATCCCAACTGACCAGCCGGAACAAGGAGCGGTGCGTTGCCAATTCGGATCTCCATACCCTGGAGTTACGAGTGGTGGCACGTTGCATGATTACATAAGCGTGCTTGTTTACATTAAAAAGATTTGGATTTGTGTAATCAATTTGTAGTTACTTCTGCAAAACGTAATAAGTACATAATACCAAAAAATGTAGCAATTTAAGTGTGTGTGTGTGTGTGTGTGTGTGTGTGTGTGTGTGTGTTTGTGTGTTTGTGTGTGTGCATGTCACTCACTGTCATAATCACTCACTTTCCCAATTTTTGAGGGTGGAAAATCCCTTTTTTGACGTCCCTAGCAACGTCCGTTTCCAGGGACTAAAAATCCGACATTTTTTCTCATACGTAATCCTCGAGATCAACAATATGCAGATGATTCAATTCCTAGTTAGAAAAGTGCTTCAAACAAGAGTACGACATCTACATAAGAAGATTCAGTCCAGACATTACATAATCAGTTACATACAATTCAGCATCAATATTTACATCATGGCTGTTTTAATGAAATGTTTAGATGCAACAGTACTTTCGTGTTTGCTATGTTGACCCGTGTTTGTTGTTGACCATGGAAACGGACGTTGCTGGGAGCTTAAAGCAAGGTTAAAGTCACCCAGAAAATAAAGGTAAGTGAACAATACTTGAAATTCGTATTTCGAAACATGGGCATATTTAATTCCTTTATATCAAACGGACAGTACTTAACAGTTTACTATTAAGGAAATAGACAATAATATTTTGAGTATTTGTACAATATTAAGGAACGTACTCACATAACTTTTCAAAGAAACTTCTTAATATGTGTGGTGTAAGGGGTGCTCCTTCCACTTAGTGCACCCTGGACTGCAGACTAACGAGGCTCTGACCATGGCCCCATGGCCAGTATAATTCTGTGTCATCCTGTGTTTTGTCCTTATTTGTGCTGAGCGCCCTTTTTAGCCTCAGCTTTTAACCAAGGTAAGGAAATTTTACTTTTCAGACACGCTTTAATTTTTGTTATGATAAGGGGCTGGACCCCGTATAGTGTGACGGGTGCAAAATAGCCTCAGTGCTAACGCACCCAATAAATTTTAAGTCAAATTGAAATTCAAAACTTCTTAATATGTAACATTCTCATGTTCTATTATTGCAGGAAAGTGGAAAGTACGGTGACTAGAGTAGAAAGTTGGGAGCGGGGAGGGTGGAACGACGTCGCGGGAGGAGGTGCTGCACGCACCTGGTTCTACAAGCTGCTGTCTTCCTCATCGCGATGGATTGGTCGCTTACCGCTTCCCTTGCCAGCATGTAGGCCACACGTTGTATGACCATACAAGAGCTATAATACATGAATACAAGACCGATACAATGGGAAAAAGGGCAGGTTTTTAAAAAAAAGCGACAAAATTAACTAATTTTTTGCACGGAATTAGAAAAAAAGGCCTGCTTGTTTTGCAAAAAAAACAAATGACGTCAGAACTAAACGACCTAATGAATCGAAGAGAGACGTCCGGTTGTAATATCGGTACAGTAACGAGTTCGCTTGTTTGGATTCCTCAGTGATGCTTCTCGTAACAATGGTACGGCGCAACAATGGTCCTGATGGACAATAGGACCCGAACGGCTATCAAATTTGTGTAGAAAGCAAGAACCATTTTTTTTCTCGCTGGATGGCGCCACTGGGCGGTTTGTTGGTTTTCCGATTTTGCACCGGTGCTGGAAAAAAAGAATGGACGCCAGATTAAATGAATTCTCCTCTTCGCACTTTTCAAGCAAAATTATATATCTCAATTACGAGGGATACTTGATACTGCTTGACCCGGTAACATCCCCTTCTCTCCCCTAAGCTAAAGTGAGATTTGCATAATTACATGTGCACTGAAGGCATTTCCATTTCGGTGGGGCGGGGTGGGGGGAATATGCACGTATGCATGTGTGGCCTTTGCATTGGCGACTCGTTTGTGTAGAAAAAAGGGCGTGTGTAAAGAGGACGTAGGCGAGAGGCGTAGCGTAAAGCGTTTACATATTACTCGCACGAGGAGTTGTTGACGCGATAATGATGTGGATGATGACGTTGCAACAAGTGCGTGAACTGCACGGAATATAATGACTGCAAACTTTCGATCAGTGTTGCCTCTAGGAGAATATGCGACTAACTTGGGTTTGATTTTTGTCTCTTTTCTGCAACTTTTGGCTAATCACGATGATGATAATGAGTGATATGATGAAAATAATGAAGGAATACTCATAAAGAACGCCCAGGCCGAGATTCGAACCTGCATCCCTGATGTAACGAGGTGTGCTAACCACTTCGCGAAATGAAGGAACAAAATAAATGACTGCCCACTTCAATTTGAGGGTTTTCTGGGATATTTCTCGTCCTAGTAGAGTTGCATATGTATTTCTAATCATGATGACCGATTGTTTCTGTTCTGTACAATGTGTGAGAATTGTGTCCTTCTCTAATTTTCCTACCGTCGTTCGTAGTAGAGTCGATTGGGTGCCAAAACTGGGAGGGCAAGGACAGTTTACTTTATCTTGGAAGACAATACTTATGATTATCACGTCTTCGTCTTGTAATCAAGGAGTCCCGGGTTCGATACCCGGTGGAAACACAAGTGATTCGGATCCCACATTAAACTGCAAGTCCAGTCCCGATTAGCCTTACTGTGCATAAAGTGGACTTAAAACAACAAATCAATCAATCAATCAATCAATTATCATTAACAGGTCAGAGTGACAAAAAGTGAGGAGCAACTCTCCCCCATAATCCACCAATCGTTCATCTTAGTAGATTCTGAGTTGGAGCTCTGATTTGGGGGTTTCAAAGTGTGGGAGGGATCAATCCGTTCCTCGTCATCGTAGCGACTGGCCGATAGAACCGGAAGAGCGACGTTAAATAACCAAACAGAAGCAAAAACCCATTACAATTTAGACCGAGGAGACGCGTAGTTGGACACTAACGAGAATCGCGGTTGGAAACACTGATCGGCGGTGACAGATTGCGGAATGGAATTCTCACGTAATGCGAAAGCGTGTAAACAAAACACTGTCGCTTGGCTAGTTGGGGGGAGTGTGTTGTGGGGTACTTGTGTGGTGTGCATTAAGCCATTTAACTATGCCGTATCGTTTCTCGCACTCTGCTACTACCTACAACTTGCAGGAATTTTTTTTTTTGGGTGGGGGGAGGAAGAGAGAGAAACAGCAGATTCATTTTGGTTCGTGTCCATCGTCCCGCACCACACTTCACATCCTGTTTGTTAATATAATATTCCCTACCTGCACAGCAGTAGCGAACGTAGTATTAAATATCTCTGCACTGTATCAACAGGAGAATGTACAGGTTGTGCCAAAAGTCACCTCTGAAAACCGATAAAACATTTTTATTGTGAAATAAACTGTGTCGAACTGAACAAGATACATTAAAGAGTGAAATGTGACATGAAAACATGTAAGATTAAAGTCAGTGCAGCTCTCAATGGTTGAACTAATACATTTCGTACTACGTGACTGACATCTATCGGAAAACAGACGAATTATTACCACACAAAGTATATCAAGAAGATAAATATTCCTCTCAACCTGACAACTGTTTACGACATTTTCGCTTGCGAATAGCCGACGTTCGTGGCGGAGTTGTTATCACAGCGCGCTACAACGCTTGGGGTCCCAGGTTCGAATCCCGGCTTGAAAATGGGTATTCTTTGTGAGCGTCCCATCCTCAGTTTCATCATATCATCACTCATCCTCATCTTCGCCATTAGCCAAGAGTAGCACAAAAGCAAAGTAAAATAAAGCAAATCAATAAGAAAATCAATAGAAGATAGAAATAATGAGAGAAGTAGAGAGAGCATGGCACGATGGAATAGAAAAGTTAGACAGGAGAGAAATAAAGAGAAAAGAAGGAATAATTAAATAGAGTGAAGGATCAGAGAGAGAGAGAGAGGGGGGGGCTAGAGTGAAAAATGAAAAAGAATAAGGGCCAGGAAGAAAGAACTAGAGAGGTAGAAAGGAAGAGAGAAATGTAGAAAGTCAGGGACATAGACAGAGGTAGAGTGAGAGACTAAAAGATAGAGAATGTGGGAGAAGGAAAAAGAGAGCATGACACAAAGAAATATGGAAACAGAGGGAGAAAGAAAGACAAAGAGATTGACATGATAGAGGAAGGAAGAAAGACATAGAGAGAGAAACAAAAGAGATAGAGTGGGCGAGAGAGAATAAAAGAAGAGAGAGGAACAGAAAGCAAAAGAGAAGAAATTAATATAGAGATAAAGAGGATTAAAGAATAATAGAAAATGTGAAAGAGAAGAAAACATATGGCATGATACAATAGAGAAACGGAAAAGAAGAAATATTGAAATATAGAGACAAAGGAAGGAAGAAAATTAGTGAGAAACGGATAGAGAAATAGAAATAAATGAGAGAGAGTGTGTGTGAGGAAGAAAACATTAGCAACCAATGACTACTGTCTGACGCATAGTCAATCTGAAAATTTCCCCTTTTATTTCAACCCACCTAAACAAAATTCTTTCAATACCTCTGCACTAGATCGTATTTTATTAGCAAACTGATATTAATTTGTTTACAGATTCTAAAAATATTTGTACAAGGAGATAATTACTTTGAGGTACATGCTTTTCGCACGAAGAAAAAACAAGCTGGCGAACCACATGTATTATAACCCCCGGCTCACAAGCTAATGGTCAAGGCCTCTATTAAAACGTCGACCCATAATAGAGCGCCCAGAATTGATCTGGTGGCAGCAATGTTAATTAAACTTTGTGGGAATCATTAACAATCCATGTGTGTAAATTAATTTAACACGAAATAAAGATGATATTCCATAACCAATTGCACTGTTATTATACCTGTGTTTAAACAAGATGAACTAGCATCTATTGTTGAGAATTTTTGAGTGAATACGCGTTGTCAAGAATTAGAGCATTATTGCAATTCGTGTGCATGTTGAGAGTATTCAGATATAAGGTAAGGGTGCCATAGTATGCTCATCTCAGCAGCAGTAGGCGTTATGTAGTCAGCACCACGGCCCTTCCAGGCATTCTGATGTGAGGCTGAGTAAGACCCAGAGAATAGTTTTGTCCCGAGAATCGAATCAAGGTCTCTGTTTATCACTAATTTTCATCCTTTTCTACCTCAATATTTCTTCCTTTCTGTCTTATCTTTGTTTCTCCCTTGTATCATGCCCTCTCTTTGCTTCTCTGTCATATGTTCTATTGTCCTTTCATGCTCCTTATCTCTATGTTTACTTTTTCTTACTCTTATTATTTATTTATTTCTCTATTTTCCTCCCTTCCTCTGTTTTTCTCAACCTTCCTTTCTCTTTCTTTCTCTCTCTGTTTCTATATATATTTGAGTGATGCTTTCTCTTTACTTCTCACATTTTCTATCGTTTAATCCCTCTGTCTATCTCTATCCTGTTTTCTATATTCATTTCTTCGTTTCTATCTATTTCATTCTATCTGTCCCCCACTCTATTTCATGTTTACAATGAATCACCAAGGTGTGTATCCTGAAACCGCAGAAAAAATATTAGAAAACGAACAGGAATTGATGTAATTCCAAAACACATAAACACAGTTACATCCGTGGTATCTGCGGAGAAAATAAATAATACAAACTACACTGCACCAAAATAATCCATGATTTATTGCTAAATCAATGTGTTAATAGATATTTCCGTCCGTGACACGGTCCTATAAAGAGGCACCGATTTGAGTCAGTTACGACAAAAATTCTGATTTAGGGCTCTGCTTATTTATAGACATTAATAACCCTGTCTTGTTTCCGTGATTATCAACGCCTCAAATCAGGAGATTTTGTTCCTAGATGTTGGTTTGAAAGAATATAAACTATGCGTATCGGTAATGATTAACTTTTAGCTTGGACATCTTTTCCTTCCAAGCGATCTTTCTCAATTGCTGTCAAGGTATATGATCCCATACACTGATATTTTTCAATAATTGTCAAGGTTTCTGATTCGGATATTGATGTTTCTCAATTATTGTGGAGGATTCTGATTTCATACACTAACATTTTCTCAATTGTTGTCAATGTTTCTGGTTCGGATATTGATATTTGTTAGTTGCTGTGAAGGTTTCTGATTTCATACACTAATATTTTTTGAATTGTTGTCAAGGTTTCCGATTCGGATATTGATATCTGTCAGTTGCTGTCAAGGTTTCTGATTTCATACACGAATATTCAATTGTTTTCAAGGTTTCTGATTCGGATATCGATATTTGTCAGTTGCTGTAAAGGTTTCTGATTTCATACATTAATATTTTTTTAATTGTTGTCAATGTTTCTGATTGGGATATTGATATTTGTCAGTTGCTGTGAAGGTTTCTGATTTCATACACTAATATTTTTTCAATTGTTGTCAAGGTTTCCGATTCGGATATTGATATCTGTCAGTTGCTTGTCAAGGTTTCTGATTTCATACACTAATATTTTTTGAATTGTTGTCAAGGTTTCCGATTCGGATATTGATATCTGTCAGTTGCTGTCAAGGTTTCTGATTTCATACACGAATATTCAATTGTTTTCAAGGTTTCTGATTCGGATATCGATATTTGTCAGTTGCTGTAAAGGTTTCTGATTTCATACATTAATATTTTTTCAATTGTTGTCAATGTTTCTGATTGGGATATTGATATTTGTCAGTTGCTGTGAAGGTTTCTGATTTCATACACTAATATTTTTTGAATTGTTGTCAAGGTTTCCGATTCGGATATTGATATCTGTCAGTTGCTGTCAAGGTTTCTGATTTCATACACGAATATTCAATTGTTTTCAAGGTTTCTGATTCGGATATCGATATTTGTCAGTTGCTGTAAAGGTTTCTGATTTCATACATTAATATTTTTTCAATTGTTGTCAATGTTTCTGATTGGGATATTGATATTTGTCAGTTGCTGTGAAGGTTTCTGATTTCATACACTAATATTTTTTGAATTGTTGTCAAGGTTTCCGATTCGGATATTGATATCTGTCAGTTGCTGTCAAGGTTTCTGATTTCATACACGAATATTCAATTGTTTTCAAGGTTTCTGATTCGGATATCGATATTTGTCAGTTGCTGTAAAGGTTTCTGATTTCATACATTAATATTTTTTCAATTGTTGTCAATGTTTCTGATTGGGATATTGATATTTGTCAGTTGCTGTGAAGGTTTCTGATTTCATACACTAATATTTTTTGAATTGTTGTCAAGGTTTCCGATTCGGATATTGATATCTGTCAGTTGCTGTCAAGGTTTCTGATTTCATACACGAATATTCAATTGTTTTCAAGGTTTCTGATTCGGATATCGATATTTGTCAGTTGCTGTAAAGGTTTCTGATTTCATACATTAATATTTTTTCAATTGTTGTCAATGTTTCTGATTGGGATATTGATATTTGTCAGTTGCTGTAAAGGTTTCTGATTTCATACATTAATATTTTTTCAATTGTTGTCAATGTTTCTGATTGGGATATTGATATTTGTCAGTTGCTGTGAAGGTTTCTGATTTCATATGCTAACATTTTTTAATTACTCTCAAGGTTTCTGATTTAGATACTGATTTCTCTCAATTTCTGTCAAAGTTCCTGATCTCAGACAGGTACAATATGAAACTGGATAAGTCTTCTTTGCTATGGAGAACTCATAAAATGCTATAATATTCGTGCTCAGCCTTGTCATGATGGTTTGTCTAGGGATTCCGAGAGGGAATCAGGAAAAAAAAATCTCCCTCTACTTCGTCCATCCGTACAGAAGGAACGCTCCGGACCCAATGTCTGATTCTTCCATTGTCTGTTGGCATCCCGCGGGGAATCCAATTATATCGCATTGTTCTGGAGGGAAACGACGTAAGCTCCCGACAGTCCAGAGAAGATACGTCTCCCCCTCTCCCAATTTTCCTCTTACATTTTCAGTTCGTGTTCGGTCATTTTGGGTTTCATCTCTATTAAGTTGATTTGCTCCGTGTTCCCTGGGCTGCTCTTGGCTTTCTCTTGCACAGCAACGCTCCTCCACATACGGAATGAGGATTTGTCAGGAAAGTAGCCTGTAAATTCATCTGTAGTACGTACATAAACGTTTAGAGAATTGTTATACACTGTAAACGGATTTCAAACAACCGTCCATTAAATCTATGTATTTTATGGGTAAGAGAATAGTGTACGTTATGTCTAAACGCTGTACTTTGCAACTCGTTTGTTATAGGAAGTTACAAGTAGCATTATTGATAGCTACGGTAAGACATTTAATGCCATATAGAACATGCATTTATAGTAACAAAATGACCCAAAGTTTTGAAAAAAATATATAGTATTTAAAAACGTTTTCCTATTATCAGTTCCTTAGCAGGTAGTAAGCTGATTTTAGAGATCAATTTAATGAATGACAGTGCAAAATTTTTAAATTTACTATAATATGTTTAGCAAGGGGACAATGCCTCCTGGACACCCCTTGTAAGAAACACACTGATTGTTGCAGAACTTGCAAATACGAGCTCGTATATACAATTTAAAATGAATATACAAAAATTATATTGTTATTGAAAACACGAATTGCGGTGATTTTCACAATAAATCTGAATTATAATTAACAATAAACACTTGGCGAAGATTCTAAAATAAAATGGTTGTTGTCCATTGTCTGTTAGTAAAGCCTTGTACATGAAGAAGCTCCTACCTACATTCGAGCATACTGAAAACAAGTAATGTCACAGTCAGCAAGAGAAAAATCTTCACCTGACAAGACTAAAAAATTAGGGGTTTGCTTTGTTTCTTGGAAATGTTGCTTGCTTATATGTGGGCAAGCATTAACAAGCAGAAATTTTCAATAACAATCAAGAATCACAAAATAAAATGCCATTACCTCAGAGAAAAACATTTTAAAATGCTCAACATGATCTACAAATGCAAACATAATTCTTTCCTGATACGCATTTTTATATATTCGAGCAACCTTTTCGACCTTGTTTTTTTTTTTTTAAAGAAATATGCATTGCATAATCATCATGCCTTGTAACTATACATTTAAGGAAGAGAGGTTTCTCTGAACAACTACTTTGATGTGAATTATACGACACAGGTTTTTCCCAATTTAAATCGTATATTTTAATCGACGGAGGTTATCACAATTAATACTTTTGAAAATGAAAACTCAATAAGTTCGTTTCGGCAAAATTACAAAGTTACAGTATTCGTAGAAACTTTAAGAAACTACAAACACTAGAAGTGTTATCTGCAGTATCGGCGAGTGGGTGCCAATACTGGGGGAAGCGGGGGGGGGGGGGGGCAAGGACAAATCACGTTTTCTTCGTATACAAGGCATAGCATTAAGAGGTCATGGTGTGGGGGCATAAGTTGCAAACATTGATGGTACCTGCCCTCCTAGCCCCATAATCGCCTATACTGATTGTCGGTGATAGAAAATTGTCATGTATAACAGCAAAAGCAAACCACACGAAAATTCACTTCAATACTCTGGAAGAAATTAAATAAAAGGGGGGAACCCTCCTTAATACATTCGAGGGTATGCACTTTGGTCCTTGTGCCTTACGATAAACCATGACGTCTTATGCTCCGAATATTGGTTCCCTCATATTACTTTGCAAATTTATTTACTATTTCCAAAGAAAGAATATATATATGTATATATATATATATATATATATATTGCATGCATAAATACAATTATGATTGAGCCCTCTATTGTTCCGGTGCTCCGATACAATTTCGGTTTACATTCTGTCTTATATTTTACATTTAATTTAATTTTGTTTTACGTTTAATGCATGTGCTGTTGTAATTACATAATACGATTTGTAAACATGATATGTATAATACAGAACTGAATAGTATATAATATTAATAATGGTGTGGAATATCTGTATAATACAGCAATGTAGTAGAAAAGTTATTTCTAATGAGGATAAAATACATTACAGCAATCACTGGTAACTATGACACTTGACAGTGGGTGGTACTTTTGTTGTATTAGTTAATCAATTAACTTAACATTAACATGTTTTTTTTCAACATACGTATATGTACTGTGTATACCTCCATACAATTTTGTTGGTATCGTGTTTATTCCGGTTCTCCGGTACAGTTTCTGTTGACGGTACTGTAGTGATGGTAGTTAGTTAATTACTGAAACTAGCTAAGAACATTAACAATTACTTTTGGTATATAGCTTACAGTGCAGTGAAACTCTGGAAGAAATTCTGAAGAGATGTTATTTTTCAGAATTTGAAATATCGTAGCGGTGCATCAAAAGGAGAGGAATTCTCGAAAATGTGCTGGGGCAAGCCAAAACACCAGCGCCGCCTTAAGTTCTGATTTGAACCCCAGTTCGGTGTCTTTGACACAGCTCGAGATGAAGCCGACCGAACGCGTATCTCGTTTCTAGCCAACACCTATTTTTTTTCTCTTCTACCTGCAGTGTTTAATCATCCATTCAATCACTGTGACGTTGCACTCCCAAGGTGTTTATATTGTATACCAAATAGCACATCACAATCACACAACCTAGCAACGATAACCGCAACCTCACGTTACGAAATCTCTAAAGAAAATGAATTGGCAACATCTCATTTACTCCACGTGGACTTGACAAGAGCTGTCAGTTCCTAAAACGGACGCTATTGGTGGGAACGGTTTGAGAGGAGGATCTACTGTGCTTCACGTGGACTTGACATATGGTTGTCAGAAGAAAATTAATCTTTCGGAACTCTCTTTGAAGTAAAGTGGCGTTCGAATCAGGACTTTAACTTTACAGAGAAAGTTTCGATATGCAGGGTCCCAGGTGTGATCTAATACCTTGAAATCGCAGCAGATGCAGAAACGCATACAGTGGCGAATTGTTAGTTGGCAAAGCATTTACCACAAAAGAGGTGGTAATTTTTGCCCAGCATCCTCCATTGTGCACGGTACGAGATTAGCATTGTTGGAAAGCAGGCATTTAAGCATTGTCATAACCGTCCCGATTCGTCGGCGAATTACAAGGGTTTATTAGCATTTCTAATGGCTAGGAAACAGCCACTTCCCCCACGGTCGGTGGAGAGTAACGGCTAGATTGCAAGGTAATAACTGGCTAATCCCTTTGAATTAAAAGCTCCCAAATGGTTGTTCGTTCTGGTTATATAGCGGATGGATAATTTCGCAGCAACTGTTCGGCGTAAACCTAGCTTCTAAGCGCTAGCCGAGATTTTTCATCTCGATTTCTTCCGTGTCTGCTGTACGATAGTATTTAGTATTGACCGGGTGTTTGTATTTTCTTGCATGTTTTGTATTAATACTTTTGGTTGCTTTTCTGCTGGCTCGCAACGTTCAGGATGAATGTTGATTTACTTTAGATGACTTCTCCGAAACGTTTTGGCTCGCAACATTCAGGATGAATGTTGATTGAACGAAATTGAAACAACGGCATTCGCACCAGGTTTGGATACGAATTCGTAACCTTCGCTGACAAGACCGCAAGCCACTCCGCTGTTTTTAAAGCTGTGGAAGACAGGGTGGGGAATTTCTCGATTCGTATTTCGTTGATTTTCCGTTACTTATTGCTAGTCGCCACCTCCCTGATAGCGTAGTGGCAATGCATAACGACCGGTAGGAATGCAAGCAGCTGATTGCATCGCCCACTCCGCTTCCACTCGCTTGCGGTTGAAAATTTGACTACAGTGGCACAGGGGCATCCTCATCTTGGTCAAGCTGTTTCGATAGTTTTCTGTGATACCCGATACCGTGAGACTCGGAATAATTCTAGTGTCATTTTTCACTGATCGCACTACAAGATCAGGACGTGAGCAGAAGTTTTCCCGGAGATGGCTTCCAGCATCTGCATCGTGTAGCCAAGGAACGAACCACTGATGTTATCTCCCCAAGCCACCGTTTAGCATCTCTTCTCTAGATCTAAGATTTCACCGCGAGGGATCCAGAATTGGAAAGAACACTACAGCATCGAGAATTTGAATTAGAGAGTAAATCATTTCCCAAAAGTCGGTAGAGCGCGTGGAGTGCTGGCCTCAGGATCAACGGCCCAAGGTTCGAATCCCGCCATTTTTAACACATTTTATTTTATCATCAATCCTCCGGTAAAGATTGACTTGAAGAGAAAATAGAGTGATGTGGACTATGAAAAATACAAAAATAGTCCACAAATAGTTTGAGTTCGTGTTTTAAGTCCACTTTGTACACAGTAAGGCTAATCTGTACTGGACCTACAGTTTAAAGTGGAATCCGAACCACTATGCGCCTCCACCGGGTATCGAACCCGGGACCCCTTGATTACCACTGCGCCATCGGGGAGGCAATAGTCCACAAATGTGTCATCTTTCACGTCTCTATCCTTCCGCCGACCTCTGTGACGGAGTGGTTGGCACAGCGCGCCATGACGCCAGGAGCCCTGATTTCGATTGATTTGGGTACCTTTACGTTGCTTGTCTTCCACTTTTGGCTAATTGAGATGTTAAGGGCGAGTAATAGTAATAATACTCTGTGGCGGAGTAGGCCGTTTAGGGACCAGGCCTACCTACCTACTGCCAGCCTTACTCGCATCAGAAGTGGAAGATCATCCAACCAGTTACGGGATGATGTGTGGTCAGCACGACGAACCACCAGTCGGTTTTGTAGGTTTTCTTTGACTGGGTTACGCTACTGATTCGTAGCTCCCCAATTTCCTCACGATGGTGGGTTGCCACCGGTCCCATACAGAGGCCGAAATCTCAGGAGAAAAGTTGATACGCTTAGAAGCTGCAGGCGTCCCGTAGCCGGAGCCCAAAGCATGAAGCCTTACAAAGCTAGGTCACGGTGCGGGACCAGGATGAGCGATGCTGTAATGAAAGTGATACAGGGACACCCACAAGGACCACCCATTACCAGGTCGGGATTCGAATCCCGGTCTGGGTGTTCTTTATGCGTGTCTCTTCTGTTGTCACATCATCACTCAGAAAAAGATGCTACAATAACAAAAATCAAATCCCCATACTTCTCCATCTCCGCATAACCGATAACAACAGTCGCAAGGCCAAGCGGATAAACCACCAAGATTTATCTCAGCGTTCTTGTCCAGAGGAAGAAAGGCGAATCAGCGAATCGGGATGCTGTGGTGTCGCACAACGAACCCTCGGCCAACTTAATTGCTTCGGGCTCCATCGATCTCGTTAGATCCGCCAGTCAAGTTAATAAAGGTTCTGTCCTCCTGGTTCTAACTCTCTTGTCCTTCGTTTTCTCATTTGTTCTCTCTTTATTTCCGTGCTTCTCCACCCACGGTCATTGTCTCTGAAAATTCTCTTCCTCAGTAGTAAGGAATAGTCAAATGGAATGTTCAATGGCTCTTCTACGGGGTGACCATAAAAAACAAGTCAAGAATAAAACATCATAACCCTTCATTCATTGATTGAATTAAAATTGTTGGGTGCATAGGTACATGTGACCATTTTACATCATTCAATGTAAACGGCGAAATATCCATTTATCTAGTAAACGTTAAAACAAGGGATGTAAGAAGCTCCTTGAGAATAGTAATTGCAAGATGGTGTGACAAACACAACACATAAAAAGTAAGAATAAACTGAAAAATTCCTCACATGCAGTGGAAGAGAGAAGCTCTTACAACGCTTAAAATATTAGCTAGAACAATATCATAACCCAACAGGGATGTTACACAGTTTTAAATATTTAAAATATGTCACAGGAAAGTAAAACACGCACATTCGATAAGAATATGCCTAACTTTTAAAATTATATTACAGACATGATACATCGGAGGTTCCAAGTTTCTATGGTTGAGACGGATGTGCCCAATGCGCAATCGAGTTAGAAGAATTTCTCCACGAGAGGGACGGAACGAGGAACCTACAATGGGCTTAATAGCGTGAAGCTTGTTCCCCGTTATTGCATCCCACTCCCTCTGCCAAGTGCCCAGAGGAGAAGAACGAAACACAGTCTGCAAGGAGCTTCCCAAAGGGAACAGTGCTAGAGTTGTCGCCTTGTAATCAAGGGGTCCGGGTTCGATACCCGGTGGAGGCACATAGTGGCTCGGATCCCACATTAAACTGTAGGTCCAGTCCCATAAAGTGGACTTAAAAGACCAAGTCAAGTCAACAATCTGCAGGTTCCTAGCTTGAAGGCTTGGCGACAGCATTGGCTGTTTCTTTCCCGTTTATACCCACGTGACTAGGTACTGCACTTTGAAACGGGCGATTTTCGCATTTTGCATAATAATATTTGCAAAGAACTACATATGAGAGAGCCCTGTTGCATCATACGGCCACTGAATGAGTATCTAAACTCCCTTGATTCTAAGTAAAAGCTTAACTCCAATCACAAAGGACTTCAAAGCTAACCTCAGACCTGTTGCTCATTGATGCCAAACCCTATGAAAGATGATGTAAAGGAATCCCGACTGTTAACTAATCACTTTACATCGCGGGTATAAAACCCTAGCACAACCCCCAGTTGATGTGCTCGGAGTGTGCTACTGAGGGCAGGCCACTGTTGACCCCCCCCCCCCTTCCCAATCTGTCTACCAAACCGACAGAAGATGAGCCACTACCGACTGCTGCTATTCTTCTAAGTATGCTCTGATTATCATTATCTCGATACTTTTCATAATACCTAATCATCCCTTTTTTTAAAAGGGGCACATGCCCTCGTGTCCCTCACGATAAATCCGCCAGTGATTGACTCTAGGTCCAGTTCTGATTAGCCTTTCTGCACATGAAGTGGACTTAAGTACAAACCCGAAACAAGTTTAGAAACAGAAACTTTGCAATTACAAAATTATATCGAGAAAGAGGAAAGCAGAAGAGGTGATAAAAGGGGGATGAAAACTACAATGTACGAAGTTTCCGTTCGATAAACACCCTCTTTCGCGCCCCCACCCATACCGTTGGCTGAGTCTCTTCATTCCACTGAAGTGGTAGGTGTAACACATACCCTCCTTCCCTCCCTGCACACCCAAAAGCGGATCCGAGCCTCTGTTCGTCTACGAATGCGTGCGAGAGCGAAGAGGTATGCGGAACGCCTCGCAGGCATGTAAGAGTGGGTTGCAGCTCTTGCAGGATACATCTCCGCTCGTAACAAAAATTGCCCGAGGACAGGCAGACGCAGATATTGTCTACAAAGCGGTCTGAATTAGCCGTTTAACTGGCTTCGTCTAGTCCTTTAGTTACCATCCCCCCCCTTCCGCAGCCCCTCTTCCGCCCTCAAAACAGTGCAGTCTTCAAAGTTTGTCGTACAGAGAGGAGATTTAGCATTCGTGGCTGGACGATTGAGTTCAAAGTCGGTTTGAAGTTTGCGACGAATCCTTCAGGTAGCGATTCGACGCGATTCGCCCCGAAGGTCCGATCGCAGGCTTTGATGACTAGTTAAAATTGGATTGTTGAAAACAGCCAGAAACAAAGGCGAATTAATTGAATATGGACTGGAACCTCGACAATGGATACTAATTGTGGGTAGGATCGGTCTGAAACAATGAAACTCCAGAAGAACTTAAGTAAACTAGTGTAAACTAATTAGTTTGAGATCCCACCGTCAAAAATAGTGTTTTTAATGGCCCACTGGCCCACCTTTTCTAAAGGAAGGACCGACATGTCTTGTTAGTCCATCTTATGCTCAGATAGGCTCTTCGGGACTGGACCTATATATTTGGGGGTGGTGTCCCAATCATTGTGTAATGTGCCTCCACCAGGGAGAGAACCAGAGAGAAGGAAGGAAGAACAGTAGAAGAAGAAAAGGGAGAGGAAAAGAAGGAGATAGAAAAATTGATAGAGTGAAGACGAAAGAAGTAGCGAGAAAGAAGGAAACAAAGGAGACAATAATCTAAAGTTTGTTTAAGTTCACTTTATGCGCTTAAATAGGCTAATCGGGACTGGGTATGTACTATAAATCCGAACGATTGTGCAATGTACCTCCATGCATATACAACTTGATAGAAGAAAAATAGAAGAAGAGAGAGAGTGAGAGAGAGAACAAAGAATGATTGATTTGGTTCATTTTACGTCGCTTTTCTGCCACTGTTTGACTATTCGCGAAGATGAGAATGAGCGATGTTACGATGAAATTGATAAAGAAGCACTCATAAAAACCACCCAGCCGGGATTCGAACCCGGGTCCCTGGCATCGAAACGCGCAGTGCTAGCCATTTTGCTTTCTTTTTTCAGGAAACCCCCTAAACAGCAGTTTTACCCACACAAATCACATATCAATTAATCTCAATTCTCTACTTTTTCTCTCAGGACAGACAAACACAATCATTCATGTCTTAACAGGGATTTGAACCCGGAATCCCTGGAATCGTAGCACAGCTGCGCTCACCACTCTGCCACGGAGGACGACAGAGAAAGAAAGTACGAAAGGGATAGGAAGAGAGAGATTGTGAGATAGAGAAGACAACAGACAAAAGTTTGATTTAAGAAGTTGAATTTATGCACAGTGAGGCTAATCGGTACTGGACCTACAGTTTAAAGTGGGATCCAAACCACTGCACAATGCGTCTCCACCTGGTATAGAACCTGGGACCTCTTGATCACAATGCGAGAGCGTTATAAAAGAAAAGCTCTTTGTAAGATATGAGAAAATACCAAAATGTAATATCCCACATCTATAAAACGACGTCAAATGTGAGTTACCTATCCTATAATATTCATCAGTTTCATGTCAAGCACACCTGTTCTCCCGTCTCCAACCATATTCTATTAAATACTGCAATTAGGCTTAGAAAAGTATTAATGATGATACCAGGAAAACTTTTCTAGTCACGAAAATACCTGAAAATATTTTGTTAATGAGTAAAACATTAAGGAAAATGCACGTTTTGGTACATAAATGCAAAATCAATAATAAACACTCGCCTTAACGACAGACTTTGAGATATTTATTATCCAACTCGCAATGCATCCCGACAGCTTTGAATCAGTTACCGCGGACAAAGCTCTATAATATATTACACAGGAAGCTCCCCACCATGTCGGTAGTCGATAAAGATATTTTCACGTGCTAGATAATGACGTTTTGACCGCTAATGACTTGATGTTATAAGTTCTAAATTAAGATATCATGCCGATGGAAAGAACTTTAATTTGATGACGGGGACCCCCCTTTCATTTTCTCGTGCCGAAAACGCCCTTTTTCGGCACTGTGGTAGGGGGAGTGCCCTATGACGTCAGAGGGCGTGGTCAAACCTTTCGATCTTCATTCATCTTCGATTTGGCTTTTCGGACGTGTTTCGCCTCACTGTCGTTCAATGAGGGGAAGCTTTTGTTCTCTTCTGGATTGAGATTACATCTCACTGTAGTACTGAGTGCCTCCACGATGGCGTAACGTCGTCGCCTTTTAATCAAGAGGTCACGGGTTCGATACCCAGTGGAGGCACATTGCACAGCGGTTCAGATTCCACTTTAAACTGTAAACCCAGTCCTGATTAGCCTATCTGTGCACAAAGTGGACTTACAGCAAAACTTCATTGTAGTATTTAAGAAGTGTTAGCAAAGTAATTATGAATAAATAATTACCATAAGTAGGATTATGAATAATCGTATACTAGAACTGATAAATCCAATACAGGAATTGTATATGATCGAATACAGGAATTGCGTATGATCGTATATAGGGAATGCGTATGATCGAATACGGGAATTGCGTATGATCGAATACAGGGGTTGTGTGTGATCGAATACAGGGGTTGTGTGTGATCGAATACAGGGGTTGTGTATGATCGGATACAGGTTTTGTTTGCGATCGGATACAGGTATTGCGTTTGATGGAATTCAGGGATTGCGTTTGATCAAATATAGGGATTGCGTATGATCGAATACGGGGATTGTGTGTGAACGAATACGGAGATTGCATATGATCGGATATAGGGGTTGCGTATGATAGATTGCGGGGATTCTGTATGATCGAATAGAGGGGTTGTCTATGATCGAATACAGGGGTTGTGTATAATGTAATACAGGGATTGCGTATGATCGAATGCAGGAATTGCGTATAGTCGAATACTTGGATTGCGTATCATCGAATATAGGAATCGGGCATGATTGATTATAAGGATTGTGTATGATGGAATACATGGGTTGAGTATGATCGAATACAGGTATTGTGCATGATCGACTACAAGGATTTCGTGTGATCGAATACTAGGAGTGTGTATGACCGAATACAAGGATTGTGTATAATCAAACACTGAATCTTTACCGAGAATCGAACCATGAATAACTCGATTATAAGGCGAGAGCCTTAAGAGTGCGCAGTAGAAACAAAGGCCAAAGCAATCTCGCAGCTAACGATAGAACTGGATTGTGTAAGAATGTCTGTTGAACAAATGCAACACGATCCGCAAAAGAGAGTGGAATGGAGTGGAGAAGAAGAAATCAGGCAATAAAAATTTACTTGGAGAGGAAAAATAACCAGAAAATGGAAACGCAAAGCGTTGCAAAAAAAAAAAAAAAAGGCAATGTAAACGAAACAAGGGAAACGAGAGAAGCTAGCTCCCCTCAGGAAAAAAAAGCTGTTAAATAAAGTTTTTCAAAACAGTTATGCAGCCGTTTCATTCGCATGTTATCAAGGTCTGTTGAAAGTAAGGGAGGTCAAGAGAAAAAAAAAGAAGTTTTTTTTCTAACGTTCCACTTCCTCTATCTTCTTGTTTTCTTGAAACAGTAGGAAGCCAAGTCATTCCAATAACGTCTGATCTTTCTTGGGGGGAAATAGCTTTGAATCCCAGATACCCCAGACGGAACTCCCAACAACAGCGAGGAAGATTTCGCGCGCGCGGGAAAAAGAAAGAATAAAGGAAAATAAAAAAAAGGGGAGAGTTACAATAAAAAACATGATAGCAAATTTATTCTTATCGCACGTTTCTCCTTTCTCGTGATCCGTAACAGGGATGAAACCGTATGCCCCTCCTTTTTTTTCCTTCCCGGAAAAGCTATAATATCATTCCTAGCGGTTTATGGCAGGGCTGCGTTTTCCGTCCTCTCTATATGGATGCCACTGAAATGTCTGAAGGGACATGCACGTAATATTGTGAAATTGTACATTCAAGTTTTTCTGATATTTTCTTATCCCTCTGCCCTTCGTGGTTTCGGCAGAACCGTCATTCCTTTAACAAGAAACTCCGGTTACATAATTCAAGCCCTTACGTCCTTGCCTCTGTAAGGGCTTGTAATTCTTCAGTTCCCTGGCGTCCTTGTCCCTTCGCTCGCTACTAAATGGAACACGTCTTTCTTCATATCGACAGCATTTCCCAATGAAAAATTCCGTTCCCTTACGTAGCATTCGTGAATAACGTAACGAAGAGTATTGCCAGTATTAACCAACGTATCAAAAGCACCGAAATTCCAAATGATATGTTATTATTACAACCTTTGGTAGCTATTGTAGTCCACAACAGGGGAGCCAACTTTAACAAAATATCTTATAAATCTTATCTTCCATGTATCATATTAATGCACACTAACAATGCATCCTTGCTAATTTTTTTTAAAAAATTGTAATTGGCTGATTTCAATAAGCACTTCACTATGAATGATTGATTGAATTGGGTTATTTTACGTCGCTTTTCTACCAGTTTTGGCTAATCGCGACGATGGCGATGAAAAGTGATGTGATGAGATAGATCAAAAGACAATCACAAACACACATGGACGATACAACACATGTCCTACAGAGAATTGGCTGTAGGTGCTAACGCCACGTTAGTCTGCAAAATGCAGTGTACTACGTGGAAGGGTTACTCCTTACATTACACTCTCCACCACGAATCACGATAAAAATATATAAATAGCACGACAAATTATTGGGCCAAATTCTAGGATTTTGGAGAAGAGGTGTGACACGTTCCAGGGACATTCCGAATCAAAGATACGTCCACGTTTCATCCCATGTCACCAGATCGGGGAAAAGGGTGTCTCCCCATTGGATCCAAATGCTTCCAGCAGATCGGAGTAGACTTACACCCTTCTCTCCTTCATATCGGGTGTCAACTACCGAGGTGGCCACTTTACACACATTTTCCGATCCTCTGAAACTTCCGACATATGCCGTTTGGTATTATGACCACAGTTCAAGCTTTTACAGATTGTGACAGTTCTCGCTATTCAATTCCTCCACTCAATGACAATGATTGTCGCAGTTGATGATCTCTCCCACTGGTCTTCAATACTGGTTTTCACATATCTATATTTCATACATTTGAGCCCATGGTTATTGTCGATGGTGTCATCTCCGTAAACATTGTGTAGCATTTTGTGGATGGCAGACAGCATGCACACCTTCTTCGTCAAGAACTCAATGTCAGCATGTTGCATCTGCTTTGGATCCATTATTTACAAAGAATGAACAAGAGTTACTATACACTGTCCCGGGAATCTCTGGAGCGAGCGAACAAAAGCAAGTCTCTACGCAAGTAGAGGGAACAGGATTGCGCGGTGGAGGAAAGCTACTGCAGCTCCCAGCTGTTTGTATCAGCTTCGCTCCGCACACCTCCTACACTATTCTTCTTCGCAGCCTTGCTCCAGAGATTCCCAGCATAAAGCATACACCTTGTCCCGGTAATCTGTGAAGCAAAGCCGCTCACAACGGTAGAGAATGGGAGACAACGAGTGGGCGGAGCACAGCACTGCGCGCTGGTAGCTGCAGCAGCGTTTCTCCATGCTCTCACTCCCCTCTCGAGTCACTAGCTGCTTCAGAGACTTGTTTTCGTTCCTTTCCTCCAGAGATTCCCGACTGAGAGTGTATAGAGGACGACATACTCTACCAACGCGTGCAACCTTAACTTCCTGTGTCAGTTTATTTTTAAAAATACACACCTTTGCATTACTTCCTGCACAGCCCTCATATTTTGATTAATTTCAACAGAAAATCTGAAAAAACTTGCTTCACAATGATTAATTCTAGCAGATCAGATTTTTTTTAGGTACCCATGGACTACAATTCGCTATTTAGTCAAGGATCTCACTATAGTGCTTACGTTCACTTCAAAACAGATTGTGGGGTCGGAGTGGAGGGTAAAAATTACTACAATAGCTTTTCCCCTCATTTCCCACCATTTCCATCATGGAAACATTGCTATCCAATTCGGCTTCAATCTCGTAATTAACTCTGTACCTGCGGAACACCGCGAAATTTGGAAAAAGTGAAAGAAAACAATGTTTTTCGTTCCTAACGGTTTCAATTAACGTAAACGATTGTAAATTCCAAATAATGCAATAATGGCACGTGATGGATTTTCTTTAAATAATTTTCATTTTTGCTCATAGTAGGTGCTGACAATCTTTTGTTAATTAAAATATTTGTGTGAGAAATTGACCTCACTTTAAACACAGCTTTTGATATTCGATGATACTTTGTTTATTTATTGAGTCTAATGTTATGGGCACACCATGCCCAATGGGATAAAGCCCCTTAAGTAAAATTAAACTGAGCAAGACAATAAAATATGTGTTACTTAATACCTTCTTCAATCAGTTTTTGAAACTAATAATTATGGTGTCTCCGAAGATAAAATCTACATAACTAACTCTCTAGCCTTCTTAAACCCGAAGGTTCATGGCTGCAGCAACACAGGCCTTCCATCTGACCCTATCTTGAGCAAGATCTATATACTCTTTTCCATCCTTACCGATTTCATATAGGTCCATCTCAACATTATCCCTTCATCTTCGTCTTGGTCTTCCTACTGGTCTCTTACCATCCGGTTTCCCAACACGAATCCTGTAAACTCTTCTTTCCTCTCCCATTCGTGCTACATGGCCTGCCAATTTAAGTCTTCTTGATTCAATCGTTCTAATAATATCTGGACATGAATACAAATTATGTAGTTCTAAATTATGTAACCTTCTCCACTCACCTGTCTCTTTGGTGTCTTCCCGTTCTATGGCTTCTCAAAAAGTGGGCGTGGTTTGTCCCGATCCATCGCTCCTGATAACGAAAGTGTTTCTTTCCGGTCAGGTGTTCCAGATTCATCACCCCAGAAGCTTCAGTTGTGTATGCAGACTTCCTTGAGACGAAAATTTTAGTATCGCTGTGTGGTGTCGTGTGTTGCAAGATTCTGTTCTCGTTGAAAGCAATTAAGTAAGTAATCTTAATAGGCCATGGCCAATGTACATATATATTTTGCGTGCGCGTGTGTATATGTGTGTGAGGCTCTTTCCGGTTTACTGGTTTACAGTTTATTGAAAGTAAGAGCGGGAAAAGTTTTTTGCAGGTTCAATCTTAACAATACCAGGAAAAATTGTTCTGGCTATTGGCAATGTGTACATAAATATCAAAAGTCAAACCCCTGCACTATCAATTTGAGTAATCAGATTATTAGTATGAAAACACATTCTTGCGTTCCCGGATGTAGCAGCCACAGAAGTTGACACACATATATATAAACAACGCACAGGAAAAGAGCGAGGGAAGAACTTTCATCAGTTACGAAGATATTTGAGGAGGAATTTGGTTAGGTTAGGTTAGGAATTACTCTTATTGTGTAAGCGTTTCTTGGGGGAACGAGAAGGACATTGTCTTTTCCTATCTTAACTTTTTCATACTTTGCGTGGTTCGATCCTCACACAATTTCACGATCTGAAAGGAGAGGTCCCGAATTACCCGAATCCCTAGTTTCATCCTCCACGGTTAGCCCGAAGTACACTTTAACGGCCTTTTCCCGAAATGGCGGTTTAGGGGGGCGAGAAGGACGCAGGCTCGCCGATTTAATTAGAAAAGTCACCCATCCGTCTTTGCTTTAGGCTAGCCCTGCATGTTTTCGTGTATGGGAACGATGCAGCTTCCTCGCCACCAGATATTGTGAGTTTTCCGCCGAAACCGAATTTTCTATTCAAACTTGAAAAACCGTTAAGATTTAGCGTTTACACTGAATTTCGAATGGAGAATCAAACGTTTCCAGTGACTCGAACACTCCACCCACTGCTTACTTTACCGTCACGTTATCTTCCCCTACCACCCTGCGTTAGGCGTTAGCGCGATACGTCTGCTGGAACCAGTTTAAAAGGGTGTTCATGGGCGGAGGTCACTAACAAGATTCTGATCACTCGAATACAAAGATTTTGAATAACCGTATACTAGAACTGTGATCAATATATTACAGGAATTCTGATCAATCTAGTACAATGAATCTAAATCAACGTAGACAGAACTCTGATCAATCAAATACAGGGATTCTGAACAATGAAATAAAGGAATTCAGATCAATTAGAAATGGGGACTCTGAATAATCAATGGATTGTGATGAATCAAATGTATGAGTGCTGAATCCATGGGATTCTTAACAACCAATACAATATTGTAGATTAGGCACACACAGGAGATGTACTACGTAGAAATTTTCAGCGAAAAATGCAGGCTCAACCAGGACTCGAACCCGGGTCTCTGGTATACCGTGCCATTGCTCTAACCACTGAGCTACCGAGCCGGCCTGGCCTCGCTTCATTTTTCGCTAATCGCTGTTTTACCTGCGTGGAATCGTCTCTGTCAGTGCTACCGCAACGGGATATGTTGCCTTTGAAACACACTAGACTTCGACGTTGCCTGGTTCCTCCCAGCGTTGGGATGTTAACTATTGTAGATTAGGCACACACAGGAGATGTACTACGTAGAAATTTTCATCGAAAAATGCCAGAAACCCGGGTTCGAGTCCTGGTCTAGCCTGCATTTTTCGCTGAAAATTTCTACGTAACAAATACAATACAATGTTGGATAACTGCTTACTAGTATATCCTCAAGTTCAAGCTTCTTGCTTCAAACTTTGAGGTAAAAAGATGGCGAAGAAAAGATAGAGGGAATGAGGGGTATGAGGGGGAAGTAAACTGCTCCCCCACACATTCCCTCATCCGGTCAGCCGACCGAAGTAGTTACATGGATGAAGAGAACATTGTTCAGGTCGGAAAGGAAGCGATAATGCAAGAGGTGGGAGGCAAGACAGCTGGGAGGTCAGGTTCCTTTTCGGATCTTGCTCTTACCTCCCCCCTTCCTCCATTCAACCGCCACTTTAGTGCTAAGGGAGGGGAGGGTTAGTCCACTTTACGGCTGGCATTGCGGGGCTCTACATCACGCTGCGTGGAATTGAGTGCTGCCTCCGTCATTGGCTCGGAAAGGGCCTCGGGTGAAAGAGTTGTCACGGCGGGGAGAGGGATGGGGCATTAGGCCGGAAAAGCAGACGCGGAGAGCGCGGGAATAATACCCGCTCACCTCTTTCTTTCCTGGGTTTTCCTTCCCAGGTGCTGGCACACTTAGGATGGACTAGACCTTACTCCTCACGAGATGCGGTGTCTTCGGCAAATATGTCGCTTTGACTAAGTCACGCATTTATTGTTGATCGTGAATTAATTATCTGTGTGTTGATCTGTTAAATTTGTTACTACTACTTTGGTTCTTCTTTGTCTTGCTCTTATTCTTGCGGTTGTTCTTGCTACTGTTGCTTTTGTTCTTGGTGTACTGCTGTTGTTCCTGTTTTTGAACTGGAGCAACTGTCTATCAAGTGCAGCATTGTTTTAATTGTTTTGAGTTCTGATTGTTGTTCTTGTTTTTGATTGATTGAGTTGGTGTTTTAAGTTCACTTTATGCACAATAAGACTAATCGGGAGTGGACCTACAGTTTAAAGTGGGATCCGAACCACTATATGCCTCCACCGGGTATCGAACCCAGGATCCTTTGATTACAAGGTGACGACGCCATCGGGGAGGCTCTCTTTGTTTTTGAGCTACTAAGAATATTGTCCTGATTTCGAGATACTAATGTTCTCGTGTTATAATGACGTTGTTGTTCTTGCTTTTGAGCTGCTAATCTTGTTCTTGAGCTTATGTTGGGCTTAATTTTCTTGATCTGCTGACTTTGTTAATATTTTTGTTCTTTTGTAGCTGATATTGTTGCTGTTCTTTTAAGTTTGCAGAGGATTATTATGAAAAATTGTGCATATTGTTATTTTGAACATTATACTATGCCCCGTTTATCTCCGGGGCAAGCACACGGAAACAAGTCTCTGCGCAAACAGTGACACAAGACGGCTCCACCAATGAACACGTGAGAGGGAATGGGATTGCGTGGAGGGGGAAAGGACTACAGTTACCAGTCCTTGCAGCAGCGTGGACGAACTTCTTCGCTCGATTCCCCGCCCCCTTCTCTGTCTCTCTGCGTGGCCTTGCTCCAGAGATAGCCAGGAGGGGTGTAAGGGGTGAATCTTCCACGTATTACACCCAATTGTCAGCCTCACTTGCACGTAGCACACCCTGGACTGCTTTTTCCAGACTAACGAGGCTCTGGCGACTGGCCAATGGACAGTATAATTTTGTGTCTTGTCCTGTTTTTTGTCCTTGTGTGTGCTGAGTGTCCCTTTACAGCCTCAGCTTTTAATCTAAGTCAGAATATTTTAACATTTTAGTTATGAAACATTACGGTTATGTTATTTGTTATGGTAAGGTTCTAGATCTCAGTATAACGTGACGCGTGCAATATAGCCTAAGTGCTGACGCACCCAAAATTTTGAATTCAAATTCAACTTCAAGAAGAGGACAGAAGTAACTAACTCTCTAGCCTTCTTAAACCCGAATGTTTATGGCTGCAGTAACAAAGGCCTTCCATCTGTCCGTATCCTGAGTAAGATCTATATACTCTTTTTCATCCCTACCGATTTCCTTTAGGTCCGTATCAACGTTACCCCTCCATCTTCGTCTTGGACATCCTATTGGTCTCTTACCATCAGGTTTTCCAACAAGAATCCTGTGAACTCCTCTTTCCTCTCCCATTCGTGCCACATGGCCTGCCCACCTAAGTTTTCTTCATTTAATTATTCTAATAATATCCAGACATGAATACAAATTATGTAGTTCTAAATTATGTAACCTTCTCCACTCACCTGTCTCATCATCCATTTTAGGTCGAAATATTTTCCTAAGGATCTTATTTTCAAATACTCTCAATTTATGTTCCTCTTTCAATGTAAGGGACTAAGTTTCTCATCCATATAATACTACAGGCAAAATTACTGTTTTGTATATTTTAACTTTTAGTTTTTAGATATTAAACGAGAAGACAAAAGTTTATGAATAGAAAAGTAACATGCATTTCCTGAATTAAGCCTGATAAGCCTACTTTTTATTTCCTCTTTAATATCATTTTCATTTGCTAGTATTATTCCTAAGTACTTGAATTTGGAAACTGGTTCAAACGAGTTGTTATCAATAATTAGATTTTGATTATTACCTAACACTTGGTTTCGACCTGTAAGCATACATTTAGTTTAGTTTTCTCTTTGTTAACTTCCAAACCTATCTCTTTAGCTGCTTTGAAAAATATTTAGCATTTTTCTTAATTGTATTTATATCATCCCCTAATTACATCATCTGCATATGCTAACAACTGAGTCACACCATTTAAATTTAGTCCTTTCTTAGTTTATTTTACCTTCCTAACAGCATATTCTAAGGCAAAATTAAAGAGCAATGGAGCTAATGCATCTCCTTGTTTTAACCCATCATGAATTGTAAATTTGTCAGACACATTAATACCCATCAATTAAGGGTAGATTAATCCTCAAGAAGAGGACAGAGCATAACTAATTACGAAATACTTTTAGAGTTTATGAACGATTTCAGGAACAATTAAACCTAGAGAATAAATGGTACTACAGTTTTCAATGTTCCAAAATATACAGTTTTATGAGAGAGATCAAACAACATAGCTTGGGTAGAGCTTTTGTTTTTAAGTACACTTTATGCACAGAAGGCTAACCGAGACTTTACCTACAGTTTTTAGTGCGATCCGAACCACTATGACAGACCACGAGCTCTGCAGAGTACTGTCCTGGCTGGCGCCATAGCCTCGTTAGGCTGCAAAATACAGTCCAAAGTGCAATACATGGAAGAGAAATTGAATTTGGGTGTCTCTAGAAAGGGTCGTCCCTTACACCTCTGAGGCCAAAGGAGGAGACAATTTAACACCACATCTGACTGCAATTTCCACATGCATTTTTATTACATCTGATTGTTTCATAAACGCCCCCCACGTCGCCGTGCATGCTCCGTGCGTCAACAACGGACAGAGAATGAAATATAAACATTACCGCGGGCTCCCCCGGAGCACGGACAGAGGAAGAAAGCTAAACATTTGCTCTGTTTGCTCGGTTTTGTTCGGTCAATGTGTAAACAGGTTGTTGATTCTGGCTCCAATTTTTTCCAGTCGTTTTGGGAGTCGATAGAATTCAAGACTGCGAAAGCAACCACTTGCTTCCCGCAGGTGGTGGATCTTGTTGTCTCTAGGACAACAATGTAATTGTTATTACATTAGTCTATTCTGAAATTGTGAGGCCATGACTGAACTATGGTCGTAAAGATGTCCTCTTGAGAAGTGAAAAATATGCACAATAGTCCTCTGTAAACTCAAAATTGTTGCTATTACCATGGTTCTTCTTATTTTTCTTGCTCTTCATGTCGTTGTTCTGTTTAGATTTTTGTTCTCTTTCTGCTGATGTTCCTATTTTGTTTGACATGCTGTTGCTGTTGTTCCTGTTTTCGACTTGCTGATGCTGTTGTCCTTGTCTTTGAAGTAGCAGCATTGTCTTAATTGTTTTGATCTATGTGTTGTTCTTGTTTTTGAGCTACTGATATTGTCATGAATTTTGATCTTCTGATGACGTTGATGTTCTTGTCTTTGAGCTGCTAATTTCGTTGTTCTTGTTTTTATGTTACTGATTTTTAGTTAATGTGGGTGTTCTTGTTCTTGAGCTGTTGATTTTGTTGTTATTTTTTATCTTTGGGTGCTGATGTTGCAGTTCTTGCTCTTAAGCTGCTTATTATATTACGATGTTTGTGCTTTGAATGCCCATATAGTTATTCTTGTTCTTGAGCTCCTGATTATGCAGATGTTTTTGTTCTTTGGCTGTTGATGTTATTGTTCTTGTTCTTCAGATGCTGATTTCTTTGGCTATTTTGTTATTGGTTTGCTGATGTTGTTCTTGTTCTTGATCTGCTGATTTTGTTGTTATTTTCGTTCTTTAGCTGCTCATGTAGTTGTTCTTGTTGATTTTGTTGCTATTTTTATTATTTGGCTGCTCGATACGCCGCCACATGGACACAAAGCCAATGTGCTTATGCTCTCACTTCTTTCTGTTCTTACTGCTTATGTTATTCTTTCGACTGATGTTTTTGTTCATGTACTTGAGCTGCTGACATTGTTAATATTCTTGTACTTTGGTTGCTGATGTTGTTGTTGTTCTTCTTCTTGCTCTTGAGATGCTGATTTGTTACTATTTTTGTTACTTGGCCGCTGTTGTTGCATTTCTTGTTCTTTAGCTGCTGCTTTGTTTGACATTTTTGATCTTTCGCTCCTCATGTAGTTGTTCTTGTTCTTGAGTTGCAAATTATATTGCTATTTTTGTTCTTTGTCTGCGCATACAGTTGTTGTTTTTTTTTCGGTTTTTTCTTGAAATCCTTAGTCTTTTTGTTCTTTGGCTGCTCATGTAGTTGTTCTTGTTCTTGAGCTGCCGATTTTCTTTCAATTTCTGTTATTTCATTGCTGATGTTGTTGCTATTTTGTTCTTTGACTGCTGATGCTGTTGTGGCTACCAACAAATAGAAACACCAAAGGAAGAATCAAGCAGTAACTTAGAGAAGACTTCCTGAAGCTCACTGCTTACTTATCTCGTGAGCGCTGTGACGTCCACCGTTTTCGCGGGAGGAAACCAGCCAAACCGGAGTTCAGTCCCCGACACCGGTGTCCATAATGAAGCTCAGAAACAGATTTCAGCACCACGATACCTACAGAAACAGAAACAATGCGGCGAATTAGACGCCACTCGAAGCGGAACACTCCCGCAAACACAAACACCGTGAGACTCCAAAGCCTGTTGCTCGCTGCAAAGAGATTTACGGCGATAGCACGGTCGAGGATAACAAGATGACTCCCAGAATAAGACAACAGCGCCGCCACGTGGACAAGCTATTAACCAGGACGCCGGCTGTTCCTCTGATTGCGTTCTCCTTCTTCTTTGCCCCCATTCCCCCGGTCCCGCAAAAGCTCCCTTTCCTACAGGATAACCTCCCAGGGGAACAATCACAAGGCTAATTTCTCGGATAATCTGCAGGCGTCTCGCTTGTATAACTGTTGCTCGGATTGTGCTGCCTCTACCCTGTTTTAACATTCCCCTCCTCTTCTTTTTGCATTTCCCCTTCTTGCGGTACCCTGAAACGAAACTGCTTCCTGTTTGTGCTTGTCGTTTCGGCGAAAATTGTTAATTTCGGAAAATTTCCTCGCGTGGCTCGATGCGAAATGGAGAAATTGGAGTTGAGTCCTTGTTGAACGATGTAATTTTATTCAATTAACTGTCAGTATTATTGGCTTCTCATTGTAAACATTCGTTTCTGGATTGTTTTCCCAGCTTTTCTAGTGACTAACGCAGAGATAGAGAAAGAAAATGAAATGGTGAGTAAATGAGAGAGAGAGAGAGAGAGAGAGAGAGAGAGAGAGAGAGAAAGAAAATGAAATGCTAGGGCAAAGGGGAGACAGAGAGAGGGAAACAAAATGAAATGGTGAGTAAAGGGGGGAGAAAGAGAAAGAAAATGAAATGGTTAGTAAAAGAGAGAGAAAAAAGGAAAATGAAAGGGTGAGTAAAAGAGAGAGAGAGCGAGAGGGGGGGGAGAGAGAGAAAGAAAATGAAATGGTGAGTAAATGAGAGAGAGAAATAAAATGAAATGGTGAGTAAAGGAGAGAGAGAGAGAGAGAGAGAGAAAGAAAATGATATGCTAGGGTAAAGGAGAGAGAGAGAGAGGGAATCAAAATGAAATGGTGAGTAAAGGGGAGAGATAGAGAAAGAAAATGAAATGGTTACTAAAAGAGAGAAAAAAAGAAAATGAAATGGTCTCTCTTTGTCCACAAAGGGTTGTTGGCCAGAGACAAAGAGAGAAAATTTGCAAAGAAGAGTGAGAATATAGTTAGTAGCTAAAAATATTGCGTGTCGGAGATACACTGTGTAGAATTCCAATCTCGTCATTGAACTATTTCGTGTCGAAGCTCAAACCTGGAGAAGGATGCTAGTTTGTTTTTGTCCTTATTAATTGTATCCAAACTTCATTCTTTCTCATCTGACAAGCTAACCCTATACCCCTTGCACACTGAAACATGCTGTGAAGGTATAAGGATGCGTGTAGGGGTAGGGCTTGCCATTTGAGGAGATAACGTGGACAGCACCACGCTCCAACACCCTTTATCACCGAAGATCCGTCCCCAGGTACTAATTTATTAGATTCTGGGTGACATCAGAGCCGCTCAAGGCAGAGGACATTGCCAACCTAACTCCTTCACTCAAGGAATCGAACCCAAGGTTCCCTCCTGGCAGTCAGTCATCCTACAGACTCGACCATTGCGGCTCTCAAATTAAAACAATAATAGCGATAGACTTGATAAAAGTGTAACATTGTAACACACACTGTTCGAACGATTCATCTCCAGAATATTCTCCATCCTTGTATTCATCACCACGTGTTATTCTCGTGTGTGGACCTGTAAGGGGGATATTATATTTCCTCCCCCCCCCGCACCCGTTAAGATCCACGTCTCTAGTGCTTCTATCCAGGGTTCCTTCTAGTGTGCAATTTCCTACTGTTCCTCTGGAGGCAAGGCTGAGGGTTATCCACCCTGTTTCCTTAATAACAGGGGCCGGCGTACTGAAGGGTTCGTGAGAGGGAAAGCTTCCCCCACTTCCCCTTCTCTCGCTAATTGAACGAGGGCGTCGGACGAGACTTGCTTCGATCTCAAATGAAACAACCGCGTGAAAGATACTTACGAACCCCCCTCCCCCCTCTTTGCAACCGCAATGGTGAAATGCCCTATCAGAGTTACCTCCTCATTCCTGCATCTTTTATCACCATTTTTTATATTAATCTCGCTCCTATATCTCATTCGGTTATCATGGACAATGTGGATGAATGATGATTAGACGAAAAACAAATCCAGGCCTAATGACAAAAAAAAACGACCTGCTAGTGTTGCCAGCTAAGGTGATACGCCCCTAAAAAGGCACTTTTTCACTTAAGCCATATAATCGTCTGTCTCAAGCCCATCAAATGCTGCAAATGTCCCACATTGGTCGCAAATGACACATTAACATGGAATCAATCATCAGTCGTCTAAATATGACCCTTAGATACTTTGATACTATGACCCCAGTTATTTATTTATAGAATTTTCTGTCAACTGTTAATGTTAGGCATCGATAAAATAGGCATGGGTGAGGCTATATAACGCAAATAATCCGGTGTAAATATCACTTACGGTTTTCATATTACAGGCGCTCAAAGTTCGGGTTGCGCATCTTCTTAAACACACTGTGCAAAAGAAGGCATGCCCGGGACGAGACTCGAACCCGTTGCCAAAAGTATCATCGTCCAGCTCAGTATCGAAAATAAAATAAATAGCAAGAAAAGCGTTTGGGAATATATCTTCCAGGGTAGTTGCTGGGTGAAAGGCCATATCCTGAGCAGGGTTTCCAGTCTTCCCAGATTTTAAGGGACAGTATCTTATTTAAGTAATATGCTCCGTGAAGAAGGAGTCAAATAACAACCTTAACTTGTGGTTTTGCTTTTTATCTAGTAGACTTCTGCATGTAAAGTTTCACAAGTTTGCTGCATATTACCATAGACCCATTGCTGATCCACATCAAGTCCGAGTCAGTGCCTGTATACCTCAAGAAGAATATTTGGAATCCATCTGCAGTCATTTATGCGCCACCGCGAAGGTCTTTCCACCCATCTCCGTGCGGACTGAGGCCATTGTCGAACTTTCTCCTCTATTTGTAAACTTGCTGGCGTGGTAAGCAGGCATAGACACATTGAATTTTCATTTGCCGTAGAATGTCTACAAGTTTTAGACTTCGAGAGGGCAAGAAAGCACTGCTGGTCGCTGGTGCATATTGTAAGCCCATAGTGTACGATAGCTCATTGGTGACGTATTGAAGACTCTATATACATGTGACTAAGGTAGGGTATGCCATTGGCTGAGATTCTGCGCTGGTTGAGCGAGGAGTTTGGCGTGGCAGATCCTTGCCGACTGGGGGAGACGTAGGACTAACTGGACACAGGCTGGACACAGGCTGAGTATACTGTATTTCCGTGTATCACCCTTTTGGGCCTGCATGGCCTGGTGTAATTTGCCTAACGTTAATATAGTTATTTCGACTTCTTAAATAGTGCTATAGAAGGATTTTTTTTGTTTATTTTTTAAGGTAGATTGCTCCGGGTCATGTTGGCTGTGGGGGTTTGGGGCGGGGCTGCAGTTGGCTTGGACTCGTATAGCCGTTACGTACTGACTTTTGACAATCTAATTGGACGGACTGTTATAATTTAATTGGGAGATAATACATGGTTATTTTTGTTGAGTTAACTAAAATGTGGTTCTTAGGTGTTTTGATTGGGTATGAATGAACCATGTGATGCATATATAAATTTTGAAAGTATATTTAATGATATGATTTGTTAATAAAGATTATGGTTGAAAGAATATTAAGTTTACATTAAATAGTTTAAATACCTACTGAAAGATAATTAACTTCCACTGCGCAGATAATATAATCCTCGTCTCACTAATTTATTATTTATAAAGGGGAAATAAGAGACGTACAGGATTATAAGATTTGCGCAGTGTTGCAGCCTTGATGTCGTTTTGCAAATGGCAGTCGATACCTTGTGTAAATTTCAGCTGTTTACAGTCTGTCCTGTAATTTTTGTCGGACATTTAAGGTATTTATTTGACTCTCCCTCGTACATGATTTTTAATGCACCTTTTCGAGGGTTCGTAGCATCGAAACTATAGGTGCAAAAGGTCACTAAGAAAAGTTGTCCGTTCTTATGTCCTCTACATGCTGAGAAAGTTTGTTTGCTTTTGATACCGCTACACACGAGCACAGACAATATACAAATGACTCCGATAAGTTTACGGGCATGATTTTTGTTGCCGAGTGTACCCCAACGAGATGGAACCATTGCAAATGTGGGTCGAAACAGCAGGAAATCCCTAATTAGGTTGTAACTGGTGCACTGCCATAACCAACATTTTGCGCAAAATACATGTGACGGTGACCCGTGTCGGCGTGAGCTATGCAATGATTAGACTTTTAGTGAGTAATGAGGGGAAAGTGCTTAATTACCTCCATCTGGTCTCCCCGAAAATGCCACTCCCAACGCACAGCCCCGTTCCCGGCGGAATAGCTGTATCTGGGAAACACGTGGTGAAGTGGCGTGTCATTTCTGGGAAGGCTGTCGTAGGGAAAAGAAATGAAGAAAAAGCACGCGTTTTCGCTATTAGGTGCATTTCCGGTTTCGGGTTCGAGCATTTACAAAACCCACGTGGAAATCGCAACCGTGGGTGTGGCCAGTAGTATTGCGTTTCTTACGTGACGCAATGGTCTATCAGCTACGTCTGCTACTACGTGTAACATGAAGAAATGAGAGTCCCAGGAAGGAACATATTTACAAACTCACATGGAAATCTCAACCAGTGTTGCCACAATATGAGGGCACAATTTCCCTTTCCAAGGAACAAAATTTCCCTTTTTGGACCATTTTTCCCCTTCACCTAAACAAATCCTGTAATAATGATGATAATAATAATAATAATAGTAGTAGTAGTAATAGCCCTAGTATTTCCGTTGGGCCATGATAGTAGCTATGAAAAAAATCACATTGTCAAGTTCATCGCTCCCTGGCCAGATTCCCTATGTTCGAATCCTGCTCAGGAATTCACTTAATCGTTAATCCTCAACGTTGCTATTATGTATAAAAGCGACGTACAATAAACGTAACAGAAATATAAATAGATGTGGACTTACATTCAAAGGAGCAGAGATAAGAAGGAACAGAAAAAATAAAAAATAAATAAAATGTGGATATAAAATTGAAAATTAACATGAACTATAATAACGTGGAGTTAGATGTCTCCAAACTTCCCTGAAATTGAGGTATTTTTCATCGAAATTCCCTTTTCCCTTTTGGCTAAAAATTGGGTGCGAATTTCCCTGCAAAAGGGAAATTTCCCTTCATGTGGCAACACTGATCTCAACCGTGGGCGTGGCTAATGATAACAGCAAATATTATCGCGTTTCTTACATGACGCAACGGCCCAACTGCTACGTCTGCTGCTATATATACACCATGGAGGAAATACAAAGCCCAGAAGTGTATTTACAAAACCCACATGGAAATCGTAACTGTGTATGTGGTTAATGGCAACAGCCAGTAGTAGTGGGTTTCTTACATAACGCAATGGTCTATCAGCTACGTCTGCTATTACGGGTACCATGAAAGAAATACGAAGCCCAGGAGTCTATTTACAATACCTACGTGGAAATCGCAACCCTGGGAGTGGATAATGACAGCAACCAATAGTAGTGCCTTTCTTACGTGGCAACAGTCTACAAGCTACATCGGCAGGTACATGCACCGTGAAGAAAATGCGAGTCCCCGGGGACTATTTACAAAACCCATGTGGAAATCGCAATTGTGGGTGGCTAATGAAAACAGCCAATACGAGTAGCATGTATCTCGTATGACGTAATGGTCCGTTATTACGGAAAATGCAATTTTACTTAGTCACTTATCAATTTCATTTCTGTTTATTATCCTGCGAGCTTTGAAATTATTAATGTTGACATAGAACGCCATATCGGATTTTTTTGTTCTTTCACTTTCGGACCTTTCTTAAATACTAAGTCAGTTAAATCGTGCCAATGTTTCTTTCAAATCGTTCACAAAGTTTCAGTTTACGGTTTCTATTTATAAGCGTGCACACTGAGGCCCTCTCGCGGTTGTAAAGAGATCCATACGCATGTGTTAGATTCTACAGACTCTTAAGTGAGCAAGAGTGAACGGAACCTAACATTAATACTGTTTAATGACAATCAATTACTTTTAGACACAAAAATTGAACGAAGTTCTTCATCTTCATTTGTCAGAACCCCATATCGACAACAGTGATGAGTAGGGCTAGGAAGTTGATGAAATTTTTTTTAGTCATTTGTGAGGTTTATTTTTAGTTCTTCTCAGTTGTTTCGTGAATTATAAGTATTTGTATGCATTTCCTAGCATAACATACATATTCAAATTTCTTAATATGGCATTTGTAGCAAGTAATCGAAGTTATGGTCAATGCAAAAGCACAGTATTACAGAGGTTGATTCATTTATATTGAGCCGAATTCAACGTGCAACTGTACCGCGCATGCGCAACGCATCGCAGTGAGATTGCCACGAGGCAAGCAACAGTATCTCGTTAGATACGCAGTAGAGCAGTGTGGTCCAGCCTAGTCTGATGCCGCCGAAACTTAACAGATTCTGGGAGGGGTACATTGTTGCCCTTTCCGACGGTAAGTTCACAGCGTCGCGCATCGTAGAAATGTGTAAAGTGCGTAATTATCATGTAGGTCGTGCCGCTGTAATTCATATTATACGGAAATATGCGGCACAGAGTCCTGGGCCCACCACACCGACGCTAGCAGCTAGAAACCGGCCTCCCATGAAGAGGACCCCGCCGCTATTGCGTGTTGTGGCGACCTCTGTGCGATGGCCAACAAATGCCGCACATCGCAGGCGACACTCATCCGCGCCATCCACAGGGATTTACGCCTCAAGGTCGTTCACAAGAGCAGTGTGCACACCCTGAAACCAGACAAGACGTGAACCAGGTTGAACTGCACCAAGACAAAGCATCCAGCCACACGGCGAAAACCGCTGGAATTCTATCGCCGTATGGAACAGGAAACTGGAATTTCTGCAATTCCCTTCTCTGACATCCCTGTCAAGAGTCCAAGTGCCAGCCCAATGGACTATTCTGCTTTCGGACTCGTCAAGCTGCGCCTGTCCCATCGTCGAGTCCGCGCCGTCTTCGACCTGTGGAAAGCCTGTAACGAGGAGTGGGATGCAATAACCATGGTCCAGCTGCAACGCTGTCTCCTGCAATGGAAACTCCGATGCCGGGCAATAGTCTATAGTGGTGGCCTGCAGATCGAACTCAACTGGTGGTGGAAACACGGCATTTCCTAGGTACGTGGCACATTCGAATTCGGCTCAATATAAATGAATCAACCTCTGTATTTTAAATGAAATCTTTGAGAATGGATTGTGGTAAATTTATTAAACTTAAAATATTTTTTAGTTCTTTGAGGTTCCCTTGCTGGCCACTACTATCGCTTTAATCTGTGCTTTCAGGCCCGTAGCCAGGCAGGGGCCAGGGGGGGGGGGCTGAGCCCTCCCTGGAACTACCGTCAGCCTCCCTGGCACTGAGGTCAGCTCCCTTGACATTAGGTGAAACTATTTTGTGTATTTTGTTTGCAGTGAAGAGTGAAAATATAGACAGCAGATATTATTTTTCTCACAACTTTGGTGAAGGATAAATTCAGTGAGCATGAACAGCAGCTATTACCTTCGTTCATCTTATTTATAAGAAGTCTAAGCAGCGGCAAGTATTTAGGAGATTCTCTTCTCTAGACTTCAGAAAGTCCTTTCACAGGGGCATCTTTATCTGTACCTTTGTTGCCCCTGTTGCGATCTCCCATTTATACAGAAATCTGTGACTTTGATATCATTATGCAAATTCCCTCCGCATCTGCGTCAAAGGTTAACAGCTCCCAAGTTTTGGGAACGAAGGGGAGCTTTATTGTTTCGGCCGGGGAGTGGAATGTACGCTAGGCACTATGATTGAATATTGTTCATCTTTTCTTTCTCGTATGAATATCTGAATCATAAAACGTAGTATGGAGTGTGTAGCAAGCGATGATTTCAGTAGCAGCCAATTAGCACTTCAAGTGATATTTTAAAAGATATAGAAAAATGTAGTATTTGTGTGATATTTCTAAACTTTATGTAACTTAATGCCCCCCTCCCCCACACACATAATTTACCTTAATTTAACACTGTTAAGCTTTGGAAAAATGGTCTTGATTTACAAAGCCCCCCTGATAACCCGTGAACCCCCCTGGAAATCAATTCTGGCTACGGGCCTTTTGTGCTTTCTTAGTAAAATTAGTCACAACGTAAAAAGAATACAGTTAAACCTCGTTAATCTGGACTCCGATAAGCCGGACTTCGCTTAATCCGGACTTTATACTGTACTGTATAGTGTATTTAGGCCTATGTTCTTTAAATACACAATAATAAACTTATTTTCTTGCTATGAACGGAGTTTTAATGCACTTCTACTGTTCTCTTAGGTTATTTCAGTTAATCCGGACTTTTGCTAAACCGGTCAACTTATTGCCCCCCATTGTATTTTCAGATGCACGCCGTGCAAGGCTCACTCTGAAAGGAAGTGAATGAAACACAGAAAAACCTAAACTAACTAACTAATGAACTCTCTAACCTTCTTAAACCCGAAGGTTCATGGCTGCAGCAACAGAGGCCTTCCATCTGTCCCTATCTTGAGCAAGATCTGTATACTCTTTTCCATCCCTACCGATTTCCTTTAGGTCTATCTCAACGTTGTCCCTCCATCTTCGTCTTGGCCTTCCTATAGGTCTCTTACCATCAGGTTTCCCAACAAGAATCCTGTGAACTCCTCTTTCCTTTCCCAAGCGTGCCACATGGCCTGCCCACCTAAGTCTTCTTGATTTAATCATTCTAATAATATCTGGACATGAATACAAATTATGTAGTTCTAAATTATGTAACCTTCTCCACTCACCTGTCTCCTCATCCCTTTTAGGTCCAAATATTTTCCTAAGGATCCTGTTTTCAAATACTCTCAATTTATGTTCCTCTTTCAATGTAAGGGACCAAGTTTCACAACCATATAATACTACAGGCAATATTACTGTTTTGTATATTTTAACTTTCAGTTTCTTAGATATTAAACGAGAAGACAAAAGTTTATGAAGATAGAAGTAACATGCATTTCCTGAAGTAAGCCTACTTTTTATTTCCTCTTTAATATAATTTTAATTTGTTAATATTACTCCTAAGTATTTGAATTTGGAAACTGGTTCAAATGAGTTGTTATCAATAATTAGATTTTGATTATTACCTAACACTTGGTTTCGGCCTGTAACCATATATTTAGTTTTCTCTTTGTCAACTTTCAAACCTATCTCTTTAGCAGTTTTGAAAATTATTTTAGCATTATTCTTAATTGTATTTATATCATTCCCTAATAAGTCTACATCATCTGCATATGCTAACAACTGAGTCATACCATTTAATTTTAGTCCTTCTTTAGTTTCTTTTACCTTCCTAACAGCATATTCTAAGGCAAAATTAAAGAGCAATGGAGATAATGCATCTCCTTGTTTTAACCCATCATGAATTGTAAATTTGTCAGACACATTAATACCCACACGAATGTTACTTTCTGTTTCACTGGTGCATACTTTTATCATACTAACAAGCTTCTTAGGTATTCCAAACTCGACTAATATATTATATAATTTATCTCTTTTGACCGAATCATATGCTTTTTTGAAATCAATGAATAGCTGATGGACATTTTGATTATATTCCCACTTTTTTCAAGTGTCTGTCTGATGTGAAAAATTTGGTCTGTAGTTGATCTGTTACGTTTAAATCCACATTGATAATCACCTATAATTTCATTAGCATATGGGGTTAGTCTTGTTAAAATAATGTTAGACAATATTTTATATGTTGTTGAGAGTAGAGAAATTCCACGGTAATTATTGCAGTTCATTTTATCACCTTTTTTAAACACAGGAACAATTATGGATTCTTTCCACTGTTGAGGGATTTCTTCTTTATTCCATATTAAACAAATTAATTTATGAATTTGACATATTAATGAATTTCCACCATATTTAATTAACTCAGCTGGTATTAAATCAATGCCAGATGCTTTGTTATTCTTTAGCCTTTTAATAGCATATTTAACTTCAGTCAAGTTAGGTTCTGGAACTAAAGGTTCTGCTGTGTGTACTTCATTTACTTCTGATTTATCTCCTACATGGACATTTAAAAGGTCATTAAAGTAGTTCTTCCATCTATTTAGAATATCGCTTGGGTCAGCTAGAAAATCACCGTCTTTATCTTTTATCAAGTTTACTTTAGGTTGCCACCCCTTTCTAAACTCATTTACACCTTTATATAAATCTCTGATATTTTTGTTTTTGCTATTTGTTTCAATTTCGTTAATTTTGCTTTTCAAGTAATCTCTTTTTTTTTCTTCTAAACGTGCAGTTAACTTCTCGCTTTATTCTATTATAATTGCTTAGAGTTGTATCATCAGAGTTAATTAACCACCTAAGTCTAGCCTGATTTCTTATTTCTATCAGATTATGACATTCATTATCAAACCATGGCTTACTTTTTCTTGGTTTATGGTATCCTATACTTTCCTTAGATGCTGATTCTATTGCAATACGTATGTGCTCCCAATTCTTATTTACGTCTGTTTCATTTATATTATCATCTTCATTTAAATCCTGCAAAACATCGAATCTAGGTATATGACAGTTTAATTTGGTAATCTTTCTTAAAAACCTTGTGGTGTATTATATGTAAACTTGATTGATTGATTGAGTTTTTTTTTTTGAATCCACTTTATACACAGCAAGGCTAATCGGTACGGACCTACAGTTTAAATTGGGATCGGACCACTATGTGCCTCCAAGAGGAATCGAACCGGGAACCCCTTGATTACAAGGCGACAACGCTACCACTGCGCCATCTGGATATGTAAACTTAAAGTAAAAATAAAGAGGTAGTTTAAAACACTAAACAATATGTTTTATCATATTACTCAGCTACTCTCTTGAAATTAATGAAAACATCACTTTCATTTCAAGAGCGAAAATTATTTTTAGTTTATTTTAAAATAATTTTAAGGTCATTCTATCAACTTAGCCTTAATTATGAGTTGAACACAACAATAAAAAAGAATGTATTTTTCACACGGTTGCAAGTTAATTTTCCACATAATTTGCATCTGTCGTGGCTTTAGCTATTTTCATTCGAGTCTGTCTCGTAGGATCTCTTCGTTGAAAAAAAAATATCCAGTTCAAACAAAACACTTCTCACGTTCATGTTTCATTAAAAAGAGAAATTCCCTTTGTAAATGCAGCTCTCTTTTCTCTGCCAGAGAGAAGAATGTCAATTATTCATTGTTGCCCCGCAGGGTGGTGGGAATTTCAACAACACTCCAAAAGTACTCAAACAAGGGAAGAAAAGAATTACGTAACAAATTATCACTGTATGAGTTTTATGACGCCTCGGGGAAAATTCGAAATTCATATTTTTTTTCGCATTTCGTAACGAAACCGTTAAGTACTTTTGTTTTTGTAAAATTCGGCAGCTGGAATGAAATACGCGATGAAAGTAATTTTGCGTAATTAAAAAAAGCACACACACGCTGCTGAATGTTGATATAATAGAGCTTTGTACATGCAGGTAAGACCATTATCAATTTTCAACCTCAGAAACGAGCAGGATATCATGAGATTAAAAAATTAGGAACATTTAGGGTAAATTTAGTATTTCTGCTTTTAAGAATGTATAGTTGGGAACACGTAATGAGGCGGCTGGTAAAAAAATTACACTGTTGCCACATTTATACAGCACTGAATTTGTTGTTAAGTCTACTGCATTATCTTCCTGTCCGCCTTGTAATATATGTGATTCATAAATTGGTATCGATATTCCCTACAACGATCACGGATGACAACGGTTTACTTCCGAAGGACCGTTAATACTTGAACTAGGCAACACCGCATGGTAAACGTTGCCATGTCGTGCACGGGAACAAGCGTTTCTTAGCCTTGGATCGCTTTCTCTTATTCATATGTATGGCAAGTATCTCCGAGTTCCTTTAAGATGTTTTTGGGCTGAAACTGCCAGATGGATCAGATTTTTCAGGTCAAGACGACTAACCTGTATCTACCTGCCTTGGTGGGACAGAAAAGTATTACGTAATCTTAGATTCTGTTTGGAATAACAGAGTATTGCGTTGCTTTTTTGATGTCTTCTTTCAACTATTTCCGTCAGCCAATAGAGTGACATGGAAAACCTATCAAGCGCCTTTTCATTGAGTAGGGAGATGCTAAAATGTGGATTTATTTTGTTCAGGATAGAGACAGCGGAAGTCTTGTGTTTCTGCAGCAATACACCTTTGGGTTTAGGAGTGACAGGAGATAGTTATGAGGTGTAGTTTGAATTCGGTTTGCATAGATTCTAATATTTCCTTTCATCCAGTTCCTCCTCTGCTTTTTATCTTGCTTGCTTACTTTATATTCTAAATATCTTTCCTCCTCCTTTTCCTTGCTTGCTTATTCTTTTAAAATGTTTTCATCCTCTTTTTCTTAAATATGTCTTTCTTGTTATGTTTCTCTTCTCCTTCTATTTTTCCTCGTCTGTTTTTCAATTTCCTGTTTCTACTTTTATTCCTCCTTTCTTACACTCTTCTCTATGTATCTTTGTATCTTCTTTTACATATCTCTGTTTCCTTTTTCCTGGTGCTCTCTTAATTTTCATTTTATTCTTATTTCAATCTCTTTCTTACTATGCTTTCCTAACTCTATTTTTCCCTGTTTCTCTATTTTGTCTTGTTATGTTTTTCTGTCTCCTTCTTCAGTTTCCTTTCCGTTTTCCTTTCTTTGTTTTTCTATTTCCTATTTCTCCTTTATTTCATTCTTTCTCAGCATCTCCCTTATCTCTCTTTCTCTCTCTCCATTTTTATCTTATTCTTATTCGAATCTTTTCTCTCTCTCTCTCTCTCTCTCTCTCTCTTTCTCTCTCTGTCTCTATATTGTATTCCTCTGCTTCCCTAACTCTTCGTTTCCTGTTCCCTTTCTCCATCTCCGTTATCTTTCACTATTCCTATCTCTCTTTGCTTCTTGTATCTCTGTGCACCTATATTCCTTATTTGTTTCTCTACTTTTATCTATTCTTTTAACTCTCCCTACTTTCGCAATTAGCCAAAACAAATCAAATCTCTTTCTCCATCTTTGTCCCTTACTTGAGTATGGATGTATGTATGATTCATAAATGATTTGAAAGATTCCCCATGTAGGCTATTCGGATATGCAGTTCCACTTCAGCCCATCCAGTGACGACATACTGTTCTTCAAAAGAAATTTTACGTTCAATGAAGTCCGATCCTGAAACAGTACCCAAAACAGTAACATCCATAATCTTCAACTTTGGTTTCAACAATTTGGATATCCTTTCGCAGATCCCAGAAGCGTCAACCAGACACAGTTCATGTCGAATATTGGAAATCATCTTGTAACAGGAAACCAGAAGCAATTAGCCGCAATTAAATGAAGGGAGCAGCCATAATAGAGGAGGTATTCGAATGACTGGAAAAATTCCGTTCGCTAATTGAACATAATTGGAGGACATCTCATCAACGTGGCTGATAATTGTAGAGAAACGGATCCCTTGAAATTTTACTCCTTGATTACCGCATAATGCACTTCAGTTGTTCGACATTTCGGGGGATGGGCATTTCATAGGGTTTTTCCTATCTTTTATCCTAGCATTATAAGATCATACCGTTACGGTACACATGGGTCAAACTGCATCCTTATATGATGAAGGTTGCGATTGATTGAGATCTCAAATATCAATTGCCCAGAGTTCAATTGAAGTTGAGGTTGAAGTTTTAACGAACCTGAATGTTTGCTTAATATGTGTTGAGATATTAAGATTTTTAAATGTTTGTTATTTCAAATTATGTGCAAGATGTTACAGACAACTTTAGTAAGATTGGTACAGTTGTGGTTGGAATTTGTATATATCTTTTGGAAATACGTCATAATCTGTTCGCATTGACGTCACTTTTCTATCTCGGCTGAGGAAGTGTATGAGCCCGCCTGAATGTTTTCCCCTGAAGACGGACTGATTTAGAAAACAGGTGAAAGTAGCATGTGGTAACGGGGAAATGGAATGCAAGAATAGTGTTATTGGTTTGCATTAATTGTGTTTCTTTAAGCCGATACGCTGAAATAATGCTTACGTGCAGAAACCTTCGTGTATTTTGGTTTGTTTTGTCTAACGTTGTGCGTTAGTGACTGTGATGTGAAATGTTGTAAGAATTGTTTCTTTTGGCATCCTCAGACCTCAAATGACAAAACTAAGGTAAAGAAACGTGTGTAAATCTGTACATTGCTTGAGAGTCCTCATACGATTAGTAATTATAAAACTGCGTCTAACTTTGAAAACCATGTTGTGTTTCTTGTTACCCAGCAAGCCCTAGTGAATTTAAGAGAGTCTCATGTTCCCGACACAAGGGGCAGCGGACTAACTTTGTAACGACTAGTGTCCAACTGGAGGACTTTGCAAAGTCGTGATTCGAAGGTCAGTTTGGTATCTTGGACACAGCTCGAGAGGAAGCCGACAGAACGCGTATCTCGTTTCGAGCCAGCATCTGTTTTTCGGAAAAGCTCTGTTCTCAGTTTTGCCTGCAGTGTTTGGACATCCATTCATTCACTGCAACGTTATACTCCAAAGGTCTCCACAGTGTATAAAAAAGTAGCATAACCTAGCAAAGATAACGCAACCGCAACCTCACGTTAAGAAATCTCTTAAGAAACTGAATTGGCAACATCGCATTTACTCCATGTAGACTTCACAAGAGCTGTCAGTTCCTAAAACGGACGCTATTGGTGGGAAAGGTTTGAGGTGAGGATCTACTGGGGTCCACGTGGACTTGACATATGGTTGTCGGAGGGAAACTGATCTTTAGGATTACCGATTCTCGAAACCAGGAATCGTTACGCGGTTCTCGAATCGAGATTTCGTATTATTTAAACCAGGATAAACTACTCGATGCTAACAGTGGCGTAGCAACATATCGCGAGGCCCTGGGTGAGATTAGAATGCGAGGCCCCCAATCCGTTCATTAAATTTAAAATCTCAATGTGAATCCGTAGAAAATCATCAAGGATACGTCAGCAAATTATCATATTTAAATATTAATAGTAATAATAAATTACTGACAAAAATTATATTTAATATTATACCACAGAAATTTACACTTGGCAGAGGTATATCCTGGTAAAAAAGTAATGGATTTTTCTTTAAAGAAAGTAGTAGTAATAATACGTTTTTAAAGATGTATTGCATGCACTAAGACATAACTATCCTTAAATAGGCTAAACTTCTTTTAAAAAAAGTCAGAAATGCAAACTACGAATCTTTAAATATAACCTATATAATTTTCAATGAGTTCTTCTTTGCTTCCTCATTCCAAAATTTGTAGGATGCAAATATCAATAACCATGGCATAAGAAGAAAATAACGAAATACGCACATAAAATTTTATCGTAAATATTTCAAATGATAAATACGACAATAATTATAATTTTCTTTCGGGCTCTCTTAGGCTTAGGGACCCGCCCGCCTGTGTACTACGTCTCTGATTTGACGTATTCATTCAAATTATAACGTTAAACTAGAATTTATGGACAGATAAAAATAGAATGTTCCAATTTTATTTCCCGCAAAAATTAACCTTCTTCTCTATACTTCTCTCACTTCTATTTATTATATTTTGCGTATCAACTCCATGGGACGCGAGGCCCCGGGCGGTCGCCCACCCCTTGCTACGCCACTGGATGCTAATATATGTTAGCCAGTTACTGAATTCAGTTTTCCCTGCCCAATTCTCGAATCAGGATTACGTTACCTGGTTTTCGAATTCGGTATACGTTATCGAATCCATCAGAATTAGATATCCGATTCTTGAAATAATCTGTTCCTCCCATCCACAAAGCAAACACATACACCCTCCGTTCTGAGCGCCGGAATAGAACCCAACATGTGCTCAGATACCGTTCTCTCTGACCCAAATCAGTCTCCCTCTGAATAAAAGCGAAAGATTGACTTGAATTAATTCGAGTGGATTCCGAATTTCCTGTACCAACGCACGTATAGGTACGGGAATGGCCGAGGGAGGGAGGATGGGGATGGGCGGGGGGGGGGGGGGGGCGAGAGAAGTGGGTTGCACATTGGTTAAGCGGCCACGCGATCTTCAAGGGTATCCGTGTTCGCGTGCCCGACCGATCTGCCAGATTGGATCCCGGCGTCTCTGAGAAACAGACTTTATTAGGGCCTTAGCCTCGCTAACTCTTCATGTTTGAATCGGTGATCAAAGGCGGAGGGAAGCGAGTAAAAATGTGAGCGGTGTCTTTTGTGGACTTCTCGAGATCAGAAACTGTTTCCAGATATTGCCCTAGAAAATCCACCAGAATCCCACGTCAACATTGATTGAATTGACTGAAATATTTTTGTTGTGTGTCAACACATGGATTATTTCCACTATATTTATATGGATCCAAGCCTCTTAACCTATTCAAATTCAACACTTGTCTCTGAGGACTAAGATCTCTCTACCGAGACTAAATGCTGAGGCTGTAAAGGGGCACTGAACACATGCGTATATATATATATATATATATATATATATATATATATATATACACACACATATGTATGTATGTGTATGTATATGTACTGATTTTTCTTTGGGAGGAAAGGTTCGGGCACTCTTCAGCTTGGTTTCTTATTGTCTTTATTATAAAACACATATGTGTGTTGTCTTGCTTCTTTATGTCCCTTGTATTTCGTTCTATTTCTCTCTCTCGCTCTGCCTGGCTCTTCACTTCCCTTCCATTCCCTCATTATCTACCGCTTCTTTCATCTCTCTATCTCACTTAGAACTCAAAATATTGTGTATTCTGCACACACAATCATAACTACATACATTTCTTTCGTGAAAATAAAAAGTCATATCGTATCAATCCATAAGATTATATTTTATTTAAAGCCTCTCTGATGCTTCATGTTGACCAGGGCATTCACTTGTTTATCTCAGTTGTCTCAACCTCTGTGGTATGTAAATAATGCACAGGGTTGTGCTATGCAAACCTCCTGAGGTATTCAGGATATAGGAAGTTCCATCAGCCTATGGAGTCAGCTGTTTGCAATAGAGGCAGTAAAAATCACGATTCGGCATGGAGGAAGGGCTCCATGGCCTGGGTGATATAGAGGTGAGACGGACTGAGAAGGGACTGACTTTTGATTTGGATTGAGGAGAGAGAGGAGCTTAGAGAAAGGATTTGAGGGAAAGTGAGGCGAGGCGCTGGTCAACCTGCAACGAAGCCTAGAGAGGACTTAGTTTATTTTATTCTTCGAAATTATCATCACTCTTTAGATAGACAGGTAATTATCCTAACCCAGCCATGATTCAGGTTCAAAGGTTCATAAAATCCAATGAGTGACCATTGTCTTCTCTAATTGTTAAGCTTTTAGTTTTAGTTGTACCTTTCGCACTGCCAAGCGTTTAACTTGTCATGTTAATGACGAGTGCTCTCATCATCGAGGATGAAGGATGAATAAGTTACATCACCCAGTGATTAATTGTGGAAGTGACTGGTTCTGATCCCCACCATTCTGTAGAATGATACGATATCACCTATGAAAAGGTGCCGGTACGGCGTACGGGCAGAAAAAAGAGTATTGTGTGTATGTATGTATATGTGTGTATTAGATAACACCCTACTTTTGTTTATTTTACCATGCTGCTGTAGAGCATTCTACAAATTATGTAATTTTTTTCCTAAATTGTCTCATTTCGTTAGTATTTGTATAGGTTTTTTACAAAACAAAACAAGAGTTTCTATCAAATTTCAAAACAAACAAAAACTCATAACTTTTGTCTTCTCGTTTAATATCTAAGAAACTAAAAGTTAAAATATACAAAACAGTAATTTTGCCTGTAGTATTATATGGATGTGAAACTTGGTACATTGAAAGAGGAACATAAATTGAGAGTATTTGAAAATAAGATCCTTAGGAAAATCTTTGGACCTAAAAGGGATGAGGAAACAGGCGAGTGTAGAAGGTTACATAATTTAGAACTACATAATTTGTATTCATGTCCAGATATTATTAGAATAATTAAATCAAGAAGACTTAGGTGGGCAGGCCATGTGGCACGAATGGGAAGGGAAAGAGGAGTTTACAGGATTCTTGTTGGGAAACCTGATGGTAAGAGACCTGTAGGAAGGCCAAGACGAAGATGGAGGGACAACGTTGAGATGGACCTAAGGGAAATCGGTAGGGATGGAAAAGAGTATATAGATCTTGCTCAAGATAGAGAAAGATGGAAGGCCTGTCTTGCTGCAGCCATAAACCTTCGGGTTTAAGAAGGCTAGAGAGTTAGTTAGTTAGTTAGTTATAGGTTTTTTACTATGTAAGCCATCAAGCCATTGTTTGTATTAATACTGTAAAGTTAAATATTCTACGGCTTAATTTTAACCCTATTAAGATAATAAATCATAATAATATGCTGACAAAAATAGGACAACACACAGTCCTACACACTTCTCATGGGTCCAGAGGCCAGAGCTTTGTTCCCCTGCAACATACTGGGAAACTCATGTCAACAATTCTCCTTAGTTTTTGCCCTCAATATTTCTTCCTCATTTTAATAACATGCCTGATATTTTTAAGCTTGTTTAACTTGGATCCACCTACCTATTTTCCCACTCATACTTCGTGGGGGTGTTCATTCATCAATTTATATCATTATCACTTATCCACTTCGTCGCAATTAGCCGAAAGTGGCAGAAAAGGGACTCTATGAAACTCGATATTGATGTACAATTACAAATATACACAGGCCTCTCCGATGGCGTAACGGTAACGTCAGCGCCTTGTAGTAAAGGGGGTCTCGAGTTCGGTACCCAGCGGTGTAGTTCAGATCCCACTTCAAATTGCAGGTCCAGTCCCGATTAGCTTGTTTGAGCGCGAAAAGGGAACCTAAAACAAACTTTAATCGAGAATTGCTTGAGTCACGCCGTCGGTCGCTCAACCTTGCTTTTCAGAAATATTTCACCGCATTTTCATTTCTTAAATTTTTTTTTGTACCTCTAGTGATCTCTTATTTATCTTATTCTTTACTACATTTTTATTTAAGAAATATTTATTTCTATTCAAAGAGCGAAGCGAACAAATCTCATCGCTTACAAAAGTAGCATATTCCTCAAACTACCCTGAAGAACTTTGAGGCATTTCTCGTATGTTCTATTAACACTACAAAATCATACGAAAACTCACAATATCTCTTGTCTGGTCTTACGGCGGGAGCTCTACTTGCTGGCAAGGGAATTGGAGAGCGGGGAAGCGACCAATCAAGCGCGATGAGGAACACAGCAGCCTGTAGAACGAGGTGCGCGTAGCATCTCCACCCGCGACGTCGTAACTCTCGGCGACGCCGCTGGTGTCTGGTTGGTCTGCTGAGTATTCCCAATTCCCCACTTTCCTTGCCAGCATGTAGGGCTCTGGCCAGACAAGAACTTTAGAAACAGCGTATGAAGTTATTGACTAAATAATGCACAAATTGATATTTTTCTTTAAAAAAATGTAACGTAATCGGTTCACTCTAACAACACTCCTTCTACAGGTGCTGACTGCGTCATAAGAATGCGATCAGATTACTCCTGACACCCTGAAAGTCAGCTAGAGAGCACTGCAGGCCAATATTTTAAATACTATTAAAATGGTACATTAAAATTGAAAGTCAGGTAAGAGAGAGAGAGAGAGAGAGAAAAGAGGATAACGAAAGAGAGCGAGTGAGAGAGAGAGAGAGACTTTCTTTCTTTCTCTCTCTCGTTTCTTCTTTCTCTCTTTCTCTCCTCTTTCAAAGGAAAAGAGAGAGAGAGAGATAACCACCTCTCTTTTTCTTTCTCTTCCTCTTGTCCCAAAAGGAGAGAGAGGAAGAGAGAGAGAGAGGGGGGAGAGAGAGAGAGGTAAGGACACTTTCTCTATCTCTCTCTGTGAGCGCGGCGCTCTCCTGACACCGATCGCGGGTTAATTGTTTGATAAATTGATTGATTTGTTTTATTTTACTTCGCCTTTTGTGCCACTTTTGGCAAATTTGTAAAGATGGGGATGAGTGATTATGTGATGAAACTGGTGAATGGACACATAAACATCCATGTCCAGATCGGGATTCGAACCCAGGACCCCTGGCGTCGTAGCGCGATGTGCTAACCACTCCACCACGGGGGCCTTCTCGATCGCGGCTTAACTTATATAGCTATAAATAGGTTCAACAATGCACAACTTTCACAGTATGAACACACAAGAAACTCGAAATCTAGGTTCATTCGAATTTTGTGCATCATTTGACTCAGACTTGTAATTTTGGTTTCTTTGGGACGCTCGTGTCTGATCTTCTCAATTGATGCATTCAAGAGTATCACCGAAAAGGCAGCTGATAAAAGTACATCTTGTTGCACTTATCTGTGTACTTTGATGCTACAAAGGTGTGTGGTTAGTGTGTTAATGTAGCCAGCATGTTTGTGACAAATCACACTTTTTCGGTTCTGTGTGGATATGACATGAAGACGAATAAAAATTTCTTTGGAAACAAAGGTTCCAAGGCCTTGTTTGAACTCTACGAGTCATCTAAATAAACGATATTTTTTAGTATATTTTACTTCGATTTTCTTCCACGTTTGGCTAATCGCGAAGATGAGGTTGAGGGATGAACTGATGAAAGAACACACAAACGCATCCACGCTGTGCATGGAATTCGACCCTTGGGTCGTAACGCGCTGTCACGGAAGTCTGCAAATGTAATTTCTATCCTGCAGCCACGCAACACAGATTAATTGTTGCAGCACTCATATTACAGGCCGCTTATTATTTCAGGTAGCTGAGGTTACCGCATGGCAGAATTGTTAACGCTATTGCCTTTGTTGCGAGCGGTTTCGGGTTTGATTCCCGATAGAGCTCCAAAAGTTTGACGTTGAACAGGCATCGTTAGGGCAATTCTGGAGCTGCTTGAATAGAATAAGTAGTCAGGGGTCCCTGGTTCGAATCCTAGCCTGGGCATGGGTGTTCTTTGTGAATGTCCCTTCATCAACGTCATCATATCATCACTCACGATTCGCGGTTAGCAAAAAGTGGCAGAAAAGCGAAGTAAAGTAAACCAAAAGAGAAACAGCGGCGATGGAACTCAATCCCCTTGATAGTTAAAGAGCAACAAACTACCAGTGGCGGCGCCTAGGGGGCAGTTGCCCCCCAACATTTTTGTCACTTTTGCCCCCGTACTATGCTAAACCTTATGTACCGAGGGGAAGCAAACTGCTTCCCCCCCAATTTTGGAAACTAATCGCCGCCACTGCAAACTACTTATACAATTACTCTTATAAAACGCTGCGGAGACAGTAGCCTGGTGCAAATTCTCAGAAATGTGGCTGTAAAAAGTGTAGGAAGCATTTTTGAGGAAAAGCGGACAAATAACATTTTCTGAATGTATTTGATGTTATGTGCTCCAAATCGCTAGAAAACAAAATGGCGGCAATACGAAATGAGGTCCTAATAACTTTTGAAGGAGAAGAAAGAAAATAGTGATCTTGGTGTCAAACATTATGTTTATGGGTATGCTGAATCAAAATATTATGTTTTCTAATCTGAAATTTTAAGCTATTTGCTCCAAATCGCTAGAAAACAAAATGGCGGCAATACGAAATGAGGTCCTAATAACTTTTGAAGGAGCAGAAAGAAAATAGTGATCTTGGTGTCAAACATTATGTTTTTGGGTATGCTGAATCAAAATATTATGTTTTCTAATCTGAAATTTTAAGCTATTTGCTCCAAATCGCTAGAAAACAAAATGGCGGCAATACGAAATGAGGTCCTAATAACTTTTGAAGGAGCAGAAAGAAAATAGTGATCTTGGTGTCAAACATTATGTTTTTGGGTATGCTGAATCAAAATATTATGTTTTCTAATCTGAAATTTTAAGCTGTGTGCTCCAAATCGCTAAAAAAACAAAATGCCGGCCATACGAAATGAGCTCCAAATAACTTTGAAGGAGCAAAAAGAAAATAGTGATCTTGGTGTCAAACATTATGTTTTTGTATATGCTGAATTCAAATATTATGTTTTCTAATCTGACATTTTTGAAAATTGTTGTAGTTTTTTTCCTCTTTTTTAAAAAAGAATCACAAAAATGACTAAACCTATAATATTTTTTTCTTTTTTTACTTTATTTCAGAATCATAGGAACATAGAACCATGGATCCACTTATAAGTTTGAAAAGACCTGCACCTGTGAGCCATCATCTTAGGATGTTTCTTATCAGTTCCTCCAGAACATTGCCACAAACAATGGATTTAGCTATTTCTGATATTCAAGATACTCTCCTCAAAGCTGAAACACTGGGCAAGGTAAAACTAGACACCTTCGTGAAGGAAAGGATGATGGCCCCTGGTAAAAGTCACACGCAAGTCTAGAGAGCAGGAAACAAAGCCATACTAGCTGATGTGATGACCAAGGATATAATTTGTCCACCTGATATATCAATTCCGTCTGCGTCATGCCTTATAATAGATGGTCAAGCATTAGTTGTTCCACTTGGAAAGCCTGCAGGAGTTTTTAAACTTTGGTCAACTGGCAGATGTATTTCTTAACCTTGTTCTTTCTATGGGAAGAAGCTTTAAGAGGATTGATGTCACCTTTGATCGGTATAACTCTACTTCAATGAAGGCTGGAACAAGGGAGAGGCGCTTGAAACAAGCTCATTTAGTAAGGACAGTAATAGAAAATGGATCCGTGCCAATCCCCAACAAACAAATTCAGTACAGGGATACCAATCCTTCTGCTTGTATCTTGAATCATCGATTTCAAAAAAATGAAAATTACTGGCACAAAAGGATTGTCTCCATTGAAGAACGTTCCTGCCAAAACGATTTCACCTCTAACCTGGTGCACAGAAAGGAAACAGTCCTACATTTTTGACATCCTTTCTAAAGGGATGGAAGCATAAGGTCGAACATGTACTAAAAATTAATGAATACTAATGAACAGAGGAACAGAGCATTGTGTGGGGCGGGGGGGATGAGGGGATGAGGGGGGGAGGGAACCATATCGCAGGAGTGTAGCGTGAACGATGACAATGAAAACACAAAAGAAGCAGGATTGAAATGACAAATCAATAAATGCAGCAGAAGTAGGAGGGAGGAAAATTTTACGTGCAGATGGTTCCGTTCACATTCTGGCATGAGAATGGGAGCATTTGACGCGTTCAAGCATCAGATATCGAGTGCGACGCGGAATGGAATTACAAAGGGGGGAAGGGGGGGCAAAACCTGTTCAAGGTTGTTGTTCTTTTGCTTTCTTTTAATCTCGATGTCCATTTGGAATATGTAAAAGTCTAAAACTGGAAAAAATGGCAATTTTAGAGAAGGATGGGTCTACGTAAAAAATCAAAATAACAAGGTCCTGTGTTTACGGCAACAGGCTGTACTGTTGGTTACCGGATGGGTAAGATGTTACCGGATGGGATCCAATTATAAACTGTAGGTCCAGTCCGGATTATTCTATTTGTGTAACAAGTTTATTTTAGACAACCTTTGTCATGATGTATTTCCACAATAGTACTGCCCACCACGCTGTCATCTTGAATGGTAGTTGAAAAGCAGTCTGGACTTGGTATAGGTTTGAAAACAGTGGCGGCGGTTGGGTTTCAAAAGTGGGGGAGGGGCAAATACAGTTTACTTTCCCTTGGTAGATAAGGTTTAGCATAGTGCAGGGGCAATCGTGAAAAAAAGTGTGTGGGGAGGAGGGGGGCAACGGCCCGAGGCTGGTTTGTTAACACAGCACAATACGTCGTCAAGGGTACTTGGTTCTAATCCAGGCAGTGATTAAGTGGCACTCACAAAATCAATCAATTTATTTGTTTTCAAAAAGTAACAGTGCATCTTGCTGCCCGAGTTCAAGAAGTTACAGTGTTTGCTTCATGGTTTATGTTCCAGAAATAACAGTGTTAATGCTTTTGCGGTCAATTTGACCTGGTCTGTGTTTCAGAGGTAATGCTGCACTTCGACCTTGTTAGATTTCAAGAACTAACAGAGTTATTTCATTTCCGGTCATTTTGACCACCTGATCTACCTTCAAGACAAGGACGTATTTAGGGGGGTTCCAGGGGGTCAGGACCCCCCTCGAAAGATTTATCAAGTATTAAATTTAAATAATGAAAAATGTATTCATTTAGCCGTTGTCATATAATTTCCTATGAACGTATTGTAAGACACGGATTATATTGGGATCATACGGCTTTGAAGGACATGAGGGATGTATTTCGGGGGTCCGGACTCCCCACCCCTACCCGAAAGACGTATTAGGTACGAAAATTCAATAATGAAAATATACTTGTTTAGCATTTGTTGTATAATTTCCTCTGAACTTATTGGAAGACAAGAATCATATTGGGATCATACGGTTTTGAAGAACGCAAAGGACATATTTTGGGGGTCCGGACCCCCCACCCGAAAGACTTATTAAATATGAAAATTAAATAATGAACATATACTTGTTTAGCATTTGTTGTATATTTCCTCTGAACTTATTAGGAGACAAGGATTTATATTTCGATCATACGGCTTTGAAGGACAGGAAGGACGTATTTAGGGGGGGTTCAGTGGTCCGGACCCCCCGAAAGACTTGCCAAGTACTAAAATTAAGTAATGAAAATATTAGCATTTGTTGCATAATCGATGGTTATTAATTTCGTCTTAACTTATTGGAAGACAAGGATTATATTGAGATCATACGGCTTTGAATGACATGACAAAGAAGATTTATGTACACTACTACTCAAAATAATATGCATAAGATATTAATCAGAAACTTACTTTTCTCCAACTAGATGTAACATAATTTTTGTTATTCGATAAATATTCATTTATTCATCTATTTGACATTAATTCATTGCCAGGGCACTTGTTTTTATGTAAATTATTCCGATCTTGACTACAGGTAAGCTACGTAATGAATATGCGCTGTTGTATCTCTATTCTTATAGTATTTTTACATAATCGTGTAATAATAATATAATATTAATTTAAAAAAAAGTAAAAGTAAAGTAAAGTGTTCCCCTGTGCTTAGCACCACGCCATGAAGGCGTATAGGGGGTGTGGGGGTAACGCCCCACACTTTCTTGATCCGGTCGTGAGTGGGGGTGATGTGATCAGCATCACGCCCCTGACCGCCTTTACCCCCCCAGGGTTTCCCCCAGGTACCCATGTTATTCGACGCTGGGTAGGCGCCGGGGCCGCTTTCACCGTTAGAAAAGTTCCCGGATTTGAGGTATAGTAATTAGTTTCAATTTGTTTAATATAATTATTTTAATTTAAACATTATTATTATTATTATTATTATTCCTGAGACACTTGGTTCTGCCCCCCCAATATATTTCTAGATACGTGCCTGCTTCAAGAAATGCTTCCTCGAACATTTTGACCTTCTGGTCTGGTCTAGGTTCAAGAAGTAGCAGTGCATATCAAGCTTCCGGTTCGTGTTCAAGAAAGAACAGTGTTCATGCTCTTTCGGTCATTTTGACCTCTCTACAAGAAGCAACAGTATTTATATTTCCATCGATCGTCTTGTCTCATTGCAAGATTTTCAGTCCCGCTACTTAATAGCCATTCCTCGTACATCGACGTATTGTCTCTTTTATTCATCGTGCAGTAACCGCTCTAATATTCAGCCGAATCAGGACGAGTTCGCTTCCCCCCTGCTTCCCTGGAGACCTAACTTTATTTTCCCTCGGCCAGCGCTCCTGCATGGATTGTTTGCTTTGGCTGGTAGCCCTGTTTACCTTCCCCCCTTTTCACTGCCAAGATTAAGTTGGCAATGGTGGTAGCACTGCACTAACACGAGATGGTTTGCTGAAGTGGCCACTTACCCCGTGTTGCTCCGACTTTTTATAACGCTCTCAAAAAATCCACCCTTCTCGGTTCTTATATTGGGGAGAGATTTCTGCTGACTGTCTGTTTTTGACGAAGGCTTCATTTTCTCTATATTTTCCTCCGCTCTCCCTCCTCTTGTTCTCTATATGTCTTTTCTGTTTCTCTCTTTCTCTTTCATTATCTCTCTCTTTCTATGCCCCATCTGTCTACCTTTTCCAGTCTCTTATTCTCTCTACCTATATGTCTTTGTCCATCATTCTGCCTCTCTCTCTCTCTCTCTCTCTCTTTTCCTTTCTCTTATTCTCTTTATCTACACATCTTTATCTATCTCTTTCCATCTCTCTCACTCTCGCTCTCTCCTATCATTGTGCTTCTCCATCTATGTACCTTTATCTACCATTCTTCCTCTCTCTCTATTCTCTCTCAATGTATCTATCATTCTCTATCTGCTCTTATTCTCTCTATTTATATCTCTATCTTTCTCTGTAAACCTGTACTTAGTCGCCTTGTAATCAAGGAATCCCGGGTTCGATACCCGGTGGAGGCACATAGTGGTTTGGATCCCACTTTAAACTGTAGGTCCAGTCCCGATTAGTCTTAGTGTGCATAAAGTGGACTTAAAACACCAAATCAATCAATCTCTCTCTCTCTCTCTCAAACACACACACACACACACACACACACACACACACACACACACACACACATTGGACTCTTTTAAATTCAAATTACTCTCTATCTCTTTTTTCACTTTCTCTCTGTCCCATTCCTTCTTCCTCATTCATTGCTGATATCTCTCTCTCTCTCTCTCTCTCTCACACACACACACACACACACACACACACACACACATATACTAAACTCTTTTCAATTCAAATTACTCTCTATCTCTTTCTTTCACTTTCTCTCGTTTCCATTCATTCTTTCTCATTCGTTGCTCTCTCTCTCTCTCTCTATCTTTCTCTCTCTCTCTCTCTCTCTCTCTCTCTCTCAGACACACACACACACACACACTGATTGATTAAATTAGATAATTTTACGTCGATTTTCTTCCGGTTTTGGCTAATCTCGACGATGAGAATGAGTGATGACATAGCGAAATTGATGTTTTGTTAAAATAATCTAATCATCAGGGTCATTCCCATCGCCGCTATTAGAAGAAACGTGCAGGAAAGTGACGTTAAGTAACAAAAAAAGTGATTTCTCTCTCTTTCTCTTTCGTTTTCTAACACACTTGCTATCTCTCTCTCTCTCTCTCTCTCTCTCTCTCTCTCTCTCTTACTCTCACTCAATCTATTTCATCCTATCGCTCTATCGTTTCCAATTTCTTATTTTTCTCCATCACTTCCACTAAGACGGATGAATAGAATTAACACAATGTAGCATCGGTTCATCGGACACACTCGTTTGCTCTCCGCAATGTCAACGAGAAATCCTCTATCCTGGAGCAAGAAGATTAATCCCCTCAGCCTCCGAATTGACAGATCTAGTAACAGCTTCCGAGATCGTACGACTTGAGTCCTTCTTCCACACGACCGCCTCTGATGATAACTTCCGCGATATTTAGGAGGAAGGATTCCAGTTTTATAATAGAATCTTGTCGGATCTTCAGCCGTGTTGTCCTCAATATCTCGTTTTTTATCTCTCCCCGTGTTCTTTTTTTCGCCTCCCCCCTCCCAGCGGCGTTATGGTGTGGGGGCAGCGGGAGCTGATGGCTGGCCAGAGAGATGAGACTCGCATCGGACCTGACCGGAATGATCTTCGCTTGCCAGCTTGTTATGTGGGATATGATGGAGGTGGGGAGTGAAAAAGTTTTTTTCCCCTACACGGAGAGTTAAAGGGAAGGATGCTTCCTGGAATGAAAGAGGATTCGGGGGCCCGAAACAAGAGGGAGGGGTTGTGTGTATTTACAATGTTTCCATCTAACGATAAAAAGCGTTAAAATGTAGTATTTAGTGAAAGTGCCAGGATAGCTGTAATACCCTGAACATTATATTACACTTGAATGTTACTTATGTTTAAAAGTTTGAGTTTTAAGTCCACTTTTATGCAGAGATAAACTAAGTAGGACTGGACCTACAGTTTAAAGTGGGTTACAACCAGTGTGTGCCTCCACCGGGTATCAAATCCGGGACCCCTAGAGTACACTACACCCTCAGGACGATTCCCTTGTCATTTTGAGTTCGCTCATTTCTTATTTTCTCAACTGTTTAGCGTGTCACAAACACCAGTATCAGAACAAGTCGATTGACTAACCTGTAGATATAAACCTGGCAATGAGATTTAAAAACAATCAACTTATCAATATTCTGGCACTATCCATGGCAACGAGTTAACAGAATAGGATTAAGTCGCGAAAAATACCAACACAGACATTTAATTACTGAAGGTCACGAAGAAGAAGAAGGACTTTTAATTATGGTCTCTTAAGTTTGTAACAACGGTGTAAGTGAGGCTATTAAGGCTAAATCGAGAGTTTCGTTTACCACGAACTGAGATTATCAGGGTTTCTTGCTCATGTTCTATGGAGCGATGGGGTAATTCCTATTTTTGTTGTGACATACAAAATTTGACATGCTATCGGCCACGGTGGCGAAAGAAAGGGGGGGGGTATACGTATGAAGAGCACGTATATCTCAGGCAGAGAAAAAAACAAGATACAGAACCGATTCCGTTAGTTCCCTATGAGCCGCGAGTGCAAGCTCTTAGGTGCATTACACACAATTAAACAAGCTACGTGTAAAAAGTTTTCCAATTTGCTACAAATTTCCTTACCTGCAAAAACTTACTACCACTCACTTCGCATTAAGACTTTTCAGCTCAAACTGGAATACCGCAAACTTACCTGAAAATAGAAGAAAGAAGCATGTAAGGTTACAATATTATACAAGAATACCTTAGTGAACTAAAGATGAAATATTTTACCATAAATACAGCACATAATGTAAAAAGAATTCATGAGGAAATTAATAGGCCAAAAACTTAGGAAAATATACAGTACACAATTGAATATTTCTAAAACCTCAATCCATTTATTTAATAAAAGTGAGAGACTTTCACTTATCCCAGTGCCATCTATTATCAAGGAAAGACATTATCTAAATTCACGTTGGAAAATCAAGGTGCCAAGTTTGTATAATATTTGGTAAAACTCAAGACGATTTTACACGAAAGTGACAAATGAGTGACGAGGAAACTTTCATGAGGACGATTTGGAACTATTTGAAACCAATTTTTCGTGGACTCCGGTTTATAAAGTCCGAAAACAGCGGCGATGGGGAAAATAAATGGAAAGTTGCTTGGTTCTCAACGAGCTGTTTCCATTATGAAGTTCAGCGTGCTTCATGCAGTCTTTTATTTACCACACCGCTGTGTGATAAATGCTAGTAGACTCTATCCTTGGGCCTCTGGAGTAAGCGAACGAAAACAAGTCTCTGCGCAAGTAGGACTCGAAATGGCTCGACCAATGAACGCGTGAGAGGGGAAGTGAGCGCATGGAGGGGAAAATGCGGCTGCAGCTAGCAGCCGTTTTCAGCAGAGCGCACTACACTTTCCTCCGCCCACTTGCTTTCTTCCCTTCTCTACCGTTATGCGTGGTCTTGCTGCTCAGATTTCATAAACAGGATGTAGTCAGTTTTCTTTTTCTTTAGCTTATATTTGACCACAGCATTTTCTTAGGAATACTAGGGGCTAACGGGTGACCCCCACCAACATCTATTCGGACACACCGTTGGTCACTTTGGTGGTCCAGCACTTAGCCAAAGGTGGTAGAAAAGCGACAAAATATAAGAACAATGCTTACTAACTGTAATAAATACTAGATGGCGGTTCAAATTCACAGTCGCGATTAGTCAAAAGTAGCAGAACAGCGACGCAATATAATAATGCTTATTAACCGTAATAAATACTATTAGTTTATGCTTCAACCTCAGCGTATTTAACCAAGTGTGGCAATATAAGAATTATGCCCATAAACGTGCCCTTAACTTGGGACTTAACTTGGGGGAGGGGGTCACAGAGTCGAAAAGCTTTTCATGCCAGGAAAACAGTGTCCAGGATTATTTGCTAAATAACTGTTACATTTGCTATATCATAAATATTATTATTGATTACTTAGCTCCTCAGGGCTTAGGATGTTAAGAAAAAATATCCTTAACTTGTAAATTTTAACAAGCCTGAAAAATTGGGGGCGGGCAAGTGCCCCCTTGCCCCCGCCAAGTTACGCATATGCCCATAAATACTATTTGTACTTCAACCTCATTGTCGTGATTAACCAAAAGTGGCAGAATTGACTTCGTAATTGTAGCCAATGTACAAGCTGAAATGTATGTAGATAAAACACTTGTTGGGAATTATTGATCAAAGTTGATCTGAGGAACTTTGGCACGAAGCGTTTGATCTCGTTCCCGCTGATAACCACATTGTAAGCGACACAGCTGAAGGAATTATCCCCCAGGAAATCCAATCAAGCGGTTCAAACCAAACATCGAATATGTTCGATGATAATTTATGTGAACGAATTTACACGACCACAGCATTGGCTGGCAGGCAATTGTTGATCGAGTGGGGAAACGCCTCTGAGGATGGGCGATTGTTTCGAGGAAGGAAGATTTAGCGCCCTCTACCATTATATGAGGCTTAAGGTTAAAGTCCAAGTGGGCATTTTCATTCCTCACGCCGATCTCGGCTATTGATTTTCCTTCTCGATCTTTGGACGATATCCAGCCACTTCTGCCGTCTGTTCTCAGCATTATGTCTCCCCTCCACCAGACTTCCTGGACTGTGTACGATTGTGCTTCGAATTCTTGATTTTGCAAATTTCTGTCGCCGTGTCTGACTACACTCAAAGGCGTGTAGAAGAACGCATCTTGGCTGAACGCAGGATTAAGGCGAATTGCTGTACGCACTTATATCCAAAAGTGTTGTAAAGGCGTCACTGGTGGTTCTAAATCTGATACATTGCATACAGGAAGAGCTCGGATGAATGAACGATTCAATATTCCAGAGTAAAGAAATAAATGGTTGTTAAGAAACATCGTACATTTAATGAATTTAATTCGAATAGGTGTTTATTCTCCTTGAAATCATCTTCAATGATATAAGTTTTTCTTAATCCTAATTTTGGAAAATTCGAATTTTTTCGTGTCCCCTTGGAGTTCGAATTAGAAAGAGTTCACTGTAATACGTGTGAACCTAGCATTGATCGAATTTTCCAATATCATTCATTACATAAAAAAGAGAGTTTGTGAGAGACACAGACACAAGGGGCGAAAAAGGCAAGGAGAGATAGCGACAAAGACAAAGGGGAAAGAGAGAGAGCGACGCAGGAGGAAATAGCAAAGAGAAGAGACAGAGAGAGGGAAAGACATTGGCAAAAAGAGACAGAAGGAGGGATATACAAAGAACAAATAACGAAGATAAAAGGCAGAGAAATGGACCAATATAGAGGTAGAATGAAACAGAGAATGGAATATATAAAGGAGAATATAACGAAGCGGGGAACAGAGATAGGGTGAGAAAAGGTGAAAGGCAGAGATAGGCAGAAATGGAGAGACGAAGAAGAAAATAACGAAGCGAGAAACAGAGAGAGTGGGAAAGACAGGGAAAGAAAGAGACAAAGAAGAAAACAACAAGGACAAGAGGTAGAGAGAGGAGAGAGAGTAGAAAAGACATAAAGAGACTGAAAGAGGGAGAAATAAAGGAGAAAATACCGAAGCGAGAGACAGACAAAGAGAAGGGTAAGACCAGAAAGAAAGCAGCTAGATAGAAAGAGAGGGAGAAAAGAGGAATATCAAGAAGCGGGGAAGAAAGAAAAATGAAAGATTGTCGAGATATAAAGTAATACAGGGAAAGAAAGAATCAAGGACAACGGGAGTAAGGAAGTAGAAAGAAGAGGTTGAAAGATTAAAATGGTAGACGAGAAAAACAATTAATTTACGTTTTCTTATTCCTGTGGAAGGAAGGGGACTAAGTCTTCTCTCTTGACCCTCCTCGAGAGTTCACAACAAGTATTTTGGAGACTGGTTATTGAAAATTAATATGCACAAGAAACAAGAGTGGTCATTCCTATTAAGAATGGTAGATGTCTCTGACGTTTAAATTTATCAATAAAATACAAGTAGACTTAAGTATGCATACAAGTAGAAAATGTATAATGAAAAAAATAGGAGAAAATCTATGTAATTATACAAGATATACTACAGACAAGATACCAACACAGTAGAAATTCAAGCTACATGTTTATTATAACTCTTTTAAATATACACATGCAAGGGGCACAGAAATTACGAACAGTCGTGTGATATCGATGTATCTTCACACCATCAAAGTAACTACATTGTAAACAACACGGAGAGAGCCACTCCAGATATTGTCTGCAAAAAAGCAGACTAGTGTTATCATTTGGATTCTAAAAATAACCCATTGAATGGCAATGGCAAGTACTGGTAGGACAACTAACAACAGCGAAAAAAGAAAAATCCATCTAAGGAATTCTCTTACGAGTATTTTTAATCCATTAACAGAAAATTCTACACGTCCCATGATGGTATTTCATGTTTTGTAATGAGCTTGAGTCATGCCATGGAGGTGAATATTGAGAAAGAAAGCGCTGCATGCCTTCTGACGAGAAATTATCATCCCCTGCCGGGTTTAATCGAGGTTGTCCCTCGATTGTGCTTCCTCATGCGACATCGCAGTGAATCTACGCCGTTCAAATAAATCACATCAATCCCATAATTGAAATGAGTGTCGTCATTCAGAAGCAGCTTTCAAAGGCAGAGATTGCGACATGCAAGAGTATACAGAGAGAAAGCGAGAGGAACAGAAAAACAAGCAATAGGCAGAGAGAGAGAGAGAGAGATGAATAAGAGATGAGAGAGACAGAAGGGAAGAGAAAGATAAATAAAGAAATAAAAGGGGCGCAAATGAGAGAAAGCGAGAGATAGGAGACGCGGGAAACAGAGAGAGGGGAAAATGGAAAATATATAAAAAAGGAAAAAGAGAATGTACAAAAATAAGGAAACCACAGATTGAGAGAAATAAATAAGCAGTAGACATAGACTCACAGACACACACACACACACACAGAGAGAATAGGAAGTGAGAAGCAGAGACCGATAGAAGAGGTAAGAGACAGCATCAGAGAGAAATACAAATAAGGAGAGAGAAAGAGAGGAGGAGAGTTAGAATGAAAAAAGCAAGTAAGAGACAGAGAGAGAGAGTCCAATTCGAAAAGATATAAAGAAGGGAGACTAAAATGAGAAGAGAGACCATGAAAGTAGATAAACCAAAGAATGAGATATAGAGAGAGAAATATAGGAGTGAGAGACAGAGGCAGAGAAAGAAATAAAGAACTGAGAGACAGGGGGTGGAGAAGAAGTAAATAAAGAAGAGAGACAGAAGAAGATGATGGAGAACAAATCGGGAGACGGGCAGGGAGAGAGAGGGAGGAAAGCAGAAAGAGAAGAAAGGAAAAATATAACGACAAGCGGGAGAGAGAGAATTGACAAAAATAAGGAAGAGAGAGAGAAAATGGATAGAAATGAAATAATATAAGACAGAGCAAAAAGATGGGGAAGGAAAATGGTGCAAAAATCGTAGAATAGTAAATAAACAAGAACACAGGGAGAGAGAGAGAGAGAGAGAGAGAGAGAGAGGGAGGGAGCCCACTGTTATTTTTACCTTCTCGAAAGCAACAAGTTACTTTTCTTGATCCAGATAATATCTTAACCAAATGCTCCTCTAAGTATCAATTTGAAGATTACTAAAATTTTAGAAATATCGTAGTACAATTAAAAACTCATCACTGTAAGGGCACACGTACAAAATGACGTCGAAAGAAGAATTCATTATGTGCAAGGTAAGCTAAAACTTGTATGCAAGAAAGCTTTTCTGTCTAACCAGAGTGGACGATATGCAGAGACAGTCTCCTACCGGAGCCAGTTTTCCAGATAGAAGAATATGGTACTAATTATAAGTTTTGAAAATTAGTGACACCTTTGCTTTTCTATTTCCTTCTGTCGTTCAACTTATTACCAACTGTCATTGCCATCTATTGGTGTTTTCTTACAAGGCATTTTGGTATCACTGCACGTGCTTGGGTGAAGATTTGTGACGTCACATAGAAGGTGCGCAGTAAGATGCGCTGTAGACTACTGCACCTGCGCAGAACAAAAATTAGTGAGAAAGCATCTTCTCCGCCGGTTTAGATGTGCGCAAGAGGACATGCATGATATTTCTTATTTTTTGGTTTGCATTTGTCATAGATTTAGCTGGTTCCAGCTACAAGAAAAGAAACAGAAGAAGATTCTTGATGGATGAGCACGAGTGGGAAGAGGAAGAAGTTAACCGTGGAGCGCCCACCGTTGCTTTTCTGGACAAAAGAACACCGACAAAAGAACCTGGAGTAACGACTTCAAATCCAGACCGCAAAAGTTACTTTTCCCCTAGGCGACCGCACAAAGGAAACTCCAAAAAGGGAACGGGAACAAGATCTGCGCTCGGGGACAGAAGACGCGCTCCTCTAGAGTTAACCGAAGTGCAGTTGAACCCAGAGGAAAAGCTCGTGTTTCTCCATCGGATGTCGCCACTTTCGTCAACTTGCTCCGTGGGACATGGAATCGTAATATTGGACAGAAAATCGATGATACCAAGAGGAAGAGTAGGCGAAAGGAAAAAGAATAGATGTCTGAACATTCTCAAGACATCCTTTCTTCCTTACAAAAGAGTTGAGGGGACTCGTGTCGAACGCAAGACATTTGACAGTACCTCGCAAGAAGGAGAGTGAAATTGGCTCCGGGTGGAGAGCTTAGCTTAATATATTGACACGAAGTGGAAAATTTCTTATGAGCTTATTGGGCTTGTGTGACATTCCTTTTGAAGCTTCCAAGAACTCATCTCTATTGCTCTGTAAAAGTTCGTATGATATCCGCGCAAGACGTGAGACAAGATGTCTTGCAAAGTCAGAAAAAAGTCCGCGGCGCGTGCTAGCAACTTCACCCAATAACCTTTCAGTTTCCAACGCCTCTTTTCAGTGACGCAATGAAATATTTCATCCTATTCGTATGCAACCTTGTTTTTACCTTGTTTAATTACCTTGTTTAATATGGAATAAAGAAGAAATCCCTCAAGAGTGGAAACAATCCATAATTGTTCCTGTGTTTAAAAAAAGGTGATAAAATGAACTGCAATAATTACCGTGGAATTTCTCTACTCTCAACAACATATAAAATATTATCTAACATTCTTTTAACAAGACTAAAACCATATGCTAATGAAATTATAGGTGATTATCAATGTGGATTTAAACGTAACAGATCAACTACAGATCAAATTTTTCACATCAGACAGACCCTTGAGAAAAAGTGGGAATATAATCAAAATGTCCATCAGCTATTCATTGATTTCAAAAAAGCATATGATTCGGTCAAAAGAGATAAATTATATAATATATTAGTCGAGTTTGGAATACCTAAGAATGGAATACCTAAGAAGCTTGTTAGTATGATAAAAGTATGCACCAGTGAAACAGAAAGTAAAATTCGTGTGGGTATTAATGTGTCTGACAAATTTACAATTCATGATGGGTTAAAACAAGGAGATGCATTATCTCCATTGCTCTTTAATTTTGCCTTAGAATATGCTGTTAGGAAGGTAAAAGAATCTAACGAAGGACTAAAATTAAACGGTGTGACTCAGTTGTTAGCATATGCAGATGATGTAGACTTATTATGGGATGATATAAATACAATTAAGAATAATGCTAAAATATTTTTCAAAACTGCTAAAGAGATAGGTTTGGAAGTTAACAAAGAGAAAACTGAATATATGCTTACAGGCCGAAACCAAGTGTTAGGTAATAATCAAAATCTAATCATTGATAACAACTCGTTTGAACCAGTTTCCAAATTCAAATACTTAGGAGTAATATTAACAAATGAAAATTATATTAAAGAGGAAATAAAAAGTAGGCTTAATTCAGGAAATGCATGTTACTTCTCTCTTCATAAACTTTTGTCTTCTCGTTTAATATCTAAGAAACTAAAAGTTAAAATATACAAAACATTAATTTTGCCTGTAGTATTATATGGGTGCGAAACTTGGTCCCTTACATTGAAAGAGGAACATAAATTGAGAGTATTTGAAAATAAGATCCTTAGGAAAATCTTTGGACCTAAAAGGGATGAGGAGACAGGTGAGTGGAGAAGGTTACATAATTTAGAACTACATAATTTGTATTCATGTCCAGATATTATTTGAATAATTAAATCAAGAAGACTTAAGTGGGCAGGCCATGTGGCACGAATGGGAGAGGAAAGAGGAGTTCACAGGATTCTTGTTGGGAAACCTGATGGTAAGAGACCTGTAGGAAGGCCAAGACGAAGATGGAGGGACAACGTTGAGATGTACCTAAGGGAAATCGGTAGGGATGGAAAATAGTATATAGATCTTGCTCAAGATAGGGACAGATGGAAGCCCTCTGTTGCTGCAGCCATGAACCTTCGGGTTTAAGAAGGCTAGAGAGTTAGTTAGTTTTAGTTAGTCGTATGCAACCCAAACCTACACAGCCATTCTTGCAAGTACCATCACCTTGCTTGTGAATACCAGCACGGCAACCAACTTTACGTGAAGTGTCTATACCCAGAATCTGTTAGGCAAACTGTGACATGCAGATATCTGCAAGTTTAACAACGGGCGTCTTAAGGCCGGCTCACCATGAACCTCCCTCCGAAGGGCTTTTAGTAGAATGGACTGTTAACTATAGTAGTAGCTATGTTAGACGCTATCAATGATGGGCTAAGTGTCAGGACAAGGTAATAGTAATATTTGTGTGTCTAGTATTGCTGCCCGATTCGTGTTTGCGCTGAAGATTTGGGCCGAAGGAGAGTATAAGTGGAATACTAGAATACTACCTGCAGGGTTTCCATGAGTTAAGAGTGGGTCATTATTTAGAAGTAATTACAGTAAAAACTGCATATTCCGGAATCTCTATAAGAAGGAAACCTGTAAAAAGAAGTCCCATACCTGAAAATGACCTGCTTAAGGCTGAAACCTCCTTAACGCGGAAATGGAACTCCATTTGAAGACCAACGAGATGTTTTGATTCCCAGTAAGTCGGAAATTTCTTCCTTTATTTTTTTTCGCTCGCAAGAAAACAATGCAATACTCATTTGCCACTCGCTTATTGCTAACATTGTCGATATGAAAGAATGCGCTACAATACTCATAGCTGTTACGATTCCGTTTCTTTCTTTCATCTCTTACCCTCTCTCTCCACCTTTCTTTGTCTATTTCTCCTCTGTTCTTTCGTCATCTTTCTATCTCTCTTTGTTTCTTTCTTTTTTCTTCACTTTTATCTCAATCATTCTTCACCTCTCTTATTCCATCTTTCTATTTCTCTCTTTCCCTCTATGCACATCGCGCTACGACGCCAGGGGTCCCGGGTTCGAAAAGATACATAAGTACGTACTGTACGTTCTTACAATACTGTAAAAAGTGTACCAACATGTTGTGTAGTTACATAATTGTAATCTATGCTATGCTTATTGCGACTGTATCGCATTTTTATTCATCTACGTACATGTATTAGTACTCTACATTATAAGTAATGCGAAATGTAAATCTGTCTTTCCATTATTTCCTGCAGCGCTCTACACTGTATTTAAAGTCAACCCTGTGTAAGAAGGAAAACTGTTAAGACGGAAAGTTTTGCTCGGGACCATCATGTTCCGGGATGGACAGGTTTTACTGTAGATAGGTAAAGTGACTGCTATGTTTCACGAATGATTAATCATAATAACAAATATTCGATAATAAGCCGTCACCTTCGTGACAGAGTGGTTGTCACAGCGAGCTACAACGCCTGGGGTCCCGGATTCAAATCTCGACCAAGGCATGGATACTCTTTGTGAGTGTCCTTTCATCAATCTCGTCCTATCATCCTCATCCTCGCGATTAGCCAAAGTGGCAGAAAACTAAATAAAATAAATCAAATCAATCAATCAATCTGCTCTTAGAAATGTTACTCTTCTCTGAGTAGCGTTACAAGGCAAGGATATGATTTACTGAACTAAACTGCAACATAAATAATACTTATTGGTATTCTCGGTATTTCTCTACGAGAAAGGTAGCAATCGATATATTTTGAACCTTCCATATCACAAAATAAACTAAAGATACAAGCATGTACAACTTGGCACATCTATCAATGTCAGTTGGCAACACTGTCCGAACGCATGCGCAGGAATCTTCCCTGATTAAGCAGTTGCAAGACTCGCGTTCTGCCATGGAACGTTGGCCGGATCAGACACGAATCGCGACAGTGGTGGTGTTCATCCGAACAGGTTCGCAACAGACGTATTTTCCGGCTTCTCACGCAATGTCCGCTGCTCATCCCCAGGGAAACCTCTTCGGATGAACGCCACCACTGTCGCGATTCGTGTCTGAACCGGCCAGTGTACCATGGCAAGGCTTGTAGCTGACTTGGAATGGAAGATTATTGCGCATGTATGCTTACATTCGAACAGGGTTGCCAACTGATATTGTTAGACATAATATTCGCATCGAATAAAATATAAGACAACTTATTTCGGCCAAATATTCGAGATTCATCTGTTCGAGTCAACAATAGAACGATTCGATTTATCTTGAATATTGCGAAAATTCAACATAAAAAAACAATTTAACAATCTTTACGAGCTAGTTGTAATGTTACGGAATATTAAATATCTTGATGGATCTTGTCCATGTGGCTGTCAACAGGAATCGAACATTTGGCAGAAACAATGGAAATTAGTAAAAAAATATTATATTTTGTGAGGTTAAATGCCGATAATTTAATAATTTCATAATATATTTATTCTGTAGATTTGCCTACGAAAAATACAAAATATAATTTTGTATAATGTAATCGGATTAAGAACTAAACCATTACGATATTTTACGTTTTATTTTGTATTAGGAAAATACTTTCTGCACGTACAAAAATAATTTAACTACATCCTAAAAGTTATAATCTATTCCTTATTTTATTTGAAAGCGTAATTCCAAGTTTTTAAAATTTAAAACAGTTTTGTGTATTGTTTGTTAATCGTAAATGTAAACGACATTCCCAGGTTGTTAAAGTAAAGGTATATCAATAAACAGATGGAGTTGCCTGACTGGTACGGTATTGTTAGTGGTTTTGCGTTCTACAGTTTCCATGCGATGTACAGTGTCTCTCAAAAGTTTTAGGACAACGACATTTTAAACTAGGCAACCCAATTGACACAAGGCGTTGGTGGGTTGCGTGTAGAGTTAGGCTCAATTTCAGGGTTGCCACATGCACAATACATATTTGTGAAATACGCGAAAGAAATGAAAAGAAGTATTTTTGTATAAAATTATTAAAAATATCAATATTATATCGCAAATGACGAATTTCTTTCTAAAGGAAAGAAACTAGGTTCTCTAGTATTTCATCGCTGATGAGCCTAAGGAAGGATAAGAGGTTAGAGGAAACGAAAGACGACAAAGGAGAGGAGAAAGAGAAAGCGGAAGGAGAAGAAGAAAAGTAGAGGAGAGAAGAAAGAGAGGATAGGAGAAGTAGTGAGAAGAAAGGAAAAATCGAGGAGAGATGAGGAAAATGGAGCAAAGAAGAGAGGTGAGGAGAGGAGATGAGAGGAGGAGAGTAGGGGAGTGGAGTATAAGGGAACAATCAAAAGAAGAGGAGAAGAGTGCAGTGGAGTCGGAAATTCAAGACAGGAAAGGAGATAAGAGGAGTGGAGAAGAGTGGGATGAAGACAAGATGCGAGAAAAATAGAGAAGACGATATGAGATGAAAGCAGAGAAGGAGGGGAGAGAAGAATAAGAAGGAGAAGAGAAAATAGAACAGAATGGAAACGAAAGGAGAGAAGAGGTAGTCGGAGAAAATATCGTCTCGGCGTCATGAATTGATGCATTGATCAAATTATCATGAAACAAAACACTCAATAACGTTTTGAAACATATTGGAGAATGTATTAGATCGGTGCCATATGCCTTTTGGCTGAGTTCAGAGCAAGATGAAATCTTTCACGTAAGATCATTGATTTTACTTGCGATTATACTACTAAAAACATGAATGTAATTTTAACATTTATAAGAATTATCCAATTTTTCTCCAATTCTCGCTTCGTTGAAATGAAGATATTGTAATTTAATATTTCCCCTCCCCCCATCGTTAATTCCAAACTGAATCATTCCGTTTCACACAGCGTGGACAATGAACACAATGGGATATATCTAAAACTTACGAAAATTTTCTGCCACCGGAGGGGTTTGAACCAACGACCATCAAATTGACAATCCTTAACGGTAACCACTACCCTACAAGCCGTCGCTTCTGAAAGTATGTAGAAGGAGCTGACCAACGTGAAATGTAGATGCAACTCTCCTCCGACATGTAATGTGCAAAGAAAACTTGTTTGTATCAAAGAAAACGAAGGTAGAACGAATCGGCGAGAACATTTAACGGAGAATTGCACATATTGAAAACTTTTCATTCGATATTTGCGGAGGTATCCTTTCATTAATCTCGAGTGGGAAAAGGGGTAAAATTAGTATATCCTGAATTGTCACAAATAAAAGAGTTATTTCATTAATATTTGTCAATGTCTTTAAACGAGTACAGAATTATTGTTAGAGTATCATAATTCATGATCTTATACATGAAAATATCCCTTTGAACGTGTTGTTTTTTTATATATACATTCCAGATGCAGAACAATGTAGCAACTTTACACTGCTATTACAAATAATGTTACCATGCTCTTGTTTAATAGAAGGGGAAATATGTTTTCTAGTATGAAGGATAACCTGGGATCGCAATCAATGCTTTCAAGAATTCTAAACCGTCTTTGCCTTGTAATCAAGAGGTCCCGGGTTCGATACCCGGTGGAGGCACAAGTGGTTCGGATCCCACTTTAAACTGTAGGCCCAGTCCCGATTAGCCTTACTGTGCATAAAGTGGACTTAAAACAGCAACTCAAATTCAAAGAACTCTAAGCAATACACTACGCCCTTCGTTTCCCTTGGAGCAACAATTCTTAATCATTCTCTCGCCTCAATATTGTAAACATTATCCTGTTAAAGAAAAGTTCAAAATCTCTGATATAACTCTGTACTTCTAGAATTACTTTATACACATGCATTTAACTCTGAATTTCTTTCTGCGTATTAGTATATCTAAGCTGGTGAATAATTTATTTGTAATTTAATAACGGTTACATGAATATTTACGAGATAGTTCCTTACAACTTGGAATCTAGTAAATAGATACTTTCAAGTCTTCAAATTAATTTTAGACTACTAGATTTTTGCAAGGGAATTGTTTATGTGATCCGTTTCCAGTCATTCATTGCTGAAGCAAACGTTTTACAACTCTGCTGAATTGTCTGAGATAAGTTTTTTTACTTGCTACATGTATGCGAACTACACTCTGTCCCACTTATCTCTGAGGCAGGTGAACGAAAACAAGTATCTGAGCAGCGATGAACACGTGAGGGGAACGGGATTGCGTGGAGGTAGGAAAGCCACTGCTGTTACCAGCCTTCCCAGCAGCGTGCACTGTTTCGCTCTGTCCAGTCGATCCCCCTTTCCCCCTTCTCCCCTCTCCCTTTCTTTTCTGCTATGCGCGGCTTTGCTCCAGAGATGCTGGCACAGGACACAATTAATTGTTTTCGCAAAAAGTATCTCTGTGTGCCACACGTTTCATTCTTACTCACATGAAAAAATGCCAATTTGCATTCAGGGCTAGTTTCACAGTTACAAACTCTTTTGTCCTCGATGAGAAGTTTAGGCATTTTGTTTATAATTTTGAAATTGAGGTCTAAGGTTAAAATCCTCATATTTAGGGCTTGAACTCGTAATCTAAGAGGTTTGAAGATCCGTCCTCTTCTTTGTGCGTGACCCTTTTTTTATTTTTCTATTCATTATTCATCCTCATCGTCGCGATTAGCCAAAAGTAAAATAAGAAAAGTCCCCCTCCTTGACTGTGCTGTATGAGGCGCTGTGCATTGGACTCCGACTGCGGGACGTCATGGGGTCATGGGTTTGAGACCGCCTATGTTCAGTCTTAGGGTTCTCGGCCTTTGGTATAGGAAAGGTGGCAACCCACCATCGTGAGGAAATTGGGGAGCTACGAGTGAGTAGCGTAATCGGGTCTGGGAAACCTCCTATAACGGCTGGGGTTCGACGTGCTGATCCCACGTCACTCCATTACCGGTTGAAGAACTCCACACCTCTAGGTAGGATTGTGGAAGGGACTGGCAGCCGGGAGATAGGTCAAGGCCCTTCAAGGATTGTCGAGCCATGGGTTATTATTATTATTATTATTAAAATAAGAAAATACAACGGAATGAAGAAGAATATATTTTTAAAATATTTATCTATAATAAAGCAACCATTCAGTTTTATTTTGTTTTTCATGGATCTATTGGCACTACTACGCTGTAATCCCGATAAGTATTTTACATGTTACGGGATAAAGCACGTGTTACTATTCGAATGCTTATTTAATAAGCTTTTTGTTTGTCAGGAATTATGATTTAAACTTATGCATGTTGAGCTAGTGCCCACCTAGCCACCTCTGATGAAATCCATCATTCTTTAGATTCTTTTTAAAATTAGACTCTGGTCACTTGTAACTTGCTGGGTGCAGATGTTGTGCATCGACGCACAGTGTTTTGCGATAAGAAGCGGCCTTGAATATAGCGTGAGTCACTTTGAACGCGAGCAAGCTACGCTACCAAGCTTGTCTGCCTTTGAAAACAAACTAATTTTTTTCACATGTTTCCGAACGCGATTGCTATTGTAGAAGTATATATTCTCTCAAAAGAGCAAGAAAGAAAATTCGACCAATGTTCTCAAGTCGTATTCTAAACATAGAATTATAATGAATTTTCAATGGCGCTCGGACAATTTGAACTGTTTTGTTATCTCAAACTCTCTCTCTCTCTCTCTCTCTCTCTCTCTCTCTCTCTCTCTAACTTATTATATTATATATATATATATAATTTTGGGTCTGGCCCCTTCCTCAAAGAAATCCTGGATACGTGCCTGGTCTACGTCAATGACAGAAATGCAAGCAATATTTTTATTTATTTCTAACCCAATTAAAGGAATGTGTAAGAATTTAAAAGAAATTGGAAAGAGTGGAACTACTGTTGCTCTACCTTAAAAATTGTTGTTCTTCGATGAAGAAAAATAAGAAGCATTTAGTCCAGCATCTTAACACAGTGTCCCACGAGTATCTCTTGACAAACACTGTCAAATGTGATGTGATTTCATGAATGAAATTTTTCCCCTGTTTACATATAACGTTTCTCACATTTGGCAGTTCGCAAACATTTTAGCAAACGGTGTAATTATTTCGTGTTACCTTGCGCATCTGCAAATACATTTCATAACACTGTTCTGGACACGAGACTTGCGTCAGTAAACAAGCATTTCGTCTGTTACAGTATCACAGGAAGAGAGCATCGTTCTGCAATGTTCAAGCCTCTAGATATTTTCCATTCTCATTTATAATATCTAATCACAATAATAAGTTAGAAGAAATAACTCGTATTTTCACAACTACTAATATTCTAGTTTTTCATCATCACATCAAATTATTTCTCGAAGATGGCTGCTATTGATTGATTGATTTAGTGTTTTAAGTCCACCTTATGCAAAGTAAGGCTAATCGGGACTGGACCTACAGTTTAAAGTGGGATCCGAACCTTTATGTGACTCCACCGGGAATCGAACCCGAAACCTCTTGATTACAAGGAAACGCGGAAAGAATTTACAATACCGGATCCTTCTGTAATTTCTATGCTACGTCTTATACTCACGAAATAATTAGTCGCGATGATTTATCTCAGGTCAACATGTTTGGGTGAGGTGAAGAAATTGTTCATTAACGTGTAGAAGTTGTAAAATAAGCTTTTCAATTCTCGCAATGACTCTCCGTATACAAGTATGGGTGTCATATTTGTTGATATGAACAATTGACATTTGGAATTAGTTACGCTGTCTACAGCGTTGCCACACTGTTGATTTCATACATGGAGAGCATGGAAATGCGTCGAGGATGACGAAGACGACAGTGACAGTGACAATCACGATGTAGAAGAACATGTGGAATGTGGACTGATTTGATTACAGGTAAGTTTGGCAACAGTGCATCGATCATAAGATTGCAGGATACGAAAATGGCGTCTTCGATGATGAACGTTTCCCGTTAAAGTGCTACGAAAATAAGACTTTTTATCGGTTCGTTTTCACAATTAGCGCAAAACCATTCACGGATAGTCCCACTGACCATTCTCGGTAAGGTTAGGTTAGGTTAGGTTAGGCAAACATAGTTAAAATTTGGGGTCGTAAGACCATGCACGGGTAGACAAACAAATCATTGACGGATAGCCCCACGAACCTTTCACGGTGGATAGATTAGGTTAGGTTAGGTTAGGCAAGACAAGCATAATTAAAATCAGGAATGTATATTTCTTTTTTTTAAGTAATGGAAACAAAACTTTCCGGTAAATAATGAGCAATCGTGCCGATCGCGGACCACTCAATTTCGCTTATTTTGCAATTTCTACACCGGACCTCCAAATTTTAACTTCAAATTCGTGATTAGGAGGCTCAATTAGTGAGTATGCGAAATATTACAAAAATCGAGGATTGTTCCGGTATTGTAAATTCTGCGCCATCGGGGAGGCTGATAGCTACTAAAAAAAACAAATAAATGAATTCTGTACTCGTTTAAAGACATTGACAAATATTAATGAAATAACTCTTTATATCTGTGGCAATTCAGGATATACTAATTTTACCCCTTTTCCCACTCGAGATTAATGAAAGGATACCTCCGCAAATATCGAATGAAAAGTTTTCAATATGTGCAATTCTCCGTTAAATGTTCTCGCCGATTCGTTCTACCTTCGTTTTCTTTGATACAAACAAGTTTTCTTTGCACATTACATGTCGGAGGAGAGTTGCATCTACATTTCACGTTGGTCAGCTCCTTCTACATACTTTCAGAAGCGACGGCTTGTAGGGTAGTGGTTACCGTTAAGGATTGTCAATCTGATGGTCGTAGGTTCAAACCCCTCCGGTGGCAGAAAATTTTCGTAAGTTTTAGATATATCCCATTGTGTTCATTGTCCACGATGTGTGAAACGGAATGATTCAGTTTGGAATTAACGATGGGGGGAGGGGAAATATTAAATTACAATATCTTCATTTCAACGAAGCGAGAATTGGAGAAAAATTGGATAATTCTTATAAATGTTAAAATTACATTCATGTTTTTAGTAGTATAATCGCAAGTAAAATCAATGATCTTACGTGAAAGATTTCATCTTGCTCTGAACTCAGCCAAAAGGCATATGGCACCGATCTAATACATTCTCCAATATGTTTCAAAACGTTATTGAGTGTTTTGTTTCATGATAATTTGATCAATGCATCAATTCATGACGCCGAGACGATATTTTCTCCGACTACCTCTTCTCTCCTTTCGTTTCCATTCTGTTCTATTTTCTCTTCTCCTTCTTATTCTTCTATCCCCTCCTTCTCCTTTGCTTTTATCTCATATCATCTTCTCTATTTTTCTCGCATCTTGTCTCCATCCCACTCTTCTCCACTCCTCTTATCTCCTTTCCTGTCTTGAATTTCCGACTCCACTGCACTCTTCTCCTCTTCTTTTTATTGTTCCCTTATACTCCACTCCCCTACTCTCCTCCTCTCATCTCCTCTCCTCACCTCTCTTCTTTGCTCCATTTTCCTCATCTCTCCTCGATTTTTCCTTTCTTCTCACTACTTCTCCTATCCTCTCTTTCTTCTCTCCTCTACTTTTCCTCTTCTCCTTTCGCTTTCTTTCTCCTCTCCTTTGTCGTCTTTCGTTTCCTCTAACCTCTTATCCTTCCTTAGGCTCATCAGCGATGAAATACTAGAAAACCTAGTTTCTTTTCTTTTAGAAAGAAATTCGTCATTTGCGATATAATATTGATATTTTTAATAATTTTATACAAAAATACTTCTTTTCATTTCTTTCGCGTATTTCACAAATATGTATTGTGCATGTGGCAACCCTGAAATTGAGCCTAACTCTACACGCAACCCACCAACGCCTTGTGTCAATTGGGTTGCCTAGTTTAAAATGTCGTTGTCCTAAAACTTTTGAGAGACACTGTACGAGGTCATGCTGAAAAGTAATGTCTCCTATGTTTTTGTTACGGTATAAATGTATTTTGGATTTTGAGCATCCATTGAGCATTGTACTCATCAGACTCTCCAGCTTCTCCCTTGCAAGTTTCAAACTTCTATCGCCAGGGGGTGCTGAACTAGAGCGAGGAAAATGGCAGGATGTAAGCATGCAATGTGTGGTGATAGAGTTTCTAACCTCCGAAAATGTGTCCCCAATTGACATTTATCGAAGAATGAAATCTATTTATGACGATGAATTTGTAGACGTCAGTACTGAACGGTATTGGGCTTTTCGTACTAATGAAATCCTCAGCAGAATAACTCTCAACGTATGTGACAGGACGCGGTGAATGGTCGCGTACTGCAACTGATGGAGGTCATCGGAATAGTGTCAATGAACTCATTAGAGAGAACCGTCCCATAACTCTGGCAGAGCTTGTAATTCAAGTGTGGAAGAATATCACGGGAGCGAGTGCAGGCGATACCGAAAAATTTGTGCACGGTGGGTGCCTCAGAAGCTCACTCCTGACATGAATCAGAAATACTGGACATTAGACAACAGTTGCTTATTTGAAGGTGATGCGGTCCAAAGCTTAAAGAACTATTAAGAAGATTTTACTGATGCAGTGCAAACAGAAGTGAGGCTGTTTCTCCATCCTCTACAATGACGGCAATGGACAATAAAGTTCTAGAACGTTGCCTGCATATGAAATATATACAACCATTTTCCAATAAAAAAATAGGAGGCTTTAGTTTTCAGCATGCCCTCGTACATTGGACGCTCTCACAAAATAACAATTCTAGTTTTTTTTCCATTAAGGCTTCGCAAGGACAACTACACGTAATTATGTTTAAGTTTACTTGAGAAAAATGAAGTATTTAAAATTATAACAGTCGTATTTATCAGATATGAATATGCCAGCTTCTTATTAGTATCCATGAGGCATTAGTTTTCAGCATGCCCTCATACATTGGATGCTCTCACAAAATAAAAATTTTAGTTGTTTTTTTTCAATTAAGGCTTCGAAAGGACAACTACACTTATGTTTAAGTTTACTTGAGAAAAATTAAGTAATTAAAATTATAACAGTCTTATTTATCAGATATGAATATGCCAGCTTCGTATCAGTACCATGAGAGGCGCGGTTTCCAGTCGGTAGGATGTCTTATTGCTACGCGGGAGACCCAAGTTCGATTCCCGGTGTGGGGATATTTCAAGTGATGCCATTACGTGAAGTGGCTTTGGGGTTGACAAGTGTCTACTGAAAGGGTACTGGTGGGCAGCCCTGGAAGGCTTAGAATTAGAATTAGAAATTCTATATTCATGGGCGAAGTTCAGACTGTTGCTGCTCTGCCACGCCACCTAACCCGCAAAACTTGTACAATGAAACAAACAAAAATACAATACTACTATAGCATATGCAAGTATTGAATTAAATTTATCTCTTCTAAATATTTCGGTAACTAACTAACTTACCACATCGCCTGAACAACTCGCTGAGATTGTGCATGTGTAGAGCCTTACCTTCACACCCCATATGGTTTCATTGTATGCTGGAACATGCAGGGGTTGATTTACACAATGAACACAGTCCCAGCTTTCTTTAGCACTAAATTATAAAGCAAATATATTACATTTTGAGAAATATATGCTTTAGAATTATGCCCTTTGATCAAGGATAAGGCCCCTCTGATTTACATGTATTTTGATTTGTGTAAAGAAACGGTTCCTTATTTCATCATGAATTTTCAAAAAAACATCACATAGAGAAATATGTTGACGCCGGTAACACAAAAAATGCACAAACTTAAATTGTTTCCATTAAAAAATGCATGAATGACTACGTTTATCATCTGCTGTTCCCTGTGATGCATCAATTGAGATGACCAGACAGGAAAACGTCAAAGAAATCAAAATTACGCGTTTAACTGTGTCAAAATGCATCAAAAGTTCATTAACCTTCATTTAATGCATTTCGAGCAGTAGCGTGTCCAAGGAAGGGATGATCTACTAAGTGAAATGTAAAGAATGTCAGAGTGTGTACATAGGAGAAACGAAAAAGAGGTTGAAAGACAGGTTGAAACAACATAGGGATGATGTACGACTTAAGAGAGAGAGAAATGCAATATTTAAACACACGAGAGATACAGGACATGACATAGAGTGGGATGAGGCTAAGCAGATAGGAAGGGAGAAGGGAATACTGGTGAGAAAATGGAAGGAGGCCAAGGAAATAGAGAAGAAAGGTGAAGAAGACACAATGAACTGGAATGGGGACTGAAGATAAACAAAGAATGGAAGGTGGTGTTAGAAAGAGAGGAAAGGACAAGAGAAAAAGAGGAGAGAAGAAGGAAGAAGAATGAAGGAAAAAGAGCGTGAGATAAAGAGTCCAACCACATTCTAGATGGAAGAAAATATGTTTAGCCTTTTATGGTACGTGAAGGTACAGTTGACAAAGGAAAGCCACCTGCTAGAATGTTCCAGAACAACTTTCTAATAGACTGGAGTGGAGTAATGTTTGTGTATATATATCGTCCTGTTTTGTACCTTGTGACATTTGTACTTGGTGCAGAGTCTGAAGATGACCTTGCTAGAAGGTTGAAACGTTACGTTTAGTTTATGTTTTATAATAAAATAAATTTCTGCCTTGGTCAGCATATTGAGTTTTTTGTATCCAAGGGTGGTTTGTGGGGGTCATACCCCACTCCTTTTGCCCAGGATTAAAAAAAAAAGAACGTCAAACGCAGGAAAAGATGACAAAATGAGGACTGACTATGTGAGAACTCGATACAATTCAATATTTACATGTTTAAGTTATCAATATTTACATGTTTAAGTTATGTTGCGTAAATCCACCGATAGAGGACTCTAGTTATGTCTATGCCTAACTCCAACACAATTCTACAGCTTCCCACACCGTTCACGCCCTTCGGCTGCTTCATCTAATGGGGTGAAATAATGTCCACAGCATAACACCGTCACATGGCACAGGAGCTTATTTCTAATTGCGTAATAGAGCTAAATGTGCACGCTCACATTATTGCGTCCCTTCTCCAGTCTACTGGGATATTTTGTACAGCGCGGCCCTAATTGGTTAACACTAATGACAAATGACAGTAGCGAACCATTATGATGGTTAACAATTCTGATGCATTCTCCACGGATTTGGGTGATGCATAAAATCAGACAAAGGATAACAGTCTTGCAAAACTGGAGGGAATTTGTGGGTGGTACAGTAACCGACTTACGTAAATTCGGAGTTACGTAATACCTGTACATAGCTGTAACAAGACATTTTTTTTTTAAAAGTGTGAATTCATTTTTTTATATACTTTTATATATTTTCCATACTTTTATAGTTTACTAGCTTATTTCCCGGCGTTGCTCGCGTAGTTCTTTATCCCAATCTTCTATTAGACAGAAACATAATTAATTCTAACTATAGTGTTGCTTGCTGAAGGGTGGGTTCAACAAAGAATTTAGCGACTCCGAAAACTATGGATTCGACACTAATGAAGGCCATTTCTGATATTTCATTTCTCGCCGCCTCTCACTCAGCATTCGTAGTGTCACTATTCATCTTAGCGACCCCGAAAACTATGGATTCCACACTAACATCGGTCGTTTTCGATTATTTTTACATGTCACCCACCCCCACCCGTAGGTGTATCAGGGGTGTGTTACCTTCACAGCATTTCTTTCCAGATTGCAAGTGATATGTGTACCAAGTTTGGTTGAAATTGCTCCAGGCGTTCGAGAGTTATGCCAGAACAAACATACACACATACATACATACATTTTTATATACGTACTAGCATTGTCCGGGTGTTTAATGAATTCTAACTATAGCATTAAATTTAACTAATTTTATTTACAGGTATTTAAAAGTATAAGTACAGTATACAAATTATAAAGTAATATCTTTTACAAATTCATTATAATATAAATTTAAGTTAAAATTTGATTATGAACATTTTTAGTTCCACCTGCAGGAGTAAGAATAAATAAATTGAACGGCATGGGGGAGTGTCACTATTCATCTTACCGACCCCGATAACTATGGATTCCACACTAATATCGGTACCTTTTTCAAACACTATGTAACCATCTTCATCCCCCTCTTATCCAACTCGAAACATTTTTTAAGAATTTTATTTTCAAAATCTTGCTATTTCCATGATAAGGAAAAACAATTCCCAAACGGTTTCTGAAGAAAATCTTACGCAAGAAAAGTTTGAAGGCAGAAAAAAGTCCCTTCCTTTCCTTTGAAACTAACCTACTCCAACAAATTCCAATCCGTTTTTAAAAAGATTCGCTCAATAAGGCACTTTTCTCATTATGAGCCCTTGAGGAAAATCCCGCCTTAATGATGCATTGAAACAAAGACACCTGATGTTTTCTCGTGCTTCGAGAAATTCCCGATAGTTGGCGCTAGCGAATGCAGGGGCTCGGGAGAGGAATTCCCCACAGTCTATGCTGTTAGCGCACGGAGGCTTGTCAAGCAGTAGCGATCAAGTTGTCGATGCAAATTAAGTTTCCTGCGGGCATTTACTTTTCATGCCCCTTATAATCAAGTGAGAGGGGGAGGGGGTAGAGAAAGGGGAGAGATAGATTGAGGGAGAGAAAGCTGCTCTTCTGGGAACAAGGCTTCCCTGAATGGGATGTTCCCTTTGCCATTCTTTCGCCGATATAAGCTTCTCTGCTTTTAAGAAGCTCCACAGATGACAGCACTGAACTAAAATTCTCTCTTGATGATAAACAGGTTATCATTACATTAGTGAGGTTACTTATGACTAAAATTTAGGATGCAAATAAAATATTTCCAAGTATAACTATCCATTTTTAAAAGTACTAGCTGTAACTATAATTATTAGTTTTTTAAGTAGAAGTAACGTTATAAACAAATACTTTTACCGTTACTTTTTATGACGACACTTTAACTGAACTGAATTTGTAACTTCATCTTGAATAATGTAACCCTGTCTTCTCTGAATGCTAAGGTGAAATGATTTTCATGGAATCGACTTATGCACGTTAGCTATTCTCCGTTGCATAATAAATTAAGAACATTAACGCTTTTTCATATATGTATTTACTTTATTACAATCAATGATGACTGATTGTGTGCAATCTGTTTGGAACAACAATTTCCACCAGAAAGTAATTGTAAAGGTATATTAGAGTTGCTTTTGAAGTAGGGTAAACCGACATACCGTAATATCGGATACTTTTTGAAATCACCATAATTAACCCACTAAAATTTAACATAAATGCATAATTTTTGGTAATGTGAACTATTGGTACCTTACGTTTTGCTTTGTGATGTGTTTATCTCCCTTATTGTTAAATTATTTGTTGTACAGTACAAAATAAAAAAAAACATGCAAATTTGAGGAATCGAAAAAAGCTGTTCGAATATCTGATAGTGGGTATGCCTAATATCGGATAGGAATTTAACATTATATTTGAAATAAAATTACATCTCATGATAGAAGCAACCTATTATTTATTTTCAAACTAGTGTCAGATTCTTCTGAGTCAGCTTGCTCTTGACATGTTTTGTGTCGCAATTTGGGATTAGGGAATGTCAATTTGACCAATTTGATATCCGATATTTGACAGGCCTCCCTATCCGATGTTGGGCCGAACGCGACCTGGTGGGAAATATAACCTTGATATCAAACAAAGACATTTACCCGAATAGGACTAGCATATCAACATACTCTAATATTCCATCTTCCTGTGAAATATAAGTAAGCTATAGTTTCCCCTTACCTTCAATGTGAAAACCTTTGATCATGAAATGTTTCCAAAAACTCAGAAGCTGAAAATTTCTGTTTTCGTCGATCGTGCACGAGCAGTGTGCTCAACAGCGTTGCCACTTACAATGAAGTATTGGATGCAATCGACGAACGTAGTTCAGTGGATTGTTGCAGATGGCAGTACCCACGAGCCGAGAAATGATGGTATCCGATATTGGGCGGGTGGCAATTTACCTTACCAGTAGTTGTAACTGAATTACTTCTCTGCATTTTCTATCACGTTTTCCAAAGATAATGCAAAATAAAATATATTTATAATGAGGGAGAAGCGTTTACTGTAGCTCCTATTGAAAAGTAACTGCATTACTGCAAAATAAAGCAAAACAATAAAAGGCTGAGCGGTGTTACACCCAAGAGGTGAGAGAGTCGTTGATATCTTAGGGCTGTCCGCTTTCGCAACCCTCCTCTTATCCTTCAGCTTGTTGTGTGGGCAAAAATTTGTTTTCTTCGGTTCTTGGTGTTCTTAATACCGAGCAGAGCAAATGATCAACCTTCTGGAAATTCTAGCGGTCTTCCCTCCAGGGCGACGCAATCTGGATTTTCCTATTTCACGGTGCGCGCCCTGTCCAACGTCCTGGAACTGTGGCTGCTCAGGAAGTGGGAGGAAAGAAACTGGGGAAGAAGAGGGAACAGGGTATGGATGGCGAATCACGAACAGGAACGCACTGGGGACACGGGTACTTCAGTTGTAAGCAACGGAAATCAATCGAGAGTTTGTGGGGGGAGGGGGCATCACTATGCGGGATGAGTTATTGAAAAATGTGACATCAATGACTCGATGTTCAACTTTTTTGAGTTCTCTTCCAGTTGAACAAAACACCCACTTTCGCATGGTGTTGGCTCGATCTCACCATCAAAGTTCCGGGTTCGATTCCCGACCCACGCACGCATTCTATAAGTGAAGAATATCCCACCACTTCTCATATTAACATAATATCTATGTGTTTGCATGTGCAGTAGTGTCGCAAAAGTAGTTCTGGAGTGACCCATTTTTTCCGCAAGTGTCTTGTAATCAGTGGTGAGCGTCTACGTGTAAACAACGATAGTCTACATTCTACACGTAGACTACTTTATACACGTAGATTACGTAATCTATGTAAACAACATGGCGAAAGGTGATAACTTATCAAAGGGCGCCGTGGAATTAAAATAAAATTATACTGCGTATCAGTTGCTGATGTGTAAAGATAACTTTTCATACTCTTTCTTCCAAATTCGACATAAGAAGAAACCTAATATAGGAAATATTCTAGTGTTTTATGGAATAAAACCACTCTTGCCTCACGAGTGCCATCTGTTTTTGTTTTTTGCATACTATTTATCTTCTTCCATAGTTGATAATAGAAGAGAAGAGAAATTTTGTTGTATATAGGATTCTTGTCAGTTCATTACGAACCAATATAGTTGAAAATGTCACTTTCCTTTCATGAAACCCTTGAAAATTAATTTTAATTCACTTTAGATTGTCTACGTAGTCCATGTAAACTACAACCCAATGTAATATACGCGTAGATTACGTGTAGACAACGCATGTAGACGTAAACGTATAGTCTACAGCACATCACTGCTTGTAATTCTCCGATTTGTAGGGATACTTCCAATATAAGAGTTTCATTTTCGGAAATGCGCTCAAAATTGCTAAGGAGAGTCAAATAAAAAACCTTAAAAGTCGGACAAAAATGTATGATGGACTGTATATACCGTAACAGCACGCCATAAATCAAAGAAACCTCATCAAGTATAAGAGTTATTAAACCTTATCACTAGCCGTTGTACTCTAAGGTATTTCAAGAATACTGCATCAGTAGTTAATCTTCCTGAAATTAATATTGCATACAAGTGGTCACGTTGCTGACCTAGAAGCAGTGATGTGCGTCTACGCGTAAACAACAATAGTCTAATTCTACACGTAGACTATTTTATACACGTAGATTACGTAATCTATGTAAACAACATGGCAAAAGGTGATAACTTAGCAAAGGGCGCCGTGGAATTAAAATAAAATTATACTGCGTATCAGTTGCTGATGTGTGAGGAGAACTTTCCCTACTCTTTCTTCCAAATTCGAACAATTTCTTACCTAGGAAAAAACCTAATATAAGGAATATTCTAATGTTTTATGGGAAAAAGACCACTCTTGCCTCACGGCTGCCATCTGTTGTTTTTTTGCATACTATTTATCTTCTTCCATAATAGAAGAGAAGATAAATTTTGTTGTAAATAGGATTCGATTCATTTCGTTAGGAACCAATATAGTTGAAAATGTCACTTTCCTTTCATGAAACCCTTGAAAATTAATTTTAATGCACTTTACATTGTCTACGTAGTCTATGTAAACTACAACCCAATGTAATCTACGCGTAGATTGCGTGTAGACAACGCATGTAGACGTAACTTATATTCTACGGCACATCACTGCTTGTAAGTATCAGATTTGTAGCAATGCTTCCAGTATAAGAGTTTCATTTTCGGAAATGCGCTCAAAATTGTTAAGAAGAGTCAAATATAAACCTAAAAAGTGCGACAAAAATGTATGATGGACTGTATGTACCGTAACAGCACGCCACAAATCAAAGAATTCTCATAAAGTATAAGAGTTATTAAACCTTATCACTCTAAGGTATTTCAAGAATACTGCATCAGTAGTTAATCTTCCTGAAATTAACATTGCATACAAGTGGTCACGTTGCTGACCTAAAAGGTATTATAAAGTAAAGAGTAGACCTCGGATTTTTAGGTTCTCAAATGTAATTTTAGGTTCCTAAATAGGTTCTAAAAATATTAAATTAGACTAAAAAATCCTGAAGGAGTTTTCAAAAAACTTACAATGGTTCAAAAATCCTGAAAAATACTAATTAGGTACAATTGTTAAAAACAAAATTGCAAAGGAATCGCGAAAAATTTTCATATATATATGTAAGAATAATAAAAAAAAATTCTAACCACATATTCATTTCTATGCATCATTTTCAAAATGATCCACTAATTATTGTAATACTAATACTTGTACTGTTAGTAAACGTTACTTATCGATATGATAAATTCATTATGTATAATTTCCTGCACAATACGTAACAATATTTTTCATATTATCCTTTTATCTGTGAGGATCATCTTATAAAATGAAAATGATCTTTAAACAGATGCTTAGTCAATGTTGCAAATTTGAATGCTAGAAAGCACAAAAAGTAAGCGGATCTAAAGCTTGCACTTTGGACTGTGCAGGCAACAGTGGCGCCAGAAATTTTGTTTTGTTTAGAGCTTCAAAAATCGTTATGGACTTAGAGGGAGGGAAATCGGCAGAGAGTATGTTTCAAATAAGTTAGTCATCTTTTCTCATTACCAAACAGAACAAATAGAGGAAAAGGTCCAAATATGGGTCCCCTTTTTATGTTGTCATTTTGGTAGGAAAAAAATAATATATCAAGCACCTTCATTTAAAATGCATATGTTTGAAATATATACTTAAATGCAATAGCATGCTAAATTATAGAAGGTCTATTTTTTTTTAAAAAAAAAAAGCAATTTCCAAAAAATGGTAAAATAATGTATTTCAAAATTGTGGTCTAAATATGGGCTACTAGTGGCAATATCACAAAAAGCAATTAAAATTTTAAAAAACAGTCATTTATCGCTAAAACATTATAGAATTCATATTTATGAATAATCTGTTGTTACGGATTGGGAAAAATCGAAATTAAGAAAAACATCCAAATATTTGTTGAAAATGTGATCTCAACATTAGACCTCATGTCATAGCCCATATTTAGACCTTTTTCTTCTTCAATTTATTTCCTCTTGTTGTGGTACATATTTCGCGAACAAATTATGGCATTATAAAGCCCACATTTGTTTTATGTGCCTCTAATATCATAACCTATACAAAGCAGATGAGAATTCAGAAAACGCTGAGTTTCCTACATACTATACTATAACAGCTTCCAAGACCGAAACTAACGACCACTTTCTCTTGCTAATTGGCGCCGCAACCTTTGTCCTTGACAGATAACCAGTTCCCTTAGCCTCCGCCAGGCTGCAGCACCCGGGGGCGCGGATAACTCCAAAACCCATATTTAAACCTTCGCCCATATTTAGACCTTCTCCTCTACCTCTGTGTTATGTTACAATAATGTAAAAACCTTTAAAAATATATATATATATAAACTCCTAAAAATGTATGACTTAGGTACAAAAACCTAAAATAGGTTAACAAGCAAAATAGGTTATTTTAGGCACTATAAAACTTCATCTGTTGTTGCGTTTTTTAATGAAACGCTGAGTTAACTTTTTATTTCTCATTTAGCCGAGGTAAACGAGCAGGCAGTCAGTCTTTGCCCGAGAAAAGGAAAGGAACAATGGGATAAGCTTGGGGGACGTTTGTACAGTTGTACGCATAATTTGCTCTACAACTAGATCATCATCAACCATTGATAGGTAATTAGTAGGGCTCGGAAGTTGAAGACCTATAAATTGCCAAAAAAAGGACCTATAAAAAGACCTAAAAATGTCAAAAAAGGACCTTAATACGGAAAAAAGAACATATAAATGTGATACAAATTAATTAATAACTTCAGTTTTAATTACATATTTAATGAATATGCGCGGCACCTCCTTATCTGACTTGAGATCTTTGCAGGTGCTGGTCGTATACACCGTGCTGAAAGCTTCAAAACAAGAGAAAGTTGCCACTTGCAGCGCGACCTTCCAGACAAGTTACGGTTAATGGACCTTGTACCGTACCTCCTTCAGTCGTCCAAAAATGTTTTTCTCTCCTTTCAGGGATGGTTCAAATATATTTATTTATTATTTTTTTTCCTTACTACAGAAAGGATGTTTAAGAGGTGATGAACTGATGATGATTCGATTTGAGAATGGGCAGTAAAAACGTAGTCGAATGAAGGTGAAGTTGCAAGAAAAGCCGTTAAGACCTTAAAAAAAGGAGCAATAAGGAAAAAAAACGCCGAAAAAGGCAAAAAAGGACAAATAAAACCCACCTTTTTCTGGCCTACAATGACCCAAAATGAAGATATATTATGTTGGGCCTCGTCTTCGGACACTAGAAAAAAAAAGGATTTTTCCTCAATTTCCGAGGTCTAGTAATTACCCTTATATCTAACCGTGTGTGATCCAGATTGGAAAGTGTAAAATCCAAGTGTTTGTGTATTTGCCATTCATGTGTGTGTATTTGTCACCTCTCGCTTCTTACCATCAAGCTTACCATGAATAGCAACTGCTCTGTCAATGAGGATGAATGATCATCCTCTACCCATCAGAACAGCCAAGGTCATAGTTCGATCGCCCTTCCTAGGAGAACGTTACGATACTTACAACAGAGGTTATCTAAGTGTCCCCCTCCGATTTCCATGAAACTTGGCTGGTGTATAGAGGGGTCCAAAGGAAGAAATACGTGTTTATTTCTTTCGGCTAAGAAACTGATTTAGGGGGCAAAACCCGCCTCAAATGTCAAGATAAGGACAAATTGACGTGGCGATCTGACCCCTGTGTCCCCCTCCGATTTCCATGAATTTTGGCAGGTATATAGAGGGGCCCTATGCCCCCTGTTTCTTTCTATGTCATGTTTACGTGGTTTCGGGTTCAGATCCCCACTTGAATTTCTCCTAATTTTGACATTTGAGGCGGGGGGGGGGGTTGCCCCTAAAATCGTTGTTTTTAAGCTGAAACAAAAACACGTATTTCTTCCTATGGGCCCCTCTATACACCTGCCAAGTTTCATGGAAATCGGAGCGGGACACAGGGGTCAGATCCCCACTTTAATTTGTCCTCACCTTGACATTTGAGGGGAGGGGTTGCCCCCTAAAACAGTTTTTTAGACGAAACAAAAAAAACACGCTTTTCTTCCTTTTGGCCCATCTATACACCTGCCAAGTTTCATGGAAATCGGAGGGGTACACAGGGGTCAGATCCCCGCGTCAATTTGTCTTCATCGTGACACTGATGGGGGGTTTTGCCCCCAAAAACTGTTTCTTTTTTAAAGCTGAAACACAAAAACACGTATTTCTTCCTTTGGGCCTCTCTATACACCTGCCAAGTTTCATAGAAAGCGGGGGGGACACAGGGGTCAGATCCCCACTTCAATTTGTCCTCATCTTAACATTTGAGGGGGCGTTTTTGCCCCTAAGACAGTTTTTTAGCCGAAACAAAAAAAAACACATGTTTCTTACTTTGGGCCCCTCTATACACCTGCCATGTTTCATGGAAATCGGAGTGGGACACTTAGATAACCTCCCTTGTTATTTCAAATTTAAACAAGTCATCAACTGTAATTTACAGAACAACCTCAAGGCTGCAACACTGATCAAGGGAATTTCAAGACGTCATTTTTGTCATTTTAAAGATGGCGCCTCCTTCACAGTTGAACCATTGAAGAGCAGTGGATTTTTGCCCTCTGGAAGACTAGAACGAATAGACATTCTACGGCAAATGAAATTTCAGTATCTCTATGTATGCTTTACCACACCCTAAAGTTTATAGATGGTGGGAAGAAATTCGAAATGGCCTCAGCTTGTAAGGCAGATGGGTGGAAAGACCTTCCCAGTGGCTCATGTGTGGCTGCACGTTCATCCCAAAGGTTCGTTCATGAGTTCTACGAACGCTAACTCAGGCTGGACAATTCAGCAATTGGTCTTTGTAAAGATGCAGCAAGCTTGTTCAACCACACACGAAAATTACCAATTAGATTAGTCTGGTGGAGCTCAGAAAGTTTTCTCTCCGTCACTAATGTATACTAAAAGGACGAATACGAGAAATGTGAGAGATTGCAACAAGGATGAGAAACACAAGCATATGTCTCGTGTATCACAGCAGATCTGACTATAAGAATGATAGATCGTGTATTTTGAATTTATAAATTCAAAAGTTAAGTTTCCAGTAAGTTCAACCAAAATAAGTCCACCTTCCAAATGGAAAGAAATCTCTTTTGGAGAAGGGTGCGAGGGTTTTGTGGATGCATCCTGAGGAAGGGTGTTCCACATGTACTCGTGCTCTGAGAGGGGAAATGTAGAGGCTTTTCGCAAAGAAGACGAAAGTGTCCATTTAGCGACAGAAGAGAGTCCGACAGGGATCATTCAATCGAACAGAAAGGAAAAGAGATAGAGAAGAAGAAAAACAGAGAGAAAGAGTAGTAAGGGGGAGTGTAACGGAGAATTAGAGAGAGAGAGAGAGAGAGAGAGAGACAGAGAGAGAAAGGATGTCTCTCTCTCTCTCCTCTGGCACCCCCCCAAAGGAGGCCGCCCCCTTGCTCCCCCTTCCTTCTTCCCTGAAAGAAATTGACACAGAGAGAGAGAGAGGGGGAGAGAGGAAGGAGAGAAGAGAGAAAGAGAGAAAAACAAGGAGAGAGAGATGGAAAGAGAGAAAGAGAGCGAGAAAGAGGGAGGGAGGGAAGAAGTTTGCCCCCCATTTTTTTGCCACTTTTGCCCCCCGTTCCTTTTACTTCTCTCTCTCTCTCTCTGTATCCCTTCTCTTTCTCTCTCTGGTCTGTGTGGGATGGGGGCCGGACCCCTGTCTCCGGAGGGAGAGGGAGAGAGAGATAGTGAGAGAGAGAGAGGTAGGGTAAGAGGGAAATATCTATCTATAAAGTCCCTGTTTAGCAGTAGCTACAGGGTGTACCAAAAAAAGTTGAAGTCCACTTTTTACCCATGGGTAATAGGTATTGGGTCTACAGTTTAAAGTGGTTTCATTTGATTTGTTATTTAGCGTCGCCTTTCTGCCACTTTTGACTAATCGCGACGGTGAGAATGAGGGATGATATAAAATGTATGAAGAAACTCTTGCAAAGAAGTCCGGGATTTGAACCCGGGACTACTAGTTTCAAGTGAGATCTGTACAACTGTGCAATGTGCCTTCATCAAGGATACTCGTGCATGTTTGGGGGAATATCACAATTGTATGGTATCAATCCAGAATAGAGGTTCATCGTTCATATTGTAGACGGAATTGTATATCCAGTTTACAATTAACCTCTCTCTTCTGTGACTCCGAACAACTTCTCTCAATATGGACTTTCTTTGTGCTGTTGTTGTCAAATACTGATTTCCTACGCATTTGTCGCGTTCTTCTTCCTTCAAACATCAATTTCAATGGGATGCAACTGAGTGAGAACAACAGAATGGTGAAAGCCTGCCAAGTGACGTTGTGCTAACGCCGTTGCCTTGTAATAAAGCGGTCCCAGGTTTGATACCCAGTGGAGGCCCATAGTGGTTCGGATCTCACTTTAAACTATAAGCCAAGTTCCGATTAGTCTGTATGTGCATAAAGTGGACTTAAGGACTCAAATTAAAACAGAAAAGGGTGATCACATTTTCACAATAGGAAACACTGATCCTTACATGGTGGATCAGGCGAGGGTACAAACTGCTGTTGCACGCCAATTCATGCTGACTGCACTTATCTTCAGCTCCGTCGAACCGAATGAAACCAAACAAAGACTAGAAGAATATTAACAGCCTTAACAAAAGTCATCGCGTTTCAAACGACAACTTTAGACATTTTCAATCCTCCAATCGCTGCAATTGTTATGCATATTTTTACATCCTCTTACAATGCATGAAAAGTCTCGTGTTAAGTAATGTACCGTAAAAGTGTCAGAAGTTGCGGCAGACCAGTGGGGTTAATTCGTCTGCATATGCATGACTCTCTTTCTGCACGTAGATGACAAGGGATGGAAAGTCTTGCGTGTCAATTGAGGTATCTGCATGCATAATGAGCATTGCGAGAATCACGCCGTTCGTTGAGCAGTTCCATTCGTTATCCAAGTGTGGTCCTGCGTGTTTAATGGTCACAATGTTGAGCTAGGTTCTTACTCTGTTCTTAATACGAGGGTCAGTTAAAAAGTAAGTTGCACTTGCCTGTAACATTTTGTCGGATAGATATATTTTGATTAACGTGGCTGGCAACACTGCTCACAGTTTGCTTGAAAAGGTGTTGGGGATCGGTTATGAGCTGGAAGTGGCGCCCAAACTGGAAGTCCATTAAATAAACTTGGCATTTCAATTGTCCCGTCTAGTTAGTTGCACTTTTTGACACTAGGTGTAGTGCAGGTTTATTCTAGTGTCAGGCTGGTGCAAAGAAATGACGTTGAACCAAGTAGACGATAAGCGGTGTTCAAGTTCAGAAGATTCAACAAATTCCTGTCTGCTGCTTTAAACGTTCATTTGATTAGCTAGCACGCACTAAGTGACCATATACCACACACTACACCGATCCAGAAGGTAGTGCAAACGGTGCAGACACCAAATACACTACTTGACACCAAATCAACCAAGTGGACGAGTCGGTGTTGCACCATGTAACCAATTAGACGCGTGAGTGCAGAGAGAGAGAGTCGAAAAGTGCAGCGAACTAGATGGGGCGACGATTCTGTCGAGAAACGCGCGACCTTCCACTTTGTAACGCGCCAAATGGACTCGCATGGCATTACGACGCGTTTCTGCCACTACCATTTCAATCTAAATCCATTAACGCTGCTCACTCTTCGAAAACGTCGCTTCAGAGCGGTCTAATTTCACAACACCACTTCACAGCTCCGTATTCGTCCGTCCGCACGCACTGCACTAGCAACAGTGAGTGTGCTGAACAATCTAGACGTACTGGGAACAGCAACGCCCTCTCTTGATCATATGCAACGTGATGACACTAATTTCGTTCCAACCCTCGTACAGCAGCGACCAATATATTCATAGGCAAGATAACACCGGAACCAACAAATATGAAATGAACTATTTCTCAAACGTCACGTGGTTCTTGTTTACATTAACTATCCTCTCTCTGCTGTAGAAATGAAAGGTCAATGTAAAGAGATGCACGTGGTTTGCGAAAAATCCTATTGGTTAATCGAATAGCAAATACGCAGGAATCTTGGGCGTAGGAAAATAGTGCATAAAGCCGTATCTCTCAACGTAGCTGCTGAAGTTGTGAGACCTTATGTTAAGAACTGTACGGTTATTACTAATGTATTCATGGGCAAGATCATATAAGAGTTAACACATAGGAAGGGAACTATTTCTTCTGAGAACTCCTACTGGTTGTTCGAATGATAGCTTTGCAGGAATCCTGCGCGTAGGAAAATAGTGCGTGTGAAAATGCCTTACTGTAGCTAGCTGCTTTATTGAGTCATGGAGCCTTATATTACGAGACAGGTACGTATCCAGAGGGCAGCTCAGGACGCTCGAGCCCCGTCCGAAATTTTTCGGTTTACACTAGATAAAATGAGGTTTTTGGCTTCTTGTGAGTGTGAAATAAAATATTGTGATTATAATTTATGGAGGGAAATAATTATTGAGGAAAGGCGGAGAATTCTCTAGAACCTTGAGGAATAACCCCGTTATTGATAATATTGTATGTAAACGTTTCTTGCTCTTTCGGTGTTGTCGCAACGAACTTGAGCATTATTTAAAGGTTTGTCAATATTTGGAAGCTGCACAACAAAGCACTGTTGAAGACAGCGCCATAAGAACGGTGATTCGTTAAACTATTCTATAATTCTCTGAAAAGCTCGAGAGGGAACTTCTTGAATAGGAGGTGGGCTCGAACTACTGGCAGTATTAACAAGACATTTTATGTGCGGAACATTCCAGAATATAATCTATACATTATACGTATAAAAATGTGTGTATATGTATGTACGTACGTATACGTATTTTTGTTCCGGCATAACTCTCGAACACCTGGAACAATTTCAACCAAACTTGGTATACGTATGACTTACAATCTGGAAAGTAATACTATGTGGTTAAGTCACCCATGGCACCCCTGGCAGTGGGGGTGGAAAGGGGTGACATTTAAAAATAATCGAAAACGACCGATATTTGTGTGAAATCCATACATTTATGGGTCGCTAAGCTAATTGGTGACATTCACGATGACATTTACACTATAGTTAGAATTCATTATTTTCCTGTCCAATAGAAGATTGGGATAAATAAATACCCGGATAACGCCAGGCAAACAGCTAGTATGGATATAAATACGCAGATTGAATTTCACTGTTGGTCTGTACAACAGAAAATTCAATAAGACTTCAGAAGTAAGTGTGACAGTCAATACAGTCGATTAGTGATCAGTCAGTGTCCGTCCATTGACAGTTGATGTAGTGATTCGGGGGGGAGGGGGAAGAAGACTAGTAACACATTTTCCTGGAAAGTGTTGAAGTCTACTAGACTGAAGACAACTGGTTTCGTTTATATGAACTTCATCCTTCAGCTGGATGAAGAAAAGTTTAGGGTTGCAAAGGAGAGCACCCACAGCATGGCCTTGAAATCCGCCACTGAAGCGCACGCAAGAATAACAGGAATAACAATCAAGACCGAAACGTTACAGCCATAGAGGCCATATTCCCAACTTTCTAATCCCTACTCCCGCGAACATCTTGCTCACAACGCTCCCACGTCGAGACACACAGAAGCACAGCACGTTCATAAAGAAACGTTTACCCTGAGCACCCTTAGGGTTTCAGGTATTAAGAAAAGTCTTTGCTCTGCCACAAAAGCCTTCCTGTCTTCTGGATCAGACTCCGAAGAGATCTTAGAACAACTAAAAGTTGCTCCAAGTTGCTCTACTCTTGGGTAAGACCAACTGTAACCTAGGCGAAGTAGCGCGTGCAATTCGCAAACGAGGTTTTGCACGGGAAATAATTACATCGCCTTATCCACGGTACAAATAAGCCACAAAAATGTTTATGAAAATTCTCTCCTCTGTCGCACAGTCGTACGCAAACCGCGAAAACCGCTTATGAGAGTCTGGGGCCGACCAACGTCAATAAGCTGCGAATAAAGCTGAAAAGTTTTCCCCCGTGTGTTGTCGACAAAGGTTTGCATGCGCTAGAGGGTGTCCCAAAAGTCGTGCACTAAATTGCGTTGACACAAGAGAAGAGCTTTGCGGGTGGGAACAGCAATGGAAAGTCTACGGAAGACTCCACTCGCAAACATTTTGATCGAAAACCATTTACCTACACTAGGGTCAAAGACGTGTGACTTCTGCAGCACCCTGTAGTTTTCGTCCATCAATGTTTTTGAAAGCACGGTCTCACCGCAGTGAGTCCTAGAGTCGAGTTCTTTGCGAGCAGTGACCGGCGTAGGGGCATCCGCTACAGGGTGTCCCACAAGTCGTGCACAAAATTGTGTTGACTCAGGAGGTGCGGTCAGCAACGGAGAGGTAACAGAAGTCTTCAATCGCAGATATCCAGAACGAAACCTAATTACCTACACCATTGCCAAATGGCCTTTTCTCAAAGACGTGTGACTTCTGGAACACTTTGTAGTTTTCGTTTTTCAATCTTTATAAAAACATACTCAGCAGCTCAGTCAACTATCTCGCTACAAACAGTTCTCGTTTCGAGACCCCTCTGTGAGCAGTCCTCGAAGTGGGGGTAAAATGGAGTGATACTACACACGCAGTTAAGAAAATTTGTGCCCAATATCCTTGCAGATTTCCCCTATCATCTTCAATGCCTCCATGTTGAACCATACAAGCATCCTCCCACCTCTCTACAAACGGGTTACAAGCCACTCACAGCTAGCCGATCTCCAAAGCGGAGTGGTTAGCACAGCGCTCTACGACGCCATGGGCCCCAAGTTCAAATCCCGTCCTGGGCATGGTGTTCTTTGTGAGTGTCCCTTCGTCCATTTCATCATATCATTACTTATCTTCATCTTCGCAAAAGTAGCAAAAAGGGAAGTATAATAAACCGAACCAAACAATGTGTGTGTGCGTATGTGTGTGTGTGGGTGTGTATGTATGTATGTATATGTATATATGAGAGAGGAGGAGAGGTAGGGAGAGAAAAACTAGGTGGACAAGGAAGATATGAAGAAAGAAAACAAAAATTGAATAAATAGAGACAGAGGTTGGTTGATTGATTGATTGATTTAGTTCGTGTTTTAGTCCACTTTATGCACATTATGGCTAATCGGGACTGGACCTACAGTGTAAAGTGGAATCCGAACCGCTATCTGCCTTCATCGTAACCAAGGACCTCTTGATTACAAGATTACAAGGCGACGATGCTACCATTGCGCTATCGGACACAGAGACGGACAGAGAAAGGGTGGGAGAGTGAAAAGCAAAAGGAAATTACAGAGATAAATTGAAAATTTATTCAATTTGATTGATTTCACATTAAGGCTGATCGGGACTGGACCTACAGTTTAAAGTGGAATCGGAAGCACTAAATGCCTCCACCGGGTATCGAACCCGGGACCCCTTGATTAGGGTTCAATTTGATAAGCATCGTCCGCCCGTTTTCGAACCAAATTCATTGGTGATGTTCTAGCTTGGAGGAGATATCAAAATGAATATGGGGTAAATTAGGCGACCCTTTCTGAGAACACCCAAACGTCAACCTCACTTCCACGTAGTGCAACCTGAACTGCAAGACTAACGAGGCTCTGGCGTCTGGACTCCTAACCAGTACAATCCTCTGTGGGGCTCTTGTTGTGTCGAGTCAATTTCGCCACATCCGTAATCATCCTCATCGTAGCCAAAAACCAAAACCAGTGTTATCGGAGAGACCCTCGGAAATGTCCACGGACTATTTTAAAATTATGATACACTGAAATACTCACAAAATGTAGGTGCGGAAAAACCCCCCAGAAACATACAAAAACAATAATGAATGCGAAAGTAGCAGAAATTCCAGCTGTGGGACAAATCACATGATTTACAACAGCGAATCACTTTCAACTTAAGCACTAAATTCCAGATATCAGTAGACAAACGCCGATTGCTTTTTAACCAGGTTTTACAAAACCGAACGTTAAATCCCCTCCTTTTTTCCCCCTCGCAATGTACTCAATCCCGCACTCTCGCATTCGAACGCGCTCCCCGACTAAAAGCCAGCGCAAATCGGCCACCGATAATATCTCCCAATGGGATTGTAATTGGTATGTTTGGTCAATAATGCATCCGGCGGTTGTATCGTTGATCAGTTCAGCGTTGGAGATAATATCCCACGATAACAATGCCGCGAAATTCCTATGCACGCATTGTCCTGAATATTGAAAGCGGTTGATGTATTATATAAGAGTATATTTTAGATTAATTTAGCATGATCTCATTTGCGGGGGACAAACCCCCTTACTCCAACCCCTTCGCCCCAATGATGGCGCTGTGGGTACAAGTCAAAAGCCGTGACATGAGGCGAGAAATAGCGCCGTCCCACTCAGAGGCTTACATCACTCGCACGCTTGGTCCGAACAGTGTAGCCATCCGCCGGAATAATGGTCCAGTTAATTCTCATACGCTGCATTGTTGTTTGGCCGAAATGCTAATGTCGAAATGGGAATTAGGCTATGGACATGTTCATTCTTGGCGTTGGGGGGGGGGGGGAGGTTAAGGGGAGTACTTAAAACCACTTCATCGTCTTGGTTATTACGTTCAACATTTCGACAGATTGATTGGCTGATGTTCGAGATGGGTGGGTACGTCAGCTTGTACAGTCACGGACATTTCTGGCTTGTAACGATGCAGTTCACTTTCAACAGAAATTTACGATGCTCCAAAGCATCGGCGTTGATAAGCTAAGCTTGGCGTCACCAAAGTCAGTGTCCTGAATGTACGTTTCCAAACAAACTTTCACGCTTCGAAGCTCTATGCTTCGGCATTGCAAGCTGATCGCGAAGGTGTGACTTTTCTTAACAATGACAGCAGTCAGGAAACAGAAGACGATGTGTATCGTACATCAATGTAAAGACTAGATTCTGGAGAATACCTGGATATTTTACCTATTCCTCACGGACAAGGACTTAGGAAAGAAATATCATAAGAAAATCGGCTAGTTTTCCAATAAACATGTCATCAATTCAAAGAAACATCGATAAAATCTTTACACCGATATACGATAGACATCAGTATTTTGTCTCCTAACTATGCTGTCACAGCTACAAACGATAACCTTCTAAGATCAGGTTTCACCACGTAACATACCTTCATTTTTTTTTTAATATGGGCTAAAACCGCCAATTTTCGGAGGGCTTCAATTTTTCATGCGTTTCCTAAAAAAAATACCTTATTTTCTTGCCCCTCTGTTGAATTTCGGGTTCTTTCAGTTCTTCGATTATCCAAGAAATGGAGTTAAGAATAAGACATAATTTGTAACACAAATAAAAGTGTATAATTCAGGAACACAGTAACAGAACAAGTACAACAACTTACATATCGGTATAATTGAAAGAAGTCTCGTCACGGAGAACGGCTATGATATTGAGACATACATGACAGAAGCAATACACAGACTGATAACGAACAACATTTAATAACCAGGTCTGGCGTTCAAGTTCAATCGGCATACGACACTCTCCCCCCCCTTTGGTTGAAGAGACTCCCGTTTCATGGAGTTTGCCCATAGCGGTCAGGCGGTCGTCTTGGTCTCTGTGATCTCCTAACCGGTTGATTGTCGCAGGTCGCATTTGGAGGTTCCACTAGATCTTCAGTAGCAGGTACTGGGAGCTAGTCCTCCTCTCTAACAAGCACTGGGTTGTTTCCGCGCGATCGACTTTGATTTCGGACAAAGATGTCTTTTCCAACCGTGTCGGGATACCTCTTGATCCTCGTGAGATGAACAACAATCAGGTCATTGTCTACAATCACCTTCGCCATCTTCCGGCCCATCAATTTAACAATTTCGCCGATTTTGTACTTGGACTCATGGCTGAATTGTTTCTTGTGACGTTCCACAAGTACCTTTTCCCCCGGCATGAACGGAACGGGACTAATAGGTTGATTCTTGGAACCATTTGACGTGTCAAAAGCGGAAATGTCTGTTCTTGGCCGAAACTTAAGCAAACGTTCTGCTGGACTATACCCATGCACTGGAGTATTCCTTAATCTGCCTAAAAGCTCAAGAACGAACTTGTCCATCTCTCTCAACGTGATGCATGAACGATTTGAAAAGTTCTTTTCGAGTATGTTCTTCACCACCCCAACATTCCTTTCAGCAAGACCATTTGATTTAGGGGTGTACGGCGCTGAGTGAAGAAGCTTGATATTCCTCTTTGAGCAATAAGAGTTGAACTCTGAAGATGCTAATGGTTGGCCATTGTCAGTTACATAGGTTTTCGGATATCCAAAGCATGAAGAAAATTCATCTAAATGACCAATCATGGTGTCAAATTGCATATTCTTCACTCTCCATACCGATATCCAATGAGAATAAGCGTCAACTAGCAACAGGAAATTCATGTCTGAGATATGGAAGAAATCAAGATGAACACGTTCAAAAGGCTGCGATGCAATAGGCCACGTTTCGAATGCGGTACCCGGTACGTTGGGCCTGTTATTGTATCGCAAACATGTGTCACACAAAGACGTAACCCTCTCAATATCTTCGTTCATCGTGTTCCAGAAGAACGATGAACGAGCTATTTCCTTCATTTTGCATGTTCCCTGGTAGAATTTGTGCAACAGAGTTAGGAGACTTTGGATACAAGATTCAGGTACGACCAGTCTTTCGCCCACGAAAATACATCCCTTCTGTATGTGGACATCATATCGCCTGTCGAATATTTTTCTGAGAGGATGACCTTTTGTTCTCCCAATGAATTGTGGCCATCTCCCTTGAACATATTCGAAGACTTTAGAAAGCTCAGGATCACGTTGTGATTCCAGCGAAATGCGCGTCAACACCGAAGATTCAATAAGATTAAGGACAACCGGCTCAGCTGTCAACTGACATGCGAAATCATCATAATAATCATGAACTGGATCATCTGCAACACAAATTCTAGACAATGCATCGGCCAACTCAACATGAGGCGTGTAAACAGTTTTGAAGTCATATTCTTCCAATACTAACTTCCATCTGTTGATTCTGCTGATGGCTAAAGCAGGAAGGTTACTTCTAGGATCCAGCAGGTGAGATAAAGGTTTCGAGTCGGTGAACGCAACAAAATGTCGTCCAATGAGATACTTGTGAAAGTATTTGACTCCACGGACTAATGCAAGTGATTCCCTTTCCAATTGAGTGTAGTTCCTTTCCGTAGCGGATAAAGTACCGGCCATACACATGATAGGCTTTAGGACTCCGTTTATCTTGTGCATTATGGCTGCTCCCGTAGCGGTAGGAGATGCATCCGACATGAGGTATAAGTCTTTGTTAGGATCATATACAGCGCGTACTAAGTCCTTAGACAGCAGATTCTTGACATCCTGGAATTCCTTCTGATGAACATCTGTCCATGACCAGCGTACCCCATTCTTCAACAAATCATACAAATTGGCAACACAGTCAGCTAGGTTTGGCAAGTACGAAGCGTAATACGTGACCATACCGAGAAATGACTTCAATTCGCCAACATTAGTGGGTGGCTTACATTGAATTATTTTATCAATGTTTTCTTTCAGAGGACGAATTCCCTCCTGTGAAAGAAAATGGCCAAGATACTTCACATTTTGCACAAAGAACACAGACTTTTGTTCATTTATGCGGACGCCATAATCGGAGAAAAGATTCAGCACCTTTCGTGCTGCGTTATCATTGCACTCCTCAAGAGTAACTCCTCCTACTAAAATGTCGTCTTGGAAAATGGAAACCTTGTCTACACCCATCAATATCTGCTCCATCGTGGCTTGGAAAATGGCACTGGCAGAGTTTACTCCGAAGGGAAGCTTCAACTGTCTGAATAACCCGAATTCCGTGTTGAAGACAAGGACCTTCTGAGCCTGTAGAGATAGGCGTAACTGAAGGTAAGCCCTTCGAAGGTCAACTACAACCAACCATCTTGTTGAAAAGGTCCTCTATTTTAGGTAACGGATGTCCCATCTTCCTAAGTTGCGGATTTACAGTGTTCTTGTAGGACACACATAGCCTTAATTCACCGTTTTTCTTACGAACAACAACAAGAGGAGAAGCCCACGATGATGATTTGATCGGTTCAATGACTCCGTCACTAACCAACTTCTGTAATTCATCCTTGACTGGTTCATTAAGCGAGTACGGGACGTCGTAATATTCTTGAACACTGGTGTAGCATCGTCTTTCAATGGCAAGTCTATCTCGAAGCGCTTAATCGTCTTGGACATGTCACCATCAAAAGGTATAGGAAAATCTTTCCTTAGATTCGCAACCAGTTCTTTTATTGCTGATGATTCAACAGCAGTTGCAACCATCTGAGGAACATGTGCAACAAAAACGTTTCGCCATTCAGGCATGAAAATATTAATCCAAGACAAACCCATAATCGCACGATTCAATTTTGTCTTTACAACAATCATATCTAAGTTATGTTTCATTTCTTGAAATACAACTTCAACATTAACTTTTCCTAAAACACCAAGATTATTACCATTTGCTGCTTTCAAGATGATAGGAAAATTGTGTATAGTGCAACCTCGCAATGAAGACTCAAATTGTCTACTGTCAATTAAAGTATAAACAGAACCTGTATCCACTAGGAATGGAATCTTAGAATTGTTGACTTGTAAGTCGATAAACAACGATCCCTGTGTATGCAAAACAGATTCACTTTCTTTAGTAACGAAAGTAGTGAAAATTTCTGGACATTGAGCGTTACATTGTATGCCAGCGGCGCTGTAATCAACAAATTCGCTCTTAGATTTTTCTTCTTGAATATCTGCAAATTTGTGATCTATGGGAATGCACGGCACATTAAAATCTGAAAAATGTGATTGTTTGAAATTGCTGTGATTGTTTGGTACAATCGTAGGTTTTGAATTAGATGGAACATTGATAGATCTTTCATTGATACGTGTGTGAAGCACAATATTTGTGCTAGAAATCAATTTGTTTTTGTTAGAATTGTTATATTCTCTCTTCTTGCAGGCTGTTAAGAAAAATCATTTCTGCAAGTAGCCCCGAAAGCTGGGCATTTCCCGTTAGGATGAAAAGAATTGCAATTGCCACACGGTTTACCAGAATCATTGTTTGATTTGTTACCAATATTCCTTGTATCAGTTCTATTTTGTCTGATGTTCATTCGAAGATTGCGCTTGTACCTGTTTTGGATTTGCGAAGTGAATTCAGTCGGAGTTTCAGAATGTTCCACAGCATTCTTTGAGTGACTTTGGTTAACAATTCCCTCATTTAATTCTAGTTCGTTGAGATACATGGCCGTATCTATTGCCTTTTTCAAGGTCAAATCAGGATCTGATAACAGTCTATTTCTAACACGCACACTTCTCATACCAAGAATAAATACGTCGCGACACATTGAATCGATGAGATCACCAAAATTACATTTTGAGGCTTGCTCTTTGATTTGCACAATGAAAACAGGAATGCTTTGATTATCTTTCTGTTTAATAAGAAAGAACTTATGCCTTTCAAGTACGAGATTCTTCTTGGGCTCATAATGGCGGATTAATGTTTGTTGAATTTGAGCAAGACTGAGCTCTGATATTGATTTAGGTTGTATGAGATTGTATAAATCAGAATACGTGCTGTGTTCTATTGCTGCTAATAAAACATGTTTAACCTTATTATCGGAAATGTCTGAAGCTTTGCAGAAATGCTCGAATCTATCGAAGTATTGCTTAATACTTTCCTGCTCCCTGCAGAATTCAGAAAATTGTGACAACTTTTGAATTGTGTACAGAGATTCTTACCTCCAACAGACAGCTTGAAGAACAATCACAAGAAATATGAAGAATTACGAGAAGTAAGTACCAAATAAAGTTTCCAAGATCCTCGTCGCCATTGTTGAGTTTCGGGTTCTTTCAGTTCTTCGATTATCCAAGAAATGGAGTTAAGAATAAGACATAATTTGTAACACAAATAAAAGTGTATAATTCAGGAACACAGTAACAGAACAAGTACAACAACTTACATATCGGTATAATAGAAAGAAGTCTCGTCACGGAGAACGGCTATGATATTGAGACATACATGACAGAAGCAATACACAGACTGATAACGAACAACATTTAACAACCAGGTCTGGCGTTCAAGTTCAATCGGCATACGACACCCTCATCTGTAAGAAATTAGTAAAATATCAGTACCAGAATCTAATCTTTATACTGTTGTCACTGTAACGAAAGTTATCCCTTTCAGATACATTTTTAATGCGAAAGGATACAAGCAAGCGGGGTGAAAGTTTCGTTTGGAAACGTACATCTGAGACATTGGCTGCTTGTGATGTCACCGCTTGACCAGTTCATTCTCAAGTGTCGTCCGCCAATGCGTCCAAACGCAGTGCTCGTTCTGGGAATAAATTTATACTTTTGTTCCAAAGAACGCGTCCGGTACGACGACACGAAAGGGCAATTTGTTGTACAAATAGACCATCGCTCCATATTTCCTAGCGCGTCAAAATGACCACCTGCAGGACCGAAAGGGAAGACAATTCCAGGCCACACATTTCTATTCCGGGAAAGGAACAAGGAACGAAAAAAAAAAAAGGAAACTTATCAGCTCGGAAAGCAACAGCCATCGCCCTTAAGCATCAAAGAAACATACAAATTACATCCAGATCTCAGAATGATCATACGATGGCATGGCTCACGCGAATGCGCCTCCAGCCGAACAATATAAATGGCCCTCGTAGACGATGATCATCCAACGGTAATGACGTCTACAGTTCGGTGGGTGGTGTCTTACCCTTTCTTTCTTCTCCCCCTCCGAAAATAGCTCGTATTTGGATTTTTTTGAAGGGGAATTCTGAAAGTGTTCCGGTACCCGAGGAAGCAAATGTTGGTATTGCATGTCTCGCAGAGTTTCTTGGGTTTGGGGGGGGGAGGGGGAGAGGAAGGAACGAAAATCCGGGAGGTCATTTCCTCAGACACCTATTGGCGACCTCTCCAAGAAACCCCCTCAAGCCAGAATGACTTCCTGAAAGTTAGGATTGATGCACACAGAGAGGGCTGGAAAATTCAGGAACCTCAAAACAGTCGCCGACATTTTTTGTACAAGTTCAGCATGAATGATTTATGATGACTTATGGACAATGATTGTTTAGCACAGCCCAGCCAGAACGAATCTGTACTGTAAGGTTGTTGACCATAGACCAATTATAAAAACTAGATGACACGATTGTCATTTTTACAGATTGTAGCGACCAAACCTATTATTGAAAAACGTATTGAACAAGTTTTACAATAACACTCACCATGTACACTCACACGCAAGAAAAACGAGACCTCTAGATCCTGATGTATTTGCAATGGCTGAACTATTCAAGACTTGCTATTGAAGTTCCCTTATCGCCTTAGAGTTAACGAAGGCACTAGTGAGACGCGAATCTAATAGTCTAATTTCTTTTGCAGATAACTGCACAAAAAATAAAGCTCGCATTTTCTATTATACAGCGCAGGAAAGCACATTGGAGATGCGGAGGTAGTGGTACACACATCCTCGATCTCGGCTATACTGGAGTTGATGTAAATATCACCACGCTCCGACCGCCGATACCTCCCAGGATTGTGCGCGAATGCCCATTAAAGAGAGGCTGAGTGAAGCCCATATCCGCTTATGAAGGGACATTAAAATAAAACTTTTAATCGAAAAACTCCTGTTTTGTACCTTGTTACATTTGTACTTGGTGCAGAGTCTAAAGAAGACCTTGCTAGAAGGTTGAAACGTTACGTTTAGTTTATGTTTTATAATAAAATAAATTTCTGCGTTGGTCAGCATATTGAGTTTTTCATATGATGGAAACAAGTCTTAATGGTATTACTTTTAATCGATATAATTAAATTCGTGAATCGAACACGGGTATCCCGCATGGCAGACAGACACCCCACCGATTGAATAACATCATATTTGATGGATTAGTGTTTATGTTATGTTTTCGTAAATGCAATTTTATATGAGAGTTTTTGCACTAAATTTAAAATTGTCTCAAACCTTTATGCTTTTTTTTTGGTCTCGTCTACTGCATACTTACGTTAATGGAATTAACAATATTTATGTAAACATACTCCAACATTATGCCATTGTTTTTACACTTTCGAAGCTCTTTGTAGAAAACTTTTTGTTTTAGCTTAGTGTCCGAAAATGGTAGATGTGCTTGTCATACAAATTTGTCAATAAATCCTTTGAAGCATAGTGTGTGTGCGTTGTTAGGAGCAACGGTAGATCAAGGGAACCACGTCAACAATATTGTCACGACACTAACTCACGTAAAGCTTTGAGATGAAAGTATTGAAGGAGACTAGGTTGAAATTGCATTTGATTGAAACCGGTCGAAACCATGAACTAAAAACTGGTATTCGACCTCTGTGAAGACTACATTTTCAGAGACAAAGGAACTGAACTGAAAGGAATTTTAGGGTATTTCTTGAACTATAATTTGGCAATAACGTTTTTAAAACATGGTGTGTACTTTGAGAGGGGATTGAACGCCAAGATACACATTTTGTGACGACGATAACTGCAGTGTATGTACTGCATTTCTGTTCACTGTGTTGAAACGCCTTGATCGATTTCGATCAAATGCAATTGAACAGGTGAGACCAAGAAGGGAAAGATTCCACTTTTTGAACAAAATGGGCTGAATACTTTGAATACATATCAGAGCTAAAAAATAAAGGTTTTTAAAACAAACCACTTATGGAATATGATTGAATTGTTGTTTTAAGTCCACTTCATGCACAGAAAGGCTAATCGGGACTGGACCTACAGTTTTAAAGTGGGATCCGAACCACTGTGCCATGTGCCTCCCCCGGGTATCGAACCCGGGACCCCTTCATTACGCTACCACTGCGCTATCGGGTAGGCCTCAACACTTATGGAATATTTTTCCTATGGTTATGATTAGGTCTCGGAAGTTGAGGAAAAATCCTTTTTTTTCCTAGTGTCCGAAGACGAGGCCCAACATAATATATGTTCATTTTGGGTCATTCTAGGCCAGAAAAAGGTGGGTTTTATTTGTCCTTTTTTGCCTTTTTCGGCGTTTTTTGGCTTATTGGTCCTTTTTTAGTCTTTTTTTAAGGTCTTAACGGCTTCTTTTTGCAACTTCACCTTCTTTCGACTACGTTTTACTGCCCATTCTCAATTCGAATCATCATCAGTTCATCACCTCTTAAACATCCTTTCCGTAGTAAAGAAATAAAAAAAGGAATAAATAAATATACTTTTGGACGACTGAAGCAGGTACGGTAAAAGGTCCTTTAACCGTAATTTGTCTGGAAGGTCGCGCTGTAAGTGGCAACTTTCTCTTGTTTTGAGGCTTTCAGTTGTTCGCACTGTGTGTTCCATACCATCAGAAATTTGTATTTTTTTATTCATTAAATATGTAATTAAAACAGAAGTTATTAATTCATTTGGATCACATTTATACGTCCTTTTTTCCGTTTTTAGGTCCTATTTTGATATTTTTAGGTCTTTTTATAGGCCTTTTTTTTTGGCTATTTTAAGGTCTTCAACTTCCGAGCTCTAGTCATGATGAATAAGTTTGTAATTGTAAGTTTCTTCATCCGCAATGTTTCCCATCTTGGTCTCACCAATTCAATTACAAAACAGTAATTTTAGATAACTAGTTGCTGAAACTAATTCCTCTGGTATATTTTCTACGTATCTCTGGACAGTTAAAAGCTTTTGGTCATTACTTTGGCTACAATTTGGTTATTAAAACTTTGAAGTATAGTGTGTCATTGCCAGTGGGTGGAGGCCAATATCTTGACAATGGCCGTAGAATTGGGAGTTTTGGGCTGAAGTTTTTCTAGAAGATAAGAACTTCGGAGAACTGATCTAGTATTGTAATCTGACGGTCAACATGTTTCGGGATGAGAAAATCTCCATCCTCCGTGATGGAAAAATATCCTCGGCACAATTGATGAACGGAAGAGATCTCTCTCTTGTTGGAAGCCTTGAGGGAAGCGATTTCATTTCTTACTTCCAAGCATCGCAGTCAACGGTTTCTGCTGTTATGAATGAAGAATCTTGGCATCATTCTCCGTGCAATATTAGATTAATATTGAAGCAACCTGAATCCGAGAGGAGCTCTCAATGTCGCCGCGGGCAGCGGATCCTTCATTTCAGATGAAGTTCTTTGATAAGTGAAAGGAGCGTTGTTTAGTTGCATTCAATGAGGAAAGAGCAAAGCAAAGCAAAGTAAAGAAAATATTGGAAGGGAAAGCAAGGAAAAGGAAAATAACGGAAAAATAAATAAAAGTACCGCCAATGAAAGAAAGAAAAAGTAGAATAACACAAAGAAAAAAGAGGAAATGAACCGAAAGGAGAAAAGGGGGAATATAATGAAGCAACGGATAAAATAGTTATGTAACGGAAAGCAAGGAAAATAAAGTAAGGTAAGAGAAATTAAAGTGAATAAAACAAAGCGAAGAAATGAAATGAAAGAATGTAAAGTAAAGCAACAGAAAAAAAGGGAAATGAAAACACGTGAAAGAAGATAAAGTTACGAAGTGGTAAGAAAAGTATCGCAAAGAAAATAAAAAAGAAAAGTATTGAAAGAGAAAGTAAATAGAAGCAGAAAGGAGAGAAAGGGCGAGAAGAGAAATAGCCACGTAAAGACAAGGGGAGTAAAGTAACGGGAGGGAAAGAAAATAAAGAGAAGCAAAGTAAAAGACAGGAGATAAAGTAAGTAAAAAAGACGAAAGAAATTAAAGGAAAACAAATGAAATAAAATAAAATTAACGGAATGGAACTGAAAAGGAAAGATAAGAAAGTAACGGATAAAAACTAAAGTAAATAGAAGTAACAGAAAGGAGAGGAAGCAAATAAAAGGGAAGAGAGGAAGAAGAGAAATATCCACGAAAGAAAAGGAGAATTAAGTTATGTAACGGGAGGAAAAGATAGGAAAAATGAAGTAACAGAAATTAAATAAAAGAAAGTAAAAAAGACAGGAAATAAATTAAATGAAAGGAAATCAAAGTGAAAGTAACGGAAAGGAAATAAATTAAAGTGAGGAAAAAGAATGAGGGATGACAACGGAGAAGGAAGAAAGGAAAAAGAAAGAAATGTAACAAAGAAAAAGAGAAACGTAACGTAACTGAAAGGAAATGAAAGAAATGAAAGGAAACAGAAAAATGTAAGCAACAGAAAGGAAACGAAAGAAAGAAACACTCTTGAAAACCAGATGCTTTTGTGCTTCGCGTGACTAAGGAGCGTTTGGACAAGTTATCGCCTCCCCTGATTATAAAACAAAACTTTGCGTGCGCCGAATGCCTCTTCTCCAATAGTAATTCCGGCGGAGGTTCGGGATCGAAAGAACCGAAGGGTTCAAGAGAGGTCCACGGACGTATATAGTAAGCATAATGACCGGAATTCAATGGAGATCCCACTGCTCGTTGCGTTTTTCTTCCACTATCTCCTCTGCAGGTTCGATTAAGGCTCTTTGTAATGGATGGGAACATTACGTGGTGCATCTTAAAGGGATGTACTCCTTGTTTACAGCTCGCAATCGAAGGCAATGAACGGTACATTTTCCCAATATATCCGACCTTGTTTGAAACTAGTGGCATTGATATGTCTTAAACAGCACACATTTATTTCATGATAATTAAAATATGTTCAATATACTATTAGGGTATTAGGAAGCAGAAATTGATAAAGTATCCTTATTCAGTAGTGCCATCTATCTCAGAAACCCACTGATATCCATACCGATACTCTTACCGATACCCACTGATATCCATACCGATACTCTTACCGATACCCACTCATATATCCATACATATACTCTTACCGATACCCAATGATATCCATACCGATATTCATCGATACCCAGTTATATACATACCGATACTCTTACCGATAACCACTGATACCTATACCGATACTCTTACCGACAGCCACTGACATCCATTCCGATACTCTTACCGATACTCACTGATATCCATACCGATACTCTTACCGATACCAACTCATATATCCACACAGATACTCTTACCGATACCCAATGATATCCATACCGATACTCTTACCGATACCAACTCATATATCCACACAGATACTCTTACCGATACTCACTGATATCCATACCGATACTCTTACCGATACCCACTCATATATCCATACATATACTCTTACCGATACCCAATGATATCCATACCGATATTCATCGATACCCAGTTATATACATACCGATACTCTTACCGATAACCACTGATACCTATACCGATACTCTTACCGACATCCACTGATATCCATACCGATACTCTTACCGATACCCACTGATATCCATACCGATACTCTTACCGATACCAACTCATATATCCACACAGATACTCTTACCGATACCCAATGATATCCATACCGATATTCATCGATACCCAGTTATATACATACCGATACTCTTACCGATAACCACTGATACCTATACCGATACTCTTACCGACAGCCACTGATATCCATTCCGATACTCTTACCGATACTCACTGATATCCATACCGATACTCTTACCGATACCCAATGATATCCATACCGATACTCTTATCGATACCCACTGATATCCATACCGATACTGAACTTAAATTCGGCCCAAGAACTTTTTTACGGCTAAATTTAATTACGGTCCAGAAACCTTTTTCAGACTGAATTTAAATTCGGTCCAGGAACCTGTTTTACAATTAAACAAAACGCAACTTGGGTGGCCTCCCCGATGGCGCAGTGGTAGCGTCGTCGCCTTGTAATCAAGGGGTCCCGGGTTCGATACCCGGTGGAGGCACAAGTGGTTCGGATAAAGAAGGTTCCCGTCCTGTTGCCTGTTACCAAATAGAACCCATTAGAATGTATGGATTTATGGATCCTTAACAATCACAGGGTTGTTAATTTCCAGGAATTGTAAATAAATTCAATTCCCGTCCGGAAGAGAAAATCAGCAAGTGTAAATGGGTTGTAGGCCGTAAAGAACCTTTTTATGTATAAAATGTTTCAATTCGATCCAGAAACCCTTTTTCCAAATGAATTTAAATTCGGTCCAGGAACCTTTTTCAATGAAACAATACGTAACTTGGACCGGATTAAAATTGTGCGGGAAAAAATGTACCGGTCCCTAGTGGAAACCAATAGAACCTATTAGAATTTATGGGTTTCTGAACCTCTAACAACCCTGGTAGGGAGGGACAAGGTGTGCAAGTGCCCATCCCAAAAAGGATAACTAATTAATCTTTTCCCATGTAGCAAGAGAATAAAATAAAGTGTAGCACACAAATACATTAATTGCGGTTAAACATACTAGACACATAACTAAGTAGGAATCCGGAGAGTCTGTTACAAGACAATAAGGATGTTGTGCTAACCACTACGCCTCGAAGGTCGGCTCTCCTGCACTGTAGCTACAGTGAAGTTCCGTTCCGATAATGTAGTGGTAACGCTGTCGCCTTAAAATGAAGGGCGCCCTGGGTTCAATCACCAGTGAAGGAACACTGCATAATGGTTCGGATTTCACATTAGGCGTTCAATTTCAATCAAACGTCCTCAGACTCGAGGTTAATAGAAATATAGAGGTTCGGCTAATCGCTTGTCCTTGTGGTGACGAAACGACGGTAAGAGGTGAATTTAACCATTGAAACGAAATCCAAATCTATGCACTAGTGTTGCAATATGCATATAGGAAAAAATGTCGGAAACTGAACATACGAAATCGAGCGTGCTAATGCGCATTTCTTATGTAAAATGCTTTCTTCTATATTAGCAATATACCCGTGCACAGTTTATTTCTTATGAGAGACATGTTACAATATAAACACCTTACAATGCAATTTGATGAAGTTTAGTAAATAACTCTCCGAGTTCCTTGAGCTGCGGTCCATATGTATTTCATTTCTGGTCCATTGCTTCGTAACTTCAACTTGCCGTTTGACGGCGCTAGTGGCTACCGTATATCCTTTTATCACAGGCTATGGGAAACATTCCTACCTACAGATTGTTGTTCTCTGGTGTTTAATATTTGCATATGGCAACACTGTCGTCCCGTCGCTTCATGTGGACTTACAGTCAAGTGATGCATTTAATTTACCGCTAACACGTTCATTGCACAAAGCGTAACCTTGGATACTCAAACTCACACCCTTGCACACTCACGACTCGATAAAGTCCTCACATTCATAAGTCTTCCGGAGGGTGAGGGTGAAAATAACCCTCAGGAGGGTCGGATAGTGAACAACTGGAGAATTCCAGGAAAATAAACGTAAGATTCCGTGCCAAATCTGTCCATCTGCCATGATGTGTGACCAGTGGCGGCGATCAGGCTGTGGAATCCCGCAGTATGCTAAACCTTATCTACCAAGGGAACGAAAACTGACCTTGCCTCCCCAGTTTTGGAACCTTGCCCCCCCCCGCCCCCCAGTTTTGGTACCCAATCGCCGCCACTGCATGTGACTCACAACAGTATGGCGGTTACAAGTGTAACAACCGAGATTTAGTGTCTTCAGATTACGATTTTCTTTCTTACTTTTAGCAGTAAGACATACCTCACACTCACGGCTTGCCCTCGTCGTCTCCCTCACCCTCAAAAGTCTTCCGGAGTGTGAGATCCGTCCTCACGAGCGTCGCGTTCCGATTGGTGAACACTTATGGTCCCGATTAGCCTATCAGAGTGAATAAATGAATGATTTATTTTACTTTGCGTTTCTGCCACTTTGGCTAATTGCGAAAATGAGGATGAATGGTTATGAGAGGAAATAGATTAAGGGACAAACAGGCATGGGCAGCACACAACAGAAGTCCCATAGAGGATTATATAGGGCATGGATCCAGACGCCAGAGCCTTGTTAGCCTGCAAAGGAGTGAGGTTGACATTTGGATGTCTTGAGAAAGGCTAGGGATGTAAGCAGTGACCCTATCTGAGGGTGAACTTGAACCAATAAAAATTACAGCGCTGCTAAGCTTTAGCATCGTGGAGAATCACTTGGGAAGGTATTGGCTACGCTGAGATGAATCTCTATCAGAATCCCTCCTCGACGGTCTTCAGATAGTAATTATAACTTGAGTGGCCTCTTTTTTCGTTTATCTCTCTTATCCGCAGCTTCTAAAACTCCTTAAGGAAATAAATATCAGGGAAAGGAACAAGTTGAGAGTGGAAGGTTGAATGTATAAGCAAGCACGAGATAAGGCCAATGAAAGAGCACGAAAGAAAATCGCCAAACTTTGCAAGATCATGAGAGATAAAGCAAGAAGAAACATGGCTGAGCCTTAATTTCTTTCTCCTCCCTAAACGTGGATCGATTCTCTAACAAACCCTTCGGTTCCAGCTGATTCCTGCCCCCTCCCCACTCTCTTCCTTCCCTGCTGGAAACTGTGACCTTTAGATAAAGGCGTTTATCTTAGTTTGCAATGTGGAACTTGCAAGTTCAAAGATTTGTGGATGCTTCACTGGAGCTCCGTGGAAAAGATGGGGAAATTTTTAAGAGTTTCTCGTCCCCCAACGTACTAACCCTGCTTGCTTACCTGTAACCATCAGGATATGATAATGTGTAACATGAGCGGAGGTCTCGCGGGTAATCTAGCAGATGCTGATATCGTCCTTGTTTGTAGCAGGATCCCGGGATCGAACCCGGCGGGAGCCATAACTTCCATGTTGGGAAGCCGCATTAATAGAAAGAGGCTGAGATAGACGTGGAGGAATGATGAGACGGGAGTCGAACCGGTGTCCAACGAGGAAAACATCCCCGTGGTTTATTGGTTATAATCAGGTCCCGGATTTTGATGACGTAATCTTTCCTTTCTTGTGTAGTATGCATTGCTCTTAGGTACTAAAATCCTGAATACGAACCCCTGGTTATAAAAATCTGAATGTTATTGTGCATTTTTTCTGTCATATTTTCCATTTTTTTTTTATTTTCTTTCAATTTTACGTAATTTTTTGGTCAATTTTCGCGTTTTACGTTCTTTTCTGGTCTCTTTTTGCGTAATTGCAAAAAAACGTAATGTAATTTCATTCCGTTTCACTCACTAATTTTTATCCAGGAACTGACATTTATCGCTTTCATGTCGGTAACAATGAAACCAAGAATTCTATCTACTGCAATAATTCTGAAGAGTGGTGGAGATTGGGTCCCAAAACCGGTGGGCAAAGTGACAAAACTGGAAGGGGGGGAACGGTACATTTCCCTTTGTAGATAAGATTTAGCATAGTGCGGGGCAAAAGTGGCGAAAAGTGATGGGGGACAACTGCCGCCCTCGCCCCCCTAATCGCCGCCATTGATTCTGAATAAGGTAAGATTTTTATACCTAAAATTCACATTTACCTTGTAATTTCAAGTTCTAACGTTACAGAAGTATTAAGAACTGTGCCATACTAAGTGTCACACCCTGAAATAAAGAAAACATTTTAAAGCCATTTTTCACATATTTTTAGGTCAGTAAAACCCAAGCCCTGGTTATAATAATGACCAGACGTCCCGTATTTGTTGAGACAGTATCTTTCTTGAGCTTCTGTCCCGATTTTTTTAATCGTACAACCGGACGCCAAAATGTCCCTTTCTTGTGTCAATGACTTATCGGCTTAGAATTGCTGCAACAATACTATTACTCTGCACAAACGAAAGGTTATGCTCTCTGTATGGTGGAATTGTCGGCAAGTGGTGCATTACGAGCTCCTTCCACCTGGTCAGACCATCACTGCTGACCGCTACTTTCAGCACTTGCAAAGGGTGCACCGTCCATTGCGGCAGAAGGAGTCGGCATTGGTGAATCGCAAGGGTGTGCTGTTCCTGCACGACAATGTCAAGCCACATGTGGCATAGAGGACCCGGGAGACCCTTCAGCAACTTGGCTGGTTGACACTGTGCCATCCACCATATTCACCGGACCTTGCATCAACAGATTACCATCTGTTTCATTCCCTCGACAACCACCTCCGTGGGAGATCCTTCGCAAATGAGGGAGACCTGCGGAACGCACTCACGGTCTTCTTTGCATCCAAGCCCACCGAGTTTTATCACCAGGGTATTGTGCAGCTGCAGTAACGTTGGCATAAGGTGTTGGATGCTGATGGAGATTACTTCGAAACATAAAGGTACGTACCGTCCACTGCATTGCTATTTGTTTATCACTGCTCTAGAAAGGCAAGAACTTTTTTCGTTACCTTGTACATGAGGTTTAATGACAATATTACTTCTCAATAACGAACATTCTTAATAACGGACGCGGACAGTAAAAACTACCCCCCCTCAAAGCAAATAAAACTTCTTAAAAACGGACATCCTGAAAGAAAACGGTCGCGATTCCTGGAATTCGACACAACAATGGCCAGTATTTGGAACTAGCGCGCGTTGTTTCATGTTACACCGAACGTATTTCTTTTTAAAAGTGCAGACAGTAGACAGTATTCTTTGTGGTTATCTTGAGACGTGTGTGTCACTTCTGCTACGATGGCCCAGAAACGCAAACGACTGACTATAAAGGAAGAAGTTGAGGTCATCAACGTCTACGAGAAAGAGAAACTTCCACTTACAAGTAAAGAAACTGCTGACGAGGTGAGGAAGTTAAAGCATTATTTTTAAGAAAAACAGATGAAGAGGGACTCAGTTTAGCATCTGAACTTGAAACACATATTGAAAAGACAATTGTACAGAACTTTAGAATTCAGAAAAATATAGATGATTATTTTGGACAATCTGGTTCTGGTCAGAAATACACTCATGTACAAAACTTAAGAATAATGTGAAATTATATAGAAAACATGTTGAGAAACAGTGGCAAATGCATGTAGTGTTTCAGAGTACGAGTCCTTTACTGTGTGCCACATGTGATTCCCGAAGTTACCGAAGTTACCCCTTGTTGGCACTGTATACACCCATTGCAGTTGGGTATGTGCCGAGCGCTGTTTCAACACGCCAGTAGTTGTGTTCGATACATCGCAGACAGCGTACACACAGCAGTGTTGTTGGCCAGATTGTTAGTGCACGTGCAGGAGAATGGCGCAGAAACATGTACGCGTACTATGGATGATTTCATGCGTGGAAGAATCGTTAAATGACTGGAGAGGGGTCAGACGCAGATGTAAGTGTCGCGTGAACTGGATGTACCCTAGAGTGAAAACGTCACTCGGAGGTTTGGCGGAGGCTGTCCAAGGAGTACCACCTTCCAAGAGGACCGTTCTTATGCCTTACAGCCAGGCGCAATAGACACAACACCGCCTCGGATCTCGGTAGAGATCTTGCAGCTGCTACAGGGACCACAGTTGCAAGGTTTACAGTGTGCAGACGGTTAGCTGAGGGACACCTGTAGACCAGAAGACCAGCAAGGTGTGTTCCATTGAACCCAGTGCAAAGAAGAGCCCGTTTGAATTGGTCCAGGGAACATCACACATGGACCCAGGAGCAATGGAGTCATGTCTTGTTAACAGATGAATCCAGGCTGTCTTACCAGTGATTCACGACATGTCTTCATCTGGAGAAAACCCGGAAAACGATTCCCTTCAGCTAACATTACTGAACTGGACCATTACAGGGGTGGTGGAATCATGGTGTGGGGTGGGATCATCCTGGGGTCTCGCACGCCCCTGCATGTCTTCCCACGGGGTACCATCACAGGTACGGTGTATCGGGATGACATCCTGGAGCAGTATGTTCGTCTGTTTCGGGGTGCAGTGGGCCCTGAATTCATTCTGATGGATGATAATGTTCGTTCCTAATTTTCAATTATCGGTATAGGTATCAGCGGGTATCGGTAAGAGTATCGGTATGGATATCAGTGGGTATCGGTGAGTATCGGTATGGATATCAGTGGGTATAGGTAAGAGTATTGGTATGGATAGCAGTGGGTATCAGTGAGTATCGGTATGGATATCAGGGGATATCGGTAAGAGTATCGGTATGGATATCAGGGGGTATCGGTAAGAGTATCGGTATGGATATCTGTTCAACCCTAAACCTTAGGTTTAGTTTTTATATTGTGTCTAATGTGGACTTTAGTCCTTGCATTTAAGGAAAATGAGACCTTAGAAGATGTAGACAAGTTTACCTAGTTAGGAAGTGTAGTTGCAACAAACGGAGGGGCAGAAGATGAGGTAAAACAACGCATCAAAAAAGCTAATGGGGCCTTTGTGCAACTTTACCCAATATGGAAGAATAGAATTATAAGTACAGAGACAAAGTTAAATATTTTTAGAAGCAACGTCAAATCAGAATTGCGGAGCAGAATCTTAGAAAGTCACAAACCAAATCGCAAACAGATTTCAAGTTTTTATTAACAGATGTCACAGGAGAATATAAAATGTACATTGGCAAGAATCACAAATCAAGAACTTTGGACACGAGCATCAGAAGACCTGATTAAAACGAAATTAAAAGAAGAAAGGACAGGTCACACACTAAGGAAAGCAGACAATGCAATAGAGAAACAAGCACTTGATTGGAACCCTGAACGTGTGAACGTGCTAGAAAAAAGGGTAACACCCAAAAGCTTATGGAGACGTACTATTGAAGAAGAAGGAAGACAACAGGAGAAAAGTTGAAGAGAAATGAAGAAGATCGAATGCAACAGAGTGAGGTGGGGACGCTTCGTGGATGCACCATGTTCCAGTAGGAACTAAATGAATCAAGTCAAGTCAATGTGGACTGGACAACTTTTGTACAGCAGTTCGGAAACTGAGAGATGAAACAGTCCATCATAGCACAGGGAACTTCTCCAAACTTACAGCGCCCAATTGCTGGCTGTCTGTTTATACAGCACGCTGTCACCGTGAGGCAAATTGAATGTACAGTTCAATTACCGAAGCCGATAAACCAGTTACAAATGAGATCCACATTGCCACATCGTTGCATTTGGCAAACGGTATGTACTGCGTCCTCATTGCTTCAATTCATCTGGGAGAAAGAAAAATAAACCGAACAGCCATTAAAAAATAATATTTAAAAAAAAAATGTTTGAAGTAGTCCCACCGGAAGTGTGATTGGTATTAACGACCCATTTAAACCCGATATGTATTGATTGAATATGATTACGGATTGCCGTACACGTCACGTGTCAATTTCGCTCTTTTGTTTCTGTACGATGGGGGGATTTTGTCCGGGGTCGCGCTTCAAGAAGGAACGCTGTCAGTTTCATGCGCGACAATTTCCCATGTTATCGATGTTTCTAATAGGGAACTGTTTAAACTACGGATGATCCGATACCACTTTGAACCAGCGGTGCCAGCAGGATTTTGTTCCTCAGGGGGGGCAGAGTCATAGAAACTTTTCCTATTATTGTTGTTATTATCATTACTATTATTTTACAAAATAATTATTATTACTGCTACAACTTTACAAATCATACAAAATTAATTGAATTCAAATTGAATTGGAGCCTATTCAATGGCGCAGTGGTAGCGTCGTTGCCTTGTAATCAAGGTGTCCCTGGTTCGATACCCTGTGGAGGCACATAGTGGTTCGGATTCCACTTTAAACTGTAGGTCCATTCCCGATTAGCCTTACTGTGCATAAAGTCGACCTAAAACACCAAATCAATCAATCAATCAAATTGAATTGAAAATACTTTGGCGTTGCATACAAGTTCAGATTCGAGTCTATTATTTAGATTGAAACTGGATTCGCCTTTCTTTCTTTCAATAAAGATTTATCTCATTGTTGATGAACAGTTCTTTGTATTTTTGTACTTTTTCACAATGCACAGATATCAATCAGAGTCGCAGACCACTTAATCTGCTGTCCTTCATGATACCTCTGCTCCATGTTTTTACGTGCGGAAGGTTACTGTAAAATAATAATAATAATAATAATAGTTGCTGTAACGTGTCACAGAAAACAAGATTTTTTTATTGATAATATCGCTACAATTTCACCATTCGAACTAATTACATCTTTCCAGAAATCTCAGAGGAGGCACTTCTTGCTTTGAGCCAATACCGATGCCGTGAAAAATATAATTATTAAAAGTTGTTCAAAATTTTGACCAGATATGGCGTGTTATTCAAAATTTACATCGGAATGTTAAAATACTATATGTTACAGAACCATAAAATCCAGTTTTTCACTCAAAATTGGTGCAATATATGAAGAAAGTTTGAATTTTTCATAATTTCCAAAGTAATCAATACTACGCGAAAGTATCGCGCACCATTTTTGCGGATCACGTGAGACTTGAAAGTCCAAGATGGCGGAAAAGTATCGACTGGTATCGGTATATAAATTCCAATAGATAATTTCCGACACCTATACAACTGCTTTGGTATTGGCCCAGCACTAGTTCAAACTTATGTAACACTGCCTCATCGAAAGATCGAACTACATCAGATAAGAAATCATTCAACAAGAAATCATTCAATAGGCTAAATGGCGACATTTGGAGTAAAAATGAACTTGTTTTGCTGGCAGAATCTAACCACTGTGTCGAGCAGGTAAATCAAAGGGCAGTGTTCGCCAGAATGCACTTTGTGAACTTGTACTGGAGACATCTGCCTTGTGAAGCAATCCGCGCAGCCAGAGGTCCCGGGTTTGAATCCTGGGTATGACATTTAGGTTTCTATTTGTTCTTAATAAGAAAACCGACAATTGAGTAAAAAAGTGATCCATGTGAAAAACAGAGGGGGGAGGGGTTTAGCAGCCAGTTCTAGTCTTGCTGCTAAACTTTTTTTTGTTTGTTATCGTCTATTTACTATGGTTTTACCATTTACTCCATGTTTTACTTTTGCGCGATACAAAATCATGTATTATAAATTGTTACTCTTTATGTCAATGTCGGGTAGAAATATTGTGTAGAAATTTCCACAAAGTATGAATGCTCAATGCAAATATGCTATGTACAAAGATTTTGGTCACAAAATATGCAAAATGTCTACATATCTTTGTAATTCCATAGCCAGATATGAGTTATGTATATCTTATCTTTGTTTTGTAAGAATGCATAAATATTTATACCGCATAATATCATTTTGCGTTTGCTGTGATCGATGAAATGTTTAGTAATTGCTTTCCCCCCTTACATATACAGAGCATTCGCTACGAGACTCGGCGGCAAGCTGCCCGGCATCAGCGCTTGTCTTTCCCGGTAAACGGGTCAGCGACAGTCGATAGAGTCGGCTATTAAAATTGCAGTTTTCATATTGTGTACTAACCTTGACTACAGAAGGTGTTGAAAATGATGTCCCTCTGCTGCAACACATTCCTGGCAACTCCGAAGGGAATTGGCATTTACACGTGCAAGTTCGTCTACTGTAATTCTCCAGATTTTTCGTACAATACTCTCTTTTAACTCACGGATGGTGTGCGGATTGTCTTTGTATACTTTATTTCCCCATTTTTCTTTCCAGTTTTATTCAGAACTGACCCTGTTACTCTAAACGTTTTTACGAGATTTAATATAAGCGACTGTCGCGGACCCGTTCACCGGGAAAGACAAGCACTGATTCCGGGCCGCTTGCCGCCGAGTCTCGTAGCGAATGTCAGGGAATTCATTCTCTGTATTTCGTTTCCATAATAAATATACTTGTGCATGAGCTGTTGAATTTACAATGTTGTAGTCCTACCTTTTCCCACCAGGTAAAATTTGATTTGAATTGAGACATCTAGATGGCAGAGTTATACTATAGTAATCTTCTTATAATAATTTAGTTAGAAGCAAACTCGAATATGTATCTCTTATTTAGTCATAAACTTATAAATTACATTTTGATCAAATATAACAAATTCGAGAACCAGTACGAAATATGCAAAGTATATAATATCTCTGCATATACTAACTCTCATGCCACCTAATTAGAAGAGTTTTTATTTATAACTTTTAGTCAGAAGAGACCTGAGATATTTATTATAGGAAACAGTAGCTCGTAGATATATTACATAATATGAAGTTTCACTATGAAATATGTTTCAATGACAGTGTATGTAATTTACGAAGAATAATTTTCTTACTGGGCATAAGGGGGTGACCTTTCCTGGTGACACCCAAATGTCAATATTTCTTCCACATAGTATACCGTGCACTGCATTTTGCAGACTAGCGAGGCTTTGGCGACTGCAGTACTCGTGTTGTGTCATCCGTGTATGTTTGTAATTGTCATCCATCTCATCTCATTACCATGCATCCTCACCAAAAGTGGCGGAAAAGCGAACAAAAATAATCAAATATATTTATTACTGTAGAACCATTACTAAAACTGAAAGGTATAAACAATCATTATTATTCAGGATGATGTTGCTTTCTTTAAAATTATATTTGTGTTTATTTGAAGTTATTTTTTTTCTTGTATCTCCTATCTGGCTTTCGAGTTTATTTTCTTAGTTAAATATCTCCCTCTCTAGTCCTTACTTCCTATCTTCCCGTTTCCTATCTTATTTTACCCTCTTCCTACCCATCTCTGTTCATCTCATATTACTTCTCTTCGTTCTCTCTCTCGCTGTTTCTCTGCCTTTCTTTCTCGATTCATTAATTCTCTTTTTCACTCCTTCTCTCTCAACTATTTATGGCTCTTTATCTGGCGCATCTTTATTGTATTTCTCTCTCTCATCGCAAATTCTTTATTGTTCTATCTTCCCCTTGCATTTCTTTATTTCAATCTCTTCTTCTGTCGCTTCTTTATTTTACTTTCTCCTTCTATCTCAGCTTTATTTCTGTCTGTCCTTCTCTCACACACTTATTTCTCTCTTCCTCTCTCAGATCCTTACTTATCTCTTTTCCTTTGTCGCTTCTTTTTTCTCTCGCTTCTCCATTCCTCTATCTCTCTCTCTCCTATATCACATACTTATTTCTGTCTTTTCTTCTCTCTCACACACACATCTATATTTCTCTTTCTTCCTCTCTGAAAAACTCATCTCTATCTCTTCCTCTCTCACGTACTTACTGCTTCCTCTGTCGCTTCTTCATTTTTCTTTCCCTTCTTCTTCTCTCACATCTTTATTTATCTCCTCTTCTCTCTCATTCTTATTTCTCTCCCTTGCTTTCCTATATTTATTTTCCTTTCCCTCTTTAATGTTTATTTCCTCTCATCCTCTAAACATTATTTCTCTCCTCTTTCCTTATATCTGTGTGTGTTTGTGTGTGTGTGGCTTTTCAAACACTCTTCCTTCCTCCCATCGCCTTTCCTTTCATACATTTATTTTCTCTCTTCATTCAAACTTTCCTTTTCTACGATGACGCCAACATATCTATCTTAAGGAAACCTCTCTCTCCTCCTGGGAAAATTTTCTGAGAGTGGCACATATCCTTACCATACGGATCATGTCATCACCGAAACTTTAAATACGTAACACCCTACATGAACACATGACCTCCTTCGTATCCGAAGCTTCATAAAGAAGAAAACGCAGGAAGAAGAGAAGAACAAGCTTCTCCCATGACGTCATATAACGGGAAGAAGTCCTGTAAAAGAAGGATCGTAAAAAGTGCCCTAAAATTACATGCCACGGGGTGAGGGGAAGCTAGATATTTCTACTTCACCCTCCCTGATATTACTACAAGAGGGGGGTAGTGATTATGACGCAATCAACAGCTGCTCAGGGTTTTCTAAGACGCTCTGGGACCTCTGAAAGGAAAAGAAGTCTTGCCAGCAGGGAAGATGTTCGTCTCGTAATTTTCACCCGGGGCCATCGCCCCCCAACCCCTCTTAGGCCGTTGCAAGTGCCGAGCGGGTTGCAGAAGTTCTCTTTATTGCTTGCTCTTGAAGCTTCTAAGTGACTTTTTCGTGCCTTGTACTTTGGTGGTTTTTCTTCTCTTTCCAACGTTTCTCTTGCGTTTTGTTGCTTTCGGTATTTCCTAAGCGTTAAGAGCTCAGTCTGAAGTCTGGGTTAAAGTAATTTAGTTTTTACAACTGTTCATAAAAAGTTGCGCTTCATACCCAGACTCGTCGGAACTGGGCCTATAGTATAAAGTTGGGATTGCAACACTGACACGTGCACTCTGTCCCGGTAATATGATTGGTGTTAATATTATGGATATTTAAGCACGTAGGCTAATTTCATCCCTCACACAATGCGTGGATATATCCGTCAAGTAAAACAAAATTGAGAAGACTAAAAAAAAAAGTGTCTGTAAAAAACTTCGTAACTAAATTTTTAAAAGTAATCATTCACTACTTAGTAAGAACTAACTGTATATTGTCTCTGAGGACTAAAAGTTCCCAATCTAGGTTAAGAATCTGAGGCTGTATAGGGGCACTCATCACACAGAAGGCCAAACACTACCCTAGAAAAGTATATCCTGGCCGCGGGTCCAGGCGGCAGAGCTTCGTTGACCTGCCAAAAGCTGTTACCGTGGTGTACTAGGTGGAACTGACTGAAAACAAGTCCTCTGCGCAAGAAGTGTAGCGATTAATGAACGCGTGAGAGGGGAAGTGATCGCATGGAGGGGGAAACGCGACTGCAGATACCATCCGCTTGCAGCAGCTAGGCTGATTCGTTCCGCCCACTTGCTTTCTCCCCTTCTTTACCGTTATGAGCTGCGTTTCAGACTCGCAAGACAGTGTAGGTACGCCGGGATTGAACCAAAACATTTTAATAGGGATACTGCTACACTCTAAAACAAGCAGGCTTGAACATGTGGTTTGAGCTTGTGAAGCCATATTATAGTCTACACGTTTTCTTCGTTATCGTCCAAGAACTGAAGAATGCCGCCGCCACAAACGTGGTTGTGGAAAATAGCGGGCGAGTTGTTTTCCTCCAATGACACTCAACCTTCAGCCAATGGGCGCAGCTGTTCTGCTCGTCTACTCCACGTGGAGTCTCAGTCACATGACTGCGGATACGCTGTTGCCGTACTTTGCAATTTCAATGTGGAGAGCGTGGGAAGGTGCTTGTGCGTGGAGGGGTGGAGTAGAGTAGATGTGTGGCAACACTTTGCGTTGAATGACATTGTTGCAGCTGGTGGACGCGCTCCGTGGATTTCAAAGCCAGCCGGTCGTTAACGTAGCCAGCGCGTCGACTATACTAAAGGTATTTTCAGTTCTTACGGCGGGCGCTCTAGAAGCTGGCAAGGGTAGTGGGGAGCGGGAAATTCGCAGCGGACCAACCAGACAACAGCGGTGGCGCCGAGAGATACGACGTGGCGGAAATAAGTACTACGTGTACGTCATTCTACAGGCTGCTACGTTTCTTATCGCGCTGGATTGGTCGCTTTCCCGCTCCCCACTTCCCTTGTCAGCTTCTAGAGCGCCCGCCGTAAGAACTGAAAAGACCTATAGCGAATCAGCGTTTTCCAGTAAGCGAACGAAACCGACGAAGCATCCTCTTCTCGCCCACTCCTTCCCGCCACTCACATCACACTACGCTACCGCTCCGAGATACATATGTGCAGATGAGAGCACTCTGTCACAAATACGACGGGTTGCCCAGGCCTGATACACAAAGTCACTTCTTATCATGGTTCCGACTAATGATTTTTGTAAGTTGAACAGGAGGATGACGAATGCACGAAACCGTTCTGGAAGCAGGTTTGAAGTCTGGAGAAATGAATATGTGTGTTTCATACATGCAGGCGACCGTGCTGTCTGAACCGTTGTTTACACATGGAAGCAATTATATGCACACAGGTGCGGGATATGAAGGTTTGATTTGACACTTGTTGTTTAGCTTCCACTTTCCTCCACTTTTGGCTAATCGCCACGATGAGGAAGGGTGATGATATGGTGAAATTGAGGATATGCAGGATATGAAGAAAAGTTTTGAAATACTAATGCCCGCTTTAGACGAAAGCATTTTCCGTATCATTTTTCTTAACATGTGTGCCATGACCAAAATGCTACTGTGTAAAGTGAAAAATATTACGCTATTTCAGATGCCATGGCATTTTTCATGGCATTTCTCAAGGATAGGCTCGGTCTGTATCATTTTTCGTAGCATAACCAATCAGAAGCGAGCTCTAGCCCACGAGTGAAGTTGTAATAGCGGCCGCGTGAGATGTAAACAATGTATCACTTCACATTTTTAAAAGCCGATAACAATTCAACCGAGAGGAATAACGTTTCGTATAAAACGTTATTAGGTACAAAACAATGGCGCCGCTTAAATACATACTTTACAACGTTTACTGTACACGTATGGAAGAATATTTTTAGTTATTTCAAATGTACACACCGTGCACTCATCATAGATGGTGTAACTCGACGTGCCTTTCATGCTGTATGTGTTATACATTGTAATCGCAAGAGCTAGCCAAAAAGTTACATGAAATGTTTGCGTGTAGAGTACAATCTGCTATAAGATTTTTGGAAGCATTTACATAGCATTTATGCTAACAAAAATGCTAAAGGAAATGATTTCGTTTAAAGCCGGCGTAAGGCAGTCAAACCTAACCAGCCCCTAACCTAACTAAAACATATACAGGGTGGCCCAAAAAAAGATTTGGTTACCCTATTTGGGCCACCCCGCAGATGCACTATTAACATGTTTCAAGTTGCTTGTAAGTCCACTTCATGCACGGAAAGGCTAATTGGAACTGTGGTCGCCTTGTAAAGGGTTCGATACCCGGTGGAGCTACATCGTGATTCCAATTCTACTTAACTGTAGGTCCAGTCCCGATTAGCCTATCTGTACATATAGTACACTTAAAACTAACTCAAGCACTGCACCTACGATTGCAATTTTTCAATTTGTTAAAAGAGGGCGCAAAACAAGGACAAAAATATGGAACGAGTAAATACCGCGGTGAAAAGTTAACGCTTTGGAGTACCTACAGTATTAATATCGTTCATTTGTAAAGTAATGTAGTCAACATTTTTAGCTCTTTTCGCTCGCAATCCTGAGGTTTTCATAAAAGTAACATCAAGTTTGTACTGATTACTTTGGGTTCCTATCACATTAATATAGACATATCTTTTTTCGGACGGCGCTGTGATTATACTCTGTCCCAGCTAACTATGGAACTGGCAAACGAAAACATGGCTCTGCGCAAGTAGTGACGCGAGGCGGTTCCACCAATGAACACGTAAGAGGTGGAGTGGGGGGAAAGCGACTGCAGTTACCAGCCTTCCCAGCAGCATGTACTGCTTCGCTCTGTGCACTCGATTTCCTTCGCTTCTCTGGCGCTATGCGCGACCTTGCTCAACAGTTAGCTGGGACAGGGTATAGTTGCGATCTAGGGGTGGGTTATACACTATAAAATATTTACTACACTCTGTCCTGAGAATCTGTGGTGCGAGGCCGCGCGTAACGATAGAGAAGGGGTGAAGGTAAGTGGGCGGAGCGAAGCAGCACGCTTTGCTACTATCGAGCAGGTAGCAGACCAGTCGCCGGGAGATGCGGCGATGACCAAGAAAAATAATAAAAATATTGCATTTCATATATTTTAGAGAATCAGTAAAAATAATAAGTCAGAATACTCGCATATTTGTGCTAAATAAGCCAAGCGACAGCATGAAACAGCTCCGAATACGCAAGATATTCGCTAATTGAAATGAGGTCCCAGTACTACCCCTCGCGCCGAACCCTCCCGCCAAGTTTCCTATTGAAGGCAATGGTGTTCGTCAACCCAGCTCATCGCAGAATGGTGCGAATCTCTCTGGTCTCGGACAGTGCCGAGAAGAGCCGAACGCTTCCGAACAGGCAGACAGGTCCAACGGCCTGAACTTTCCCCCGCTCTTGAAGGTCTCGGGTCATAACAGGCCCTTTTTTTAGCCCCCATCCCCATGTTTAAAGCCACGGCAGGGTTTGTCTGGAGTCATCAAAATTTTTCTGAGTGCCCAGTGGCGTGCTCACGGAGGGGTGGTGAGGATCATAATTCTGCTTATGCTCAAAATTCTTTGAGAAAAATAGAAAGAAAAGGCAGAAAAAGATGGCAAAATGAGGACTTCAGGAATGACTACTAAAAAGAACACTTAACCCCCCCCCCTTTCGAAAATCCTGGGCACACCTCTCGAATGTCAGCTATTTCCACTTGTTAAGAGGAAAAGCACACATTGAACGATATGAATCTGCTTTTCATTATCAAAACAACAATTGGCGGCGAACCATAGAGGTTCTTCTTACCTTTAAACGCGACAATTGAGATGGTAGCATTTCAGTTTCCATCATATTTAATAATTCTCGTCGTATGGGATAGAATTAAGTGTCTTTTGTATAGTCGTAAGGTCTGTCTGTCTGTCTGTCTGAGCTTTTACATTGAATTGGAAGTGACCTTGGCGTTTATCGCAGAGAAATATTGTGCTCCCCCCCTTCCGTACAAAGATCGACCCTGACGTTGGGCAAATCTTGAGATGACTACATAAAAATGTCACACTTCGCCACTGCTGCAGACGTATTTTCCTATTCATGCACTCACTTCCCCTCACGCCTTCATTGGTCAAGCCCTCTCGAGTCACTACTTGCGCAGAGACTTGATTTCGTTTGCCTGCTCTATAGTTAGCTGGGACAGAGTATAGCACCATCAGCACCTACCCAGCAGTACGCCAGTGTTTCCTATATTAACAAATACGAGGGGGTGCTGGTAAGTTCCTGGCTTTGCTCTCTTTCGTGATTCATATTTCATTTGAAAGTGTGTAATATGAGTATGTACGTTCGGGGTGTGATCAAGTTTCTTTTCCTCCAAGGAAAGTTTGCGAAGGACATTCACGGTGAGATGTCACAAACACTGGGAGATAAGTGTCCTTCATACAGAACCATAAAAACCGGGAGAGCTCGATTCAGGACAGGACATTTCAGCGTCGAAGACGAGGTCCGCAGTGGTCGCCCTTCATCAGTGACGGATCCGGCGACATGTGATGCTGTGCACGACATGATTCTTATGGATCGGCGAATATCAGCCAAACAGATTGCCGAGATAACTAACATCTCCCGGGAACGTGTAGGATTCATCATACATGATGTACTAGACATGAGGAAACTTTCTGCCGAATGGGTTCCGAAATGCTTGAAGAGTGATCAGAAACGGCAGAGAGTGAAGTCATCGAAGGCCATTTTGGTTCGATTTCGTGCTGGTGAAGACTATTATTTGGGCAGATTAGTGACTGAGGATGAAACGTGGCTATAGCTCGTCCAGAAGGAAAAAAACCTTCCGTCAAATGCGTTCGCGCATCTTCCCTGCCGTTGTCTGTGCTCGGAGCAGTGTTGCCGGGTCAGACTTGAAAAAATTGGGAGATTGTTCCTTGGGAAACCAGAAGATCTGCTACAAAATCCGATGATCTAATAGTAGCGACGTTCTCGGGGGCGGGGTGCGGGGGCGGCATAGGCGTGCGCACTGGATGGGGGCAAGGGGACATCAGCAGATTCTTTCCAGCGAAGGGGAAACAATGTATTTTTATCAGGCGGGTAAACGAGGCATATTACCCCGTAATAATGTTGCCCTCTCAGAAAACGTCACTTGAGTTTGAAATTATCACATCCATGTAAATTACTGTGACTGAAATGAACTCATACATCTGAAATAATAGATACTTTTATGTCAACATTCATTTTCCAGAAAAGTAGGCGGGTTGGCGACCATCCTTGCACTTCCTTCTGGACGTCCATGCCGCTATAAGATTTTGTAGAAAAATAAGTATTTAGGTATAGAATACGAGTGTCACTATTTATATTTTGAGCCTTGGCAACACTGATTGAAGTTAGACGCGATTTGACGTTTGCACGGAATCGTCTGGCATTATTGACCATAACGTACTTTAAATGTTTTGTCAATAGCTTCATTTCTGTTGTTTATGTTGCCTTGGAGGTTGCGCGACAACAATAAAATGGAATTAACTCGTGAACATTTTCGTGCGATGATTTTTTATGATTTTCGACGTGGATTATCAAGACAAGAGTGCATCGATCAACTTGCTTCCACATTTGGCGACGAAGCCCCATACTTTGCCACTGTGAAACGCTGGTATAACGAATTTAATCGTGGCCGCCATTCGCTCACCGACGAGATTCGCTAAGGTCGTCCAAAATCAGTTGTTGTTCAAGAAAACAATGATGCTGTGCAAAACCTAATACTGCAAGATCGTCATGTGACATACTGTGAGATTGAGGCAACCATAGGCATTAGTTCCACCAGCATATATAAAATATTACATGATCATTTAGCTGTGAGAAAGGTATGTTCTCGTTGGATCCCACACAATTTGATAAAAACTCAAAAAGACGCTCGCGTCAATGGTGCAAACAAATGCTCAATAAATACAATCGTGGTGCTTCAAATGACGTATATAAGATTGTAACAGGTGACGAATCATGGATACATGCATATGAGCCGGAACGTAAACAGCAGTCGACTGTATGGGTGTATCAAGATGAACCCAATCCAACAAAAGTTGTTCGCGCTCGAAGCACGTCGAAACAAATGGTCGCCTGTTTTTTCGGGAAAACTGGCCATGTGGCAACTGTGCCTTCAGAAGAACGTAGAACGGTCAGCTCTGAATGGTACACAACAATTTGTTTGCCAGAGGTCTTCGGTCAAATACGGAAAACAAACAAACGCCGTCGGATCATTCTTCATCAAGACAATGCCAGCTGTCACACATCTCGTCTAACAACCGACTTTATGAACAGTCAAAAAATCGAATTGATGGGTCATCCGCCGTACAGTCCTGATTTGGCACCCAATGACTTCTTCTTGTTTCCGAATGTCAAGAATAAATTGTGTGGACAACGATTTTCGTCGGCGGAAGACGCCGTTGATGCGTTCAAAAACCATATTATGGAGGTGTCTCAAGAAGATTGGAAAAACTGCTTTGACAAATGGTTCGAACGAATGCAAAAGTGTATTGACCATAAAGGAGAATACTTCGAAAAACAATAAAGCAGTTTCCAATGCCAAATTCCTGTTTTTTCATTGTTAGGCTCAAAATATAAATAGTGACCCTCGTAGTATATTAAGGATAGAAAACTAAGTATTTTCAAACCGATGAAAGTTGGAAGCAACTACGGGGGAGGGGTGCATTATTTCCTTTGTAATTGAACTATGCCGCTTCGTTCTCTAGCAAATTTCTTGTTATTAACACTCACATGCTTTATTCGTCAGTTATGCTGCCTCTATGTTGCTGCATTCAATATATATACATTATATAATATATACATACACACACACACAATAAATATAAAATAATTTGCCCAAGCTACGAAGTTAGTGTTTCTACCTAGTAAGGCAAGGATGTTTCACTGTGTATGTGTCACTTCATCCATTTCATTAGTTTTTCATTCATCCATATTGTCGTACTTACCCGTAGAGGCACAAAAGCGACGTAAAATAACGAAAATAGAAATAGATTTTCGGGTGGGATAAAATACAACCATCTAAAAATAGTACTGTAGTAATAGTAATAAAATAATAATAATGTCCTAGCACAATTGAGTATCGTTTGGCATAATTCCACAGTTCAAACAGCACTTTTCACGGCTGAGTGGAGTTCCACTCTACCTCTCCCCTCCATGATCAAGTAAGATGAGCAGGAAACGTGTTTTTGAGCAGGCCGTTGGAGGTGACATAGCAATAGTTTATTAAGGAATTCTCCCGAGAAATGAATAGGTCTGGCAACACTGACGTTGGCCGCGCCGAAGGCTCCTTCCCCCTGTGTTTTCCCCACCCGCCAGCGCAATGAGGTTCTGCGCAGGTTTCTTTCCTTGTGGTTCCACTATACATATCTATGATCCCGAGACCAAGGATCAGTCCATGGAATGACGCCACAAGGGGTGACCCCGTCCGAAGAAGTTTTGTGCACAAAAGTCATCCAAGAAGGTGTTGGCGTCAATGTTTTGGGACAGGGATGGTATTTTGATGCTGGACTACCTCGAGGTTGGTTCTACGATAACTGGTGAATACTACACAACCCTTCTGGGTCAATTAATGGAGATTATCAAGAAGAAACGCCGAGGGAAATTGACGAAAGGCATCTTGTTTTTACAGGGCAATACCCCCGTACACAAGGCCAACATTGTGATGGACAAATTCCATTCCCGGGGTTTTGAATTGGTTGAATACCCACCCAATTCACCTGACTTAGCCCCCTCTGATTATCACCTGTTCCCACAACTGAAAAAACATATGAAAGGACATCGATTTAGTAACATTTCTGACGTGATTGAAGCCACAGAGAGCTGGTTTCAGGAGCAATCAAAGAACTTTTATTTGCAGGAGCTACAAAAGTTGCAGAACAGATGTGCTGAATGTCTTAGGCTTAGGGTGGGGGGGGATATGTTGAATAAATATGTAGTACCATCACTCTATCTCAATTATTTCTGGGTAAAGCCAGGAACTTATCAGCACCCCCTCGTAATGAGTAGAGATGGAGTTATCGACAAGAAACTCACCACTCTCTCATGTCCGTACAACTACTCTCCATTCACTGCAAAAATGAAATTACTGTAATCAAAACCTGTCATTCTAATAACCAATAGGATTTCTCCGAAGACACGTATTCCTACTCTGGGAGTATGGCAAATAAATACGTTAGATGTCTCCCTGTCAAATACAGAGGATTTTTTTCCCTGCGAGTACTAATCGAGTCTTCACATGTGTGTTGAAAGTGAACGGAAGCGTGAAACCAATTTCCATTAAAAGTTTCAATTTAACGTAGCAGAAAAGATGGGCGGGAATAGTTTGCATAATCATGTTACTCTGTTAGTGGCATGTACTACAAAGCTGTGACGAGAACTAACCTTTATTAGTTTGTGTAACGTGAGATTTGTCAAGTTTATAGACAGACTTAACACATTCTAAGAATCATTCATAACGTGATCAACTCACCATGGGATTTGAAGCCATGAATGATACAATATTTTTACAGAAATTAATAAGACAAGACTGACTGTCTTGAAGTGTTGGAGAAAATAATATGAATCTTCCTTAAGTTCTATCTACTGATTATTAGAGCCCGGATTGGTATGTAATTACATATTCTATTCCTTTCTAGATACATAACTTGGACAGGAAAATGTCAACGAATTATATAACCGACATGATTTTGCATAGGTTTATGTTCATATTTTTACATATTTGCCAGGATATTACATATTTGCTAATTTACTTTACATAAAACAACATATTTCGGTCATTTGTTACTACCTTGAGCCTTTTTCTTATATTTTAGTTCTCTGAAACATGATGAAGAAAGTTTGTATATCATGTGATGTAATATTTTTTAATCAACGAGTGTTTATGGTCACCTGTCGAAAGACAGGCTGAAGACAAATAACTTGCTATGTAAAAATTAATTAATAGTTGACAAAATTGGTTTCTTAAGTACACGTTGCTGTGCTTTCTTGAGTTTATAAATTTGATACACATTTTAATTTGAACAACTTATGTCATTAAAATTATGTTGAATATGTTCAAATAAAATAAATATCTAGCTGAATTCTTGAAATTGCTTGGATACTCGATTATTAATAAGTTTCCATATTCTTTTATATTACATATTTAGCTATATATCCATTTGATCATACATATTTAGGTACATATTTTATCAATTATTGTTACATATTTATGTACATATTTTATACTTTGATATTACATAAAAATCCGGTGTCTACATCTGAAGTTGAAACAGTTATTGGTTGGTTGGTTTGGTTTATTTCACATCGCTTTTCAGCCACCTTTGACTAATCGCGAAGGTAAGGATGAGTGATAATATGATGAAACTGGTGAAGTTTTATGAGCACATGCACATTCATGATGTTACTTCTCTGTTCTATGGCTGAAAGGAGAAGTAAACATGGCTGCACTAGCCTAATGGATTGTTAAACACAGAGTCATACTAGCTTGTAGTACAACAATGAGACATATAAGAAAAAGCTTAGAAATGAAATTTAAATTTGATTCGAACCCGGGATCACAAGTGTATTAGCGCGCTGTGCTAACCTCTGCCACGAACGTCAGCTCGAAGGAGTTATTTAAAATAATGTTTTTACGTTGTGTAAAACTGTGTTTTACAAGATACACTTTATTATTATTTAACATCTATTACGAATAACTTGAATATACATGTATATTATTTGGTATGTTTTTCTGACGATATTGAACCAACAATCATAGAATAGGCTACGGTACAATTTAACAATTCTTAAAAAGTCACCGAAAAATAGCTAACATTTACAACAGTACATAAAGTTAAACATTCAAATACAAAATTAGATCTACAAGACCAGTACGTTGTTACAAATCAATCTTACACAAACAGATAAGATAACTTTCCGTATTACTGACGACGTGTGAAGAAATTATTTAAAATGAAAATTGGAAAATTTTTAAACATAGAAAAATCAAAAAGGAAGAGATAAATAGCTTTAGCAATTCGGAGAAATGAAGAGAGAGGAGATTAAAATAGATCATGAGAAGCGAAAAAAACAGAGAAGGAGAAAATAGAGTGAGAATGAATGCATTCATAAATGCCAACCCTAGTATATAAACATACTGCCAACTTGCTCAGGCTCAGGTTTTGTAAGTTTTAAAAAGATATAAGCGTTGAAAAGTTTAAATGTGGTTTGTATAGGGGTTTATTTTAAATACAAAACGCCTCTGCTACAAACTTGTAACGATTTTGTAGTTCCGGAAACTTTCACCGTTACGTTAATCAAGCCGTAACCTCGAACAACAATGAGTGACGTCATATAATGAAGGGAGCAGTTTGTTGGCCTATGGCGGAAGAATATGGATATATGATTGTAAAAATATCTAATTCAGCTTTCATAAAAACAAATTCGTGCATAAAAGACAATGCGTGGAAGGATATTATCTAGTTCTCTCTTCAAAATATTTCGTGCATACGCACACTATAAAAACATCACTAGAGATATGATGGTTCAACACCAATTTTCGCTACAATCCAACTACCGAAAAAATAATTGTTGTTAAAGTATTAATGGCTATTGATAGTTAAACGTAATTAATGTAATTGTAATTATTCACTGGTAGCGGATCCGATTGCTTTATGTTTTTGTTTTTTTCAAATTCTCCTACCAGGAAGACTAATTATCGTAGAATTTTGACAATCATTGTCACACGAAATTTGAATCTTCCTTAACCCTTAACTGGTGACGTAGGGTTTGAGCTACCCAACGAATATTTTGAAGTGGCTGTACTTACATATTAATCACATCTGATACCTGGAATGCTGAGTACCTTTCGGTCAGTTCTCTAGCAGCTGTGCGAGGATGAGGTTGTGTTGATATGTGTAAACAGTCCGGTGAAATAATATTGTTGGATATACAGAGTGGGGTGGACTAAACCCCACCTCACCATTTATGTAACATTTTTGTGCAATATAAACTGCATGAAAAATGCATCAGTGTAATCTGATTGTAGAATATTTTTATTATTCTGTATAGGATATCTATGTTCTAATAGTCAATATTTTGTAAGGATTTGGATTTTTCCCTTCTTTATGAGTTGCATAAATCACTAAATAAGTGATGTAGTTATGTTAATTAAAATTAACTTCATTCATTATTTAATTTTTTGAAATATATTCACAACCATTCCTTTGTGAGGACATTTTCTTGATCGAGGTTTGTCTCACCACACCTCACCAGCTAAGGGTTAAAGTATTGACCACTGTTCGGATTCGAAAATAAAAAAAAGTTATTTATGTTGAAAAAAAACAACTTAAAAATTACCTTACGCAAGCATGCGCGCTTCCCATGGACAAGGTATTCTCCGTTGATAAGCGGCAGTAAATATCGTAGAAGCGTGGGAATGAATGTAGAAGTAAATCGGAACCTTACTATAATGCATTTAGGGACTTTATTTTAATGCTAAGAGAACCAAACCTAACCTGCCTAACCTAACCACGAAAGCATAGATTGAACAAAATCTTAAGTAATCGCTAAAACTCCGCAGTAGGTGTTACCAGGCGTAAATCGATATCGAAGAATGTAAAAATTGCATTCGTAGCATGATGAAATCGCAATAAAACAAAAGGAACTTGAGCAGATTCAGTTTCTGCAAGTAAACTACTTGTATTTATAGTGCACACAACTGCAATTCATAATCATAATCTTTCCTTATGTAATAAAACTATTGTATTTTATGTCCTATTGTTGTATTACGAGTCTCAGGGCTGTAGTCGAGGTATACGGCAGTAGGCTATGCACCGTACACCGTCTGGCTAACCTTAGTCGTTAGCGTGTGGCTTCTGTTAAAATATGCATACCATCTACTTTCGTTTAGTTCATATGTATTTATGTAGTTTAGTCATTACTACAGTGAGCTTATGTGTGAAATTTATATAAATATGTTCTTTTTTTGGAGGCGTACTATAAAGAGGCTCTTATTGTTAAACGCGACAATTAAAGTCTGTTGAACTTCAGTTTTAAACACTCAGAGAAAGCATAAATAAAATAACAATTGTTGCTTTTTCTTTTAATTTTTTTTTGTTTCTTTACATAAGTATTTTTCCAATATTTTTACTTCTTGTGTAATGAGCAGTGTTATTAAAATTGTTAACAGTATACAATGCACAAAAATTATATCAACATTTTCTTTCTTTTATGCTAATTATGGGTATATCATCGCCATCAGTATTCTACCATGAATAACATTTTTTTGTATAAATTAATGTACATTAATGCAAACATTATTCTAAGCTAATGGAAACGGTCTCCACTCTACGTTTCACGAAACTTAGCGTTTACATTTTGAAAATTTAGAGACTATAAGAGTCCAGTGATGTGCCAACGTCTACATGCGTTGCCCACAGGTAATCTACCCGTAGATTACACTGGGTTGAAGTTTACATAGACTACGTAGACAATCTAAAGTGCATTAAAATTAATTTTCAAGGGTTTCATGAGAAGAAAGTGACATTTTCAACTATATTGGTTCCTAACGAACTGAAAAGAATCCTATTTACAACAAAATTTATCTTCTCTCCTATCATCAACTATGGAAGAAGATAAATAGTATGCAAAAAACAACAACAGATGGCAGTCGTGAGGCATTAGTGGTTTTTTTCCCATAAAACACTAGAATATTTCCTATATTAGGTCTCTTCCTAGGTGAGAAATTGTTCGAATTTGGAAGAAAGAGTATGAAAAGTTCTCTTCACATATCAGCAACTGATATGCAATATAATTTTCTTTTACTTCCACGGCGCCCTTTGTTAAGTTATCACCTTTCGCCATGTTGTTTACATAGATTACGTAATCTACGTGTATAAAATAGTCTACGTGTAGAATGTAGACTATCGTTGTTTATGCGTAGACGCACATCAGTACAGGAGTCTAGTGTAAATCTGTGTACAACATTCCTATGGGTTAGCGATGCCATGTTGATTCTAGCCATAGCAAAGAGAAGTGACGTCATGAATGAGCTTGCGCTCAGAAAAAGCTGTTTCGTTCAGTTTGTTAAATATTAAAGAAAGAATAGTGTAAAGTTTACGGTAAATTAACGGTGCATATGTTCAAAATATTCACAGATGTCCACTCTGCCCAGGGCTAGCAGGTGTCTCGATTTAGTGCGGACGGTCCTTTAATTTTTGGCCTAACTTTTTTCTCACTGCATTTAGAACGTCATACTCTCCCGATTTTTTGTTAGTGCACATTTCTCTGTTGCGAGAAAAACAGCTGATATAATTCAATAAATTGTATTTATCTTAACTTGTTCCATCGTGTAGGTGAAAAGTACCTACATCTGTAATTTGTTCACATAATTTGAATTCCCTTATTTATAGTACCTCGAAAATATAAATAAAAATTGTGCAGTTTGTACGTTTACTGCAGTGTTTCTATTTGTGTTAACCGGCGTATTTCTGCTTGTAATTTTTGTTATTTATAGTCGCTTTTCTGCCAATTTGGTTACTCGAGACGATGAGAATGCGCAGTGGCGGCGATTAGGCGGGCGATGGGGCAGTTGCTCCCCACTTTTAGCCACCTTTGCCCCCGCTATACTAAACTATATCTACAAATAAAAATATACTGTCTTTGCCCCCCCCCCCCGGTTTTGGAACCAAATGACCGCCACTGAGAATGAGTGATAATTAGATTGCATTAGATGCAAATGCCGAAATAAGACTCACAAAGAACACCCACGGAACTCCTACCCGGGAATTTGGGTGGCGAAATCGAACGCGTTCGGCCATCGAGCCTGAAGTGCAGTGTCTTAATTCAAAGTTTCGGGCCACTATCTCGCCATCAAATGCCCACGTTCGAATCATGACTTCATCATAATTTCATCATTCATGCTCATCATCGCAATTAGCCTAATGAAACAGAAAAGGGAAGGGAAATGAGAATAATACATGCACAAAATGATTTCACAGTGAATTCTATACAGGAGCTTGAACAGGGACAGGTAAATGAAATGACAAAATCGATTACAATGACAGTTAACGTCATTAACTCTTCCTGTAAGAGTATCTGTAACCGAGGTTAGAGTTTTGGATTCGAACCCCAGCACTAAAACCTGTGTTTGTCACATAACTATTCTCTCAAATCCTATAGATTTTTATTTAACAATGTACTGGATTTTTCTATTATTATTTACGATCATGAAATTAAATCAATTTTCTTCAATATATTATCCCACAAATTAACTCGGTAAACTTGCAGTTTTACGCTTCACAAAAGGTTGAATATGTTGGATCGAAGCTCGTTGTGGTTTAGCAAATAACGTGTGTGGTTGGTATGCGTGTCAAATCACGCATTAATTACGTCATGTTAATTCGGGAACCGTTGAATGCCATACACCGATACTAAATTGAAATGTCAATCAATGATACATTATTTACTGAAACAGAACTTGGAAGTGGCGTACTTGAAGAGCGGTGTCGGACTTCAGCCCCCTCGGAACGTTATCGTTTGTTGAGTGTTTTTAGAATATAATATGTTCATTAGTGATTTTTCAAGACCGCTGTTTTGATTTTAAAGTATAAAACATTATGTCGGGAGTTTATTTTTTTAAATGTGTTATTAAATTGTTTGTTTTTGGTGTTTCGGATCAACGTAAACATTTATTAGTCTTGACTTAATTGTATTAGTTTATGTATTATTGATTTCTAAATAATTAATAGTACGTAAGTTACATCCTTAACAGCCTATAAAATCATGGTTATGGTCGTGACTGTACAAAGAGTCTGACTCGCGACTCGCTTCAACACATTTTTCCTCGAATCATACTTCTAATGCTCGTAACTCCCCTCTCAATGTTCGCTCTCAAACTGACCAATGACCTCTCTGCTCCCAAACATATATGGTCCAAAAAAATATCTCTACCCAATGGTTTATTGAAAGCACATGAGAATGAAAACTAACCTAACTTAACCAATAATTTTGAAGTTTACTAATAGAGAACTACCTATACTTTGTCTTGGGAATCCGTGGAGCAAGACCATATGGTAGTGAAATGGGAGAAAGCGAGTGGGCAGAGCAAAGCAGTGCGCGCTGATGCAAACGGATGGTAGCTGCAGCCGCATTTTCCCCTCCATGCCCTCGCTTCCATGCGTTAATTGGTCTAGTCAGTACTTGTCCAGATTCATGCACACATGCAACAAAACTACTCTGGGGTGTTGAAATAAAATTGTTTAGCAGAAATAAAAAGAAGCACAACCATCTGCAACATTGCCATCAAACATGTACGGAATAAAATTCAATTCAATTCTTGTGTATGTATGATGTAATTCACGTCGATTATATGTGTGGAAGGATGTCAATAATAGGCATTCTTATCTACAATCACCAGTTAATTGATACTTGTTTCTAAAATAAATAATATTGGCGTTCCTATGACATTGAAACAGATTTAAGTTGAAATATATGAAGAAATAAACAAATATTGCAAGTGGGGATATTTTTTTGGACCAAACGTATTTCGATCGAATTTACTGACAATGCCGAATCAGTTACATGTAGTCTCTTCCTTGATTGCAATTGTTTACACCTGTTTACAGCGATGGCGATCAAAAAAGCTCGGCAATGTCTGACAAGACATTCCTTAGATGTTTCTAGATATTTCCTATCTGGAAAAGTCATTTGGAGTTCTTTGTACTTAATATTTGCAATGATTTTATAGACTGTTACGACATCTACGATCGTTCATTGACTCTCCACAAGCCAGTTAATATAACAGCAACCTCCATTAAAACAAATCAAAACAAAAAAAGGACACATTTAACCACCCGCGAAATAGAAGCTTAAATGTGAATGTAAAAGTCTTGTACTTATTGTATTTTAATTATCACTGAATTTCTTCCCTAATAGATTCTAAGGTGATTAACTGACATTTTTCATGTAAGAGGTGAAATCAAAGGCAGACACGAAATACTATAACCTTTGTTCTTCGAAAAGTCGACTGTGAATTGATCATAAATTATGCTGCTTAAAAAAACAAACACCAGACAGTGTTGCCAGTTCATTGAATGTGAATATTATAAAAAATGTAATTCCTACAACTCGAAAAAGAGAACATATTGTATGATATAAAAGGACATTTTAAGAAAATATTTGCAGAACGTTAAATACCTGCACAATATAAGGTCCTACCATATAATTCGTTGCCACAGTGTACAGTATAGAGAATAGTGCAAGTCTTCCAAAAACAGCGCAATTATTACACGCAGTATATAAAATAATGGTCTCCTACGTATACAGATGGTTAACCCTCTCGCCTTTGGCACGAGTGGTCCCGGGTTCGATTCCCTATAGGAGGGCCCATATCGTGAGAACAATTGGGAAGCTACATGAAATTAAGTAGCGGGCTCTGGTCTCGAAAGCCAAAAAATAGCGACGATGGGATTCGGTGTGTTGACCACGCATCACCCAATGAAAAATCAGCTTGTGAGGTCCTGGTCTTGGAGGCCAATTGCGCCATGGATAATACAAGTTTACTAAAAACAAGTAGAATTTTTGAAAGGAATATATAAAATCGGACAAATATTCTAAAAACAAGCATATTCATTTGTTGTGATACAACTAATGATAAATAAGCGTGTGTGTGTGTGTCGTTATTAAAATACTAAAACAACTTTTAATACATTTTAACGGACTCTCGTCATATAAATAATGCTTGTTCTTAGCTGTCTTCGAACATTTCTCTATCTAAACTAAACGAACAGAATTAATACGTATGATGTATTTATTGCCTCGCCATGTTCAAACATAACAAGTTTCGCGGCGTAATCGTAACACTAGAACTTAATGTGTTCGGTTGGGACGAGAGAAAATATTAATAATTTATTATTTTATTTATGCAGCTTCTTCTAAAATAAAATGTCGTAACGGTTCAGTAACTTTACATTTGCTTTATAATTCAGCTCCACCTTACGGTGTGCTTTCGAAAATAATTTCCTATGCGTCGTGCCTTCTTTTCTATAATTTATACACAATGTAGTAAGTGACATAAAATTAATGTCCTACACATTAATGTATAAATTCTGATGTATATTTAGGAAACACACAGTGGTTTGTACTCCAGTATATTTGCTACAGGTTTAATGAGGTGGGCAAATTATATCACTACGATAATAGAGTTATAGAAACACAAGTAGAGTCTATGAAACATATTAGAGTAATTGTTGGTGCAGAAAGTATTAGCATAATTATCTAAATTAGTATCAATGGTTCTTTATTAGCATGTTATTTTAATTGGGCATTATCCAATGTCTAGTGTGTCTACTATTTATGCTTATTATAGCACTACGTTTCGAGATAGCACCTCTTCTCTCGTCTTCAGGAAATTTATTTTTGGCGGGGAGGGGAGGGGTGCTCCTCTGAGTAAATTGGCTAGCGCAATGGATTTGTTGTACAATCACAGATCGTTAAATCAGTTCACCCGAAATCGAGAAAATATGTGCTCTCTCGAAATATAGTGTTAAAATAGACATGAGCGCTAGACAATGGATGATGTTCAATCAATATTACATGCAACAATAAATTGTTCATTTGAAGACGAGAAAAAAAGCTGTTCTCTCGAAAAGTGTTAGATTAAGGGCATAGTACAGGGTCCAGCAACTAAACCTGACTGTTATTAATTACAAATAAAAACAATACTCATGCAACGAAGTCAATTTAATACATGTTGTACCACATCTCAAAGCATTTTAGGAAAATATCATGAGAGGCAGTTTCATGCAGTTTCTTCACAAGGACAGTTCATTTTCTGTATGACTCCTCAATTTATAGACCCGCACTCGTTCTCTGGAGTGTGAAACTTACGATGTCCAGCAGGTGTTCTTGTCATTGCTGATGTCTTCTTGAAGTTCCTTACCCACAGTTAAATGGTATTCCGAGTGGGAATATGCAGATTACGGTGAATGTCGTTAGCTCGAGCAACTCCGTTCAGTGTTGATTTAAACCCCGTCAGATTCAGTTCCCGCGCCTCACAGGTGTGCTATTCAAATAAAACTGCCACTTATGATATTTGCTTAAAATGCTTTTAGATATAGTACAACATGTATTCAACTGACTTCGTTGCATTAAAGAGTTTTGTTTTTATTTATAACTATCTGATTACCCGGCGTTGCCCGGGTATTTATTTATACCAATCTTGTATTAGACAGGAAAATAATGAATTCTAACTATAGTGTAAAGTATAACTAATTTTTAATGACACTAATCTAGGTCATATGTGGTATTTTAATTTTCGCCCCCTCTCAAACCGCCCCCCCCCCCATGCCGATAGGTGATGAACTTGGAGTTGAACCGCATTGGGAGTGTCACAAAAACTATGGATTCCATTCGCAACACAACCTGAATGTTAGACAACCAGAGAAACAATATCGTTGTGCGGATTGCATACAGTCACGGATGTCTGTTTGTGCGGAATTTAATATCGGTGGTTCTCGATTATTTTTAAATATCACCCCTTCCCACCCCACCCCTAATTGTTCCAGGGGTGTCTTACCCCCACAGTATTTATTTCCGGATAGCAAGTGATACGTGTACCAAGTTTGGCTGAAATTGCTACAAGCGTTCGAGACTTATTGCTGAACAAACACACACATCCATCCATTTTTATGTAGATTAAAAACCGTTAGGTTTAAGTAGTTGCCGGATCCTGTATTTGACAAGAGTATATAATATATCTTATTGAAGATATCAACGATGTAGGAAACGTTTGATAGGAAGACCGAGACATGAAACAAATGAAAGAAGATGCTAGAAAGAGAAGACACAAATTACAAGTCTTGGAAGATTTCCATAATCCCACATTAACCTAATTGGCAGACGAGTAACTTGTACTGAAGAAATGACAAGATTACTCACACGCACATTTTATCGCGGTTTTAATAATTATTGTTACCTTTTGCTTGTTACATGACAGTACAAGGAAGAGGTAGCAATAATGTGATATGGTGTGCTCATGTGTAATCTCTTCTCAGTAACTAAGTCCATGGAACAGTCTGTACATTGAGTACAGACGTTCGTCATAAAATTTGTTTCAGAAATACAAACAAAGAAGGGAAATAGCATCTAAAGGCATTGCAAGATACGTTTAGTACTAGATTTGTGTATTACGGAATGTAATTGACTGTTTTAGCCGAGTTAACGCATAGGTTATATTACCCCTTCACCAAATACAAGGACAAGCCTCTAAAGAACAATAGTTATTTCGAGTCAACAATGAAAATAACAATTGTTTTCAGTGCATCGATGTTATGGAGATGAAATCCTTATCAAGAACCACGTAAAATAGAAGATTAGGTATCGTAATACACGAATAGAATGTGTTTCTAAATGACAAGACTCTCAGTGAAATTTTTCAGTGTACATTGTGGAAGAAATATTTAAGTATTGTTCGTGATGGTACGTAAGAAAGAAAAGTAAGTGTGTAAAGGCGTTGTTCACGATAGTGAGTGAAGTAACGAATTACTTGCAAAGCAGTTACAAGTAATGTTTTTGGCGTAATTGTAACTAGTTACTTTCTGATGTGAGAGACTGTAATGCGGTTACTTTTTAAGCTAACCACTAACGGAAATAACATTACTTTTCTGTACATTTCAGCAGTTGTGAATTAAAACATCATTAAGCCTTGTTTCCATGATATGAAAAATTCAGTATGCTGACCAAGGCAGAAATTTAATTTTATTATAAAGCATAAACTAAACGTAACGTTTCAACCTTCAAGCAAGGTCTTCTTTTGTACCTTGTTACATTTGTACTTGGTGCAGAGTCTGAAGAAGACCTTGCTAGAAGGTTGAAACGTTACGTTTAGTTTATGCTTCATAATAAAAATAAATTTCTGCTTTGGTCAGCATACTGAGTTTTTCAGTTGTGAAATGGTAAAACAAATAGAAATTTGTTTTGTTACGAGCACATGCTTTGCACAAGTAATTTTCTCAAGTACGCAGGGGGAGTAGATGGGGCTACAATCGGTCCTGAAATTTTGAGAAGATGAAAATTTTCAAATGGGAGCAGTGAAGAACTCGGGAAAGATCAAAGTGGCAAATGCACCTCCCCCCGCCGCTCTTTTCCACCTAAAAATGGTCCACAACTACAATTTTTGAATTCTGAACAACTTTCGAAACCAAGGTTAAACATGTTATTTACGAAATATTGTATACTCCTATTTAGAACGCACATATGTGATACCCTACATTTACAATTCCACTCCATCCGAAAAAAAAATCTGCGTATGCTAGTATCTCAAGTCAAAGAAATTACTTTGAATAATCATACTATTTTCATATTTAAACATATTAGATTTATTATAATTTAATGGAAATTACTTTTACCCTCAGGTATTGATTTGATTTGTTATTTAGCGTCGTTTTTCTTCCACTTTTGATTAATCGCGACGATAGAATGAGTGATAATATGATGAAAATGATGAATGGACACTCACAACCAACACCCATGCACAGGCTGGGATTCGAAGCGGGACTTCTGGCGTCCTAGACACTGTGTTAACCACTACACCACGGAGGTTGGAGGTAGTCATTAATGAAAGGAGAGGAGTTTACTTGTAGTTTGCTTCAAAAATGATGTGTAAGTTATATCTTATCAGGAATAAAGTTACTTAGTTACTTATAAGTTAGCTACTTTCTGAAGTAACCTATTGTTACTTACCATCCACGTGCAGAAGTAACAGAAGCCCTAGTAAAATGCAGCAAGCGGTCGCCCAGATCATGTCAGCAACGAGGTCAGGTCAGGTCACTCACAACAGTCCCATCCAGAACGTACATCCCCGAAGCGAAGATCAGGGTGGATCAAAAAAAAACTTAGAAACTTCTAGACAGGGGACTCAGTCTTAGATCCCTGACACGTGACCGCCCCTCCGGAGGTCAGGAAGACCCTGCGGGGTCAGCATGACCGCGCGTTGAGACTCCGGCGTACCTCGGCGTCGAGCGTGAGTCAACAGCGTCGCGACGGAGCGTTGAAAAGCTCGACCGTGTTGTAGGGTAATCCGCGAACATGTGTTTCGTCTTTCAGCGTCGCTGGCCGCCCTCCCTCACCCGCTCTCGGCACGCTAGATCAATGGAAACTCTGGTACAGCGGCGCACAGGTGAAACCACATCCCCCGATTGGTCAGGGAGGTTGCGGGGGGCGGGGAAAGAGGATAAAGAGTTTTCGGTGATGTGTCCAAAGAACGGGGAAGAAAGGTGCTTTGACGGACGGTTTGAGATGAGCGAAGCCGAGACGAAAAGTGGGGGGAAAAAATTTGCGAGAAGTTCATGCGAGTGGGGAAAAACTTTGGGTAAAGTTTTGAAAACCGAGAGCGCGCCGAAGTTTCGCGACGCGATGTGCGGAAACATGTTTTGGCTTAATCGAGATACCAACCCTTGGTCGTGGATGTCGACAGATACTACAGTGGGGCAGGGTTCGAAACACTTGGGGGCACATGGGCCGGATATGCCCTACCAACAATCTTGACCCGAAAAATTATCCCAACCAAAAATTTTCCTCGAGAGTTTTTGTTATAACAACAAAGATAAGCATTAGTTTTGACATCAAATATAATTGACTAAGGATTATTTCGAAAACATGCACAGGAACAAAGAATAATTGAGTTGGTGTTTTAAGTCTATTTTATGCGCAGATAGGCTAATCGGGATTGGACCTACTGTTTAAAGTGGGATTCGAACCACTATGTGCCTTCACCGGGTATCGAACCTGGGAACGAACGATAATATCTGTTTCTATGTATGTTTGTTACTGTTCCGTGTTCTCTCTCTCATATTCTCATTTTCAACACACAATTAACAGATCTACACCAGTAGTAATATATGCATAATGAAATACAATTATAAGTAGGAAATGCCATTGATTTATATTAATAGATAGCAAAAACTAACAGAAACTTATATATAATAAATCATTTGAAATATTTTGTAGTTTATTGCAATTTTTAAACAATTAGTAAAGGAATTTGTTTGCTATTTCATAAATATCTGATGTACTATATAAAAGTAACAAATGAATTGTTTTATATATATATATGTATATATATATACACTCGTATTTTATAATATACATATATTTAGCAATTACTCTAACATTTACATGTAATTTCATAATAAATATGCGTATTATACAGGGTGTCATTTTAATGGCGCCCACGAACCACGGAAACGTATAGAGGACATTGTAACCGATCTTGACGCACCCCTTATAAAAGTTGACCCGCCCTCGCTGGGGAAAAAGGGCGGCAAGAGACGTTAACGTCTTTTCTGGGGAACGGTTGATGTGCGTTACAGGGAAGACAGTCCGAGTCAAGCATTGATACGGTTAGGATCCGTGTTACGGTGGTTATTGGTTTTGCGGGCTGTGAGAAACTGTAAGTGAACTAACGGTCATGATCTCTGCCGGAAAGAGAGATAGTGACTAAAGGACGAACTGTGAGTGAACTATCGGCCTGTGCAGTATCTCTACCAGAACCTGAGAAAAGGTTACTAAAGAAGAGAGGCTACATGTTTATTATGAACCAACGGCAGGAGGATTAGAAGATTGAAGACGTACTACTCAGTATCAGCAAGATTTGTGCTTTCCCCCCCAACTCCCCCTTAGTGTTCAACGTTAGTGTTTTTCAGCGTATTTATAGCCAAGTGAATTGAATACCTAAGTAGTTACATCGAAGACGTAAGTACTCTGTGAAATAACCTCTAAGAAATAAGTTTGGTCTAATATCTCAACAAATTCACACCGGAAGCTGACTAATCTGTGTATTCCAGAATCGTTTGTAAACCACAGACGTCAGGTACCTGGGCCTTAAATAAATATTCCTAATACTGTATTTTGTGGTGTATAAATACTTAGATACTTAAATATAAAAATTCACTGCTGGTCTCATTTTGTGTTATTGACATTTTTCGACGGCAGAATAAAAAGTTGTACTGGTAAAAGCAAAAGGGAAGAAAAAACGTTATAACATCAAAACAAACAACTCAGTTACATTTTTCTCGCTGGTGCGTCGATTCGACGCTACAGCCGTTCAAAAAAGACCGTTTTGCCGCCTGGATGCTTGCAACCACACACAACATTTGATTGCATTTGTGACGTCATATCCCGTCGTGAAGCGATGCGTTCCAGGGTTGCCAGGAACACTCATATTCTGTGAAAAATGACATAGCTACAATCAGCCACATTATGTACTGTAAAAGAATACGAGAAAACACGTTCTGTAACCTAACAGGAAGTAAACAAACGATACGAAAAATGGCAGAAAGAAAATAGAATTCAAGTGGAAGTGGTCATATCGAATTTTGTCTCAGCTTACATGTCAAATATTTGCAAATCTGAAGTAAGTCTTGAAGCTTTTCTGGCGAAGAACGATGAAAAGATTCTCTCGGGCTGTCGACCAGAGAATATTTTCATTTCATTTGCAAATCTAGTTACCAAGTTGGTATCTACAATTTAGTCTATCCACTTCGTCCTTCTGATACTAGTTGTCTGTGACACACTGAACAGATGACAAAATAGAAATGAAAGAACTCAAAATTCCAAAAGTAAGCAACACATAATATAATGTATACCTATTCAGGGCATTATAAGGCAAGAGACAAAAATGGTTGAAAAAACAGGGATATTAGTAGTAGTGATACAAGCTATCCGACAACTGTGTTTATGTATGCACCGAATACACATGTGATAGTTTGCAACTGTGAACAGGGCAGTATATTCGCTACTGATTCATCATTAGATTGTTACTGTGGTTGTACGTGTTTTAGCCGTAATGTAACAACGTGAACCTCGAATACTAACGTTATTAGCACAAAAGTACCACAAGGCATCTGGAGACAAACCTGTAGATATCAACCTTGCAACGAGATTTGCAAATTTTTGGCATGTAGCTGGGAAGGAATCCAATCCCTCTACTATTTGAAAAAAGTGAAATTTTAAAAAAATTGGGTGTCATAGGGGAAATTATCTAAATCTTAGAATTTTTATACAATAAAATTGAAATTTAAGCTCTTGCGTAAAACAAATTTTCAGTTTTTTACACTTAGAAAATCAGCTAAAATCATGATTTTCAGTTAAATTACACTAAGAGAGCTCACTATAAAATTGTTAGATTTTGTGAGAGTGGCCGCTCGACCCCCGTTTCTAACTACTATCCACTAATAAATCTACATCATCTGCATATGCTAACAACTGAGTCATACCATTTAATTTTAGTCCTTCGTTAGTTTCTTTTACCTTCCTAACAGCATATTCTAAGGCAAAATTAAAGAGCAATGGAGATTATGCATCTCCTTGTTTTAACCCATCATGAATTGTAAATTTGTCAGACACATTAATACCCACACGAATTTTACTTTCTGTTTCACTGGTGCATACTTTTATCATACTAACAAGCTTCTTAGGTATTCCAAACTCTACTAATATATTATATAATTTATCTCTTTTGACCGAATCATATGCTTTTTTGAAATCAATGAATTAGTTAGCTGATGGACATTTTGATTATATTCCCACTTTTTCTCAAGTGTCTGTCTGATGTGAAAAATTTGATCTGTAGTTGATCTGTTACGTTTAAATCCACATTAATAATCACCTATAATTTCATTAGCATATGGGATTAGTCTTGTTAAAATAATGTTAGATAATATTTTATATGTTGTTGAGAGTAGAGAAATTCCACGGTAATTATTGCAGTTCATTTTATCTCCTTTTTTAAATACAGGAACAATTATGGATTGTTTCCACTGTTGAGGGATTTCTTCTTTATTCCATATTAAATAAATTAATTTATGAATTTCACATATTAACAAATTTCCACCATATTTAATTAACTCAGTTGGTATTAAATCAATGCCAGGTGCTTTGTTATTCTTTAGCCTTTTAATAGCATCTTTAACTTCAGTCAAGTAGGTTCTGGAACTAAAGGTTCTGCTGTGTGCACTTCATTTACTTCTGATTTATCTCCTACATGGACATTTAAAAGGTCATTAAAGTAGTTCTTCCATCTATTTAGAATTTCGCTTGGGTCAGCTAGGAAATCACCGTCTTTATCTTTTATCAAGTTTACTTTAGGTTGCCACCCCTTTCTAAAATCATTTACACCTTTATATAAATCTCTGATATTTTTGTTTTTGCTGTTTGTTTCAATTTCGAAAATTTTGCTTTTCAAGTAATCTCTTTTTTTACTTCTAAACGTGCGGTTCACTTCTCGCTTTATTCTATTATAATTGCTTAAATTTGTATCATCAGTTATATTTAACCACCTAAGTCTAGCCTGATTCCTTATTTCTATTAGATTATGACATTCATTATCAAACCATGGCTTACTTTTTCTTGGTTTATGGTATCCTATACTTTCTTTAGCTGCTGATTCTATTGCATTACGTATGTGCTCCCAATTCTTATTTACGTCTGTTTCATTTATATTTTCATCATCATTTAAATCCTGCAAAACATCAAATCTATTTGACAATTTAATTTGGTAATCTTTCTTAATTCTTTCATCAGCAAATTTTCCTGTATTAAATTTTAGAACTTTTAGATTTTGTTGCTTATGATTTATCACTGCGAGTCTTTCTCTTATTTTAGCAATTACTAAATAATGGTCACTGGCACAGTCAGCACCTGTATGTGTACGAACGTCAATTATACAAGTATGCCTTCTCTTATCAATGAGAATATGATCTATCTGATTATGAGTTTTACCATCTGGAGAAGACCAGGTATATTTATGAATATCTTTATGTTTAAAAGTGGTACTTTTCACAATTAAATTCTTTGAGGTTGCAAAAGTAATCAATCTTATACCATTATCATTACTTAATTCATGAAGACTTTCTTTATCAATCGTGGTTTCAAATGTATCTTCTTTGCCAATCTGTGCATTACAGTCACCTAACAGAATTTTCATATCATACTGAGAAAATTTATCAAAGACCTGTTCTAACATTGCATAAAAATCATCTTTAGTATTATCATCTTTATCTTCCGTTGGTGCATGTATGTTTATTAAAATAATTTTACACCACCTACCCTGTAAAACTGCATATGATATCCTATCATTAATAAATTCTACTGTTTCAAGAGTCGAGATAATTCTATTATTTATGAAAAAGGCTGTTCCAAAATTATAATTTTCAGTACCACCATAGAAAAAAAGTATAATTTTTAGTTTTACAATTCCCTTCTCCTGGCCACCTAACTTCCTGGACAGCTACGACATCTAATTTATACTTAACTATCTCATTAACTGTACACTGAAATGTCCCAGACCGGTAAAGGCTCAGAACATTCCAGGTGCCTAATTTAATATCCTTATTCCTAATGTAGATCTTATCCTTATTCCAGGGACCTCCCAAAGTAGTCCCCACCCGGAGATCCGAACGGGGGACTATTTTACCTCCGGAATATTTTACCTTGGGAAATCCATGGCCTTATATTGCTGTTTCTTGACATGTCTTTTTACAGTGCAGAGTTGTCAGCTCTACGCCTAACCCCCAATATGAATGGAGGACCGCACCTGTCGTTGGTCAGCGGATCCCTCGGATCTTGGGAAACACAGGTTCGATTATCGGGATGACTAATGTCAGGTTTGAATTTTCCCGACAACGTTCCTAATTTTCAAACATGTCAAGGTTAACATGTAAGAAGCACAGACATCGGAATGTATAGTCTTGAAATCAGATCAAAAATATTCAATGACAGACGGTCTGTTGAATTGAAACTGGTCAATACATGTATATAGTGGCTGGGGGAATGGGAGGCAGTTGCTCCCACTTTTTGCCTTGTCTACCAAGAGGAAGTAAACTGTTCTTGCCCCCTTCCCCAGTTTTGGCACCCAATCGCCACTACTGTACGTGTACACGTATAAAATAAAAATAGCGTCCGTAGATAAGTGGTTTACCGCAGAAGTGAATGGTTGCGAAGTCACGTGTCCTAGATTCGAGTCATAGCTATAGCAACTCATTATTGATCCCCATCGTCGCTATTAACCAAGAATGTAGAAAAGCGACGTAAAAGTACTAAAGACAATGCAAACAAAAGTCAAGTATTAAATCGGTGTTATAAATAACACGTAGCTTCATTTTCCCGAGAAGTAGGCTGATGTCCAGGCTAAGACTCGAACCTGGAAACTTCGATGGTGAAATCCTGAGTCCTTCTCTGAAGCGGCTTGAGTTAATTTAATATTGAGGACACCAACGTGAACCATTCGTTACAACTAGCTTAGAAATCCGACTGAGATCAACATCTCCAATAGAAACACTCGTTTTACACAGATTTCGTATTATGCCATCAAACCACTTCTGTTCTCGACCGTACAGTGTCATTTCATATGTTCGTGATCTGCCAGTTCTACACCAGTGATCCAGTTATACTAACAATGGCGGCAAGACCTAATTTCCCTCTAATCTCTTTAGCGATATAATTCGTGGTGACAATTCGAAAATAGTTCAAAGGTGAGAGGAAGATACGAATGATTGATCAATTCCGGAAAGATAAATATGGCAATGTACCCAGGAAAGGCGCTATTAAAAGGAATAGCCGATGATTCTTGGACCTTATTCATAATCAAGAGACGATAGCCCACACTACATGACACAAAGGAAAGGCCATTGAAAGGAAGGTCGGCGGAGAGGGGAATAACAATTCAGGTCACGTGATTCCTGCCTGTTTTGCGTGACTACCTCACCGCAAAGATTCAATTGCTGTTCCCCTACTATCCTACCTTCCTACCTTTTCCCACCTACCCTCCCTTCCCTGATCCACCTTCCAGAGTTCATGAATATTGCAATGTTTGCCGACTGCATGCGCGCCTTAGTTCATTTCAGTTATGCATTTAGCGAAAATTTCTCGCTCTAGCCTGTCGTAAGTCGGAAGGGTTCATTCAAAATGTTTTCCACTTTAGCAGTCTGTTTGTCTGCCTTCTCCGTTTTAATTTCATCAAGGCTAACAAGTTTATTGCACTGGTAATGACGAGAGACATCTATCGAGGTTAACTGAAGTCAAGGTAAAGGAACCTAGGAGACAAGTGTGTCTGGGTCGATTTAATGTCATGCACCTTTCTTAGGGTCTGTACACAGAGGATATAGTTTTGTAGTATAGCAATACCTACTGTAGTGTGACTACTGCAAATTCATTGTTCGTATGTATATTGTATACAGATGTCTCCGAAAACAAGAATTTTCTGTCTTATGTATGCAACCATACGACACACATTCATGGTTGCCTCCAAAATTTAAAATGATAAAGGAAGGCCTATTAAAAGCTTAATTGGATTGGTTTCTAAACCCCACTCTCCCAATAAAATCGTATATATTTCTTTCTTTGGGCAGTGGTTTTCTAACGTCCGCCCAAAATCTCTCTTACTGTCTCAGCGAAGCCCTAACTTCGCAACAGGCTAACGTTTTCAAAACAGACGTAAAGTATACGTACTAAGAGAACCGTAGGCATTGTCCAAAATGGATGTGACAAAACACACAGGTGAGTTTGTATTAATCAACCAGAAGTGGACATAAAAAAGGAAAGAAAATAAATGCTCGTAAAAAAAAAAAAAACTGCCCTACTCATAGTTCCAGACCTGATGTCACAAAATGCACAAGCGGGCTCGAAGCGATCGTCAAGAAACGGACTTCACAAAAAGCCAAAAAGAGGATTTAAACAGGCTGGTAGCCATCGTCATGAAACACCTTAACTGGCCAACGTCCCCAAACGGACATCACAAACCGCCTGAATTGACTCCTATCCATCGTCCCAAAACAGACTTAAGAAAACGCCTAAACTGGCTCTCAGCCATCGTTTCACAACGGACGTCACATAACGCCTGAATTGACTCCTATCCATCGTTCCAAAACAGACGTAACAAGGCGCCTGAATTGACTCCTAGCCATTATCCAGAAACAGACGTAAGAAAACTTATAAACTGGTTCCTAGCCATCGTTTCACAACGGATGTCATATAGCGCCTGAATTGACTCCTATCCATCGTTCCAAAACAGACGTAAGAAAACGTCTAAATTCACTCTTAGACATCGTCCCCAAACGGTCGTCACAGAACGCCTGAATTGATTCCTATAACTTGACAAGTTTAAAAACAAGACGCTGCAAATATCTGTTGCGCAGCTCACACCACACCTCCCCACTCCATTCTCCGCAGCGACTTGGTTCGCAGTGTTGCAACCTGGAGGAAGCGGAATGGTCTGAGGGTTTTCAACGAAATTTGTAATCGCTTTTTACTGGGCTATTTTCTACCTGTCGGAGTACAGAACTTCAGCTCACCATTCGACAACGACTCTTTTCCTTCTTTTAAAACTTGAACTCCCCGATGGCGCAGTGGTAGCGTCGTCGCCTTGTAATCAAAGGATCTTGGCTTCGATTCCCGGTCCAGTTCCGCCTTACTGTGCATAAAGTGAACTTAAAACAACAAATCAATCCAATCCAATTCTTTTAAAACTTGAGAAACCATCCATTTAGATACTCCCGTGGCGGCGCTTGTGGACTCGACAACATTATACTGAAGTTTATGTAACTCCTCCTGATTTCGCAAATATGTTGCAACATTGTAAACAATTTCTCTGGTCTGTCCTCTAAGGGGCTTCTCAGAGCAGATTGTGGATTTCGTTGGACCCGGCATGATTTGATTTTTGAATTTCAAAAATATGCAGCCAAGAGTAAAGAGCAAGAACATTTCAATCCTTTAAAAAATAACACAGGCAAGCGTGTTATCAGATTGCCTTCTCGTAGTGATTGCTGTACGATAAACGAAATAACCCCCAACCCATAAATAAAAACAAGCCTCTGCTCGATGTCGCATTCAGAAAATTAAGTCATTCGCCCACAAGTTTTTTTTTCGATATAAACGTTAACGCGCATCCGTAATACTACAGTTTACGATCCGCGCACCGAACGCATGTTCAAAAACCGGTTTAAATCAAATAAATCACTGATAAACTGATATGAGCCTGCACCGACAATCTACAAAGTAAAAATAGGTTGTAATATGTGTTTTAGCTTAATTTTGCTGAGTTGGCACCGATCGTAGTCTCAAGGCCAGACCAGTACGTAGAAGAGTGGTGGGGAGGATGACGTAATAGGAAGTGCTCCGCAGCGATCTGCGCATATCGGGACTTAACTTGTCAGGCTATAGCCATAGTCCCGAAACAGACGTAACAAAACGCCATCTCCCCAAACGGACGTCACAAAATCAACGAATCAATTAGTTCTTACTCTCCCAGATGATAATAAACACATCGTCTTCTGGTATTCAGCGTAATGCTCTGTGATTCCAGGTTCCAATCCTGATCAAGAACCCACATTTTTATAGTCATCATTCATACTCATCGTTGCGAATAAGCCAAGAGGTAAAAGAGCAACGTCAAATAACGAAACTAGAAAATCCAAGGAGAGAAATGGACATTAAAGAATCACCACTGACCTGTTTTTCCTTTCCGTGACAGGAAAAAGAACACATACCTTGATGTCTTATTTCCGTCAGTTCTAAACGCTATCAAGGGTGGTGAAGACTTATTTAATATCGTGAACTTTCTGAGCCTGGAGAGTTAAAGAGGGATCTCACTACCCCAACCCCTTCGCTTTCTTCTATCCATATCGATTGAGCCCCGAACCACCCCTTAAGCCGGTCTTCGAGATGTGGATCCTGACAAATGTGTCTTTCCTCTGTTTTATAGGATGACAAATGTCCCCGGTGGATGGACCGGGAACGGGGAGGAGTGAGAGTAATGAAGAAGTTACAGAGCAGATAGGATCTCTTTTCATCTTCCGTTGGTATCTCCTTTTAACACCTGCTTCTTGCACCTAATTCTTTTGTCTGGTACAAATGGTCGAACATCTCGAAACTCCGCCTTGCACAGTAGGGCAAAAGTACCTCATCTGACCGGTTTGGTTTTGATTTTAGTGCCCTTAATAATGTATATGTCCTGTCTAAGTTACCTCTGGAGCTCGCCTGCTCCACGGTTACTGAGACAGAGTGTGAGTTTGATTGTTGTTTATTAAGACCAAGACCCTGTCACGGCTACAGGTGGCAGCACTGGAAACATAAATCGCAGCTTGAATGCTGATAAATCCGGATGAAAGGATGGATCTTTGTTTGGTTTCAGTTTCGTTCTATCTCCAATTGGGACTGGACCTACAGTTTAAAGTAGGATACGAACTAATATGTGCTTCCACCGAGTATCGAACCCGGGATCCCTTTATTACATGGCGACATGTTCCACGTATCTACGCGTAGCATGATGTTTTTTTTTATTTGTCTCTGAAAGCAACTAGATTATCGACTACTGAAATGACCCTCTGTATTACAGTTAATAATAGTTAATATTAAAATAGTTACATAACCATGAAATAATAAAAATACATTGGATACGAGTCTCCTGGAATTTTCTTCTCCTTTCAAATCTAAACAGACAAAAATCGTGAATGGTAATCAACGCGCCCATTTGAGATAAAATGTTTACACACTTTATACCGTTAGGGTAATGAAGTAAAATATAAACGTATGTACTAAAAAAAGAATGACAAAAAAAAAGTTAACCAGAATATGTGTAAAGATCTTGTGCAGAACTACTGAATCCAAAAGACACGGCAAATAAACGAACAAATAAAGAAGTAAAAGTTACAATCACAAGGCACACAAAAATGAAGGCAACATAGATGCCATAATACTCTGTTAAACCACCTCGCTGAACAACATATCTCCACGTAGATGGAAAGTTTATATGAATGCTATAAGCTATAATATGTACTATTAAAATAATTAACAATTTAGTTCATACTGAAAAGGAAAAACTGAATGAAACAGCTATATAAAAAAAAATAATAACAACCAACGAACTGAAACGGCCAATTGTCATTTCTGACATGGCGGAACAGGGAGGTTCCAGATTTTCACGAACCGGAATGCCGTTCCGGTCCACTTTGGTTCATCCCGATCCATAGAGATATACAAGTTATAATTTGCTACAAGAGAGAATGCCTTTTCCAGGATTAGAACGCAGGACTCTGGCTTTCAACTCCGCTCACTAACACCATGCCTTGTTTCTCAGCGGAAATGCATGTTTAAACTGTTTGTAGGAAACATAAAACGTTTTTCTGAACTGGAGACATTGAGGCAAAGTGGAAAATTCTAGCCATCATGCAGTGCCGTGGTACGTAAGATACCTGAGTAGCAAATTACACCAATTACCACGAAGCTGCTAAAAAAAGTTAATGTACTTGGTTCAAATTTCAGGTTTCAACTTGCATAACATTGATCCAGTTTCTCAGAATCACCCACCAGGCCAAAAGTATACAGCGACACCATGATTCAGTATGTGCTCAACAATGGCAGTAGGGTGGAGGTGGTGTTATTGTTGACTTGCTGTTGTAAGCACTCTGCACGCAAAGATAGGTTAATTGAGGTACTAATACAGGGTGATTCTTATTAAACCGGCCCGACAAAATGAGATGTAATATGAAATATAAGTACCATACATATATCAATGTAATTTATGCATGACGTGCCTTGGATAGTGTGCCGTTGATTGTGATCAGAGCATGTGTTGAAAGTGTCGCCTCCAACTGCCTTTGCATATTCGCCGTGACTGGCGACAGTGTTTCTCCGGTGGTGTTCCTGATATCAACCGAAATGTTGTTATTTAAAGCTTGTAACGGGTTTGTTTGCATGCACCCTGTTCTTCTGTAAACCCCACAGGAAAAAAAATCCAAGCTGGTTAGGTCGGGGGATGTTGAGGGCCTGACGCCTGGACACTGCAAACATGTTCTTACGTGCACCACTATGTGTTCTTTAACCTTGCAACATAAGTACTGCCATCTGTCAGATCATCTGCACAACATTCGACTCAGCATGACGAGCGGCTAGGGACAGCATTAGCACCTTGGGAAATACATGCTAACAGCACCAAACCTGGCCTGCCTAATCTATCCACGGAGGCATATAATTGCACAAATAAGCATGCAAATAGGTTTGGCTAGTTATATTTTGTATGTTTAATATATTATATGCCTACTTGGATAGGTAAGGAAGGCCAAGTTTGGTACTGTTAGCACGTACAGTGTGCGCCAAAATATACAGTACTGAAATGAAAAGATTAACAAAAGTATAAGACAAGTTACAATATAGTGACTGGTCTATATGCAACCCAAATAACAATCGTGCCTTTTGGGTTGCATAACTGTCAGGAAACCTAAGGTTAGGTTAAGTTAGGGCATGTGGAGTGGACAATTGTCATTTGGGTTGCATATAGACCAGTCACCTTTTTCAAACTCGGTCCACCTTAACGACCGCTTCCGTATGAGCGGAAATAATGCTCAACTATGAATACTTTTTCCTCCGTCGAGAGACCCATTTCCAACAACAACTGCACAACACAACTTCCTTTTCACTACTGCGAACACGTGTAGCTGGAGCTATGCCCCGTCGACAAACGCAACCACGTGTTCGAGATGCGCGAGTTTCAGTACTGTATATTTTGGCGCATACCGTATTTCCCAAGGTGCTAATGCTGTCCCTAGCCGCTAGTCTCAGCATGGCCCACCGATTATAATGTCGTAATTGTGAGCGGTTATGTGCATCACCTGCCGGCTCTATAAGAATAACCTTGCAGAAGAGAAAGTAAGTATGATGCAAGAAAAACAGAATGAAAGTTCGTGACAGCATTAAAATGATTTGATTGTTGGATTGCGGTTAATGAACGATAGTTTAACTAAACAGAGACTACCCGACACTGGTCTTTCACTCTGAACATATCTGTTTCCACTGGGTGTAGAGATCGAGATCGCTTCATTAGAATAAGTACCCCTGGCGTACACATTGGGAGAGCTGATGGGGCTAGAGGCCCTCAAGAATTTTTTCAAATGAAATCAGTGAAGAACTAGGGAAGGGGTTACTGCTAAACATACAGTACATTCCCCTTGAAATGACACCCGTTTATCATTTTTGTATTTGAACAACGAAAGCTTAAAACGATAAATTACGAAATATCTTATAGAACCTAAGAACGCAGGTATACAATATCCACCTTTATAATTTCACTGTAATGTAATAAACCTATTACATTATTTATTTATTATTGTTGTTATTTTAGCGAACATTTATGGTGCTGCGGGGGGGGGGGGGCATGACAAGAAGGTGGTGTGCGAGCCCTCGCACTCTCTTCCCCTTTGGTGTAGTCTAGGAGACTAAGAAGCATTTGTACCTAATATATAATACTATATAAATAACAAGAGTGTATTTCAATGATTTTAACATTTGATGTGTAAATATAGGGATTAATGATTACAAGATAAGAAGTTACACTTTGACTATTTCTTCGAATACTTGCACGTTACAGCCCTGTAATCAAGCGGTCCCGGGTTCCATACCCGGTGGAGCCCCATAGTGGTTCAGATTTAAACTGTAGGTTCAGTCCCGATTAGCCTCTCTGTGCATCAAATAGACTTTACAAACAACAAGTACTCCAAGACTTGAAAAAGGCACATTATTTTATTTACATTCAACTTCGTCTGCATCTGTTTAGAAATATGAAAGGGATTGTAACATGCCTAAGTTTTCTAAATTCTTAAATTGGAGCGGGTTTCTACATATTAAAGTATTCTCTTTTTTATCTAAGCCACGAGAAATTCTGATGGGCCAATGCCCCCCCCCCATCCGCCGGTCCACCTTTGAGTGATATCCCTGCCTGCATTACGTACAGGTATGTTCTATTTCTTTTAGACGGGTGTTCTCATACTTACGAACCACCCTGCAGTTCTGGCAAAATAAATGCCACCTCTGCTGAAGATTATCATCAAAGTGAACATTACGTTGATTTTAGGGATTGTTGAAGTAACTGATAATCAAATATAGAACTGCTCTGGCAAAGCACAAGGTCACATATGCTAGCAATAAAACTGGGTTATGGAGTTAGGAACGATTGCATGATGAAATAATCTCAGAAGATAAGTTCCCTTAGTACAACAGAAATAACCCGTTTTGTTGCAGGAATGAGTGCGTCAACACATGGCTGAAATCTCATCAAATGTATGACAAAGCTGACTTACATCTATGACTGACATTATCTCTCTCTCTTTTTTTTCTGTGTGTGTGTGTGTGGGTGTGTGTGTGGGTGTGTGTGTGTGATTGTGTGTGTGTGTGTGAGTGAGAGTGTGTGTGTGGGTGGGAGGGGTGTCACAAGCGTAGACATTGAACTTTGTTCCGATAGATTCAAGGGCAGACGAAATATTTTAAGCAGGACTCTGCTTCAGTTTTACAAAGATCACTCTTGCTTCCTTTAAGTTATCTTTATCTTTTTCCTTCTTTTTTTATATTTATTGCTTTGTTTTATCTTTCTTCCTTTTTGTCTTCTCTCTCTTTGTCTTTCAAACGTCCTCTTTTTTATCTATTTATTGCTCGGCTTTTTCGCTCTTTTTCCTCTGTTTTCTGTTATTTTATTCCTTTATTTCCTTCTCTATTTTCTTGTTCCTCTAGCCCTTTCATTATATCTGTCTTGTCCTCTCGCTTCTCTCTTTTCATCTTTCTTTCTCACTCTTTTGCTTCGTCTATCTTATATGTTTTCAGTTATTTCTTTCTCTCTTTCTCTTTTCATTTTCCTCTATCTTCTTCAACATTTCGAAGCATAGCTTCCTTGGTGATTCCATGAAAATCCTTTCGCCTTGGCATCCAGAGAAGACACATAGTTGGAAAAGGGGTTGCCAAAATTTAGCTTTAAAGCACGTTACAAATTTTCAAGTTAAAAATCAAAGTCTCGTAACGTTAAGATTGATAACATTACATGCACTGCAAGAAATAACTATATTACAGTAGCTACTTACTTTTTGAAAGTATCTGGTTACTCCGTCATAAGTAACTAGTTACTTCAAAACACTGACATACGTGTGCGCGTTCTAAATTTAGCATGCAACAAAACAATATTTTTTGTCTTAAGCGAATCCTTTCACCTTAGCATCCAGGGAAGACACATGGTTGGAAGAACTGAATGTGAGCGCGTACGTACGTGTGCGTTTTAGAAATTGTTCCAAGCAGTGCTGAAATACAGTAAAACCTCGTTAATCTGGATCCCGATAAGCCGGACGTCGCTAGAAGTCAACAAGAGAATTTCCCAAAGAAAAGGCAGTCAACCACTGATGAAATTCTGTTTCCCACAGACTTTGTACTGTACCGTATAGTGTATATAGGCCTATGCCCTTTAAATACACCATAATAAACGTGTTTTGTTGCTATAAATGGAGTTTCAATTCACTTTCAAATGTTCTTTTAGGTTATTTCAGTTAATCCGGACTTTCGTTAAACCGGTCAACTTATCCCCCCATTAGTTCGGATTAACGAGGTTTTACTGTAATACTAAGCGCCTAACACATACACACACCGCGTTTCCAAACAAGTGTTTTCTCTGGATGCTAAGGTTATGGCATATTCGTAGAATCGCTAAGACAAGGAACCTAGGATTTGATGCATGCTAACTTTACAAAACCCACACTATATATACAGTTCTGCTCTGAGCCCACCCCGCTTGTAGAGTACAGCTCTATAAAATGATGCCTGTATTGCCACAAGGTAACAATTACAAGCTTGTAGAGGCGGAATGTTGCCCCACGCAACTCCGTCCCTGTTGCCGCGGGCAAAGAGTGTGTTACACCATCAAGGAAACCAAGAGTTGAACATAATTTATTAGCAGTCAGAAGTGTGGCACCTGAGGGGTCGTGAAACATTGATCGCAAATCCACTTGACCTTTTTGCATCGGTTGGTGCATTATTCAAAATCCTCATCGCAGACAATCACGGAGGGCTTAAGGAAGTATTCCTTGTGCTCGGGGGTCGGGGGTGGAAAAGGGGAGGAGGGGGCGAGCTTTAAAAGCTTGATATGTGAAAAACGATCGATTTGAGTACCACGAAGACAAATCATTTTCCCGGAACGTGACAGCCAAATTGAGGTTTCCGTGTATTTTCAATTACTTCTTTTTTTCCGGTGAATTGGCGGGTAACGGTAGTCAAATGTTCTTGATTTGACATATACACACAGTGAGTGTCTGTAAGTGTTTGTTGACGCTGAAAACCCTGCAGAAAAAATAGGTATTTTTACGGGATGTGATGATATCAATGCGATTCAAATTTCATGAACCAAATAATGTATACTCTGTCCCGAGAATCTACGTAGTAAGCGAATGAAATCTCTGCGCAAGTACTGTCTGGCTGTCTTAGCCGAGACCATGGACGGAAGTGCGCATGCGCCAACCGGACGCGTTCAGTGGCTAAATAGGGGTGACGGAGCTTTGGACAGGAAGTGGGTTCCTTGAAAATCGTCTGCTGTAGAAACAGCAATGAAGTTTCAACGTAGTAACATCGTCGCCAAAATGCATACAGAGATGTTTACGAATTATGTAAGGGTTAGGTAAGCCAGTCATATACTATATCAGCAAACAGAACACATCAGGAAAGTATTCATATCGTCAAATTAGTAGATAAAGTTGTTTGTAAACCAGTAGATTTATTTTAGATTATTCAATTAAATTGATCTTCTTAGTAAATATTATAATTAGCACAGATGTACACATCATTAATCAGGATAGTGTTATAAATTATTATTAGTATTATAAATATAAATGTAGTAACTGAATGGCTTGTGACATTTTCTAGCATAACGAGGGTGTTCTGTAGAATGTGCAACAGGGGCCAAAACGTCCTAATTTTCCTCATTCCACTTCGAAACGGTTTGTTGCCAAATGTAAGAGTCATCACAAGCACAACACAGAAAGCGGTAACAAACACAACAAGAAAACCCACACAAGCGAAATACCACAGGGGAGTTCGGCGAGTGCTTCTCCCTGCTTCCCCTCTCGCGTTTGGAATCGTCCTTTCCAGGTAGTTTTATCTTCCTTGGCCGGACTGTAGTGACTTGGGACGGCTTGACCAATGAATACGTGCAAGGGAGCGAGATCGCGTGGAGCTACTAGCCTTTTGCAGCAGCACGCACCGCTCACTCGTTTTCTCCCCTTGTCTACCATTGTGTGCGGCCTTGCTTCACAGATTCCAGGAATAGAATATAGAGCGGATTGTTTAATACTACACCCTATTTCGGGAATCTCTGGCGCAAGTGAGCGAAAATTACTCCTCTGAGAAAGTAGTGACTTCACAGGCCTCGATAAATGAACACGTGAGAGGGAGAGGGAGTGTATGAATGGGAAAACGCGGCCACAGCTACCAGCCGTTTAGAGCAGAACGCACCGGCAACTCGATTTCTCCCCTTCTCTACCGTTATGCGTGGCTTTGCTCCACAGAATCCTGAAACAGAGTGTGGAAACAGTGACGGAGCAAGAGGGGACAGGGGGTGGCCACCCACAACTCAACTACACCAACCCCCTCCTTACAGACCCCTCAAATAATTTGAATTGTTTTATTTTACTTCCCTTTTCTGCCACGTTTCGCCTGACAAAAATATAGAGTGATCAGGTAAAATTGATTTAAGGCAGCGTTCGAAGCGGGGATAATGGGAAGATACTGTCTGAAACCTACGAATTTAGGAGTGTGAAACTACGCGTAGATTCCAATACATCACTTGTACTGTAATAAACATTCTTATCTGAATCTTTGCAAATTATCAATTTCAATTTTCGCATTGTCGGAATCAAACTTTCGTAAATCATGTGCCCTTTTCGTGTAGATCTTTTTCCCTTTTCGGTCATTATGTAGTTATAGGTATTTTACCTACGTCACAAACTGTTGAATTGTGGCTTCGAGCAGCCATGATTGGGGCCAGTTCTTGTAAGCATACGGAATTCAAGCTGGCGAGCGGTAGATACTAACGCAGACATTCGTGATTTAAAACAAACGTGCACTTGGTATAGATGTAACGAACGCTACGTGGTATTTTTTTTCTTACAAACGACAAATAAAATTGGCCACAAACATGGCGACTGTGCGCATCCTGACGTCACAAGAAACTCACCTATACTATTAGAAGATTACAGGTTGGAATTCTGGCACACAATCAATTAAAAAAATCAATCAATTAACAAACTGTTCGATTGTTAATTCTTGGTTCTAACGTATAACATCAACAACCAGTCACAAACCTCTCTAGCAAACCAGCAAGTTAGTCTATAACCATTCTTGAATACATACAGTATGACGTCACGACAACATTCCAACACAGTATGAAACACAAGTATCTATTAATATACAAATGCATAGAGTGTGGCCTCGCAAGATATTGTCTAGCACAGAAACAGTTAAATCGGCCCTCGTATAAATGCATTTTAAAGCAATGAAGTCCGAAAAATAAGCATTTTTGCCTTTGCTGCAGTTCAGACACGTGGCGTTCCTTTATTACGCATGACAATGTGAAATGTATGCGTCCTGATAGATTTACGAGCACGTGACGTCTCCGTCGTTACTACCCGAAGCACATTTAAAGAACGACTTGGGTTCCATCTGGTGGTCGAAGTATGCAATGTGTCCGAAAGGTCCATATGGCGTCTAGAGTTGTTTCTTCTTTTTCCTTTTCAAATCCTTTCCAACACCTGCACCCCTTCTCCCCCTACTAAGATGACTCCATCTTGCGACAGAAGACGTATCAAAATTCAGCCTTCCGCCCGAGCGGATATTGTTTGTGTTGTGTTTTACGATGTCAGTTTTATACACTGCCATCTAGCGGGTAAAAAGACAACGGACGTCCTTACTCGCGTAGCCTTAAGTTTGGGGGGGAAGTGGAAGGGGGAGAAAGTATGGACAGAATTCAATATGACGTCCTGCCGTAACACAAGGGAAGATATTAAAATGTAAATTCCAGTTGATATCTCTGTTCAACCGTTCTGCAGATAAAAGTTATCTTGGCAGTTGGAGAAATTGTTTTCGGATTATCTTCCGACAGTTACAGGCTGGGAGGACAGTTCAAAATTAATCCGTATAGATGGCAGCAGATGTGCAGGTTGTTAAAAAGGACGTAAACAAGAACCAAAATAAAGTGATTAAGACCAGTATATGTCAGTTGTTGCACGTGAATTGCGTGCAAAAAATCGGCTGTTGATATTTATTGCATATTAATAAAGTGAGATTGAAGAGTTTACGGAAAACAAACTCAGTTCGTTCTATTGTTTTGAGAATAGATTAATATTTGGACTGAAGATTTCGTAGCGATAAGCTGTTTTAAAACCTAGGTGTGTGTGTGTGTGTGTGTGTGTGTACAGTACATGCATCATGCATATGGTTTCCTGGTAATCCAATGTCAGGCAGAACAAATATTTAACCGTCTGTTATAAAACAAACAGCATATACTCAAACCAAGGGTGCCAGCAGAGCGGTATTTTTAGTGCACATTTATGTTCATATTTTCCATATTTAGCATATATATCTACGCAATCTGTAGCAATACAGTATTTTATAGAATATTTCATGGGGTCTTCAAGCCTGTAAATATGCCACTGTTTCATTACGCCTTGAAAGTGAAAAAAAAGAACTTCCGAACACAGGCCTCGGCAGACGTATCCGAGAAAGAACTCAACCCTTTAAACGTAGCAAATTGATACTTGCAAGCCGCGAAAAGAAAGTAAGAAATTAATCACAAACTACCTCAGGATCTTAAGAGGATGATCAGGTTACTGGCGCTGGGCCCAATTAACTTTTGTACTAATTAATAATTTAGATCAGGGACGAATTATGTCCAATGATTCCTCTCCAAGATTTTAATCTTCGCTGATAAATGTTTCACGATTATTAAACGATCGCCTAGAAAGTCTCCGCTTCTTCGCTGCTCCATTAAACAGATTAACAGGCTCAGGGTGAGCAATACCAAGGGGGAGTGTATTAAATTGAAGACGGCTAGAATCCTATAAGCGTGCCGTATTAGGGTACTAATCGACGAAAGATGGAAAAAGTATGGCTCGATCTAGAAGAGGAAAAACCCCCATGGCACTGTCGTCGAGTTTTCAACAGGGAGAGAAGAGAGCGTGGGCGATGCAATCAGCTGCTTGCCGTGTAAACATGCCCCTGTGTTGCCACATTGTGCGGCTTTCTTCTGAGTATTTATTCAGCGCCAAGTATACATACACAGTCCGTCCAGTGGGAAAGGTGACTAATGAGAAATGAAAGACAAGACGTTGTGGATTGGTAGTTTACAAGAACGTTTATTCAAAATAGACACCTTGTGAGTCAATACATGCACTGAAGCGGTTGTAGAAGCGGTGTTGGTACTCCTGTTTCGGAATTGCCTCCAAAATCGCGGTCGAAGCCTTTTGGATGTCTGGAATGGTGTCAAAACGCCTTCCTTTCAACGCCAATTTCAGTTTTGGAAATAGCCAGAAGTCGCATGGAGCTAAATCTGGAGAATATGGGGGGTGATCGAGCTCCACTATCCCTTTTTTGGCCAAAAAACTGGCGTACCAACCTGCTCTTGTGCACGGGTGCATTGTCGTGCAACAGAGACCATGAGCCCCGTTCCCGATAATCAGGCCGAACTCTACGAATCCTGGCCAATAGACGATGCAAAATACCCACGTAATACTCAGCGTTCACAGTGTGACCGTCTGGAGTGAATTCCTTGTGGATGATGCCTTTGGAATCGAAGAAAACCGTGAGCATGGTTTTGATTCGGCTCTTCTGCATGCGCAATTTCTTCGGTTTTGGAGAGCCTGGATCCTGGACCATCACGAAATCTTGCATACCACTTAAACACGTTCTTACGACTCAATGCCTCACTACCGAAAACAGTTTGAATAATTTGAAACGTTTCTGTTGCACTTTTACCCAATGTGAAACATAATTTTATGTCGGCACATTGCTCCGTTTTCGACCGACGTTCAGCAGGTACTGTCATTCACAAGATCCGCCGGAAGAAAGTCGAAATGTGTAGCTACGTAGTACATATACTTCTCCATAGAAATTTATGATTTTTCATGTAAATGTATGGCCAATACTTAGGCACAAGTTGCATGCGTCTGTTGACAATATTTCGACCTGCTTGTGTTGCCATCTACGGAGATATGTCCCTAAAATGTCACTTTTTCACTCAAACCATAAAATAGTCAGTCAAAAATCCATCAAATATTGGACATGACCAATATTGGTCGTAAATGATAGATTGACATGGTATCAGTCATCAGACATCTACTTATGACCCTTCGATAATTTCTTAGATATTTCTCTCACTCAAAAGTTCATTTCTGGAAAAAATTTAACCCTGTCTTCCGCCAGTTATTAATTTATCTAATTTTTGTATGGTGTAAACTGATAAATTTATGCAATGAAAAATATCTCAATGGATAAGGCTTTATAATGCAGTAAACCCGGTGTAAATATCTCTTACGGTTTTCAGGACATACATTTCAAAGTTTGGGTTGTGCAACTTTTGAGACATTCTGCATAAGAAGCTGGGCACCATGGTATTCAAAACATCGCTAAATCATTTGAGAAAGCAGGAAATGGGGGACAAAGAGTATAAGAAATTGTTACTAAATCTATGGAATGTTCACAACGTTGATAAAAAAATTGCTAACTTACGCTGTACTGCAATTTGAACTTAGAATCTTCAAAATTTCGTACATATTACAGCATAAGATCACAGTCGCCAGGCTGAAATGTTTAGTCGCCATGGCGACCTGGCGACCGGGATTTTTCGAGCTCTGCCTATAGCTATCTGTGGCTTATGTTATTCAGTTCACATGGTGTCTCAGATTACATTTAAACTAAATTACCGATAAAATACTTCACATTTCTTTCGAACTTCTAATACAGGACACATTTTTCTTTGTAAAGAAGGCTAATTGCAAGACTATTTTTTTTCTATTCTTGTACATACTGCCATCTTTCGATAAAATGTGAAACGGCTGTGAAAATTGTCCTTAATCGTGTACGAGTGTAATTTCAGACCTTTGAAAATTCCCAATAAGGATGTTGTTCAACGACTTTCAATTGTAATTGAATTGTGTACGGACGGCTTTAAACACATGGAAAAAGGAGGCACTTGGGCACAAGCAAAGGGATGCGAGAGGGTCAAACAAAATACTGTCCACTTTAGTTCGCCAGTTTGCTGGGGCTATTCTCATCTTGGTAGAGCTTGTAATTAGGTAGTTGAACATTTAAAATGCTACGATTAAAAAATAAACTAACGCAATACAATCCGGGACGGCGTTTCTATTTTTTCTTTTTTTTACCATGAATAGCTGTAGGAATAATTTTGATTGATCGATTTGGTTTATCCTACTTCACTTTTCTGCCACTTTTGGCTAATCGCGAAGATGAGGATGAGTGATGATTTTATAAATCTGATGGAGGAACACTCGCAAAGAACGCCCTTCGAACTCGGGATATCTACCGTCGTAGCGCACAGTGATACCCACTGCGCTACGCAGCCAGACATGAATAATTGTAATCTGTTGTAAGATATACGAGGGCTAGTCAGCATGCTCTGCCCCTGACACACTTCCAGTTCTTGGAGGGAACTGCATGGTCTATATTAGGAACACCCAACAAGTTTCTTTGATCTCATGCTTTTTCTTTTTGTTTTACATGTGATTGAAGTGTGAGAGGTGTAGACATTCCAAATAAGATGGAGAAAACGGATATTTCTGCAGTCATCAAATATTTGCTGAAAAGAACTGTCACCAATGAACATGTATAATGATATAAGGAAGACAGTATGGGAGTCTGTCCCCTCATATAACATGTTTTAAAAATCTCAAAAACACCTGCATGTGAAGTGTTTCAGCAGAGATTCTGAAGTGATGGATGCTGTAAACGTATGGTTTCAGGAGCAGTCGAAAGATTTTCTCGTGCCGGAATTGAAGCCGTAGAGCACCGATTGATAAACTGCATTGACCATGCAGGGGACTATGTTGAAAAATAATAGTAGTTAAATGGCCCTCTGGCAAAGCCTTCTAGGTCAGGGGCAGAGAATACTGATCAACCCTCGTACATTTGATGATATACATAATATAATATAATACTATGTAGAATATTAAGTTTGACCAGTCCATTGTTTGTTGTCAGACGACTCCACTTGATGTCAGAACTTTTCAAAAACCTTCTTTGGTGGGAGAGCAATAATTTTTGTTTGTTATATGTACCCCTTCTCAGAATTTTAGGGGGGACAGAGTGCTAGTGCTACTATAGGGTGTTCCATATAGGACGCGGAATTAGAAAATTAAATAAAAATAAGGAAAATATCATGAAAATATATATTTCACATATATGTAAGCAGTAACGTCCCCCTTTTCCGTATGAAAGACAATGTCACGCATATGTCCACCCCTACTGAGTCTGCATGCATTATACTAACTAACTAACTCTCTAGCCTTCTTAAACCCGAAGGTTCATGGCTGCAGCAACACAGGCCTTCCATGTTTCCCTATCTTGAGCAAGATCTATATACTCTTTTCCATCCCTACCGATTTCCCTTAGGTCCATCTCAACGTTGTCCCTCCATCTTCGTCTTGGCCTTCCTACAGGTCTCTTACCATCAGGTTTCCCAACAAGAATCCTGTAAACTCCTCTTTCCTCTCCCATTCGTGCCACATGGCCTGCCCACCTAAGTCTTCTTGATTTAATTATTCTAATAATATCAGGACATGAATACAAATTATGTAGTTCTAAATTATGTAACCTTCTCTACTCACCTGTCTCCTCATCCCTTTTAGGTCCAAAGATTTTCCTAAGGATCTTATTTTCAAATACTCTCAATTTATGTTCCTCTTTCAATGTAAGGGACCAAGTTTCACATCCATATAATACTACAGGCAAAATTACGGTTTTGTATATTTTAACTTTTAGCTTCTTAGATATTAAACGAGAAGACAAAAGTTTATGAAGAGAGAAGTAACATGCATTTCCTGAATTAAGCCTACTTTTTATTTCCTCTTTAATATAATTTTCATTTGTTAATATTACTCCTAAGTATTTGAATTTGGAAACTGGTTCAAACAAGTTGTTATCAATAATTAGATTTTGATTATTACCTAACACTTGGTTTCGGCCTGTAAGCATATATTTAGTTTTCTCTTTGTTAACTTCCAAACCTATCTCTTTAGCAGTTTTGAAAATTATTTTAGCATTATTCTTAATTGTATTCACATCATCCCCCAGTAAGTCTACATCATCTGCATATGCTAACAACAGAGTCATACCATTTAATTTTAGTCCTTCTTTAGTTTCTTTTACCTTCCTTACAGCATATTCTAAGGCAAAATTAAAGAGCAATGGAGATAATGCATCTCCTTGTTTTAAACCATCATGAATTGTAAATTTGTCAGACATATTAATACCCACACGAATTTTACTTTCTGTTTCACTGGTGCATACTTTTATCATGCTAACAAGCTTCTTAGGTATTCCAAACTCTACTAATATATTATATAATTTATCTCTTTTGACTGAATCATATGCTTTTTTAAAATCAATGAATAGCTGATGGACATTTTGATTATATTCCCACTTTTTCTCAAGTGTCTGTCTGATGTGAAAAATTTGATCTGTAGTTGATCTGTTACGTTTAAATCCACATTGATAATCACCTATAATTTCATTAGCATATGGGGTTAGTCTTGTTAAAAGAATGTTAGATAATATTTTATATGTTGTTGAGAGTAGAGAAATTCCACGGTAATTATTGCAGTTCATTTTATCACCTTTTTTAAACACAGGAACAATTATGGATCCTTTCCACTGTTGAGGGATTTCTTCTTTATTCCATATTAAACAAATTAATTTATGAATTTGACAAATTAATGAATTTCCACCATATTTAATTAACTCAGCTGGTATTAAATCAATGCCAGGTGCTTTGTTATTCTTTAGCCTTTTAATAGCATCTTTAACTTCAGTCAAGTTAGGTTCTGGAACTAAAGGTTCTGCTGTGTGTACTTTATTTACTTCTGATTTATCTCCTACATGGACATTTAAAAGGTCATTAAAGTAGTTCTTCCATCTATTTAGAATATCGCTTGGGTCAGCTAGAAAATCACCGTCTTTATCTTTTATCAAGTTTACTTTAGGTTGCCACCCCTTTCTAAACTCATTTACACCTTTATATAAATCTCTGATATTTTTATTTTTGCTGTTTGTTTCAATTTCGTTAATTTTGCTTTTCAAGTAATCTCTTTTTTTACTTCTAAACGTGCGGTTAACTTCTCGCTTTATTCTATTATAATTGTTTAGATTTGTATCATCAGAGTTATTTAACCACCTAAGTCTAGCCTGATTTCTTATTTCTATTAGATTATGACATTCATTATCAAACCATGGCTTACTTTTTCTCGGTTTATGGTATCCTATACTTTCTTTAGCTGCTGATTCTATTGCATTACGTATGTGCTCCCAATTCTTATTTACGTCTGTTTCATTTATATTTTCATCATCATTTAAATCCTGCAAAACATCAAATCTATTTGACAGTTTAATTTGGTAATCTTTCTTAATTCTTTCATCAGTAAACTTTCCTGTATCAAATTTTAGAACTTTTAGATTTTGTTGCTTATGATTTATCACTGAGAGTCTTTCTCTTAATTTAGCAATTACTAAATAATGGTCACTGGCACAGTCAGCACCTCTATGTGTACGAACGTCAATTATACTAGTATGCCTTCTCTTATCAATGAGAATATGATCTATCTGATTATGAGTTTTACCATCTGGACCAGGTATATTTATGGATATCTTTATGTTTAAAAGTGGTACTTTTCACAATTAAATTCTTTGAGGTTGCAAAAGTAATCAATCTTATACCATTATCATTACTTAATTCATGAAGACTTTCTTTACCAATCGTGGGTTTAAATGTCTCTTCTTTGCCAATTTGTGCATTACAGTCACCTAACAGAATTTTCATATCATACTGGGAAAATTTATCAAAGACCTGTTCTAACTCTGTATAAAAATCATCTTTAGTATTATCATCTTTATCTTCCGTTGGTGCATGTATGTTTATTAAAATAATTTTACACCACCTACCCTGTAAAACTGCATATGATATCCTATCATTAATAAATTCTACTGTTTTAAGAGCCGAGATAATTCTATTATTTATTAAAAATCCTGTTCCAAAATTATGATTTTCAGTACCACCATAGAAAAAAGTATAATTTTTAGTTTTACAATTCCCTTCTCCTGGCCACCTAATTTCCTGGACAGCTACTACATCTAATTTATACTTAACTATCTCATTAACTGTACACTGAAATGCCCCAGGCCGGTAAAGGCTCAGAACATTCCAGGTGCCTAATTTAATATCCTTATTCCTAATGTAGATCTTATCCTTAGTCCAGAGACCTCCCAAAGTAGTCCCCACCCGGAGATCCGAACGGGGGACTATTTTACCTCCGGAATATTTTACCTTGGGAACATCCATGGCCTTATATTGTTGTTTCTTGACATGTGTTTTTACAGTGCAGAGTTGTCAGCTCTACGCCTAACCCCCAATATGAATGGAGGAACTACTACACAAGACAAACACAAACACATTAGACAGCACAATTACTACACAAGACGAACACAAATACATTAGACAGCACAACTACTACACAAGACACACACAAACACATCACAACTACAACAAAATATAAAAACAAACACACCACAACTATACTACAGAAGACAAACTCAAACGAATTAGACAGCACAACTATTACGCAAGACAAAACCAACATACTAGGCAACACAACTACTACACAAACATACTAGACAGCACAACTACAACACAAGACACATACATACACACCACCGATACTACTCAAGACAAACAGAAACACATTAGACTACTAGGCACCACAACTACTACACAAGACAAACCCAAACACACTACACAGCACAACTACTGCACAAGACACACAAACACATAACAACCACCACACAAGAAAAAACACAAACGCACAACTACTACTACACAAGATTATATATATATATATATATATATATATATATATATATATATATATAAAAGTTGTAACGTGAAGGGTAGTTTTCTTGTTAATATCATTGGAAAATTTATTACATAAAACTTTTAAAACTGTATTATCCTAACTCAGCATGAAATATTTTTTCTCACACTTTTCTCCTTCAGCAATGTTGAAACATGCGTGAGTTCAATATTACTTAAATAAGGCGAAAATTATTCACATACAAATAATGAACATAAATAATTTTCAGAATAATTTACATAGAGGAAAAATCAGAATGAAAATAGAATTAATATAATAGAGAGGGAGAAATGGTGATTAAAAAAATTGCAACATAGGAAGACAGAAAATGACAGAATGGATGAAAAATGAAGAACAAAGTGTATGGTTATAAAACTAAAATTGCTAAATATACTACAGTGCAGACTTCTGGAGTCTACCTCTCTCCAAAAACACATTCATTTATGCAAGAAGAAAATTGAAAGTCCTGCAAAATCTGGAAAATCGTCCATGTTATTTTTGGAGTTTTTATAGGTTAGCTTTAAAATATTTCATGGCTCGAGGGGGGAGGCCTTTGGTACGGGCCTGGCTTAAACATCTGGATCCATAATTTGTCTACATTTCCATCTTCCCTGTTCAATTTATTTCTTCTATCTTTACAAATATATGCCGCTTCATACACATTTCTACCTATTTGGTTTATTTTCAATTTTGGCCACCTCTCTTTTTCCTGGTTCTGTGCCCTTCTTCAATTACATGTTCAGATAACTCCGTTCTTGGAGCTCCATCTCGAATATCTTTATCATGCTCTCCCCATCTAATCTTCATACTCTCTCCAGCCTGCCCCACACACTCCCCATTACACTCGCATTTGACTTTATACAGTATAAAGTCATTTTATGTTGCATTGAAAATAATTTTCCTCTACATGCCATAGTTATTATGCAATATTGTGTATTTACACTGAGAATAGGTGGATGCCTAGATCTAACCTAACTACGCAAGAAACACCTCTTTTTCTCTTTTTGCTATTGAATCATGGCTTCTTCAAGTAGACAGACTAAAGCAGCTGAGTTGTTAGCCTCCAGGCTGCAAGAAAAAGTATACTGCACTCTTCAGCAAAAGTGTCATATTTTGAAAAGCGAGACCAGATTTTAGTGGACTTTTTTCTTTTTTACAGAAGAACAAGTGCTTTGTTTAGTGACAGGATATTCTAGGTCTTCTCATCCAATTACGTGATATATCTTATAATTCAAAGAATTGTGATTATTTCTAGTTGTTGCACTTGCACAATGGGAATTTTTATAGTGGTGCCAGGTGGTCACTTGGTGAATTTTCGAGAACATGACATGGCTTACACCTACATAACTTGAGCACAATGGAATCAGTTGTGTCGATATCAAAATGGTCAACATCCTGTTTGGAAAGCAGAAAGGCTTTGCGAAGTATCCATGCTTGAGAGAAACACTGGACACAGGAGTGGCCAAACTGTGAAACTCTGGAAGAAAGGAATGAATCGTAAGCAGAGCAGGATCATTTTTATGTTACATCAAGCTTGGCTTCATAAAGCTGTTAATGAAGGTATTGAAAACTGATGTGAATTTCTTCAACATATAGTTTCTACCTTTCCTGCTTTGTCTCTTGAGAAGATGCATGCATTTATACGCTCCATAAAATTATTGATAACCCTCTCGCAGATGTCTGTCCCGAAGCCTTCAATCACCCGTATGATTTCCGCCTTCAGTTCCAAAAGGGTTCGTGGTTTGTTGGCATACATCTGTGATTTCACTAACCCCCATAAGAAGAAATCACAGGGTGTAAGGTCACACTCCACCTGCCAAAACCCACACCACACAGTCGTTCTCAGCGGATGGATGGATTTCACCGCTCCTGGATTATTCGAGAATTTTCCGAAGTAAACCACAACAAACGAGTCAAAACAATTGAAGCTACATTAATCGACATGACAACAGATACCAACATTGGTAAGAACAGGTCTGACAACCTCGAAACAAAACAATAGCACTCGATTCAAATTCGGCGTCCTTTACTTCTACTACTACTACGTCGATATTTTGGGTGTCGAACCCTGTATCGATTGCATCAAAGGTGAGAGCACAACGCAGGAGCACCAAAATTGCATTAATTAGGTTAAGTAGGTAATGTAATGACTGTTAAAAACTTTAAAAAATGGTTATGGCCAGTTTTTTACGACAGTTGTGTGGGAATAGAAATTGACGGTCTTTAGTCACTCATTGCACGAATCAACTTTGAGGGTTAACTTTGTACGGTGCAACGTCTCTAGAAAGATACAAACAGTGTAAATAAGTTATTCAGGAGGCCACCAAACGATATATTCCTCGAGTTGTACGAAGTGAATTTAATGAGGGAGGAAGCTAATACAGGTGCAACATTCTCAGGCGAAAGGGGCCGTGCGGCCCCGGAAGACCCATTTTGGGAGTCACCAGAGGGCGCGAAGAGACCCGGAAAAACCTGCTTAGAATGCAAGAGCCCGCATGGTAACATACAACGCCCCGTATCATCTTACTTGTTAAGTGTTTGTTTTGGGTCAACGCCTGATGGTAAACACCCCCTTGCGGATTCCACCAACGTTGCTGACCTCGCTCTGCGATCGTTCTGCTGACTTCCAGCGCAACACGTGACGGATAAAGCGAACAGCTTCCGGTTATCGGGGCCTTGGCTGGTATGCCAAGTACTTCCGGTTTTTCTCTCTGCGAAGGTTCCTTTCTCAGGCGGCAGATGGCTCCACCATACATCCATCCCGCTATCGTTCCCAGGTGAAACATTACGCACGTCTGCGTTATCTTAGCAGCATGATATAGACAAGCTTACGCCTGGACGAAAAATTGTATGGTACCATGCTTCAGAAGTATGCAACTTCTGTGTTTATTCTCTGTTTGGCTTCGAAACTCACGAACAAATATGTACAAAGCAACTATAATATCAACCGAACCTTGTATTATACAATTCAATTCAGTTTCAGTTTTGCTGTTAAGGTTTCGATTTAATTCCCTTCGCGCTTATTCTATTTTGGGCTAAAACCTTTCGCGCTTCTTCCGTTCCGCTCTTGTTCCTTTCGCGTTTCTGCCCTTTCGCGGTTATTCCACCACCCCATTAAAATTTTTAAACAGCCATGACGTAAATGGTCATTGCAAACAACGAATACATCTACTTATAAAAGACCACAAGAAATGCTTGGGACTTTGTTTCACATCTATTCTATGTACACTCACCGGCAATACAAATGGGACACCTAGATACCCGTGTCCCTGCAATGTGTTGCCTCAATCTACAGCGATAGAGATTATAGTTGAAAAATTTCCAATTGAAATTTGCTGATCGCCGTGGAGTTATGCAATAAACATAACACATGGCAGGGAAATGGATATTTTAGGATCTAGGTATCCGAATTTTATTGGCGGTGACTGTACATTATGGCATTTACCAATCTGAAATATTCGAATTAGATTTTAGTTTGGATTGAATTCTCACATTATTTTTCTAAACAAAATATCGTGTGCATTCCACATGCATGAGAACTGCTGTTTTCAGTCCATGAATTCTAGGTTCGAATCCAGGGTGAGTTGTGAAATTTTCAGCTAATAATTATCTGAACAATTGTTACAATACTAACAATTGTTCTTTATTAGCAATCAATTGGGCATTGCCTGGTGCTTTTATCTATATTTATCTAACAGAATAAGTATAGTAAAAACACTAGACAATGGATAATGTCCAAATCACATCGAATGCTAGTTTCAAGGTGTTTGCCCATTCTAGCTATATTCATAATCACCAATATCCTTCGCAGATAAAATAATCGACGCAACAGTAAAGTAGCTTTATATTAATGTTTGTATTTAGCGTCGCTTTGCTTCCACTTTTGGCTAATCGCGGCGATGAGAATGAGTGATGATATGATAAAGGAACACTTAGGAAGAACATCCATTCCCAAGCCGGGATTCGAAATCGGGACCTCAGCCATCATGTTGTTACAACCACTCCACCACGTAGGTCGACATTGAAGTAGGAGGATATAACTGACATTTTGTTCACTTTTATACATAAAAAAGCAATCTTCACAGACGACTACATCGTCATGAAATTGTCGTAAGAACATTTAATCTACAGGGTGTCCCACGAACGGCGCAACTGGGAATTAAGAGTGACGTTACTTTGTAACCGAAACCTGTACATACATAAGTCATACACCAAATGTTAGCCCTGTCAAAGTAGATATTTTTAAACATAGCAACAACAAACGGGGTGCAGTGTTGTTCATGCAGTGTTGCCAAATGTAAGTGAAAGTGTAAATTTATTTTTCCACAAAGCATGGAAAATTGCATGTCAAACATTCGTACGGAAATTTGGACGTCAATTTCCATCTTGGGTAGGTGGACTATTTCGCCATCTATAGTTCAGAGAAGAAAACCGATCGTTTTCGCGTATAGCCAATACTGAAATGCCTCGTAAAGGCGTACCGGTCCAAATGTGTGTTTTAAAAAAAATATGAGGTACAGTGGCAACACTGTTGATGTTTGAAGGCAACAAAAGGTGTGTTTAGTGATGGTCTATGACATGGAAATACTGGAAACAGGAAAAAAAGAAAATGAAAATTTAGTGATGGTCTATGACATGGAAATACTGGAAACAGGAAAAAAGAAAATGAATACTGTGAGGGTAATACACCCCTGGCACCCCTAGAGCGGTGCTGGGAAGGGGTGACATGTAAAAATAAAGGAAAACGGCCGATATTAGTGCGGAATCCATAATTTTCGGGGTCGCTAAGATGAATAGTGACACTCCAAATGCCACTCAACTCAAAGTTCATTCCCTATCGGGAGGGGGGTGAGAGGGGGTGAAAAATAAAATGTCAAAAATGACCTAGATTAATGTTGAATCCATAGTTTTCGGAGTCGCTAAGCTAATTGGTGACATTCACGATGACCAAACTTGGTACACATATGACTTACAATCTGGAAAGAAATACTGTGGGAATAGGACACCCCTGGCATCCCTAAGGGTGGGGTGGGAAGGGGGTAACATTTACAAATAATCAAAAACGACCGATATTAATGTGGAATCCATAGTTTTCGGGGTTGTTAAGATGAATAGTGACACTCCAAATACCATTCAACTCCAAGACACTTCTGGTACCCCTAGGGGTGGGGTGGGAAGGGGGTGACATGTAAAATGACCGATATTAGTGTGGAATCCATATTTTCGGGGTCGGTAAGATGTATAGTGACATTCGCAATGCCGTTCAACTCCAAGACACCTACTGCACCCTTAGGGGTGTTAGTGGGAATTGTTGACATGTAAAACGACTGATATTAGTGTGGAATCGATATTTTTCTGGGTCGCTAAGATGAATAGTGACACTACGAATGCCGTTCAAACCCCTGGCACCCCTAGGGGTAGGGATGGGAAGGGGCTGATTTGTAAAAATAATCGAAAACGACCGATATTAGTGTTGAATCCATAGTTTTCGGGGTCGCTAAGATGAATAGTGACACTACGAATGCCGTTCAACTTCACGTTCATTATTTTCCTGTCTAATAGAAGATTGAGATAAATAAATACCCGGGCAACGCCGGGTAATCAGCTAGTCTAATATATAAAAATGTATGTATGTATGTTTGTTCCAGCATAACTCTCGAACGCCTGGAACAATTTCAACCAAACTTCGTACACGTATCACTTGCAATGTGGAAAGAAATACTGTGTGGGTAAGACACCCTTGGCACCCCTAGGGTGGGGTGGGATGTGGGTGATATGTAAAAATAATCGAAAACGACCGATATTAGTTTGGAATCCATAGTTGTCGGGGTCGCTAAGATGTATAGTGACACTACGAATGCCGCCCCTGGCACCCCTAGGGGTGGGGTTGGGATGGCGGTGATATGTAAAAATAATCGAAAACGACCGATGTTAGTGTGGAATCGATAGTTTTTGGTGTCGCTAAGATTAATAGTGACACAACGAATGCCGTTCAACTCCAAGTTCATCACCTATCGGTATGGGTGGTGAGAGGGGGCGAAAAATAAAATGTCAAAAATTACCTACATTAGTGTCGAATCCATAGTTTTCGGAGTCGCTAAACTCATTGGTGACATTCACGATGACGTTTGAGTAAGAGAGAGAGAGAAAGAGAGAGACTTGCTTTCTCGATTACGATCATCAAGTCACAGGGGGCAATCTATTAAATAATGCGGAGTGGATTTAAGATCGCCATGTTTCTTCCAAGGGCAACTTTAGTAGAATATTGGTGCAAATAAATAACCGGGCAACGCCGGTAAATCAGCTAGTTCAAGAATAATTGTGAAACAAAAACCCGTACACAATGACATGAACCTCATTCACATTTTAATTTGCTCTGCAGTTATTCCGTCAAGACAGACGAGGAAAAATTGTGTATACGTATATCAGCAAGTTTATCTTATATTTGGAGATATCATATTATGAATATTGAATTCCCTTCCTAAACGTACACAGTAGATGAAAATTGACAAATTAATTTTCCTAAGAGTAAAGTGTTTTAGAAAAGACATTTAATAAAGTTACAAACCAAGCTGTGAGGCAACAAAAAAGCCTTTCAGCACAGACCACTTTACAAACTACTGAAGCAGGATCACTACTGCCATCTATCCGTGAAAAAATAAATACAATATGTACTTGTTAACCATTGCAATAAGGAACCGTTACATTCAGAACTTCTTCATCCGAAACCAAAACAAACCACTTCCAAAAATCAACTCAAATACTCGAGCCAGCAAGGGAAGGTTCTAACCAATCGGAGGACGTTATTTGGACTTGAAAATTTCCGCAAGATTGCGCTTCAAAAGCGTATTCAATTATTACTTGGCCGGTAGCTACTTGTAAGGGAAGGGGCAATGTTGTCGAGCCGGGGGTCCTTCAGGATAAGAGGGAAGGGTGGGAGGTGGTCTTCGGAGAGGGAGACCGTGGTAAATTGGAAGAAAAGGGAGGCTTTCAGGAAGAAGGGGAGGGGGAGAATTTTATTCCGCACCACGTTAACCCCAAAGATCGATTTTCGATCGCCAGCGCCACAAGATCAAGCTCCGTACGGCAATTTGTATCTATTTCTACAGATTGAAGTCTCAATTAGTTTCCCTGAATAGGATCGGAGAGAGGGGAAAGTTTTTCTTTCGTGTTTTCCTTCTCGGTTTTTACCTCCCTTTTGCACGCAGCGTATGTTACGTTTGTCCACGTTGTTAAGGCGCAAGAATATGAAAACTTCAGCTGTCTCTATGGCATTCCTAAACACGAAGTATTATTGCCGCAGCAACATATGCCTTCTACCTGTTACTATCTTTGACTGTTCTTACCAATTTCCTTCAGGCAGGGTTGTTGAAGGTGCAGGTGCCCATCAATTCAAATGGGTTGCGGCGAGTTCCGGTGCAGGACCCGAACTTTTTTCTGGCACAATTTAAATTCGGTCCAAGTTCCGTATTATTTCATTGTAAAAAATGTTCCTGGACCGTATTAAGATTGATCCGGAAAAAAGGTTCCTGGACCGAATTGAGATACTTTACAGATAAAAAGGTTCTTTGCGATCTAGAACCCATTTACACTTGCTGATTTTCTCTCCTGGACCGGAATTGCATTTATTCAAACTTCCTGAACCTTTAACAACAAACTTTCAGGTCCATCTTTATACAGAGCGTAAATAAAGTCCTTTAACAGTTTCAAAAATGTATTGTAAAGAAACTATTAGCATTAATAAGAGACACGACACATTAGTTGAACGCGAAAAGTCGTAAGTCTTATTTGAATTGCAGTTGTTCCCTTTACAATACATTTTTCAAAGTGTTATCGGACTTTATGTACACCCTGTATTATCATTCTATCATTATATTATCGTGGTAGCCTTCCCACAGGTATTTTAGCACTAGGTTTCCCAAAAAGAAACATAAAGACTTACCTATCGTGTGCTACATGTTCTGCCCCATAAGGTTTTCTTGATTAAATTGGTGGTGTAATATACAGGGTGTCATTTTAATGGCGCCCACGGGCCACAGATTCGTAAAGAGGACATCAAAACAAACAACATTTACCAGTAACATTTTTCTTGTTGGTGCATCGATTCGACGCTACAGCCGTTCATAAAAGACCGTTTTGCCGCCTGGATGCTGGCAATCCAACACAACATTTGATCGTACCTGTGACCTCATATCCTGCGGCGAAACAGCGCACGGCAAGGTTGCAAGGAACACACAAATTTTGTGAAAAATGACAAGCTACCAACCACATTATTCGCTGTAAAACGAAGCGAGAAACGCGTCCAGTAGACCGAACATCATAGTCTACCAGTCAGAAGATCAGCAGTTATCTCAGGGGAAGGGGGAAGTGAATCAACGATATGAGAAATGGTAAAAACGTACCTATTCAAAATTAAGTATCAATATTGCATATTGTCTACTCAGCCTACATGTCAAATATCAACAACAATAAAATTTATTGCACTTACAGCTTACATGTGTCTACGCCCAGCTACATGTGAAATATTTGCAAATCTCGTTGCAAGGTTGATATCCACAGGTTTGTGTCTAGATGCCATGTGGTACTTTTGTGCTGATAACGGAAGTATCCGAGGTTCACGTTGTTACATTACGGCTAAAACACGTACAACCACAGTAACAATCTAATGATGAATCAGTAGCAAACCAAACGGTGCATAGATAAACACAGTCGTCGGAGAGCTTGTATTACTACTACTTATATCCCTGTATTTTCAACCATTTTTGTCACTTGCCTCATAATGCCCTGAATATACATTATATTATGTGTTGCTTTGCTTACCTTTGGAATTTTGAGTTCTTTCATTTCTATTTTGTCATTTGTTCAGTGTGTCACAGACAACTACATTAAAATGACACCCTATATATAGTATATATCTTTCTCTATCCTTTTGTTTCTTGCTGTTTTCCTCTCATTTGCTTTCTTTATATATTCCTGCTCTCTTCCTTCCTCTGGTTCTCTCTCCCATTACACTTCTCTCTCCATTCCTTCATTTTTGTATCACTTCATGTTTCTCTACTTCTATCTTTCTTTTTACATGATAAGAAAGATAGAAACATATAGAAAGAAAATGACACTAAGACAATACAGGCAGAACGAGACAGACTAGACAGTAATGCAGAAAATATAAAGATCTAGAAAAAATAAAGCAATACAAAAATGAGGGAAGAAAGAAGGAGGAGAGAGTGGCAGAAAATGTAAAATAAATAGGGTAAGAAAAAAATAGGAGTGAAGAGGAAAGGATGAAAGAAGACAGAAAGCAGATTAGAAAAAGAGCAAGAGAAATATGGAGTGTGAGAGAGGCAGAAAGAGACAGAGAAAGCTATGTAGTAATGAAATAAAAAATATATATAAAATAAAGAGAGGGAAAGAAAGCATAACAGGGGGAAAATGAAACAGGGAGCGAAAGAAACAAAGAAAGCTACACAGAAAGAGATAGAAAAATAATATAGAAATAGAAAAGGAAGAATGAAATATAAAAATGAAGAAAGAAAGGAAAAGGGAGTACTATAGAATGACAAAGCAGAAAGTGAAATGAAGAGGAAAGAATAGAAGGAGACAGGAAAGCTGATTAAGGAAGAAAGAGAAGAAGAAGTAAAAGTGAGAGATACAAGAAAGCTAGACAATCATGTTCAGGCATTGGTGTACGCACGCAGGATTTTTTGTTTCGGGGGGGGGGGGCTGGAATTGTGAAGACGGATAGGACATAGCCGATTTCTTGGGAGGGAGGGTAAACATAAGATATTTAGAATAATTAGAACTTTCTAATCTCAAAAATTGCAAAGGTGTGTCATTTTAAAGGGGGTTGCATTTACCACTCTCGATTTTCCCAAGTTCTTCACTACTTTTATTTCAAAATTTTGATGTGCTCAAAATTTCGGAAGGGGCTGTATCCTCATCAGCCCCCTCTGCGTACTCCAGTGAGTTCAGAGATGAAAGAGAAGTTTTCAGGTGGGTTTGTGGTGCTCATGGCTGCCACAGTTAACTCTTTCTCTTCTTTTTCTCTCTCGATTTCGATCTTTCCACCTTTCTTTCTTGCTCTGTTTTTATTTATTTCTCTTCTCTGTCTTGCTTCCTTCTCTTTATCTCTTTCTTATTGTTCCTCTTTTCTCTTCCTTACTTTATGTCTATTTCTCTACGTCTGTATTTATCTCCTTCTCCATCTCTTTCTCTTATTGTTCTCTCTTCTTTCATCTTTCTCTCTGTGTGTGACTAAGAATGAGAGAGATACAAAGAGGAAAGAATAAAAGATACAGAAGACCAGGTTAAGGAACAGATATATATATATATATATATATATATATATATATATATATATATAAGGTAGTGAAGAAAGGCACAAAAATAAGATAGAAAAACACAGAAAAATGAAGGAAGAAACAAAGAGAGAATAGCAGAGAACGTTAGAAAAACACAGAAAGAAAAAGGAACATATAAGGAAAGAAGTGATAGAGAAATGCAGGAAGAAAGGAAGAGAGAGAGAGAAATATATTATTAGACTAATTAAGTGAATAAGACTTGGTGCTGTAACTATTAATGATTCTAGAAATTCCTCCCGCAGGCACGAATGGGAGAGGAAAGAAGAGTTTACAGGATTCTTGTCGGGAAACCTGATAGTATTAGGCCAAGACGAAGATTGAGGGATAACGTTGATTGATTGATTGATTGAGTTAGTTTATTTTACTTCGCGTTTTGTGCCTCATGGCTAATTTGCGAAGATGAGGATGAGTGATGAAATGATGAAATTGATGAATGGACATTCACAAACAACCAAGCCCGACCGGGATTCGAACCCGGGACCCTTGGCGTCGCAGCGCGATGTGCTAACCACTCGGCCACAGGGTCGGGCGAATAACGTTGAGATGGACCTAAAGGTAATCGGTAAGGATCGAAAAGATTGGATTGATCTTGCCCAGGATAGGGACAGATGGAAGGCTTGTGTTGCTGCAGCCATAAACCTTCGGGTTTAAGAAGTCTAGAGAGTAAGTTGTTGGCTATGTGAGTGGGCAGAAGGATAGGTTGAGATTATTTTACGGATTTATTTTGTACTGGAGCCCACCTTTGCCCATCCAATCGCGCCGCGGCTGAGTCAGTCAGGAATAGCTTCCAGAGGTGGCCAATAGATGGGGTAGAAGTTAGAGTAATGACTCTTGATATGTTCCGGCCTGCTTTTTATAGCTGTATCGTTTTCACTTGTATGACTTCAAATAATGTTATTTCATATTGGCTATTGCTAGCAATGGCAAAGTTGTTCTGTTTTGAGCATGAAAGGATGCTAAAGAAGAAAAACAGCCAGTTAACGTGACAAAAATATCAAAACATGGGCACATCATCGCCCCAAAATCCACAAGCATCACGAGATCTTCAACATGCACTCATCTTTATTAAGACATCTCCTCAAGCTCAACCTCGCCCTCTCTCCCCCCTTCCTTAACCCTTTCATTACCGAAGGCAGAAGCAGCACGAGGCATGTAGGAGAAGTGGTCGCCTAATAAGGACCCACCGAAAGAAAGCACTCTTCGCATGCGAAGCGAAAAGCCTTTCTTTCCAGGAGTGATTGAGTGGGGCTGGCGTGATTTGAGTCACGTTCGACCAAAGTCACGTAACAAGCAATTAACTTGGTCCAATTTCTGGCCTGGTGTGTGTGTGTGTGCATCCACCCTTTCATCAATGCACTCGCCGCTGTCTCTTTCCTCTATCTTGATTTCCTTCCGGTTGAATCTTGGAAGGAACAAACCCGAGATGAAGTTATCATGTCTTGAGAGCTGGAGAAGTTTTTTTTCTCCTCAACAGGAACTTTTGTGCCTGGTTTCTCCAGTCGAATTGTGGTTTCGCCCTGAGTTTACCAGACTTGCAAATGGAGTTTTGAATCCATACTCTTAAGATTACAGAGTTTGCAGTTTATCTTCCTTACCTAACACAGCAGTCAGGAAAACAGGGAACTTCTATTGACACCAACTTCTCAGACTTAAACCCACATGAAAGAAAGCGCTATCCACGTTACACTTACAGCAGGGTGAGTTATAGCTTTCCGTGAATTACTATAGCCTACATTCAGCCCACACAAGTAGCTACGTGAGAAATCATTTATCGTTGAGTAAGACACACGCACACAGAGATAAATAAATAGGAGAGAGAAAAGTAATGAAGGAGGCAAAGAGGAACGAATGGAAAGAGAAAAATAGATTAAGAATGAAAGAAAAATGAAGAGATGGATAGAGGATGAAAGAAACGGATAGGAAAAGAAACAAAGAAGCTGCACAGTAAGGAAGAAACAGGGAGATAGAAAAAGATAGAGAGAGGGAATTGCCAAAATGAAATGAGAAAGAAAGATACACCTAAAGAGGAGAAGATGGAAAGAGACAGAAAAACATATTAAGAAAAGAGCGTAACAAAGGAAAAGAGAAACCGAGACCCTACTGCAACGCAATACTCTGGTTTCTTCTGGTGAGGAAACCGTGACGTTACTCCCACTTAGGATACAATTTTTTTCGGTTTTGTACCCCCCACCCCCTCCCTTCCGCCCTGTTTAGAACATTTACAAGCGCCTGTGGCTATAGAAACACCAATTCGATTTCATTCCGTTAGCATCTACGTATTAATTGTCCAGTGCCTTCATACTAAAACAGGAAACAGCATCCCTGTGCATCAGTTGCAAGCACGACCTGGCACTACTTTCATCCGGGAACTAGTCCATTGTTTCTTTCTCTCCGATGTCTCTTCGGGGAGGCTTTAGCTACGTGAAGAACTACCTCGGCAAGGGCGGAGGTACACGGAAAGAGGAAAAAGCAGGCAGAGAGAGAGACGTAGAAGAAAAAAAATACAGATAAAAGGGCCATTTCTAGTATTTAATTCCCCTTGAGGTTACAGAAAGATGGCCGACCTCTTTCGGACAACTTGAGTTATTTCCTTCCATTCTTCCCCTCGTTCCGTTTCTCTTGGAGGAAACTTTGGACAAACTCCGAACACGCCGAGAAGTGGAAAATAGGACGAAATAGTACTAGGAGCAAAATCCGCGAGGTGCTTGCTGGGAGAAAAAAAAATAGTTTTATTGTGCGAGCTGAAGGATGTCGTGGGAAGTTTATCAAAGAAAAGTTAGATGGCACTGCTGTCAATACTTGAAGAGTTCCTACTCGTAGAAAGTTTTGGAGACAGATTGTGTTGTATCTAGTAAAGCACAAATAGGAAGGTTTCAGAGCTTTCAGGCCAAGATTTGCATAACCAGTGTGTGCAGACTTAGAATCGTGTAAATAATTGATTTCAAAGTGTTGTTACAGAAGGAAGTTAGAGCTAAGTTATGTAGCAGAAAACTTTTTTGCAATTGTTCTGAGTAATTGTACTATCTACATTTCTTGAATTAAATTTTGCTCTGTATAGCTGAAACCTTGGAATTCTCATATAAATGAGTGACGTCATCTCTTAAGTCATAACTGTGGTTTTCTGATATCATTCCATATCTACCTCGGGAGCTACGTGGCCGATTTTAATTCTGTGAGCTAACAACGTTAGCTCATTTAATTCTCTGTCAAAGTGTAATATAGATATATAACGTCAAATTTGACGTATCTATATTAATATATTTCCATTTATTTCATAACTGTTACCGGACAGAAAAAATGTTGAACCAGGAAATCTTCAGCAAAGAGTTATCCAAAAAAGTTATTATCTATTTTTCAATTTACAGGTTATTTTCGTATAAATTACAAACAGTAAATTTCCATGCTTGTAGCCTGGGAAATATCTTTTAACTTATTGGTAAAGTAAAAACGTTAAGTTCTCCCCTGTGCTTTACACCACGGCATGAAGGCGTATAGGGGGTGTGGAGTTAGGGACCCACACTTTCTTGATCACGACCAAAGATGGAAGTAATGTGATCAGCACCACGCTCCTGGCCGCCTTTAGCCCCCCAGAGTTTCCTCCAGGTACCCACTTTATACGACGCTGGGTGGGTGTCGGAGCCGCTTGAGCAGGTGGAAAAAATCTCCGTTCTCCACCATCGGGATCGAAACTGGGTCTGTCGCATGGTAGTCAGACGCCTTAACAACTGAGCTACCACGGCTGATTTTTAACTAATTGGTAAGTTATTAAATATTTGTATCTTTCTTATTTGCGTCTCTTTTCTGTAACTTTTTGGCTAGTCGCGACGATGAGGAATGAGTGATGATGTAATTGATGAAGGGACACTCACAAAGAACATCTATGCCCAGTTCGGGGATTCGATCCCGGGACACCTGGCGTCATAGCGCACTGTGCTAACCGCTCCGCTACGAAAGTAGTTTGAAATGTGTATTTCTAATTTTATTCTGCAAATAATAAATAATTTATAAGTTGAAACATACCTAGGGGAGTGAAGGTGAATGACTTTTGCAGTAGAAAATGAAAGAAAGAAAAAAAGATGAAGATTTATTCTTTCCTATCACTTACTGCCCCTCTCTCTCGTGATGGAGAAAAGAGATTCATATAATTTGTAACGACCGCCATGTTAGGCAGATTTCAGTTGTATATTGGCATTTATTTTATTCGTATACTTTCAAGTTAGGAACTTGGATTAAATTATTTATACTTAATTGTTTTTATAATTCATGTATATATTTACGTTTTATCTTATGTTGTAATATTATTCGCGTATTTTTGCAATATTCATTCAGAATTTATAGGCTGATAATTATCCCAAATAATATATGCAACGTTTTCATTGTTTAAGCACAAGTTAAATACATTGCTTTTAATATCGAGTTTTGTTCAACAATGTACAAGATTGAAGTAATTTATCTTCGTTATAAACTAAATCTTTATTTAATCATTTTTATGTGCAAGGGCAAATATTATTCATTTCATAAAATCAGTTTAGTTAATTCTATATAGTTTAATATTGTAATATTATAGCAAAGTATTTCTCCCTCGTTTTCAATAAAATATCGTATTCCTATTGGCTGTTTATGTTAGGAGTGGGGGAACCACGCTTCGTGTTCTTGGCGATGTAAAAACTTCCACGTTGGCATTTTTAATTGTTGCCAACCCTAACTTTAGCTTACTATCGCTAATTAACATTGATCTGTTATATAAATTATCAGTTTCTCTTGTGTTATTTTATGTTAGGAGTTTGTATTGTAAGTTAGAACAATCTGTTATGCTGCGCGTCGCGCTTGAGGTAGGCAGTTGAGGTCTTGCTATTAACGGTGAAGGCGGTACGCGGATTCTGTCGTGATAAATAAGTTACTCATCACTGCCTACAAGCGAGCAGGACTCAACACATTATATTTTTGGCTTGTGCAAATCAGTATGTACGCGCGCGATTCGTAATTAAAGATTTTGGACATTTTAATTATAAAGTATTTGAATTATTTTTATTTACTGTCACGTGTCGCAATTCGGTGGTTTCCTTCCTGGAGGAAGGGTGGATCTTCTTAATCCCGAACCCTGGGTGAGAACTGGTGCTCCCAACTGACCAGCCGGAGCAAGGAGTGGTGGCACGTTGCATTATTTTTGGCGCCGCAACGTGGGGCATTGCATTTTGTGGTGCTGCAACGTGGGGGTGTTGCAAATTCATTTTACTTCCTTTTCCTGCCACATTTGATCGGGAACATGAGGATGAATGGTGATGGGATGGATGAAGGGTCAACACGAGGCCCACACAGACGCCAGAGCCTTGCTAGGCTGCAAAATGTAGTCCAGGGTTAACTACAATGAAAGGGGTTGATATTTGTGTGTCTTCGCAAAGGGTCACCCCTTGCAGCTGCGGAGGGAGACACGGAGAGAAATACTCCTCTTCTCTCTCTCTCTCTCTCTCATCAATCCTGAATCAGAGTACGAAATTATCTTATGCCTTCATGAAAGAAATTTATAAGTCCAAATGCATACCCGTAAGTAGTTATTGATTAATGATGATTGTGATTGATGCCATCATGTGCGAGGGCTACCCAAAATAATTTCCTGCAGTCCCTCAAGAGGGTGCTGGCGCTGTTAATTCCGAACAATCCGCCCATTTTGCAGTAGATTTACTGCCCGCTCTCGTCGACCGTTCCGTGCTCCTGCTACCGCTAGAGAAAGGCAAGAGGTTTCGTGCGAAAGAAGTGAGGAATTACCCTGGCCTTCCTTCCTGTGGATGCAGCCTGACTGACACACACGCCATCTTGCGAGCAAGAAAGGAAAGTGTGCCAGACCAGGCAAGAGGCTTGTTGTTTTTCCACTGAAACTTTGTTGCACCGTGCGATACCGGTGGTTGCCAAGAACCAGTGACTTACTTTAAGAGGCGGGAACTGGTGATGGTCAACAATTCTCAAATCTGGAACCAAAATAAGTTACGTTGACTCGGAACAGCTGTAAACTGTCCTGATGCAGTGTTGCTACAGTCTGAGAGTAAAATTTTTCTTTCCAAGGCGTTAAACTTCCCTTTTTTTGGACTAAATTTTCCCCTTCACATACTAATAATAATAATAATCACTATTATTTGTGGTGGTAATGGTGGTAGTAGTAGTAGTATTATTATTATTTCCGTTTGTCCTTGTTCAGATGAATGAAAGCTGATAAACTAATTAATCACATACATGCCAGCCTCATTGCTTACTGGTCAGATATCTCAGGCTTAAATCCTGTCAGGCATCCAGATATCTCCTATCCTCATCGTTGCTATATTCCGAAGATAAAGAAAAGCGAGATACAATAAACAAAACAGAAATATAAATACATATGGGCTCATACGAGTCTTGAAATAAGATAAAACAGCAAAGAAATCTGCACTAATACTGAGTCTGATGTCTTCACATTTCTCTGAAATTGTAATTTTTTTCATCGAATTGGCTGACGTGAAGAGGACGTAATATTGTTATCCGGGAATACTTTATTTTCGATTTCAGACGACCATCGGTGGATTATTGAGATGGGTGATGCCGCCGGATCTAGACGGTGAAAACTAAGAATAAATTGCCATAACTTTAAAGCTAACGGTAATAACAGCGCCCAACCCCCTGCTCAGCTGACACCGAAAATTACCCCAGTAGGCACTTTATCCAGTTTCGTAAATCTATCTCCTCGAAAGTTTTTACTCCGTTTACGGTGATATTTAGCTCTTTTATGTGCATCAGGTTTGGCAACACTGTCAGGATGGCCGTAGGAGGCAAGGAGAAATACATTGCCCTTATGAAAGTATTATTTTATTTGTTCTCTTGGAAATATCAAACTTCCGATGGCATAGAAAAATATATCAAGGGAAAAAGGACAGACTGAAGTAGTAATTGGCAGGCGGAAATGTCGAGACTTCCATTTGATTAGACGTAACTTTAAGTTGAGGTTTATTCTCCATAAGGAATACAGTATATGGGTTTCTGAAAATTCTTATTCGTCATATTTTTCAAACATCGTATCTAGCTTAATAATCAACTTTATGAAACACTTTCACTTGCAACATGTGGAGAAATTCATACTCTATTGAACACCAGCTTCTTTTCCTCAGTGGCATTTCCCATTCGGACGATATTGAAATAAATGCACAACTGGTGCGAAATTGTCCCTCATCCCCTTAAATTTCATTCATATTGCAACACTGCCCCGATGTGGGAGTCGCAAAAAATCACAATCACAGGAATCACAACTGTGTTATGCTACTTTCAAACGCGGTTTAAGCTATGATTGAGAAATCGCTGTTTCCGCCCCCCTGTTATTGGTTCCGGGTCTGTATCAATTACTATAAAGGCAGACTGCATAACGTGAACATAGTACATTGTCGTAAATCTTCGAACAGTTGTAAACAATGAGCAGGGGCGGCGCCAGGGAGGTGCTTGTGCACCCCTTAATTTTCTTCCGCACCCCCTTCAGCACCCCCTAGTTCAACTGAAAACACTAACCCTTAGAGTGTCATATGTCATGTCTAGAGCCCGGTACTTTATGTTATGACTAGAGCCCGGAAGTTTGGCAAAATGCCTCTTTTTATCTACTGCATATATTGATAAAATTTTTCCGGATATACGTTTCTTATGTTGTTTCGAATGTTTTGGAAGCCTTTTCATTTTGCCTATTTTGCCTATTTTGGACCCCACTGCCTATTTTTAATTATAATGCCTGTTTTTGCCTTTTTCAATGAAATTTGACATTTTTTTTTTAAAAAAAATGTGTATATAAATTATTTTTCTCCCAGAAAACGTTGTTGGCATTTATTTTTCTTCCGTTTATTATGCGAATAATTTTCGCCTTATTTAAGTAATATTGAACTCGCGCATGTTTCAACATTGCTGAAGGAGGAAAGTGTGAGAAAAATGTATTTCATGCTCAGTTAGAATATTGCCTTTCGGTTAACATTTCTTGTGCATGATTGACTGCTGAAGTGGACAGGTTGATTTCGAACACAAAGAAAATATTTCTGAAATCTCCCTCTCGAACCCGAAAATTTCAGGAAGTTGCGATTGAGATTAGTTTACCTCAGGAACCAGTCTTGACGAGATAGGGAACCTGGATATCAGCAGCTATATATTATGCTAACATCCTTGAAAAAATCAGTGAGATGATCGATGCTCTTCCAGAAAATGAAGCGGCTTCAATTCGTGAAGTGAAAAAAAAAACCTGTGCTATTCAAATTTATTTTTTGCACATTATGGTGGATTGCCAGAGACAATTACAATTATAGCATCCATGAAAATGTTCGAGGAATCTATGCAGCAGATGATGGAAGTGCCAGGAGAAAAAGGGGTCAGCTGTTGCGGAAAAGTGCAAACGGGTAGTGAGTGCAAAAGAGGACCTGAAACAATTGACAACAATATGTGATATTCTAAAAGGTGAAAATGCTGTTACCGAAATGAGTCCAGCTACATTAGCTTGTTATATGTACAGTATGCTCCAATAACTTCTGTCGAAGTAGAAAGATCATTTTCTATTATGAAAAACATTCTCTCTGACAGACGACTATCAATGTATGTTGAGAACTTAAAAAGCACCTTGTAGTTATGTGCAATGAAGGAGAAAATTGAAATGCTCTTCTCCAAATTTAGGTTTTAACATTTTGCCAGAAATTAGAGATAAAAGTAAGCGACTTCCAAATGTGCCTTTTTTCGGTTTATTTTGCCTTTTTTCATTTTTAGTGCCTATTTTCCACATTATAAATGTATTTTTGCCTGCCTATTTTAACGAAAATAAATGCCTGAACTTCCGGGCTCTAGTTATAACATATTTTTCAATTGGCTTCGAATCTATTATTGGGGTGAGATCTTTACATATCTGATGAAATTCTGCCGAAATAGACAAACTTGACACAGCATATTTTGACATATTTCACCAATTTCGCATATTTACAACATATTTCTTCAATTTTGTTGTAATGAGACATATTTCTGTATAATTTCGTAATTCTCTCGCACATAATCGGTTATTTCATATTTTTTTCTTCGTAGCTTTAGCACAACGGATATTTCATATTGTCGATGGCAGGGTATGGAAATTACGGAGGAAGAAAGGTAAAGTTTTTCTTAGTACAGAACAATAATACCCCCCTTTTTTATCCCGCCGACAATTGATAGCCATGCAAACATTATTGAGGAAAAATGTTCTCTCTCATTGTTGCACGGGAAGTAAAGAAGTTTCGTTCTCATTTCTTTGCCTTTTTCGCTTTTCACAAAAATCAGTCAAAAGTAAAAATAACATTCGGTACATTACAGCCCCTACTCTACTCTATCGGGTATGGGAGAAATTCTAGAGTACTGTTGTACATATTTTTGCCTTTACTGGGAATATTTCTGCATTTCTCTGATATATTTGTAATTTTTCATGACATATTTTCCAATTTATAGGTATGACATAATTACATACATATTTTACACTTTTATAGGTCATAAAGTCCTGGGCCCTACATGTCATATTCAGCATCGAATGTTAGGCACTGAAGTAAGACCGTTATTATTGTATGCATCAGGCAAGCACTGAAAAAGATGCCGATATCCACACTTTCCTATACTGGCGGCAGCCTCTATAAATATCAACGGCCGTTTATTTTTCTTTCGTCAGCATTGTTGTTATGATTTTTTCTTTTGTTTCTTCAAGTGGTCTGTTTGTGGTTTTCGATAATTGCCTACAGCTTAATGTTAGATTTTTTTTTGCATTTTTTTTTGCATTGTTGATAAACGGTTTATTTTCCACCTACTTTTTCTTCTTCACACTGTAGCAAAAATTGCAGCTGCTTTCAAGGTATCACGAAGTCGTGCTCGGGAAATTATTTAATGCGAGTTGTAACGTGAAAGGTAGTTTCCTTGTTAATACGTTCAATGTATTTGTTCCAAGTAACATGTCTAGTAAACATATTATTTCAGGCTTTTTCAAAAACTATTAGGAAGAGGCCCAATGTTCACGAAGAAATTTTACAGTACATTTTTGGGGATAGTGTGGCAGAAGATATTTTAACGAAGACGAAGTTGCTGTGTACTTTGCGTTTTGTCCTGCAGTGGCAAACGGAAGGTACAATGTGCTATATGTGTTGTACCTCCATGGGTTACATTGAAAAGGTTCAAATATCGTGATTTTAAAGACAAGGATAATTTCATTTTGTATTTCAGTACATAGTTCAATAAGACTGCAACGTGTATCTGAATGTTTACACTGTACGACCACTTTCTTGGAGTATAAGACTTAATACATATCATCATGGACATCCAGGGGGAGGACAAGCGAGCACAGCGTCCCTTGAAAATGAATGTCAATCTAAAGTGTTATATTTCACTGCAATATTAACAGCAATTAGGGTGCAGTTGACCCTCTTTTTGCTATTTGTTCCCCCTTAGCTACCAAGGGCAAGTAAACTGTTCTCCCCCCGTTTTGGCACTTGCTCCCCAAGTTTTGAAAGGTTGCATGCGTGTTTCATGTTTTCCTTATTTTCATCATCGCACCCCCTCAGCACCCCTAAATGATTATTCCTGGCGCCGTCGCTGACAATGAGCAACGATGGGATAGCCACAAAACTCACAACTGTGATCGGTTACTAGAAATCACAGTTTAACCTGCGATCTTGAAATCACACTTTTCCCCTTCCCTATTACTAGTTCCGTTACTGTATCACGTACATTACTGCAGAAGGTGAACTTACTTTGTAGTATATCTCCAAATCAATCCAGCAGTTAGCAACGACGAAGCAATCACAAGAATCACAGAAATCATAACACTAATCTGATAGCAATCACAATTTAACCTGTGATCATAGGCGCCGACTCCATGGGGCTTGGGGGCTCGAGCCCCCTCAATGTTAACGATGTGGAGGCAGAGCCCCCAAATAATTTTGCTTAAGAAGATCTAATGTATTATTTTGCTTCTCTTGTGAAGTTTACTCTGAATTGTGCCACATGAACTTAACTTTAAATACACATTTGAAATGTTCTAGACCATCAACTTTGAGGGGGCTGAGACCGCTAAACCATCAACTTTGGGGACTATGACCAGAGACAGCAAAACACACAACGTATTACTATATACTAAGTATATAATTATGAGTATTGTTAAATTTTTTACTAAAAAGAGTTTCAAAAGACGATGTGCATGAACTAGGGTAGTGGGCTACAAATGTAGCTCTCACATGACATTCAGAACGAGATCATTGATATATTAGGGATATCTGTTTTGCGCTTCGTGGTAGCAGATATTAAAAGTCGGGAATATTTTGCTATTATGGTTGACGAAACTTGTGACATATCAATCCGTGGACAATTAATATTCTGCATTCGAACTGTGAATAAAAATGTTGATATTTTTAAGGAATTCATGGGCTTTTATGAGATTCCGAACACTGAGGCCAAAACTTAAAAAATTGGAGAGAGTGATTCATTCATTAATTTATTTCAGTGAACAGAGCGCCCCCCCCAATAATTTTGAAAAGTCGGCGCCCCTACCTGTGATCAAGGGATCACAGTTCTTCCCATCCCTAACACTGTTGCCATGTTTGTATCCCGTATATTACAAACATGGACTGAAGAACTAGAACATGCATTGTTGTTAAACTCAGAACTAGTCCAAATGTGGTAGCCGCAAAAAATTACAGAAATCACAACTATGAGCAGTTACTAGAAATCACAATGTAATATGTGGTCAAGAAATAGCAGTATTTTCCTTGACTAATATTGCTGTCATGTTTCAATCCCGCATATTACCAAGACATATTGCACAATGTGGCCATACATTGCTGTACATCTCGGAACTAATCCAGTTGTGAGCAACGATGTGACAGTCACAAGAATCACAGAAATCGCAACTGTGATCGGCTTAGTGTAAAATAATCGTATCTAAATTAACAACAACAGACTGAAGGACGTGAACAGACAACGTCATGGATCTCCAAACTATTACAGTCGTGAACAACGAAGTGGCAGTTAGAGGAATCATGACGGTGATCGCCTACCAGCGATCACTGTTTAACCAGAAATCACAGTTCTCATCACTAACACTGCTACAATGTTTGTATCGCGTACTTTACAAAGACAGACTGCAGAATAAGAACATGCACGTACATTTCCGTTCATTTCTGGTTGTGGATAGATATGGCAAGTGCGTAAATTCTGCCAGGAGCCAAATTTTGTATAGCTGTAGATTATTTTACAGGATCTCATCTCTAGTCCAGTCTTACAGGGGGCGCTCTACATGATGGTGAGGGAAGTGGGGAGAGGGGAAAACGCCACAGACCAACCAGACAGCAGCGGTGGCGCCGAGAGCCACGACAGGACGGGTAGAAATACAACACCGTACACCTCGTTCTACAGGCTCCTGAGTTTCTTATCGCGCTGGAAAGGTCGCTTCCCCGCTCCCCACTAACCTTGCCAGCTTATAGGGCGCCCGCCGTAAGACTGGAAAAGAACTATAGGCATTTGTAGCTTGGAAGCGAGTGACAACTTCCGACGCCTATCAGCAAGCGAGCCGCTGACATCTTCTCAACCCAGCACCAATCGCTAAAGCTCCCGCTCGCGCTGTGCATTCTGGATAGGCTCGGTAGCTACATTCGAGCTGGAGATGTTATGCACGTATATTCTTGTTTGCTTGTAGTCAATGTACTTTAAAAAAAACAAAGTTCGATCTCGAGAACTTAGGATAGAGAAACATGAGCAGAAATAACAAGGTTACTTTGACGATGCTAATTGTAATACGAAACCGCCAGGCTTCCTTCCGCATCTTCTGCAATTGTCTTGAGCCATTCTCGCTCGCCTGCAGAGATTGTTCCGGCACCGTGCTTTAAAATGAAACAAAAGAAGATCGTTGCAACAGGAAACCCCCCCCCCCCGTCTCTGAGTTGTGTAATTCTCCCAGCAGGAAAATAGGTTTATATGCATAAAAAATGTAGCTGTATATATATCTAGCGCTCGGAAGCTATTTGTTCCTCGAGAGGAAGAATGGGAAATATATGCAAGGTTAAGGAGTTGGAAGGCGAGTCTGCAAAGAAGGAACTCCCCTCGAGCCGGAGTTGTTCTTGCTAACCCCCTTTTTCCTCTTATCTGGGAACCAATAAAACATACACCGTTCTCCCATCTCAGAGGGCGTTTTCCAGTAACTGGTCATGAAGACGTTTTATTGGAGATGCGCCGGTCGAGGGACTTCCACTTAAGAGGGAATGAGTTATTGGGGTATAAAACTTTTAATATTCCCCGCCACAGACGTTCCGTTGTGAGGACTGGTGTTCTACAACAGCTCTTCCTTTGAGGTCTCATTGATGTGGTACTTAACTGGTTTGGTTTGCAAGTAGGGAACCGGCTGATCGGTAGATGGCAGCCTTGTCTTGTTTTTGTTTAAAACCGTATCTGAAGCAACAAGTAGTTCCCATGTAGATTTTTTTAGCACAGTTTGGAGCAAAATATATTTGAAGGTATTTATTTTTTACATTTTCTACAAATAGTGACGTTTTTGGTGGAGAGTTAAAGTGAGAATCATCCAACTTCATCAACTTTATTATGAAACTTGTTAGTTAGATATCTTCTTCCCAATCTCAACTATGCACTGGTAATGGTTATGCTGGAGAGTTCATATAAACTCCAATGTTAAGTATCACTGGACTTTACAAGATATTTAAAGTCCATAAATACTTAACAACGGTGGATTTCAAATTAACTCTCCAGTCTAACCATTACCCGTGTGTAGTTAGAGATCAGTTAGTTTATTGAACTATCTAGCCTAACTATTGCCTATTTTGGGGGGGAAGAGGAAAAGGTTTACTAAGCTCTTGCCTTTACTCGTTCTCCGAGGCTTGTTCAGAGACAATACCTTCCTGGAGATGAGGCCTGCTCGAAAAAGTTTTATTAAGATTAAGCCATAAATAATTTTCCTGTTCCCCCAAAAATAGACAATAGTTAGGCTGGAGATTTCGATGAACTAACCGATCTCTAACTACGCACTGGCACGGTTAGGCTGGAGAGTTCATGTAAACTAACCAATCTTTAACCGTAAAAGATATTTAAAGGTCATAGCAACGTGCAAAGTTTGTTTTTGAAGTTGTAGTATCTTCATTACGTTGTGTACCACTGAGTATGAGGTGAGGGGTTATAAAACCACACTCTACCCCAAACCTGGTCCAAAATTTCCAAATTGAAAGAATTAGTAATGGGTGCCATTTGACCTAAAAACATCCCTCAGGAAATTTGGGATTCGAGCGACATTATCCCGCCGTGCCCACGCACGATAAGATTACCAACATAGAGAATCTCAAAGTCTATTTATTCTCTGGGGATCATTACAACAAATATGCAACGATCCCGGGAGAGAAGCGGTGGTCACAACGGTACATCTCGTCGGGCTGGACAACACTCGTCTTCCTCCACCACGGAGATTCCCAGTTTCATAAACTACCCATAATGCTAGCCTTGGTCCAGGTCGGGGCATGAGATTCCATTATACTCAGTGTTCGGGTGATAGATGCACTTACCAAGGGCTACCGAAAGTTTTGCCAGAGCAATACAGTGAAAACTCAAGAAAATATTTTTACCTATAAAGTTTATTCAACACCAAATTCAAACAAGAATGGAGCTTAGACCCTTTATAGTAGGGTTATACATTAAAACTATAGTTATGCAGTTATAGATATGGAAATCTCCACTGTTACAACTTTTAAACCTTTCAGTCATCGAACTACACAATTTTACTTTTAAAGAAACTGATACTGGTATACCCATGACAGTTTGAGAACAACCTCTTATATGATACTTATAATCCCTGTTAGACGGCAACCACCTAGAGGTTTAAGACAAAGTCGCCGAAAAGAGAAAGCTTGAGGTAACCATGGAAACGTGGTTTTTCCCAAACGTCGGAGCAACGGGGCACCACATTTGGATAAGAACTATGTGAAATGACTTTTCCCAGCATCGATACGACGGGGTATCACTTTAATCTCCCAGCGTCCAAGAGACGGAATTTGAAAAGGGTCACCTTATCTAAATTTCTCTCGCCGGTTAGTCGGAGTGGGTCCTCTCACCCTAAAGTATAGTATATTCTCTCTCACCCGAAGGTGGAGTGAGTTCTCTCGCTCGTAAGCAGAGTGGTTACTTCTCTCACCCGAAAGTGGATTGGATTTCTCTTGCCCGTGGGCAGAGTCCAACCTCTCTCGCCCGCAGGCGGAGTACAACTCCAACTGCTAGGCAAGCTCTCGCCTTTATAAAGGATCGGCGACGCTAGCGTAAGCGAGTGGAGGAAATACGAACTATGAAAAAGTATATCCATCCTTAAATATTAACGATCAACAATATAAAAGTTAAAATTACTCATATCATGTAGGAACTTATGAACATAAACGTGGGTCCGTCTTAACTTGTGACGAGCAGGAGTCGTTACAAATAAAATTTCAAATTTATCTAATTTCCCATTCAGCAAATTGTCATTTACATATATGTGGGGCCAAGAGTTCATTTTACGTGTTGCTTCCAGCGTTGGGATCGGATATTTTCTAAAAAACAGTACACTACAACAATTAAAGATAATAAGAAAGAAGTAATGTTACTCACCAATTGGCCAGGTGCTAGCCCATCTTAACGTAACTTGCATCAATATAATTTGGCGAATGACCCTTGAAAAACATGGACATTTCTGGCTCTCTCCATTGGTTGACCTTATGAGAAAATGGAAAGAATATTATCTTTAAACATGCAGTCACATTATGGTATTATATATATTTATATTTGAAATTTCGTGAAAGGTCATAATGCCTTGTGAACAAATAATAATATTTAACTCTTTTAGATGCTCAGAATTACGACATAAAACACAAGGGTGAGAACTATCTGACACCAGTGTTTGTAATTGAAACACAATGAACTTAGATAATATAACAATAGAGCAACCTATTACAGCAAAACCTCGTTAATCCTGACCCCGGTAAGCCGGACTTCGCTTAATCCGGACAGACAAAAGGGGAAAAAAAAGCAGAATACAAGGTTTAAAATATGGCTAGAAGTCAACAAGGGAACTTCCCAAAGAAAAGGCAGTTAACGACTGATGAAATTCTGTTTCCCGCAGACTTTGTACTGTACTGTATAGTGTATTTAGGCCTACGCCCTTTAAATACACCACCATAAACGTGTTTTGTTGCTATAAACGGAGTGTTAATGCACTTTCTACTGTTCTTTTAGGTTCTTTCAGTTAATCCGGACTTTCGTTAAACCGGTCACCTTATCCCCCCATTAGTCGGGATTAACGAGGTTTTACTGTACAAGATTTTGAGTTGGTATTTTAAGACTGTATATCATGGAAAGGCCTTTTCCGAATTCGCCTTCCTTCTGCCGATAGAGCGCGCACAGCGTTTACACCACCAGATGTTTTGTCCAGGCCCGCTTTGCGAGGCCCTCAAGAACACGCCTCCTCCGGTACACGGGCAGTTAGTGATTGACAGGTCGTAAAACCCTTGGCATTTCTTTTCTCAGACATGTCCTAGGTTTTGCTGTTCGGGTCTTCATTGCCAAAAGCTGATCTTACCATTTCGTGTCAAAATTCCAGACGATAATATAGAGACCTGCAGCAACAATATGTGGCTTGTAACATACGTAATTGTGGAAGCTTCTCTTCAACGAATAAAGAGTCCTATTAGTCTACTATTTGACCTCCGGGGCGAGGTAGTTAGCACAGCGCACTACGACAGCAGGGGTCCCGGGTTCGAATCCCGAGTAAGACATGGATGTTTATGTTCTGAATGTGAATGTTAAAAAATATGGAACTGAGTAAATACTGATATATGAGAAAGCAGAGAAAATATGACATCGGACTGCCACGTAGTAAACCCAGGTTCGATTCTCAGTGTGAATGATTTCAAGCAGAAAATTTTCCAACATTATCCTTGCATAAAACCAACTCTGTGAATGTATTTGATCTATTTCTATAAAACTTTCACTGATACACAATATATGCACTCCGATTACCCTATTTGAGCATGTAATTGACTTAAAACAAATTTAATTTTGCTATAATTTATGTAAGATTCAATTGGGACAGTCTCTGTATTAATGTATTTATTCTTTTGGAAAATAGAAATAAGACAAATGAAACACAATGAAAAAACAGCCGGGTGAAGGAAATCAACTTTGGATTTTCCGAAATGGTCGGAGCACGGTTAAAAGCTGCCCCCAAGGGAAAAGACAATGCCAAGGGTAGAAGAAGAAGAAATCCAAGCCACGCCCACAGTAGTAAAACCTGGTCAGAGTCATCTATCGGCAGACGGCTGAACTTGTAGGACTTGAACATAACCCCGCCAGCCGATGGCCAGCCCCGCTATGGCTCGAATAAAGCCATTCTCAAAGGTGTTTGAAAATGCATATCAATGTTTGCAATGGCGTATTGTCACAATGGGCCTCTCAATTTGAAAAATAAAAAAATCAGTTTACTCAGGAAGGATGCAAGAAAGGCTTGCAAGGTTAAATTTTTACAGTAACTTGGAATCGGGCTCTATACGCCGATCCAAAAACTGAGATATTTGACAGCTAATATCTATTAAAATATGGAAGTGATAAAAAAATTTCGATAATCACTGTTAAGATTCATCCTTTCTGATCAATTCACCACAAAGCTCATTCAAATGCCTCAAATAGTTTTCGAGTAAAAGTGTTCTGAATGAAGGTCTGTTTTTCCGCTGCCCATGATATGGCCTCTTAAGTCCACTTTGTGCACAGTAAGGCTAATCGGTACTGGAGCTACAGTTTGAAGTGGGATCCGAACCACAATGTGCCTCCACCGGGTATCGAACCCAGGACCCCTTGATTACAAGGCGACGACGCTACCACTGCGCCATCGGGGAGGCCTTAACGTATTACTAGAAGAATTTTCGAATTTATGTAATTATATAAGGTTTTTACAGAATATATTTAGGATTCAGATGAGGGAGGCGGGGATGAATTTTTGTTTCCTGAAAAAAAATTTCTTACGTGACATGTAGTCACGTAAAGAATGTGTAGCATTACTTTAAACTGTAGGTCGAATCCAGATAGCCTGTCTGTGCATAAAGTGAAATTAAAACTCAAACTGAAGTAAGATCACAATTTAAAAGTATGTTAAATTTGGGGGTAATATGGAATGTATAAGAGTGAATGTCATCTCAGTTGCCGACTAAGTTATACTTTCACCACCGTAAGTTGCAGGTTCGAGTAATGGACTGGGGATTACAGCTAGTCTAATTCATCAATTTCATTTAATGATCATTCATCCTTAATGTTGTGATTAGACAAAAGCTGACAGAATAAAAAAAATGCACAAGACTTAGTTTGTGATGTGAAGGAAAAAAGTATATTATCATGGATGTCCGCAGGATCTTTCTAGGGAGGGGCAAGGAAGGTATTTTTTCCAGGGGGGCAAACAAGGCACATTTTCTCCAAAAATAGTGTTGTTCCCTAAAAAAACATTGCTTAAATTTGAATTTATGGTGATCATGCAATAATTAACACATATTATTTTGGCTAAAATGAAATTATATGTGTGAAATACATAATTTTTGGTTGACTTTCATTTTTCAGGGGGGACCACGGTCCCCCTTGCCCCCCCTTCCAGACGCCCATGTATATTATTGATCATAATGCTCCGTTTGATACTCTTCTCATCATACTGGGACCAAGGCATCCGATTTGGTAGCAAAACATAGCAACAACCCTTTCAAAAAGCCATTGCCTTCAGAAGAGCCCCATTGACTCAGCCTCATTATGCAAATTTCCTTCCTAGAACAAATGCGGTGATCAGGGAGGAATGTGCGCCCGCACAAGCAGTGCCTGATGAGCCCTGCCCCTGAAGAGTATGCAACAACGCTTAATACAAACAGAACCAAAGTTGAGGACTGCGTAGATCACAAAAGCACTGATTCAACTTGAATGAAAGTCTGGTTCGTAGCACCGTCTCCAGAGACCACACCATACGCCATACTTTCTTCCATTGGTAATTTCGCACCATGGTGTCAAGCAGTGGCGTTCGGTGTCATATTCCGTTGGGGAAGCAGATCCCGAAAATTTAAGAAAACCATGAATTCATTACTTCTACATGGTACGTTATAATGAAAAAAAGAGCAATCTACCTGGTACTGTTTCCACAACGTCTCTAAGGGAAAGATGAATGTCCTGGCGCAGTTGTTCATTTAATGCAACAGACGATCGCGGATGATTGAAACAATTTTCAAGATTTTCACACATTGCAATATTAACAAATCCACTTTGGCACCAAATAGTTTTTTCTGTAGTAAATAGTAAACAATGCCAACACTAAAGTTTTTGATGCAAACAAATACCTATAAATTCACCCGCCTGAAAAACCATAACTTTTCACCTCGCAAACCGCTTGAAAAATTGTGACCGCGGCCAGCGAGTTTTACCAACTCTATTAGGCAGATGTGCCCATGGACATGTTAGCTGTCTTAATAGACCGAACGCTCGGAAACGTTTATCTTCACATAGAATATGTCATCTGTATATGTCAGCAATCATATTTTCTTCTTTCTTCTCTCATGGGAAGGATCATCATCTTCATTCTTCTTTTGTGGAAGGGTTATCTTCTTCTTCATCTATGGAAAGATTATATTCTTCTTTCTTCTTCTTCTAATGTAAAGATTATCTTCTTCTTCTTCTATGGAAAGATTATCTTCTTCTTCTTCTTATTCTATGGAAAGATTATATTATTATTCTTCTATGAAAAGATTGTATTCTTCTTTCTTCTTCTTCTATGGATCGTCTTTTTTCTTCTTATTTTATGAAAAAATTAACTTCTTGTTTCTTTTTTCATTGAAAGATCATCTTCTTCTTTCTATGGAATAATAGCTTCCCTATCGTCTCTAATGTTACTCGATGTGTTTTGGGGCGACAAATATGGATACAGCGCCACCACGAGAACAGGGTCATTCCATGTCAAATCATCCAGAATTTTGTGAAAATGTCACCCACCATCCCCGATTTTGATTAAATTCGCTATACTTATAGAATTTTTAATGCTGATTACAAAAATGACATTTTTTTTAAGATTGGTCAAGGGGTTCAGAAGTTACGCGCTTTTTAAAATCTCCGTGTACGCCACTTGCTGCTCCACTTTGAATGACACGCATTAGGTTATAAATGATGGTATCTTCCCTCAGGTTTGCCGTAGAAACTTCAAGTTTGTTTTCTTTTGTTGAAAATAGTGTAAACGTCCATTTAAATAAGGTTTCAGATGATTGTATTAATAACCATGTATTTTTATGTATAGTTTCATGTATTTTTAGAAGAGAAAATGACTAATTTCAAGAGCAAATTTCGTGCAATGCCCCCCTTCAATTTCCCCCCAATTTTATATGTAGGTAGCTCAAAGTGTGTACTAATACCTGATGAAAAAATTCAGAGACAGGGTGATAAAAAAATCATTTGCATCAAATTACATTAAAAGTTAATCTTATTAAAAATGCTTATGTATTTAGCACAAAGCCTGAAGTACAATATGTTTTAAGGTATAATATTCAAAATTTCTGTTCACTATGTGTGAAGATAAGCATAGGCGTAACCTGGCGGGGGAAAGGGAAGCATTTGCCCCATCCAAAATTCATAAATTAATTAAAATTTACCAGTTAAATATGTATTGTGAACCTTCTGGCACTTGAGGAACAAACAAATAAAGAGTAATAATTGTGATTTTTCAAATGTAATTAGCAAATAATCTTGGACACTATTTTTATGGAATGGAAAACTTTGTGATTCTTTCAACCCAAAGATAGTAGGAACCCAACCAAGTGGATGCAAGAATTTAATTGCTGCATTTCCTTTTTTCCCATCGACTTTTGAAGCAATCTTACAAACAAGTTTTAGTTCCACACACAAGCTACTACATAACTGTTTAGGGTTGGAATTCAGAAAGAAACTTCTTCACAACAGTCAAATCACACAGTTATACAAAACTTATTTCATCAGCTCTTATTATTATTGCATTTACTGTTAAACAACTAGTGTTTCGAAGTAACTGGTTGCAAGTAACAGTTACTTTTTACTTAGGAATTCTAACTGTAACTAGCGACTGGAATTGCTGGCCTGGCAAGGAAGTATGCTTTGTTGCATGTTGACTTTAGAACATCCACGCTTTCCTTCAATTCATTTTTAATTACATGTGAAAAGTTCAGTGTTTTTGGTGGTCTGCTGCGTTCGTTTAGAATGTTGTTCTCAAGCCATTAAAAAGTTATTGTCAAAGGAGTGGGCCTTGTTGATCTTGGAATGAAGGAGACAGAAATAGGTGCAAGTGGAATCAATGACACCATATTCAATATACCGTGGTCAGCATACTAATGATTTCTTAATTAAAATCGTTCAAGCAAGGCTGACTCTGTGTTCCATCATTTATTTGCAGTAGCAATGTAAATATATGAAGGCATGTTATGTACTAGAAACATAAAACTTCAATCAGCACAAATGTGTATTATTAATCCTAACTTCATATTACGTATCCCCGTGAAGAGTAACCAAAAAAAGAACTTCCATATTGAGATAAAATGCACAAAAAGAATGCTCTCGAAGATAATTTGCTAAACTTGGGAATGCTAATAATAATGATTATATTTCTTAAAAAGTTGAAAAGACAGTTGAAACTGACTTACAGTGGAACCTTGAATTTATGTTATTCAGGCGACCAAGCTGAAAAAACGTAGAATGCGAGAAAATGTAAAACGGAGGAAAATTTCTTAGCAATTTGCTATGTTGGGATCACCAAGATTGAATATAAAATGCAGGACAATGTAAAATCAAGGAACTTGAAATCGGGGTTCCGCTGCAATTATTATTTGTAAATTTTAATTAATTTATGAATTTTGGAGGGAGCAAATGCTTCCCTTTTTCCCGCCAGGTTACGCCTATGCTTATCTTCACTCATAGTGAAAAGAAATTTTGAATATTATACCTTAAAACATATTGTACTTCAGGCTTTGTGCTAAATACATAAGCATTTTTAATAAGATTAACTTTTAATGTAATTTGATGCAAATGATTTTTTTATCACCCTGTCTCTAAATTTTTTCATGAGGTATTAGTACACACTTTGAGCTACCTACATATAAAATTGGGGAGAAATTGAAGGGGGGGCATTGCACGAAATTTGCTCCTGAAATTAGTAATTTTCTCTTCTAAAAATACATGAAACTATACATAAAAATACATGGTTATTAATACAATCATCTGAAACCTTATTTAAATGGAAGTTTACACTATTTTCAACAAAAGAAAACAAACTTGAAGTTTCTACGGCAAACCTGAGGGAAGATACCATCATTTATAACCTAATGCGTGTCATTCAAAGTGGAGCCGCAAGTGGTGTACACGGAGATTTTAAAAAGCGCGTAACTTCTGAACCCCTTGACCAATCTAAAAAAAAAGTCATTTTTGTAATCAGTATTAAAAATTCTATAAGTATAGCGAATTTCATCAAAATCGGGAATGGTGGGTGACATGGAATGACCCAGCAACCAAAAATCTATCAAGAAGTTTCCCTCTCGCGAGACAGAAAAAGACAGATTTGAATCAGATACTTAACTTCTTTAATCTTCTATATGTACAATGTAAGACCAATAAGCGTACTGCCAATTATGTCTAAAGTTATAGAACGCATAGTAAAAGAACAATTAGTAGACCATCTGATGTTGCATGACCACTATTCTCCACATGAATCAGGCTTCAGGAAACAGCACAGCACGGTAACTACTTTAGTTAGCGTTGTTGATGACATAGCCAAGGGGATGGATAATGGCAAAATTTCGTTCCTGGTACTCCTTGATTACACCAAGGCATTTGACTCCATAAACCACAACCTTTTGGCAGAGAAATTGAAATCTATCGGCATAAGAAATAATGAATTGTTATGGTTTCGGTCTTATCTAACGAACAGGCAACAATGTGTAAAATTAGTACATGAGAATAAATCGTGCATGTCTAAATGGCTTGATATCAAACAAGGAGTACCACAAGGAAGTATTCTAGGACATATCCTATTTTCGCTATACATCAAAGATTTTAATGATTCACTAAAACACTGCAAATACCACCAGTATGCGGATGACAAACAAATATATATACAAACACTGTTAAGAAACAGTGCAATGGCCCTAGAAGCATTGCAACAGGACCTAAATTCAATATCTAAATGGTCTGAATGTAATGCACTCAAATTGAATTCATCCAAGTCTTACATTTTAACTTTAGGCACAACGAGTAACCTCAAAAAGTTAGAACAATTACAACTCCCCCTCCTACACTGAATAATTCCAAAATACAGAAAGTAGAAACAGCACGAAACCTCGGCATAATATTGGACGAGAATCTACAATGGCGTTCTCATGTCACACATATAATTAAAAACTCAATAGCCAAACTGAAATCACTTTTTCCATTAAAACATATGCTAAGCAAAGAAACGAAATCTCACCTAGTCAACACACTTGTAATGCCAAAAATTGATTATGCTTCCCCCGTATTTATAAACATCCACAGTGCTCTAAATTACAAGATACAAAAACTTCAAAACAGTTGCATAATATTTATACTGAATGTCAAAAGAAGAGAACACATATCCCCGTACTTACAGGAACTTAATTGGTTAAACGTTTAGAATAGGAGAACATTTTTGGCATTGTCTTTATTGTACAGGATCCTGAACAATAATTAACCAAGATATTTATATGATCAAATTTCTTCCTGTACGGAGCCATGAAAACAAATTAACCTTCGTCAAAAAACACACTTCACGATTCCTGTACACAGAACAACATTCTATGGGAATTCTTTCATGGTCACCGCAATAAAAGAATGGAATGACCTCCCCCCACCACTGACCTCAGGGGAGCTCCACCCTGCAACATACAAAATAAATCTAAAGAAGCATCTGCTGTCCAAACAATAGTGTCTGGCTTTGTCTTTTCTGTAATGAATGGGAATGAGGTATTGGTTGTAGTTTTAGCTGTAATAATTGTATTCTCATTGTGGTATTTAACTCTGTACCTTCAGTACATTAATTGTTTACATTATAAGTAGGAATGTTTTTTTTAATTTCTTTTTTATTTATTATTAATTTTTTGTATTTTTATTCTCTTTATTCCTTCTACTGCAACAAAGATTTTCAAGAAGTGGAAAGTGTCAATTGTAATATGTTTTTTTAAAGGGTTTGTTGTAAGAACGGCCCGCGAGGCCGAAACACGCCCTCTCAATAAAGACGATATTATTATTATTATTATTATTATTATTATTATTATTATTATTATGAGGATTATGTAGATCATTGTGCTTTCTTTATTACTTTATGTTTATTATTCTTTATTTACTACCATTTAATCACTCTTTTATTTGTTTCATTTGGTTTTAAATACTTTATAGTTCTTTCTAGTTCATTAATAATTTACTTTCCGTTTCTCCACTTGTGCTGCTATCTATCCTTGTTTTTACCAACTATTTCCCCATATGTTTACCGTTCATTCCGGCACGTAACAATTTGCTATTTAAATCTACCTCTTGCCGTAAATTTAGGCATCACACATGACGCATTGCAGGAAAGAGAGTGTACAGTGTGGTGTATGGTCACGTGGTGCGAGCCAAGGAAACAAATGAACGTTTAAAGCAACAGACAGGTATCTGTTGAATCTTATGAACTTGAACACCGCTATTCGTCTACTTGGTTGAACGTCATTTCCTTGCCTACAGTACACCTAGCGTCAAGAAGAGCAGAAAACTAGACTGGGCTATTGATACCAGTGTGAACAACTCCCTTGCACCTGTGGAGAGGCCAACAGCGCACCGTGCGGTGCGAGATCAACGCCTGCACACTACATCAAGGTTAGTAAAGAGCAGAGAAGTAGTGGGAGGAAGCAGAAATAGAATACCACCCAAGTGTTACTTCGTATGACACCCATATAGTTTATTAAAACAGAAAGACAATTTCTCTCTATTCTTGGCTATCAGAATCCCAGACAGGAAACAGAGACTAGGAATCTAAAGATTGCTGAGTAAAGAAGTTACGTCAATCTTGGTCTCTCGGCGTAATAAACAAATTCAAGGAAGTAAACAAATGCTACGACCCGGATTTCATAGCAGCTAATCCTTGGAGGATAAGGAGTGTGGACACTGATAGTCTGGATCATTCATTCAGTTATTGCGGCAGTTATTGCTTAGACCGTCAATATAGAATGAAAAGTCTTTAGACCAGAGTGAGAGCTGTGTTAGTAACCTCTCTTCACGCTCTGTTGGAAAATGGTTAATCTACGAACCAACGTCTACTGTGAGCATCTGCTCCTAGTTGAAACAGGTTAACTTTCCATTCACCATGCTGAAACAATCTTAGGAAGACTAAAATCCAATTTGTGTGCTTTGTCTATTCATGTGCTATGCCATGCTATTTACTCTCTGCCTTTCGCAAGAATTATGTTAAGTACGCATTGCGAGTATGAATGATGAAACGAGCTATCACCACCCGAGGGACATCCAAAAGTCCCTGGTTCGATCCCGTCGTTCCTAAGAGAACGTTACGACTTGTTATGTTCAAAAAGGTGTTTGTTACTTCGTTTGGACCAATTCATCAGTCCATCTACGTAAATATCCACGTAGGGAAGGAAAATATCAAAAGAGTAGACAAAACTTAAAAATATCTATAAGCTTGCATATTTTTCAATCGGAAAATCCCTCACTAGTCCCCTCCAAAATGTTTGGGTGTCGCAAGCATCTTCCCACCCGCTCAGGACGCAGACAATACCTGCAAATTTCGCGGACAGATACAGAAGCACGAATCTTTGCAGTTTATCTTCGGTCTATCGGACAGCTGTGGGACCTACACGCGGGAATATACCGCTGCCATCTCCAAACTCCACCCACAGGTCTGAACCACACCCAATGGAACGGTGGAGAAGTTGTAAAAAGAAATAAAGAATTTATGAGATACTCTCACCGACTCGTTCCTGGAGGCTCGAGCACTGAATATTCTCTTCTCCGTAATCAATTTGTGGCGCGCCTCCATTTGTTTTCGTGCTTAATTTGCAAAGACACGGTGCTACTGTTTTATGCGTCCAGGAAGTGTCTAATGTATTGCTCCTCTTCGTAGCCTGACGCAAATCGTACGGAGGAGGCCGGCCGGCTATGCATGAACCAGTACGTGTGTCTTCGTTGTCTGTTGCTAAGGGCAGAGATTTACCATAAACACTACTTTTTTTGTCTCTCATATAGCGCCCATATGGCATTTCGTTGACAATTGGCGCCCGAACAGGGACTGGCATTTCATTGACAATTGGCGCCCTAACAGGGATTGACATTACTTTCACACATGGCGCCCGAACATTGACTGGAGTAAATGCGAGAAAATATCAAAATTTTGAATTTGTGCGGCTACAAATTCTGTAGGAACTACGGCTATGAACATCAAGAGCGTAGGCGTCGATCATAAACTTCATGCTTAACATACCCAAATATTTAAAATACTGGTGTCGCTCGCTTATGGTCAGTGCTGTAATCCCAAAATGTTAAAATGGTATACGATAAGTTTCGTGAAACGTTAAGTGGAGACCATGTTTTCAATAATACTGGATTATGTTTCCATTAAATATATGGAAACCATATAACTTAGTACATAAAATACATGATGCCAGTACCATGTTCTTGTATTTTATTTTCTTGTTGATATTGCATTGTGAATTATCAGTTTGTATAATTTCAATAATGCTGCTATTTGCACTAAAAGTGAAACATTTGGAAAAATAATGACATAAAAGCAGAAAAAATTAACATGAAAGGGCAAGAAATCTCTTTCTCGTTCACTCTATGTTTAAAACAGAAATACAACAGACCTCAATTGTCGCTTGTAACGATTATAGTCCGCCGCCAATTGTTGCGGAAAAGGTAAATAAGAGCATTGTTGAGGCTTTCGCTTTAATTCGATACTTCGAAATTTCAAGTCATGTAATGTCAAACTTGTACATTGATTTTGATAACAAAAGGCAGATCTCAATAAGATACAAGTGTATATACATTTGTATACCGCCGTATCCGCTCGACTACAGCCCTGGTTATGGTACTAGGTGGAAACAAAGTCCCGAGAAGGGAAGACCTGGGGAGGGGGGACAAGGACCCCTTCTTTTTCAATCTCTCTCTCTCTTTCTTTCTCTATACCCCCTCCCTCTCTTTCTTCACTCTCTCTCTTCTTACAATGTCCGGGTGGAGTAGTTTTAATACTATCGTCTTGTAATCAAGGAGTCCCGGGTTCGACTCCCGTTGGAGACACATGGCACAGTCGTTCAGATCACACTTTAAACTGTAGGTCCAGTCGCGATTAGTCTATCTGTGCATATAGGAGACTTAAACAAACTCCAATTTGCTTAATATTACCATTAATATTTCGAAGACATTTCGGGGTGACTCCATAACCTTGTAACGATCGTGTCAGTGATGATGCATTTCTGTTTAACTAGTGATTGACTACAAACCTGTATGTGAAATTCTTGACGTGATAGAATAAAAGAGAATAATCTAGAATGTTGGAGAATATAGACATTGAGATGAATGTGCCTATTTTGTAAATTGGTTAAAAATGCATTTTTTATGTTTAAGAATGCTTGTTGTTGTGAACATGGAGAAATGTTACCAAATGTAAGTTTAACGATAATTATTTCTGCAGTGTTCAAAATATTGGATATGTAGATATTGTTTTTTCTGCGTACAAGCGAGTTAATTTTCTAGAGAGGTGGAAGATTAAAATATGATCTGTGTTTGAAGTTTATTACTTGAAAACTGCGTTGCTGTGATTAGTCATTATAGGTCTTTTCAGTTCTTACTGCGGGCGCTCTAGAAGCTGGAAAAGGGAGTGGGGAGCAGGAAATTCGCCGCAGATAAACCAGACAACACCAGTGGCGCCAAGAGATACGACGTGGCGGAAAAAAGTACTACGTGAATCTCGTTCTGCAGGCTGCTGCGTTTCTTATCGCGCTGAATTGGTCGCTTCCCCGCTCCTCTTGCCAGCTTCTAGAGCGCCCGCCGTAAGAACTGAAAAGACCTATAAGTGTATATTTATGATATCAACTGAACTGATAAAGTTTATCTCACAGCATAATGTCATTGTAAAGTGAGATGTTTCTGTTCGTTGCCAGAATCTGAGGAAGTCCGATTGTGAAGATTAGAAAACGTATTGCTACTTTACATAGACCGGTTGGTGTGTGTCAACATCACTCTTGAACGAACGAAAACCTTTTACGATTGCCAGCTGCTAACCAATGGGCAACCAAGTCTTAATTTTTACCACCGTAATACACAGAAATGTCTCACTTCCTCAGACCCACGACAATCCCTAAACACATCTGTTTCATCCTTGGGCTCACTGAATCTACCCTCATCTCTCTGTCCTGGCAAGGTGTATGTTGCCGGCCAAAGCCGCCTTGACGCGGGGAGCTTTGGAGTGGGTTCTCGCTTGGGACATCTTAGGGTCGAGCTGTCACTGCGTCGGGAGCCTGGCTGGCCAATAAAGGATCCCCAGGGCTCGGGGATTCCCTTCCAGGCGCCACCGAGAAATCTGTGGGATTTTTGGGAGACGACGTTGGAAAATTTCATTGGAACGCCAAGAAAGTCTCACTTGCTAAGTTGCAAAACGTAATTGAAATTTGTAAGTTTTTAATTCCGAAAGAGATACAGAATGATGAAAAGAGAGAAGTGGAGGAATGGAGGATAATGAAGAGGGAAGTAAAAACAAAGAGCGCGAGATAGGTAGACAAGATATCAAAAAGTAGGTTGACATCAGTGTTGAAGATTATACGGGACGGTCCCTTATTTATGTTCAGCTTATCTTGAAAATATTTTCCGCCGTATCAATTGCCCCGTATTTGAAAATTCCCGGCTGTATCCATGTTTATGAACGCTTGGATCCTCAACTTTTCTTTCAGCGGTGGCGCTGCATTACGGGACAGATATGAAATTAGTTTCACTTCCCCATCTGTTTGCGACGCTTCTTTCTCGGCATTCATCAGGAGGAGGTGTAAGTTTGTATTTGGGGGGTGCAGTTTCTGAAGTGAAAAATATTAGCTGGGGTAACTTTGGTCGAGACTTGGTATTAGCAGGTGGGATGCTCCTATGGTTTAACATACGAGGGGGTATCAAAAAGTTCGTGCAATCTCCTGGAAGGAAACAAACTAGAAAACCCCTCGGATATGTGTATTGTACAATGGCCCTTCTAGGTTAAGCACACAAATTTTTGTCTGTTTTGGATGTTTATTGCTATCCTTTTTTACACGTGAATACAGGAAGGTGTCATGATTGACAAAATTGAGGCACGGAGCGTCATCAAATTCCTGCATCTCCAGGGGAAAGCAGAGAAACAAATTCATGATGAGATGAAAGCTGTGTACGGGGAGGAAAGCCCATCCTATGAGATGGTTTCCAACTGGAAACGGCAATTTCAAACCTGTCACATGCTAATTTCCGATTCCTCTAGTACAGGGAGACCGTCCTTCATAAATGATGCCACATTGATGGACAAAGTGGAGAAGATGATAATGGAAGACAGGAGGATCACCACTGAAAGTGTGATGTCTGTAATCGATGTTAGATATGGGTCCATCTGGAATATCATCCATCACCAGCTGCACCTTCATAAAGTGTCGGTACGGTGGGTGCCACGATTGCTCTCCCCTTTCCAGTAGATGACTAGAGAGGAAACAGCGCTAGAGATGTTAGGCCGCTGTGAGCTCCATGAAGAGGAGTTTTTCAGCAGATTGGTTACAATGGACGAAATCTGGATCTACCTTTATGACCCAGAAACAAAGGAGATGAGCAAGCAGTGGAAACACAGCTTTTCACCGCCCCCAAAAAAGGCAAGAGTGCAAAGGTCAGCCGCTAAGGTGATGCTGTCCGTTTTCTGGGACTGTGAGGGAGTCATCCTGATGGACTTCCTGCCACAGGGTCACACAATCACAAGTGACTATTATTGTGATCTCCTAGCTCGGTTACGTGAAGAATTGAAGGTGAAAAGGCGAGGAAAGCTCACAAAAGGAGTGCTGCTATTCGCAGACAACGCACCTACCCATTCTGCCCATGCATCAATTTCGAGAACGATTCAATTACGATACGAAATTTTTCTCCACCCTCCATATTCCCCAGACCTGGCACCGAGTGACTTTTTCCTCTTTCCGGAAATGAAGCGTCCACTCAAAGGACGCCACTTTGACACGAGGGACGATGTCATTTCTGACGTGGAACACTGGATTCATGCCCAAAATGCAGTGCTCTATAAAAACGGCTTACGCAAGGTGAAAGACCGCTGGCAGAAATGTATCACTGAGCATGGCGACTACAGTATGTGGAGAAGGCATAATACCACCATGATTTCGTACTTGTCCAAAGTTGTTTCCTTCCAGGTGATTGCACGAACATTTTGATACCCCCTCGTATAAGGCAACTGGGAAAATAGTAAAAAATAAATAACCCATGGCTATACAGCCCTAGAAGGACGTTGACCTATCTCCCGACTCCCAGTCTCCCTCCCACAATCCTACCTAGAGGTGTGGAGATCTTCAACCAGTAATGGGGTGACGTGGGGTCAGCACGTTAAACCCCTAGCCGTTATAGGAAATATCCGTGACCGGGTTACACTACTCACTCGTAGCTCGCCAATTTCCTCACGATGGTGGGTTGCCACCGGTCCTATACACGGGACGAAAACCTCGAGACTTAACCCAGGCAGACTCGGACCCATGCCGTCCCGCAGTCGGAGTCCAAAGCAAAGCCCCGTAGACATCACGGCCACGGAGGAGGACGATTTAATAATAACCATAATTTTTATCCACCCTTGCTCTTGTCAGTTCACAGGCTCAGAACAAAATCAATTCTTTTTTATATCGTCCAGTTGCCGGAATATCACATAATTCATAGCAGAGCATAAACGCAGTGGTGCTATTTTTTTGTGACTGAGTGTATATTCGCCTTGTGGCTGAAGAATAGTAGTAATAAATGAAAAGGAAGGTTGCAAACACTGCATTTTCAATAGCACACGGTCGTCGATACGATGGAATACAGCATGCTCGATAAATGGGAGTTTTCCATGCGAGAAAACTCTTCTGAAGATGAAAAGTTATGTCCCTTACTTTCAACTCGATTGCATTGGTGTTCCGTATTTAAATTTGACAACCTGGCAACCCTGCTTGAGAAAGAAAAGGCTATGGAGAGTAAAGGAAAGAAACAAAGAGAGAGAAAGAGAATGTTTGTAATATTAAATACAAGACGGAGAGAGAAAGGGAGCGTAGAAAGAAGAGAGAAAGGAAGATAAAGAAAGAAAACAAAAAGAGAGGGCAGGAAAGACCTCAAGCATAAAAAGAAGAAAAAGCAAGGGAATGAGATGGATAGAGAGAGAGAGAGAGATTGAATGCAAAGAAAGAGATGGAGAACGAAGATATGAGAGATCGAGACAGAATTTGCATCATTATTGTAATAAACTCGTTTGATCATTTCCATTGTTTATTCATACGTATAGCTGACTTCAAGATGCACAAATAGAAAACTGTAGTAAGGCAGAGACTGCCAAATTGTCGTGTCCGTGGCTTGGTTCATTGAGTGGTCGACTCATGATCTAGTCACTGGAGGTTCTGGGTTCGACTCCAGGACTGACCACAATATTTCATCGAATTTCGATACTTTCCCCTGCCTCTTTATAGCTAATTCGCTGCGATCAGGATTGTTGACGATTAGATGAAAGAAGGAACACCAAGTCCGGAACTCGAACTCATCCGCTTCAGCCACAGAGGTATTAATTAATACATTCCCCCGTCAAGATTTTTCCGGCCTTGTGCCCGCATAAAGCGGCTCTGGGGTTCACCCACCCTCAAATCAATGGTGTACCTGGTGGCAAACCTTGGGGGGGTAAAGGCGACCAGAGTACGGTACTGATCACATCACCTCCAAAAATGGCTGAGATCGAGAATATGTGGGTCCTACAACCACATCCCCTAAATATTCCTTCATGGCACGGTGCTATATGCACGGGGAACTTTACCTTTTCACGTATTGTCACGATTAGCCAAAAAAAACAGGAAAGTGGCGCAACATACAAATTCAGTTTTTAAAGGTAATACTATATTTACAGAAATCGTCACTGATGTAGAGCTTACTGCGTCTGCTCCCTGCGGACCCCCCCCCAAGTATTTTTAATAATTTACTACCCATAACTTATTCACGTGTAATCAAGTGACACAAAAACAACCTTAATTGCCAAAATATACAATAAATATTTAAGAACTACGCTACAAAATATTATGAATGTTGTCCAAAAATTCAGTAATGTGGTGTAGTGAGTTTACAAGTGATATAAGAAAGTTATTACATGATTACTTAGTTCTCTCTGTCTCATCTTCTCCTTTCTGTGCTCCATATCTCGCTTGGCATCTATTTTTTTCATTCTTTGGATTCTGTTTTCTCTCTATCCGGTTTGTCTCTTTAATATCTATCTTTCTTACAGTCTTTATCTCCTTTCTCACTTTCTCCCTCTTTTCTATACGTCTCTAATTTTCTATCTGCTTTATCTTATATATATATCTCTCTCTCCTTTCAACGCTTCCTTTCTCTGTATTTGTCTTCTTGCTCTTTCAACCATTCTGCTTCTATGCTCACGGCCTTAATTCTTCTCTCTGTCCCTTTCTTATATTTTGTCTCTATTTTTCTACGCTGTTTCTCTCTATTCAACTTCTCTTTACGATTTCAACCATTCCCTCCCTCTCTCTCTTTTATCATTATCTCTTTGTCCCCTTTCTATGCTAATAGTCTTTTATTCTTCGTTTCTTTAATCTCTCTCCTTCTCTCTCTCTGCCCATCTTCATCTCCTTTCTATATTTTCTGACGTTCTCTCTCTGTTTCCCCCTTTTTGTTAGTATCTTGTCCTCTCTGTTTCTCTTATTTATCTCTCTCCTTTCTCCAATCTCTTTCTCTGTATTCATCTTCTTTTTAAGCTATCAATCATTCTTTCCCCCCTATGTTTCTTTACCTTACTATCTACATCTTCCTCTCTCTCTTCTCTTTCCTAGTTTTCCTCTTTCTTCTTTCCCTCCTTCATTTCTCCTTTTGACATATTCCCTCTCCTCTCTCATTCTTTCTACACCTTTCTCTTCATTACTCAGTACTTACTTTCCTCCACAGTTCTCCATATTCAATCATTCTAAATATACCCCCACTCCCCCCTTTGTTTCCGATAAAATCAACAAATTTAAATGACAAGAAGGAAATAATAGTTTTCACTACAACATCGTGTGTAAACTACAGGAGTTGAGCGAGGCAAGATGTACAGAGAACAGAAGCTGGAACCACCGGGTCAGAAATTCCCAATTTGAACGGTTAAAAGGGACGTCAAAAGAACCAACTATTAGACAAGATCAGTGAAAGGGAATCATCAATTAATTCCGAAAAAAGATAGAGTCTTGTATCTCTTTGAAATACTTCCAACGTTTTCAGGACCTAACAATGTGAGGGACCGAAGTATCTGCTACAATTCGCTTCCAAAAAAAATCGTTTAAAGGTCATGCCCTCGTGTTCGATATTGCGTGTAATTCCTCCTTTTATCGAAACAAAGCTCTAAAATGGACAGAAGTCCCCCCCCCCCTTTCAGCCCTCCTCACCATTCTGAAAGCCCATAGCATTTGAAGGATTCGTCATTTATCTTTACCAGTGAAATAAAAAATTTCGTTCTTTCAGAGTCTCTGATCTGAATGGCTCTTCTGAACAATGCATATCTTTTTCATACTTAATTAAAGCAAGATATTTATCGTTAAATAAAATGGTTGTTGTTTGCATTTCCTAGCGCTAATATCGAACCAAGTTCCTTAATTATGAAATGTAATTATACGAGGGTTGTTCAATAAGAATTAATTCAATATTGATTGATTTGCTTGATTTTACTTCGCTTTTGTGCCACTTTTGGCTAATATGCGAAGATGGGGAGACCCTCTCAAACATCCATGCCCGGGCCAGGATTCGAACCGGGACCCCTGGCATCGTAGCGCGATGTGCTAACCATTTCGCCACGGAAGCCGGCTAATTCAATATTGCTTAAGGACATTGAACTGCCTCAGTGGCATATAGTACATTCAGGGTTCTTCTATGATTCTCTTGAGATATCTAACGTACCAGAGTGCTTGAATACAGTGTTCGTAGCGCATTGGGTTAAGGCGTTTTGACTGCTATATTTCTTGTAGTAAGAACTTTTCAGTTCGTTGGATCGTATCCTGGTCATGTTGTTCGGTTAGAGATGTTGGGTTTGATGTTCGCAATTTTCTCATACAGTCAACTCCGCTTATAACGAACCCCCTGCGATTTCAGATAATTGGTTCACTATATCCGAAGTTCACTACGACTTCCCTTAACGTGATTTGAGGTTAGTAGTGACACTTTACGCTTTGACAACTTTCAACTTAACTGAGAAGTACTACAGCGTAGTCAGTCACAGACTGTTACACACATCGAACGCGTGTATCATCAGCATGGGGCACAACCCCACGCTCTCGCCCCCCTCCTTTCCCCCCATTTCAATCGCTCTGTGTTCTACCAAAACAAAAACATGAGGAAACCAGTTTCATCAAGTCCTCATAATATAAGCAGGTTTGTTTTGAAGTGCTATGCTCTACTCATGATGCTATCCATGATAGTTTTTCGTTCATAGTTCATTTTTTAGGTTCCCTAAAACCTAAGTTGTAGTTTAGTGGGATGGAACTAGTGATCTAAGTGCACTACAACAGAGTTCACTACGTGTAATGATTTAGAAGTACATATAGAGGGATAAATTGCAGTAAAGACGTGGGGGAAGAAGGAAAGTGATTAGATAAATCCTATGAGCTGTGGGGAGTGACGAATCTAAAGGAATACAAAACTTGTCACGTACACAAACTGCATTGTTGTTGTTTGAGGTAGAGGATCGTAGATGGCAGCATGCAAAAAGAACGACACTTATGTTTGATTGTGCATAAAGCAGTTTAGAAAGTTGGCCAGAGATGGCAGCACTCAAGAAAACGTATACAATTGTAAAAAGAGAAAAAGAAAAGAGATGATGTGGTGAAATAATGATTGTATATATTAATACTAATTAGAATGAAATAAATAAATGAACTTAGCACAATAATAGGATATAAATAAAGTGCAAAGGGTAATTAATATTCAGTAATACCATAAGTGATCAATATATAAAAGTAAAGAAGTCGAATTTTAATTACGATTCTGGGTCTTTTTCGGTTCCCACGAACTGAGAGTTTCGTGCGGCTTTTGGGTTGTTTTGTCCCAGGTGTAGCGCCATCTCACGGCAGGCACCCAAGCACTTTTGGTAGACGCATCTATTGCAGCTCCAAGTTAAGGTTAGCGCCGGCCAGGCGGCGATCTTTAACTAACCCTTTTCTCTTTGTTTGTCTGGGAGATCGATTTTCTTAATATTTACGTCAATTTGGATAAGATCGACAAAGAAGCCCAGAGAAGAAAAAATACACAATATGTAATAATTACAAGAAGAAGCAGCATTAGTAATTACAAGAAGAAGAAGCCTTAGTAATTACAAGAAGAAGATGACCTAGTAATTATTAGAAGAAGCCTTAATAATTGCAAGAAGAAGAAGCCGTAGTAGTAATAAGAAGAAGATGCCTTATTAATTACAAGAAGAAGAAGCCTTAGCAATAATAAGAAGAAGCCTTAGCCAATACAAGAAGAAGAAGCCCAAAGAAGAAAATTGGCTACAATTAATAAGAAATAAAAATAGAAGAAAAATATTGTATGAAAAGATTGCCAAAGTTATCTAATATTTGTACATGATTATTCAAGAATATATTACGAATTGTACCCTCCGTAGTGGGTTAAATCTGTTGTTTCTTTCCATATATTCGTAGTGTTAGTCACCCCTGATCTGTGCCCAGAGGTATTTCATTGTTTCTACCCTGTGCTAAGCTGGTAGATGCTCACGTGAGAGGACGTGGCAAACTGTTGAACTAATTATGGTGTACAAGAGGCTTAGGTATGTGGTAAAGATGGACAACACATTCTCCGTAAAACTGTGAGGATGCATGATAAAGCATTTGTAACTGAAACAGTTTTTAAGAAAAGCGAAGAATTAAGGAGAGTGGAAGCATCTATATAAATACCCGTATTTAGAACCAGTAATATATTAACTAGCAAAATATATACAGGGTGCTTATAAATGAATGAAACAACTTTACAAGTTTATTATAGGTAAAGCACATATAACATAGAACTTGTTAACCATCAATGGATAGTTTACGTGCATGTACGTCTACGCATGCGCATCACTTCTTACTCTAGGTCAAGGGTGTTAATTGTTATTGTTGCAAGATGGGATCAAATGGCGTGCAGTTTCAAACTGACCTGTTCAATGGTAAAGGTGATTTACTGTCGGATGTCAAGTTTCATTCTGTGGTCTTTGTCCGTACACAAGTGACTTTTCCTTCAACATGCAGGAAAATTTCTCTCGGTAAAGAGAAATTCAGGCAGAATTTTAGGCGAAAAATGGAATTTTATGAAAAATATCGAAATTGCAGGGGAAATTGAAGATACTTGGAAATTGATTTTCCCATTATTTCGTCAGGCTTTGATTGATTGATTGATTTGGTGTTTTAAGTCCACTTTATGCACAGTAAGGCTAATCGGGACTGGACCTACAGTTTAAAGTGGGATCCGAACCACTATGCTTTATCACCGGGTTTCTTTCGTGAGGCAATTAATCCTTCCCTTCCCAAAAAAACATAGTCTAATGAAAAATTTAGTTTTGGCTTGGAAACAATATGTACTATCACCATTTACTAAGTTTTAAAATTTCTAAAGAATACAACTGGTAACATCTAATGTTAAATATTGACATGACAATCTTAATTCTTTTTTGCAAATTGTAAGATAGATACCAAATATCTTCAATTTTTGTTATTCCTTCTTCTATTACATTCAATCAAACCAAATATTTCCGTAAATTGGCGTTTTTTGGACCTAATAATAATGATAAGAATAAAAACAATAATAACAATAATAAATAACGGTTGACGTTGGAGTTTCGTGATCGCAAGTTTAAGTTTTTCTAAGATGGAGGGAAAAATTGATTTTTGTGCTTAGGAAAGGGAAATTGTGGTATGAGATCGTGGCAACACTGCTCGGTCACATTCAAACTGTTCAGAGATACGTACGTTACCTTCTTGCTTACTTTTCTTACATATGTAAAAGTGTAAGAATTTCCTTGTAAATTACATCGACACTTTCGAGTCATACAAACGATTATGTCGGCACCAGGAAGGAAAGAGATATTCGTTAGGAAACCGGATATGCCCTTGAGGCCCAATGGCGCTTCAGAGCGGATGTTTTATATGATAATATGGGTTAGCCAGAGTGGCGCTGCGGTGTGGCTACGAAACATTTTCATTCCAATACCCTCAACTTTCAATACCATTTCCTCGGAACCATTTGCCCAAGTGCAATACGAGAAAGGGGAAAGGTGGGACGGCGGGTATCTTCGCGCAGGTGAAGCGGACAGAAAACACCTTCGACCCGGTAGGAGCAGAGGGGTTGAAAGGGGTGGACGGAGGGAGTTGTTTCGGGTTTCTCCAGCCAGCAAAGGGCTTCTTCGTCTTTTAGTTTCTTTCACCTAGGGACTCCCCATCTAAGCGCATCGAGGCTAATGTGAATTGATGATATCCTTGGCCGTACGATTCAGATGTCTCGGCCCCCACCTCTCCAGCACCGCTTCTCTGCTTAGAGAGGAAAAACATTTCTGTTTTCGCCATGGCTTCCCTGTTTACGGTGACAACAGTTTGCAGTTTGGATCTACGTTTGCGGCACCAGGTAGCATTGTCGTTCGCTCGATTTTAATATGGGGCTTAACAAATGGCTTTTATTTATTCATTGATAGGGTCCAAAAGGCCGAGCCAAATTATAGTGCTATAATTACATAATATTATTACAATAGATTCACTGCAATGTTCCAGTAATAGTATTTTTAAAATTGTAAAGACGCACTGACCAAGAATTTTAAATAACTTCAATTCCGGTCCAGGGGAGAAAATCAGCAAGCGCAAATGGCTTCTGCACCGTAAGGAACATTTATATCTGTAAAGTATTAATATTTCAATTCTGTCCAGGAACATTTTTCCCGGATTAATTTAAATACGGTCCAGAAACCTTTTTTTCCGTATCAATTTAAATATGGTCGACGAACCTTTTTTTCCGTATCAATTTAAATATGGTCGACGAACCTTTTTTTTCCGTATCAATTTAAATATGGTCGACGAACATTTTTTTCCGTATAAATTTAAATAAAGTCGACGAACCTTTTTCTCCGTATCAATTTAAATATGGTCGAGGAACCTTTTTTTTCCCTATCAATTTAAATATGGTCGAGGAACCTTCTTTTTCCGTATCAATTTAAATATAGTCGACGAACCTTTTTTTCCGTATCAATTTAAATATGGTCGAGGAACCTTTTTTTTTCCCTATCAATTTAAATATGGTCGAGGAACCTTCTTTTTCCGTATCAATTTAAATATAGTCGACGAACCTTTTTTTCCGTATCAATTTAAATATGGTCGAGGAACCTTTTTTTCCATATCAATTTAAATATGGTCGAGGAATCTTTTTTTCCGTATCAATTTAAATATGGTCGAGGAACCTTTTTTTCCGTATCAATTTAAATATGGTCGAGGAACCTTTTTTCCGTATCAATTTAAATATGGTCGACGAACCTTTTTTTCCGTATCAATTTAAATATGGTCGACGAACCTTTTTTTCCGTATCAATTTAAATATAGTCGACGAACCTTTTTTTCCGTATCAATTTAAATATGGTCGAGGAACCTTTTTTTTCCGTATCAATTTAAATACGGTCGAGGAACCTTTTTCCGGATCAATTTAAATACGGCCCAAAAATAATTTCTTCCCGGATCAATTTAATAGCCTACGACCTAAGTTCCGTGTTGAAATGAAACATTACGTAACTTGAACCGAATTGAAATTGTCCGCTAAAGATATTCCGGTCCTGTTACCGAACCCAATAGAACCCATTATAATTTATGGGTCCCTGAACCTTTAAAAACCCTGGTTTATACATCATCCCGGGAATTTCTGGAGCAAAGCCGCACATAAAGGGGAGAAAGCGAGTGGGCCGACCAAGGCAGTACACGTTGCTGCAAAGGCTGGGAACAGCAATCCCTTTTCCTCCCACCACGCAATCCCGTTCCCTCGCACTTGTTCATTTGTTCTCTCCAGTCACTACTTGCGCAGAGACTTGCTACAGAGTTTCCCGACCCAGTGTACAATGGCAACGTCGTCGCCTTGCAAGGGGTCATGGGTTCGATACCCGTTCGAGGTACTGATCCCACTTTAAACTGTAGGTCCAGTCCCAATTAGCCTATCTGTGCATAAAAGTGTATTTGAAACAAGACCCAAACAAGTATAACAAACTGGATTTGAATATGACTTGATTGCAGTCAACTCTCAATTCTACAACCTTTCATGGTTCCCGAGAAAAGGATTGATTTATTGAAATTAAAATTATGGGTGCGTCAGCACTTAGGCTATCGTATCTGTCACATTAAACGGGGCCAAGCTCCTTACCGCAACATGTCTCTGAGCACTAAAATCTCCTTGCTCAGGTTACAATCCGAGGCTGTAAAGGGGTAAGACACAAGACAACACACAACCCTATGAAGGATTATAATTCCAGCCGCCAGAGTATCGTTGCAAGACGGCAGTTAGCAGCGTGTACTACGTGGTACCACAGACCTATACTCTGTCCTAGCTAACTGTGGAGCTGGCAAACTAAATCAAGTCTCTGCGCAAGTAGTGACGCGAGACGGCTCCACCAATGAACACGAGGAACGGAATTGCGTGGAGTGGGGGAAAGCGACTGCCTTCGAAGCAGCGTGTACTGCTTCGCTCTGGCCACTCGATTTCCTTCCCTTCTCTGCCCCTATGCGCGGCCTTGCTCCAAGTTAGCTGGGACAGGGTATATAATACGTTTATCTGTGGTGGTACCTTCTTCAAAAGGTACCTTTACATCGCCCGGGTAAAGAGTGGTTAATTGGGGGGGGGTCGTTTTTTGGAACTTTGGCTGATTCCGATCCACCCCAGACCCCCATACAATTTGATTCATTTTACTTCACTTTTCTGCCACCCTTCGCTAATCGCAAAGATGAGTGATGATATGATGAAATTCATGACGAAGCTCACAAAAAAATACCCAGAGCGGGATTCAAACCCGGGTCCCTTGACGTCATAGCCCGCTGTGCAAACAGCTCTGCCACGGAAAGGTCTACAGTCCGGCCCACATATGCAAAAATCGCATTAAAATTCTACTTATATTCTGTCTCGGGAATCCCTGGAGGAAACGAACTGAAAATAATCCTCTGCGCAAACAGGACGCGAGACGGCTCTCTTTCTCCGCTACTCTTCGGTTATGTTCGGCGTTGCTCTACAGATTCCCGAGACAGAAGCTCTGTCTAGTTCGCTGCTCTTTTTGACGCTAGGTGTCAGGCTGGTGTAAGGAAATGACGTTCAACCGTAGACGAATAGCGGTGTTCAAGTTCAGAAGATTCAACAAATGGCTATCTGCTGCTTTAAACGTTCATTTGAATAGTTAGCACGCACCACGTGACCGTACACCACGCATTACACCGCTTCAGAACGTAGTGCAAACGGTGCAGACAGTTAATGCACTACTTGACTCCAAATCAACGAAGCAGAGTAGTCTGTGTTGCACCGTGCAACCAGGTAACTGTAGACCAGGCGATCGAGTACAAGTCGCTGCGCAAGTAGTGACGCGAGACGGCTCCACCAATGAACAGTGAGAGAAACTGGATTGCGTAATGGGCGACTGGAGTTACCCGCTTTCCCTGCTTCGCTCCGCAGCGTTGCAAACTTTTGAAAGCGACAATACCGTACGCACGTGGCAAACGAACAGTACTTTTGTCTCTACGTCCGTTCGCTTGGTTTTAGAATTTCTTAGGGAAATTTCAGGGATAAAACAGCAAGTACAAATTTTGACAAGCCGTACATTTAGCTTAAGGACTAGGTCTGGACCGCACGTCCGTACATGTACGATCAGGGCCGTGCGGTTGGCAACGCTGCGCTTTCACCACTCGATTTACCTCCTCCTCTGCCGTTATGCGCGACCCTGCTCTACTGTTAGCTGGGACAGGGTATAGAAGAGGCTTTTCTGAGCGTACCAGCCAGCCTCAGTTGTTATTCTAACACGTTAAGAAGCCAGAGGCCGGAACACTTCAAATCCCGGGCAATGCATGGATGTGTCACTGTATTTGTCCCATCGTTTATACATCATCCTTCATCTTTATTGTCATTATTAACCTAGAAACATAGAAAACTTCCCAACAAGAATGAAAATAGAATTTTTATAGCTAGGGAAACAAATTTATGGTAAATAAAAACTGAGGAGAGCGGTAAATAAAATGTTAGATCAGCGGGAAAAAAATGGCACACACTTTTTCATTATAAGAGGAAACAACATACAAAAGAGCTATAAATTGATAAACTACTTCATTTTTATATAGCTGTCCAACCAAAAAGAAAACATCAACACAAAATCACTTCATTTCTAAATTGCATATCTCAAGTGATTTATTCATTGTATGTATTTAAAGGATATCCTTGCTGTCCAGCAAATAAAATAATCACTACTGCACATACACAAACACATGTTGAAAATCACATGATGATAAACAAAATTCATTCATGACTGAACACAAATGACACCATTGTTTCCCTTGATGTGCGAGAACAGACTAATCTTATCGCAGCTACAGCTAGCAAGTTCAATGAAACTGGAAGTTGAGTAGACATTCGGGGGAAGAATGGAATGCAGCTTGACAGGGAGCGAAGTTTTCGAACTGAGATTATGTGCATGGGAAATCCCAATTTGCAGAGTCTTCCTGATGTGATCGAAGATAAAACGTTCTTCAGCTGCAAGTGGTAGGTAACTTTAGGCAAACGTTTCGTTACAAATCGACAGTTTGCGCGCACAACCTCGATTGCCGGTTTCTACTTAATTTGATGATATTTCACGGTTATTTCGCGAAAAAGCGTTCATTTCGTGGAAAAGCTCACATTTAGCATTACTTCGCGAATAAAACTCATGCATATTTCATCATTGGGGGTGTAGTTACGTGCAGGATGTTCAAAATTGCATCTTTTTTTTTTTTTTTTTTTCACATTTCGCGATTTCGCGCATCGCGAAAATTCAATGTCCCTATTTATACCATATGTGTTAACAGAATCCCAAGCTGAAAAAGTCTGAAAACCACTTGGGGTACACTATGCCAGATATGGGCATAAAGCTCTTGTGTAAGTGCACAAAACTAAAAAAAAAATGTTAAAAGCATTTTACTGTTTCTTACAGAAAACCACGTAAGAAGAAAATATCTGCTAAGTCAGATATGATTCGATCATGGACACGACCCATTCCCAAGCAAGAAGGAGCTTAAAAAATTTAAACATTGATATAAAATATGTCTGGGTTTCTTCCTTCCATCTTTTGTTCTTGATGTCTCCCTCATACATTTTTTATCTCTTCACGACTCTCTCTCTCTCTCTCCCTCTCTCTCTCTTTTCTCCCTGTTTCCACCCCCGTTGTTGCTCTTTTAGCAGTCAGGGCAAGTCAAATTGGGCTTCCGGTGAACCGTGGCGCCCCTAGTGATTCGATTTAGAATTGACGGGATTTTTCACACGAGAGCCACGAGAGGGCAGGCGTGTCTTCTGCGATGTTCAGCTGTTCGTCATGGGGTTGGTCTTAACTGGGAAGAGAGAGAGAAAAAGGGAAAAAAAAAGTATAAGAGAAGATAGAGGTGTAGAAAGGGGCACGAAAAGGTTTAGAAAAGAGGAAACCAAGGGGAAACCCCTTGTGCCGTTTGGTTCGTTAACACATAACAGTGTTGCCAAATGTATCCGCATTTTATATCAGTGTTGCCAGTTCTGTACAATTGTAGCGTTCGAAAGGGAAGCCATTTGATGATGTGTAGGTAAACTGTGAAGCCCACAAAAGAATGTTGATTCATATACATATTAAATATTGAGCCACTGAAATCCTAGCAGAATCGACACCTACTCGTTATTCGGTACAAGCTTAGGACTTATTCTGTCATTGGGTACTAGCTTCGATCTTATTCCGTCATTGGGTACTAGCTTCGATCTTATTCCGTCATTGGGTACTAGCTTCGATCTTATTCCGTCATTGGGTACTAGCTTCGATCTTATTCCGTCATTGGGTACTAGCTTCGATCTTATTCCGTCATTGGGTACTAGCTTAGATCTTATTCCGTCATTGGGTACTAGCTTAGATCTTATTTTGTCATTGGGTACTAGCTTAGATCTTATTCCGTCATTGGGTACTAGCTTCGATCTTATTCCGTCATTGGGTACTAGCTTAGATCTTATTCCGTCATTGGGTACTAGCTTCGATCTTATTCCGTCATTGGGTACTAGCTTCGATCTTATTCCGTCATTGGGTACTAGCTTAGATCTTATTTCGTTGTTGAGTCTAGCTTAAGTGATTCTTCCGTTGCTCAGTAAAAACTTATAGATATTCCAGTGGCGTAGACTGGGTCTAACATCTGGGCTATCTCACTATATCACGTAGTTCTAGGCTATGAATAGAAATACATTTACCAACTCCTAAGAAATCAGGTTGCCAACTGATAAGAAATCAGGTTGCCAACCCGTAAGAAATCAGGTTGCCAACCCATAGGAAATCAGGTTGCCAACCCATAGGAAAACAGGTTGCCAACTCCAGAATCAGCATCATAATCTCACGGATATGAATAATAATATTTACAATTTCTGATCGACTTTTCTCCTGAATTTTATTTCTCTACGCTTCGCAGATAGCATAGCTAGCCTAGAATATACGCTCCTGAGATATTCCGTCTTGGGTACTAGATCAGAACTTGATTCCGTCGTTGGGCATAACGTAAGAGTTAATTCGGTTGTTCAATACTGTACAAGCACAGTTCATTTTGCCGTTGAATATTTTCGTGGCTATTATTCGAGCCTTGAGTGCTAAGTTAGAGCTTATTACGTCGTTCAATAACAGCTTAGAGGTTATTACGTAGTCAAGTAATAGCTTAAATCCTATTCCGTCGCTGAGCAATAGCTTAGAACTTATTCCGTCATTGCGTATTGTAGAAGCTTAAATATTATTCCGTTCTTGAATAAATCTTTAGGGCTTATTCTGTTGTTGGGTGCTAGTATAGAGCTTATTTTAGCGTTGAGTACTGATGTAGAACTTGATTGATTGGTGCATTATACTGGGTGAAGCTCCTTGCCGTAACTAAAACCAACACGTGGCTTTACTAAAATCTCTTTACCTAAGTTAAAAGCAGAGGCACATATCAGGACAAAATAGAGGACAACGCACAGCCAGGCGCCAGAGCCTCGTCGGCATGCAAGATTGAAGTTACCAAGGCAGCAAACTACGTTGATCTTGAGTTAAGTTTTTGGCAGTGTTCGGAAACTTACTTTTTAAAAGGTAACTAGTTACTCGGTTTAGAAAGTAACTCGGTTACAGTTACTTTCCACTGGAAATTTTCTTGCAAACAAATTACACAAATCGATTACTAATTGTAATAAAAAAGAAAAAAACTATGGGATGCTGCTTACACAAGGGTATGAGGCCACAGATGAACAAACTACAGAAACTAGACACACTTGACAGCACACAACTGACAATGGCAAACTGTCAGCAATAGGAAAGAATGCTCCTCCTAATCTCATCTTCCTGTTTCTGGGAAATCCACCCCTCTTCCGAGGCATGCATATCGCTTGAAGATTACCAAACGGAAGATACGATAAACCTGTCACTCTGAAATGCCTGGGACCTGGCCTATCGACTGGCCAGGGACAGGAGACACTATTAGTTCAACAACTTTCTCTTTTCCTCTTCTATTGTTTGCAGGAATTAATGTAACGCAGGATGAACATTTGTATCCCAGCAGAAACTAGTAGTTTATCGATGGTTCCGGTTCACTTTAAGTCCTACTTAAGTGTCATGAAGTAACTGCAAATGTTACTGTAAAAGTAACTGTCTATTGGAAAAAAGTAACTTTGTTACAGTTACATTTCTTCAAAAAAAGTAACTTACTTGTAACTAGTTACTTCCAAACACTGGTTTTGGGTTCCTTCAGCGCAGGTCACCCATTTCACCCGTAACTTAAACCTTATTCCTTTCGTTCAATGTAGAGTAGAGTGTATTTCCGTCATTGATTACAGTACGCGCTTAACACTCACTGAACACTAGTTTAGAGGTTGTTCTGTCGTTGAGTTCTAGTTTAGATAGGGATGGCGAAATCCTGATAAAAATTTATCCGAATATCGGATAATCTTCTGTCCGTATGTAAAATGTCCGGATATCCGAATGTGTTCTTTATCCGGACATCTTTAACGTTTATCCGTTTTATGGGCTATGCAGAAATTAATTTATTTCTCATGTTCATATTTCACTGTACGGATTTTCTACAAATCCTTCATCAAAGCTGTACTATCCGGATATCAGAATTATCCGGTTATTCATACTATCAGGAAATTCGGATTATCCGTTGCATACGAAACGCATATTGGACAATTTTAAATCGATATCCGTTATCCAGATTTTGAAGCCATTCTTACTTTAGATCTTATCTTATAGTTGAGTATTAACTTATTCCGTTTGTTGAGTGCAAGCTTGTAATGTGCCGTGCCGTGATCAACCACTACTCCTCCCTTCCTTCATTTCCTCCAATTCCAGGGAGAGTCCTTTCAGGGCTGCCAATATTCCTATCAGCACGTATGAACAGGTGAATGACTATGAAGAGCGACGCATAGCGTTACGCAAAATTAGGAAGGAAAACATAACAGGTGATGAGGGAAAACGCTCAAAATCAAAATAAAACAAATAATATCTTTTTAAAATCATCATTGCTTAGCTGCATGGCTGGGGAGAGACCTGCGCTCGATCGCCAGCTCTAAACTTCGAAGGAGACGAAGAAAGTGAGCGGAAACATCCATCGCGACACTTTAGGCTGCTCTCATACTGAACTAGGCTTTGTGGCGGTTCCTCTCTCGAACCTTTAGGCCACCCTCTGTCGTCAGCGTCCTCGAGCATAAATCGCCTTCGAAAAACTATACAATCGCAGCTATTACATTAAAAAAATCACAAAGACAAAGCGTCCATCCTCATCTTTACCTTCCTGTTTCCTTCAATCACCTTTCAATATCCTATGTCATCTGTTTCTTCACCTCGGCTAAAACTCAGTGGGCTAATGGGATACTCTGACCCCTCTCAGGTACGGGTATAGTAGTACAAATACGTGGGATATGAAGCTTCGACTGTTATGTACTAAATCATTTTACAGGCTATGGGAAAGGGAGATTTATAAATGAATAACATCTGTTTCTGAAGAAAGGTCTGCGTCTTCAGTAGGCTTCGTTATGGGCAATTATTTTCCTGAAGATGGTTTATTTTCAAGATACTCTTATAAATTTACATCTTAGTTACAGAACAGATTTCCTTCTTATAATTAACTCCACGCGACGTTTGCAGTTTATTTACATAATATGGATCAAGCTGTCATATCAGTTATATAAAGACGACCAGGCGCTTGCTTGGAACTTTATGAACGCTCCTTGACATAATGAAGCATAACTTTGACATGACTGGCGAAGGTTTTAAGTATTGACTCCGATTTTTAATATAAATTGGACATTATGGGCTGGCTTCAAGATATATGTAGAAATACAAACTGCTGTAATTCGTAAAATATTAGAGACATCGACTTGATATCGGGTATGGTAACATGTTAGCATGTTCACAGGGCGAAACCTAACCATGCCAGATATCAATAACGAATAACTTGATCAAATAATAATAATCATGGAGACGAAATAATCGGAACTTATTCTTCCGTATGATGGCATGTTAGCATGCCCACAGGGCGAACCTACTCATACGGCAGAATAACATTAAGTCCTGTTGCAGAATGCATATCTTACGTTTAAGTTTCGAAGAAATCAAACTGAAGTATCACAAAAGTTGAAAGAAATCGTAAATTAACTTATTCTCACGCATGGTGACATGTTAGCATGTCCACAGGGCGAACCTACCCATGCGTCAGAATAACAGTAAGTTCTAAGTCGAAATTTAACATTATTTTGTGAAGGTTTTATTTAAAATTTCAGAAAACTTCAAAATAAAGTTTAAATTAACTTATTCTTTCGTATGGTGACATGTTAGCATGTCCACAGGGCGAACCTACCCATACGACAGAATAACTATGTCTCTAAGCTAATTTGGGAACGAAGACTGAGTTCTTGAACCCTCCCATAAAGGGAGCTGAGTATTTAAGATGTTAATCCATCGGAGTCGGTGATGAAAATGCCCCAGAATTAGGTTCCGAAGCTGTATTTATATCCTCGCATGTCAAGCAGAGCGCCTCCCGTGACACAAAAGATAAACATAGCTACAGCTGTGATATGCAGAACTAATTTGTGTATAATGGCAATATTCTAAAGATTAAACAGTATGTTCCATAAGGTTCATTTTTCTATGTCTAACACAACAGTTATGATCCTTAAAGTTTCTATAATGTTCTCTACTATAAAGTTGTCACATTCTTAAACTTCTTCCCAATGTCCATAAGGCTTATATTACTAATAACTCCAACTGAAATTTAGCTCTTATGGCTTTCATAATAATTTGATTCTAAAACTGAGAACACATATTTTTGACTAATTGTCAACAATGAAAGATTTTGCTTTCAAGAAGCTTGCAAATAACAAATTCTAAACTTCTCGAATGACAGAATTAGGTCATTCGTTCAACTATTAAATATCTCATCTTTCATAACGTTTTTTTATGGTGAATATAAAAAGTAAAATAATTAAGAATAATATTAAATATGACCGAATCTTTGATATGCTTCGGTAGGATCATATCAAGCTTAGAACGTATTCCGTCGTCGAGTAATAGCTTAAAGCTTATTACATCATTGAGAAATAACTTAGAGCTTATTCCGTCACCGAGTATCGTACAAGCTTAAATATTATGCGGTCATTGAATACATGATTTGAGCGCTAGCTTAGATCTTATTCCGTTGTTGAATAATAGCTTAGATCTTATTCCGTTGTTGAATAATAGCTTAGATCTTATCCCGTTGTTGAATAATAGCTTAGATCTTATCCCGTTGTTGAATAATGGCTTAGATCTTATCCCGTTGTTGAATAATAGCTTAGATCTTATCCCGTTGTTGAATAATAGCTTAGATCTTATCCCGTTGTTGAATAATAGGTTAGATCTTATTCCGTTGTTGAATAATAGCTTAGATCTTATTTCGTTGTTGAATAATAGCTTAGATCTTATTCTGTTGTTGAATAATAGCTTAGATCTTATTCCGTTGTTGAATAATAGGTTAGATCTTATTCCGTTGTTGAATAATAGCTTAGATCTTATCCCGTTGTTGAATAATAGCTTAGATCTTATCTCGTTGTTGAATAATAGCTTAGATCTTATTCCGTTGTTGAATAATAGCTTATATCTTATTCCGTTGTTGAATAATAGCTTAGATCTTATTCCGTTGTTAAATAATAGCTTAGATCTTATCCCGTTGTTGAATAATAGCTTAGATCTTATCCCGTTGTTGAATAATAGCTTAGATCTTATTCCGTTGTTGAATAATGGCTTAGATCTTATTCCGTTGTTGAATAATAGCTTAGAGCTTTCAAAGGGGTGGATATTCCGTCATTATTATTATTATTTATTATCTCAAGGGTTACAATTAAGTCATACAACATTTCATTTAGAATAATATTAATACAAATAATGACTTGATGCCCTATGTTGTAAAATATATATACAGCAAATGCTACATCTAAGGAAGATGAGATGAATTTACATGAGCATGTAGAGTGTTACATAGTAGCAATGCAATAAGGAAAGTTTGAGTGTTATTTTAAAGAAAAGAAGATGTATGGGTTTGGATATGAGTGTGTATGGAATTACTGTTTGAAAAGGATAGGGATGAAAAATTAAATCATAAGTGTGTGGGATGGGGGGGGGGAGGTAAGCACTGAAAATAATGTTACTGTGTTTTAGAATTTATAGGCATGTGAACGTAGAAGACGACAGAACTGCGCTTTGCTGGTACTGAGTTTGACCTTCGTCGGGAGTGAAATCCAGGTTACCGCTTCTAGGTACGAGAAAGACTTCTGACCAAATCTGCTTTTCTTAGGTTTGGGGATTACTAGGTCTCTATGTAAAGACGATCTGTTGTTTCGGGTGCTGAACTCAGAGCGGAGCTTAAGCCTATGATGCAATGGAGATGACTTGTTATGTATACTATGGAATACCTTATTCAGGTAGATGTAATGTATTTTCGAAGTGACTGTGGGTATGTTGTAAAACTTGCGCAATTGTTGGGAATTATTTTGTTGGGGGTGCATGTGAATGGTTCTTAAGCAATTGTTTTGGATAGTTTCAAGTTTCTTCAGATAAGTTAAGTTACCGCCATAAATAAGACTAGCACCATACTCGAATACGGGACGGATAAAGGAAAGGTAGAAATGTCTACTAAGATTTATATTGAGATATTTACGAATTTTTCGAAATATGTAAATATGGTAATAGATTTTACGAATATAGTTATTTATTTGCACAAAGGAGGTGTTTGTAGTATTTGTAGACCTGGAGAAAGCCTTTGATAGACTGAATTGGGTTAAACTTTCAGATATGCTGAAGAAAATTGGTGTAGATTGGAAAGAGAGAAGACTTCTAAGCAACTTATGAATCAACGAGTTAAAGTGAGAATAGGAGACGAAATGACAGAAGGCTGTGAAATTGGAAGAGGAGTACGACAAGAATGCTGCCTATCGCCTACTTTGTTTAATATCTATTTAGAAGATATAGTGAAAAATTGTTTCCAGAGCACAGGAGGTGTCAAATTGGGAGAAAGAAGAATAAACTCCATAAGGTTTGCTGATGAGATGGCATTATTCGCTGAGGATGAAAGAACCATAAATAGTATGTTAGAAGAGTTAAACAGCAGCTGCGAGCAGTATGGAATGAAGATTAATGTACACAAGACAAAGGCAATGGTTATAGGACGGAAACCAAGGAATATTAATGTGAGAGCAAACAGTGAAAGAATCCAGCAAGTGGATAGCTTCAAGTACCTCGGATGCACTATAAGCAGTGACATGAGCTGCAAACAAGAATTGTACATGAGAATCGCAATAGCAAAAGAAGCTTTCAATAGAAGAAAACATGTTTTTAGTGGACCCATGGACATAGGTCTAAGGAAGAGATTAGTGAAATGTTTTGTGTGGAGTGTAGCACTATATGGTGCAGAAACCTGGACGTTGAGAAGAAATGAAGAAAAACGACTCGAAGCTTTTGAAATGTGGACATGGCGAAAAATGGAGCGTGTAAAATGGACGGACAAGGTAAGAAACGAAGCCGTACTGAAAAGAGTTGGTGAAAAAAGATCTATACTGGAGACCATCAAGAAGAGGAAAAGAAACTGGTTAGGACACTGTCTAAGAAGGAACTGCCTGTTAAGGGATGCCTTGGAGGGAATGGTTGAAGGAGGAAAAGTCCGTGGAAGAAAGAGATATCAGCTTATGGATGATATTAAATTAACTGGGTCGTATGCTATTACGAAGCGTAAGGCATAATTGGGAAAGCTGGAGATTGCAGTGAAAAACCTGCCAATTAGGCAGAAAACAATGAATGAATGAAAAAAAATAATTATTATTCCATCAATGAATACAAGCTAAAAGGTTATTCCTCTTGCTTGTATTCCGCTACTGAGCTTTTCTTTTAAACTGTGAAATTCCTGGCGAGAGCAAGTGATGACGGCAGTTAAGACAGTAGCCCTCCGCTTTCATCCAGGCGAACACGTTTAAACTCTTCTCCCTTGAAAAGAAAAAAAAGGGGGGAGGAGAAAACCAAGAATTGTGTTCGTTAGGATCCCAAAGAAGTAGGGGGAGGTCGGTGATCTCTGAAGTCCTTTCCGAATCAACCCTCCCCCACCCCCTCTCTCGAACCCTTCCCAAAATTCCAATTGGGATGCTCACTTTTCAGGTAATGGTGGCAAATCGAATCACGGGGTCCTCTAAGTTACGGTGCTCCGAAAGGGCCCACACCTTCCTATCGTAGCCCGCCCCGTCCTCCTTGCAGAAAGAGTCACGGAAAAGGGAGGAAACCGTCCCTTACACACTCCACTGAAGGGAAACAGTGTTGCAAGCTGCAAATTTTGAAGAATCACCGTAGTCTTTGATTTCTCTACATCAGACCCTGTACTTGCAAGGAGAAGGCACGGCTTGGGAAATGAAGTTTTTGACGGGACTTGGTATAGTGGTAGGGCATCCTATGGGTATTGAAATGCCAAGGTACTAGCGCGCATTAGCTAGACATTTCCGATAAAAGTACTTCAAAGTGTCCATGCATGACTCATTAGGCGAAGATATTGATTGATTGAGTTGGTGTTTTAAGTCCACTTTATGCAAAGTAAGGCTAATCTGGACTGGACCTACAGTTTAAAGTGGGATCCGAACCACCATGTGTCTCCGCCGGGAATCGAACCCGGAACCCCTTGATTCCAAGGCGGCGACGCTACCACTGCGCCATTGGGGATGTCTTCGCGAAGATATTGTCAGACTTGCAAATCGCTGGTCGCCAGGTGGTAGCGTATCAGTTTTTAAAATATTATGTATGAGTAGTATAATTGGTACTACTATAAACTCAAGAAAGTATGAACCCCCTCTCAAGCAGATTTGCTATACTTAAAACAAGTTTAACATGAGCATATGAGCTTGTTGCTCAAGTGTGGAATCTTGTCTAATTCAAGATTTTTGTAAAAAAGCTCTCATGGATTCCATGAGAAAGTATGACCCCCTCAGATTGATGAGGCTACACTTACAAAAGGCACTTCTGTGAGATTGTTGTCCATAATCCTGTCAAAAATATGCACCTCTTGATATTGTATGATATCTTAAGTATAGTAACTGTTATAGTGCCCTAGCATGTATAGATTTCAAAATTTTGTTAATATTGCATTTTTCAGAAAATTCTATTTATAAAAATTGGACATTTACAGCTTAAGTATTGCATATATCAGGAAAATTATAGAGACATAAAATGTAGAGAATCATGTCTAAAATATGCCTACAAAATTTCAAGTATCTAGTACTGATAGCTTTTGAAAAATCTCAAATCCAAAAAATTATCGATTTTTTAAAAAACTTCTAAATCTCATCCAGAATTGAAATAAACAACTCCCATGTCTCTATCTTGAAAATTGGGTAAGTTATTCACGATCTAGAGAACAACAAGAAATTTTAAAAAATTTATAGAGACCAAAAAGTTGCATCTTGCCATGCCCAGGCCAAAGCAACAAACCCCATGTCTCTAGGATTCATGGTTCCAGAGATAATCAAAATCCAAAAAATTATTGATTTTTTCAAAATTTGAGTATGTTGCTCAGGGGGCTATGCTGAGTTACCCCATAAAATATTACTGGCCTAGGATCAAAATTAGTGAAAATAGCAAAAATAAAACAATCGATTTTTTCAAAATTTTAGTATGTTGCTCTGGGGGCCATGCAGAGTCACCCCATAAAATATTACTGTCCTAGGATCAAAATTAGTGACAGAATGCAGAAACAAAAATTATAATAGGACTTGGATATAGCTACCAGCTATTATATTTTTATTTTGAACACAGTACTTAAAACTAAGCCAAGATGCATACCCACCCCTACCCCCACCCCTACCCACTCCCACACACACACACACGCACACACGCACATATTTATTTCTGGTTTAAGTTTAATTGGACACCAGGTTCAATTTGCATATCTAGTATTAAGATAATATAATTCTTCTAGAATTGCTCTGTGACAACAGAGTCATCTATGAGCCAATGTTTGAACTCGGTGAATACTTGAGAACAACTCCATTTTTTTCATTATGTCAATATTTTTAACTTCTTTTGCCAGTAATAGGGAGTGGTAATAAGCAATAAACAAAGTACTTTGGAGCTGAAAATGCCTTTCTTAAGACGTCGTATATTACTAAAATATCTTTAATTTACATATTTCTCATACCGCTGTATGTTGTTCTATTAGGCCTCTTCAAGAACATTGCCTATTAGGACTCTACGAAGAACATTGCCTATTAGTGAAATAATAGGACAAACATAGAGCAGTATGGGGATATGTGAATTGCTGGTTTCTTCAATCCGGATAAATGGATTGAATCGAAACTGGGATATTTTGCATTTGTTACATTCAGTTTCTTTGTTGTAATCTGTTCATATATAAAATCAAGCACCGAGAGAATATAAGATCAATACTTGAACAATATGTGCGCATGACGGGCTCAAAGCGGTGGGATCGATACTTTCCGCACGGTGCACAGTTCTATTCCCGCGGAGCGGCACTTGAAGCAACAGCACTGCGAGCAGCTCATTTCGAGCCCAGCACCGGCGTGTCGATCAATATTTGGAGCAGCGATCCTTTACAAAATTGATTAGTTCCAGACAATTCCGCTCGCCTCAGCGGGGAGGCGCTGCGGTAGGGAATTGCATGTACGCTCAGCAGAAAAACAGGAGGTGTGCTCAGAAGAAAGTACTTGGCAAAAATGTTAGAGAATAGCTCATGTTTCTGAATACACCCCCCACAGTGCTTCTATTGGCTCTGTAAATCTATATAGGCCAGGGTACAGTGCAGATTCTTCACCATTGCTGGATTGGCAGTGGAAACTACATCGCGGGGGATAGAACCTGAACAGGCTCCGCCAAAGTATAGGGGACTTGAAGCATATAATTTGGCGGAATAGCCCAAGTAAGGTCATATATACATACACATACAAAGCACAGTGCTGAACCCATCTGATCCAGCATAGAGTTATGATTTGAACCCCAGGAAATTGTATATAATAAACAACAGCAAAAATATTAAGTGTATACACACACACTCACACACACAAAGCACAGTGCCGAACTCAACTGATCCAGTATAGAGTTTTGAATTGAATCCCAAGAAATTGTATATAAATACCAAAGCCAAAAATATTAAGTGTATATATACATACACACACACTCACACACAAAGGACAGTGTTGAACCCAACTGATATTTTTATCCAGTATAGAATTTTGAATTGAATCCCAAGAAATTGTATATAATAAACAACAACAAAAATGCCGAATCAAAAATATTGTAATCAGTGCAATAAGAATATATCCAGCCCCAATTGGGCCAAGCATCAAAAAATTTGTAATCCAGACAAAAGCAGAACTCCCACAAAAATTTGCCCCAAATGCAATAGAAAATACAGCCTGCAATATTTCACATATAAACATAAAGATACTTGCTCTGCACAACCATCTACATCTGGTCTGAAAAGAAGGCACGAAGCACCTCTTAATGCCAGAGCAGCAAAACAGCCACGCTATGAACCTATCCGTAGCAGTTTTAACGGACAATTAAGAGATTACCCGTTTGTATCAGAGCCAAGATGTGGCATTGAGAATTTCTTGAACAGTATAAATCCTAATCTGCAGGCAATTCTTAATGCACAAAATGGCTCTTATAAGCTCTCCCTCAAATTGTTTGTACAATATAAGAAACCAAATGGCACAAAATTTACACAGCCCCACATAACAGAAACTGTACCTGTATATTCAAATGCAAATTCAGACACAATAATAAGCAGCTTGATAAATCAACTGAATATCAAACACTCTGAATTTGCAGCAAAAGAGTCCGGATGGAGCCTATGCGGATCTCCACACAAGTTATATGTTAATATTTCTGAATTCAGCCCATTACAAGGATCTACATATGTGCCATTACCTGCAAATATCAAAAACAGAAGAGCCGTGGTTAATATAGAAAATACCGACCAGAAATGTTTTCTGTGGTGTATATTAGCTGCTTTGTTTCCAGTTTCAAGGAATCCTGAGAGAATAACTTATTACAAACAGCATGAACATGATTTTGACGATGTAATGGAGGGTTTGGAATATCCAATGTCAGTTCAGAATATTGATAAATTTGAAAAAAGGGCCAGGCACATCAATGGCAAACAATTATCTATTAATGTATTTATTTGTTCCACTGGCAATTGCCCGATAGCACCTCTCAGAATCAGTACGATTGATGATGAATCTGCAATTCCGATTGATCTGCTCTTAATTGAAGGAGATGATACATACCATTACACTCTGATACATAATCTTCAAGCTTTAGTGAGAACACAACTAGATAAATATAAAAACATATTCAAGTTGTGCAGAAGATGCTTAACTGTAATTGATGGTAGAAAAATGGTAAATGGGGCTCGTGAAAAAAATGCAGAAATTGCTAAAAACAAGTTAATTGAGCATCTGAAATACTGTGGCAACCATAAACCTGTTCATATGGTGATGCCCAATCCAAGTGAAAATTGCAAATTCAAAAAGTATGAAGCCTTGTTGGAACACCCAGCATATATTGTCTGTGATTTCGAATCGAACCTCAAACCTCTTGCATTCTGTAGCCCAGATCCCGAAGAATCTTCAAGTACGCCATACCAGCAACATGAGCCTTCCAGCTTTTGTTGTGTGGTTATACGGGATGGTGTTGTTATTAAAGAATATTCATACAAGGGACCAAATGCCATCAAAATATTTGCACATATAATAGAAAATGTGTGCCGTGACATAGCATCTAACATCTTATTAATATCAAAACCTATGTTGCCTTTAACAGAGAAACAGATTGAGGATTTCAACAATGCAAAAAAATGCCCGATATGTGATTGTGAATTTTCAGATACAAATATTAAGGTTCATCACCATTCTCATACAGATGGTCGATATAAACAGGCCCTGTGTAATAGCTGTAATATTAAGATCAAGAGACCAAGATTTGTCCCCATATTTTGCCATGGAGCATCCAATTATGATTTCCATCATCTGATCAGGTACGAGGGGTTTGACAAGCAGAATTTAAATATTTTAGCTGAAAATGATGAAAAATATATATCTATTAGCAAGATAATTAAAGTTGAAGGTGTTCCTATTCACATAAGATTTCTTGATTCTTACAGATTTTTACCTGCTAGCCTGGCTACACTGGCCTCTCAATTATCTGATGATGACTTGAAAATCACACGTGCATTGTTTCCAAATCTGGACCTGAAATTAATTAGGCGGAAGGGTGTATATCCATATGACTATGTTACAGATTTTTCTAAATTTGATGAGTGTTCTCTGCCACCACAAGAAGCATTTTACAGCAAAATCAGAGGATCTGGAATCACTGATGAAGATTATCACCATGCCAAATTGATGTGGAACAGTTTAAAATGCAAGACATTTGGTGATTATCACATGGCATATTTGAAACTTGATGTAACCCTCTTAGCTGATATATTGCAAGCATTCAGAAAATCTTCCATGCAAAATTATGGACTGGACCCAGTGTATTTTTTCAGTGCCCCGGGCCTAGCATGGTCTGCAATGTTTTTCAATACCAAAAAGCAATTGGATCTGATCCACGATCAAGATATGTATCTGTTTATGGAGAAATGTATAAGAGGAGGGATGGTGCAATGTTCCCAGAGATATGCCAGAGCAAATAACAAATATATTCCCAATTATGATCCAGCACGGCCATCAAATTATATACTTTATGTGGATGCAAACAACCTCTATGGTCACGCCATGATGGATAAATTGCCATATGCAGAGCTTGAGTGGGTTGAAGATTTCAATATTGAAGATCTTCAGAATTTTGATGACAGTGAATATGGACTCTTCTTAGAGGTTGATCTGACAATTCCAGACCATTTGCACAATAAATTTTCTGATCTGCCCCCAATTCCCGAGGTTCAGTGCTCACCTGGCTCTAAACAGAAGAAGCTCATGATGACTCTGGAGCCGAAACAGGGTTATGTCATATATTATAAAAACCTCCAGTTCTTGATGAAACATGGTGTCCAAGTGACCAAAGTTAGCAAAGTCTTAAGGTTCAGGCACTCAAGATGGTTGAAACCATACATTGACACAAATACAGAGCTTCGAACATCTGCAAAGAGCGAATTTGATAAGGGCTTGTTTAAATTGATGGTTAATTCTGTATATGGCAAAACTATTGAAAATGTCAGAAAACATACCGATGTTAAAATAATTACTGACCCCAGCCGGAGCAAAAAATTGGTTGCAAAGCCCAACTTCAATTATAGAAGAATTTATGATGAGCACATGGCACTTTTCAACATGATGAAAACAAAGATCAAATTTGATAAACCTATTTATGTAGGGGCTGTGATATTGGAATTGTCCAAATTACATATGTTAACATTGTATTATGATGTGCTGAAACCTTTTTATGGTGATCGTGTAAAATTATTGTACATGGACACGGATAGTTTTATTCTTGATATTCAAACAGAAGATGTTTATCAAGATATGTCACAGCCTGAATTGTTTCAATACTTTGATACCAGTGAACATACAAGAATTCAACCCCACAACAAAAAGGTGCCTGGCAAGTTAAAAGATGAGACACTTGGTGATGTTATTGTGGAATTTGCTGGGTTAAGTGCCAAGGTGTACAGTTTTAAAACATGTAGTGCTGTTGTCAAAAAGGCCAAGGGCGTTGGCAGAGTTACTGTGGAAAAAGATCTCCAATTTGAAGATTATAAAAATTGCATCAAATCACAGAGTTCAATTAGAACATCAGAAAATAGAATTCAGAGTGAGAATCACTTGCTGACTAGCAATATTGTAAGAAAAGTGGCTCTGGACCCACATGATGACAAGAGATGCATTTTGTCATGTAACATACATACTTTACCTTGGGGGCATTGTGATTTGAAAAATGGCAAACAATGCCCAATTACAGAGCATGATTTGAAATAAATAAACATGCCTATGAACTTATTTGGGTTCAAAAAACAGGCTATTATGGAGCTGCCTACACCACAACCCTCTTCTGATTTACAATCTGTAATGTCTAAACTGAGTGGCTTGTTAATTATTCATCTGAACAGCATATTTACAGATAATGATGAAGAAACAGGCAAAACATTGTACATATTTAACAATAATTTAAATCATTACCAATTACCTGTAGGTGGGCAATTGCAATTTATTACAACCCCTGAGGGTGATGTCAAGATTTCAGTAGGGAGAAATATTTATAGAATTAAGCACTCAAACATGATTTCTGGCACTGTATATACTGTTTCTGCTGGTGACTGCTTATATATTGAGGTCCCTGGGTCATATGACAAGCTTATACCCTTTTTTATAGAATTAAGAATCAGATACTCTATAATAAATAACCACTAAAACAAAATGCCTAATGATATATTTGGCCATACAAGACATGAAGATCACAGTGATGAGATTCTGATGCTTGATGTCAGAGTCAAGAAATTAAGAAGTGATTTACAAGCTTTGCAAACCACACTCAATGCCAGTCTTCAATTAGAAATTACAAATTTGCAATCACAATGCATGGACCCTCTTCTTAAAATTGATTCCGAACTCAAACTGTTGCTTCAGAAATATACTGATCTGGCAACATTAGATAATTTTCAAAGTTTAGAAGAAGCTGTAGCAGCTCTTCAAGCCAAATTTAAGACCCAGGCTAACAACTCTGAGCAATTGAAACAGCAATTGGAGGAGCAGATTAATAATGTCCAGACACAGCTCCAAACAATTGTCAAAAGCATAAAATCACAAGAAGATTTTGATCTAGTGATTTCCACTCTAAAGGAACAGATTCAATCACTCCAGATACCTAATCTGGACCCCTTGAACAATGCCATAGCCGAGGTTAAAGAAAAAATTGAGACACTTGAAAATTTTATGAACAATTTGCCATCTTCTGATGCTTTGAATGCAATAACTCGGAGTGTTGCAAACATTAAGCTGCAACTCGAAACATATGAAGATTTTGGAAAAATTCAAAGTACCATAACCCATCTTGAAGGTACAATAGCAGCAGTGCAAAGTGATTTGGCAAATGTACAAGAATCCAGATTGCCCGGTATTGTAGATACACTTGTCAGTGTCCAGCACCAAATCACAAAGCTTGAAAACCTCAACACTGAATCTGAACTATCTCATTTTCATCACTTGATCGATGATATCCAAACAAAGCTTGAAATTTTACAACAATCAACACCCTCTCAGGCAGATATAGCCCTGCTCCAAAATGCTATGCAAAATGTGGCTGATGCATCTGAATTAAACAATGTGAAATTGGCACTTGAATATTTGCAAAATACAGTATCAAATCTTCCTACATCACAGGAACTTAAAAATATTAAGAGGGCAGTGAATAGGATATTGAAATCAGAAGATATCAAGAATATCCAGACAGAGATCAAACATCTCACTCAGACAGTGGCCACTCTACCAACAAATCAACATATTAATGAACTGCATGCCCTGTTTGAGGATATCAGAAGACAGGTCCATGATCTTACTGCTCAAAATTCAAAATTGGCAGTTGTTGAAAATTTGCAACAAATTGTAGCTAATATCAAGCAACAGCTAGGGACCATGGAATCCAATCAAGCAAATGCTCTGTCTGTTTTTGCCACCCAGCTACAAGAGATTGTGCAACAATACAAGAAACTTATTGTGGACATAAAAATCAAGCCAGGCCACGATGATGTTGTTAGGACCATCAACGAGCACCTTGAATCTGTAACAAGCAGATTGCTTACAGCAGAAAAGGAAATAACAGGCATAATCGAGAATCCAAAACATACAGTAATTCTTGAATTGTACAGCATCCCCAACAAAGAATATGATTCACCATTTACACCAGGGGGCAAAATATATATGCTGTCCCCTGCACAATTTTATTACCAGTTTTTTGTTGGGGGTACATTGAGACCAATCAAGATCAAATATTGGCATCAGCCACAGGCACACCACTACCCCACCTTATCAATAACAAATGCTGACAACAAACCGAAAATCACCAGTGTAGAGTTAGAGGATTTTACAGACCCCAATACATTAGAAACATCTTATGCTGAAGATGATGGCTCTCTGGAATTTAAAATACAAATAGGGGACAAATTATATTTAGAAAATCCTGCAGTCTCAGCTGCTGAACACCCCATAGTTGCAATATTCTTGTTTTCATATTATGTCTAGACAAATTATTGTTGATGAATTACACAGACAAGCCAGACATAATTATAAGAGACTCCCAGTAGTCACAAAGGGCATAGATGATTTATGGCAAGGGGACTTGATTGAGATGGCAAGTGGACAGCTGAAAAACTTAGACAAAATCAACAAGGGCTACAAGTATCTACTCACTGTAATAGATACATTTTCAAAATTTGCCTGGGCTGTGCCACTCAAATCCAAGACTGGAAAATGTGTTACAGAAGCCTTCAGGACAATCATCAATCAGAGTGGAAGATCACCGCGCTATTTGCAAACAGATAATGGCAAAGAATTTTATAATTCTGTGTTCCAACAATTTATTAAAAGCCAGGCAATAAAACATTATTCGAGTTACAGTGACCTCAAAGCCTCAATTGTAGAGAGATTCAACAGAACCTTAAAAAATCTTATGTATAAACAATTTACCCTCCAAGGTAATTATAAATGGCTTAATATTCTTCCAGAACTTCTACATAAATATAACAACTCGGTCCATTCCACAATCAACATGAAACCCTCTGAAGTAACTTCATCTGATGAGCAAAAATTGATCAGAACTGTTTATTATCCTAGATACCAGGCAACAACAAGAAAGGCCAAATACAGGGTGGGTGATCAAGTAAGAATCAGCAAATATAAGCACTTATTCAAAAGAGGCTTTACAAGAAACTGGAGCTCTGAATTATTTACAGTGGTTCAAGTTAAACCTGGGACCCTTAACACATATATAATAAAAGATCACCGAGGAGAAATTCTCAAAGGCAGGTTCTATGAACAAGAGCTCAGCAAAACTAAACAGCCTGACACATATCTCATAGAAAAAATCATCCGCAGAAAAGGCAACAAGTTACTTGTCAAATGGCTGGGTCATCCGGAAAACAGCTGGATCGATGCAGACAAAGTGATAATATGAGCACCTGGGATGTTATAAAGAGGCTGCCAGAACCTGAACAACAGAATAAGAGAAATGGCAAGTTGCTCCCTGATAACATTAGGTGTCTTATTGTTGGGCCATCTGCTTGTGGTAAAACTACACTAATGGTTGATAATTTTTTATTGGCACCCAACTGGTTAGACTGGAAAAACAGGCACTTGTATATCTTCTCTAAGAGCTTGGAACAATTAAAATATCAGCAGCTGATGAAGCTATATGATGGATTGGATATTGCCACTTTTGAACCAGATGTTAAGCCACTTCACGAATGTCTCGATAATTCTGTTGTTGTGTTTGATGACATTATATTGGATAATCAAAACAAGGTTAGAAATTTCTTTACACAGGGCCGGCACAAAAATATTGATTGCTTCTACCTGGCACAGACTTTTTCTAAAATACCGAAGCAGCTGATCCGAGACAACAGCAATTTTATATGTGTGTTTCATCAAGATCATACCAACCTCAAACACATACATGATGAATATGTAGGTGGGGACTTGAGCTACAATGATTTTTCTAAATTTTGCAGCAGGTGCTGGAACCAGGACAGTTATGGGTTTGTCACAATTGATATGACAAGAACACCCAGTAGTGGCAAATACAGAAATAAAATCAACGATTTTCTAGACGTTGAAACATATATAAATAACCATGAAACGACCAGTCATTGATGATCTTAAGTTAAGAGATTATCTTGTAAAAAGATTTAAGGGATGGAAATCAGAGAACCGGGGAATTTATGAAAAACACAAACAAACAGAACAGCCTGTAATTGATGCTATTAATAATTTTGGTAAGAATATCAAAACTGTTACAGAGCAAAATCAAGATTTGATCACGGAGCTTGTACCTGTAGCTGCTAGGAACATATTAGATTATCCATTCACCCCACTTTCCAGTATTCATACACCTAGTCCTGTTGCTCCTAGAAGAATTGAAGCTACTCAGGATCCTATTGAATTGGGTCTTCTTGCTCAAAAATATTTAACCACACCTAAAGACAACAAAGATGAGGTGTTTGGGTTATATGCCGACACAGAGCTTGACGGGAGCATCATTCATAGAATTGGCAATTTCAGAGTCACATTTATGGGGGATGATATAATTGTATATTCAGAATCTCGTCTCGGAGAAAAAGGTGCTTTTGTTAAGTACACCGGCACACCTGGGTTGTGGGAACTGATAACTAGGAAAAGGCCTGGCAGCTATACAGATCAAGATTATGAGGATTACAAAGAAATATTAATAAAATCAGATGCTCTATACCAGAACAATGATCCCACACAAAAAAGAGTCAAGTCTAGCAGTGGAGCAAAATATAACAACTTAATCAAGCCCATATGGTCACAGATCAAGACTGGCAGTGGAATCAAACAATACAACACCCTGCCCAAAGAATTTGTGTGGGTTGATGATGTCAGGAAACTTGTAGATAGGTTATTGGTGATAGCTGGGGAGGAAAATGCTGGCAACCACAATTTTTACAATGAAAAGGTTGGAATTATGGACATGATAAGCACAAAATTGTCTAATTTTATAGTGAATGACCCTAAGGGGATTGGATATCTCATAAAAATTATTAATACTCTACCACCTAAATTTTGGAATGTTTCTGAGGGTCGGGGCTTGGTTAATGACATTATAAACAAGCTGCCATTTGAACTACACATTCCAGGCTATCAGTATTGTGGTCCAGGCACAAAATTGGATCATAGATTAAACAGAGGGGATCCTGGTGTTAATCCCCTAGATGCTGCTTGTAGAGACCATGACATAGCATACAACACACATTCTGATCTTGACAAGAGACATGTTGCAGACAAGAAATTAGAAGAGGCTGCATTTGGTAGATTTGTAAGCAAAGATGCATCTTTGAGTGAGAGAATAGCAGCATTGGGAACCACCATAGCTATGAGCACCAAACAAAAACTGGGGTGGGGGTTGTGAACATGTATATAATAAACCTACAATGAAGGCCAAGGGTGTTATGTATCAAATACCTTATGCAGGTCTCAAATCTCTTAAAACTATTGACAGTCTCTTGACCAAAAAGCAGCGCAAGAAAAAAAGCTCTTGTCTTGCAAAGGGACATGGTATGAAATTGTTGCTTAGTACCCCCCAATTAAAAAAATTACAGCAATCTAGAAAAAAATCACATACAGGGGGTTTCATATTTACTATCCCGGCCATCTTAGCTGCTCTCGGGGCTGTTGGGAGCTTGGCTGGGGGATCAGCCGCCATAGCAAAAACAGTAATAGATGCCAAGAAAAATAGGGCAGAATTAGATGAGCAGAGGCGCCATAACCTGGCCATGGAGAAAAAAGGCAAAGGTGTTAAGAGAGCCATGAATAAGTTTAAAAAAAACAAGAGCCGCTTACAAACCAAGATATTGAAGCTTTAATCAAGCCACTGGGCATCAAAAATTTTAGAGGTGTGTACATGTCTGATTCTTTACCAGAACAACCACTCAACAAAGAGTGTGGCATTGTTAATTTGGATGAGTACAAAAATCAGGGCACTCACTGGATCTGTTATCTTAAATATTTAAACAATGAGGCATTTGTGTTTGATTCATTTGGAGGTATTCCTCCTGAAAATTTAGTAAAATATCTAAAATCAGCTAATCTTTATTACAATAATGCCCGTGTTCAAAATTTCAAAGATGTTAATTGTGGACATTTGTGTTTATCTGTTCTTAGATATATGTCTCAAATAAATAAACCATCAATTGAAAATTTTCAAAAAGCCTTGTGGTATCTGAAACATCATGGGGGTATTCCATCTCACCAGCCAAAATTCAATATTGAAACTCAAATTACATGATGACATAGTGTATCCCAAAACAATAGCTCTCAGAGCATTTTACGGCATGTACCTGATCCCTAATATTACACACCACAACAACAAAATTGCAGTAGGGGATCAAAAAATTGTCATCACTCCAGGGCAATATAATCTGTCCACTCTAAATGCTCAATTACCCAGAGGTGTAGTGTTAAGTCAAAATTCTGTCACTCACAGAGTAGAGATTGTATCTGCTACAGAGACAGTGGATCTGGGTACTATAGGAGAGCTGTTAGGCTTTGAGAACAACACAAAACTTGAACCAGCCATCAAACACACTGCTATGAATATACCTAAATTCTTAGCCATAGAGACTCTGAATATTCACTGTAATGTGGCCGAGGGTATGATCACCAAATCAAATGGCATAGGCACTCACAAACAAACCGGCATCATTGCAACATTCAAACCTAATTCCGAATTCATGGAGCCAATCATCTACAATCCATCCCCAACATTATATTTTCCTGTGTGCCATAATAGAATAGATTACATTGAATTGATGGTCACTAATGAAAAAGAAGAATTAGTTGATTTTGCTGGAGCCACAACAACTGCTATCATAGAGATTAACATTTAAATAAAAATACATACAATGGAAAATATTGAGAGTTATGAGCTACAATCATTCCCCCCAAACAGGAGGACATTTGCAAATTTAAATCAACCCAACACAGAGATTGAGGTTGATCTTGATGTAGGGGACGGCTTTATACACCCCCACAGAGCAGATCTATACATCAAATTTGATGTTGTAAAGCTCGATGGAACAGATTATCCGGCAAATTCAAATATAAGATTGGTGGACAATTTTGTACCGCATCTGTTCTCTGAAATTGAGATCAGAAAGCATGGTGTTGTTATAAACAGAATAGATTATCCCGGCATTACCTCCACAGCTTTGGCCACATTAAAATTATCCAAAACCGAAGCTTCTTACTACAAAATAGGTGGATTTGAAGCTGGTGATAAGATATTATCCAAGAACCATACAGTGCTGTTCCCTATGCGCCTGTTGCCAGGATTCTTTTCGGATTACAAAGAAATTATGTGGAAGGGCGGGTTAAGAATTACATTTAGAAGAGCTGCCAATGATAATAATGCTTTGATGAGGTACAGCACATTAAACCCTACAGGAGAAGCTCTGCCCAATACCCTACCTGATGAAGGCAAATGCATTATTCAGACTATGGAGCTAAGAATCCCAGTTGTTGAATATGAAGCCAGTTATGCTCTTAAATACAAAGCAGATATAGTAAAAAATCCACAGGTTCCTCTGCAATTTTATACATATCAATGTGTACAGAAGCCCGCATCTGGCACATATTATGAATTTGATGCTACAAATTCATTCTCCAGTATTCAATTTGACATGCCTGATTTTGTGGTGGTACTGTTTCAGACTGGAAGACACAACAATCAGGAAAAAAATTCAAGTAGATTTGATAACTGCAACATCAAGAACATATATCTTAAAAATGGCAGAAATGAAGTCTTTCCTAGAGAAAATTACAATTTAGACATTTCCAAGGATGATTTTCTTAAATTATATGAAGCTTTTTCAGCTTTCAAAAGGGTCACTACTGGCAATACTGACATGTACTATTCACCAGATGAATTCAAGACACGAAGACCCATGTTCGTAATTAACACTTCAAAAAGAAAACAAGTTGTGGTTAATGACAGGACAAATATTAAAATTATCTGTGAATTCCATGAGGCTTTACCAGATGACACCATATGTAGCGTTATTCTCATAGGTGAAAAATCATATGTTTATGATGTAAGAAATGAGAGAGTCACGGAGCAATTCTAGAAGAATTACATTGTTTTAATATTAGATAAACAAATTGAACCTGGTGCCCAATTGAACTTAAACCAGAAATAAATATGTATATGTGTGTGTGTGTGTGTCTTGGCCAAGTTTTAAGTGTGGCCTCAAGAGGGGCATATTTTTGACAGAATTATGGACAACAATCTCACAGAAGTGCCTTTTGTAAGTGTAGCCTCATCAATCTGAGGGGGTCATACTTTCTCATGGAATCCATGAGAGCTTTTTTACAAAAATCTTGAATTAGACAAGATTCCACACTTGAGCAACAAGCTCATATGCTCATGTTAAACTTGTTTTAAGTATAGCAAATCTGCTTGAGAGGGGGTTCATACTTTCTTGAGTTTATAGTAGTACCAATTATACTACTTGTATGTATATTTTATTATTTTCTATTACAAAATGTTCAATAAACAAAATACAAGAAAGATTTTTACAAGCAATTCCTTTATTTACATGTTTTTTGTACATTATCCCGAGTGCCAATTATCGTAAAAGAATCAAAAAAAAATATTTCTCGACAAATCGTACAGCATATAAAAACGAATTTTCGCAATAAATATTTACTCGAGTAAATAATAATGAAAGAAGAAGGGAATACTGTATATCATCACAAATCATTCCGTCATTGGTAATCGTACGGGAATCGAACCCAGAACCTTCAGCATGTGAAACTTTTTTTTAAGGGATGCCCCTAAACGGTAGTATCCCCCGTTTTTAACTCCCCCCCCCATGTATCAATTCTTACTAAATTCTCTGTTTTCTCATTAGGACAAACACAAACATCCATGTTCTAACAAAGACTCGAACCCGGGAACCTATTTGCCGGAAATGGCTGGCGAGTGCGCGCTAGTACCTTGGCCAATAGGGAATACCTATAGGGTACCTGGGTCCCGGGTTCGAATCCCGCTCGGGCATGGTTGTTTTTGAATGTCCATTCATCAATTTCATCATTTCATCACTCATCCCCATCTTCGCAAATTAGCCACGAGGCACAAAACGCGAAGTAAAATAAAATAAATCAAATCAAATCAAACTATAGGGTACCTACTACTAATTGGACGTTTTTTGTGTGCCTCTGCAAAGTTTATAAAATGTTACCCTCGTGTGAAAATAGCATACACACATACTAAATATTGTAAAAAAAGATATCGTTGTAATTCCCTCTTAAGTATTCACCAGGATTCAGTAGAGTTTGCTTAGGCTAAATAGGCTAACTGGCACTGGACCTACAGTTTATACAGAAATCCTAAACATCGTGCGAATCAAACCAGACATCCCTTAATTAAAGGCCTTGACCACTACGCTATTTCCCAGAATTGCATTGCATTTATATGCCAAGATATTTGAAATATAATATACTCCTATGGTGCTTATGGGCCGAAAGGGTCACTACAAAATGTACATTCGACACATTGTATGTGTCCAACTCCACTTAGGTCAACCCCTATCAGATGTTCGCTACTAGTAGCTTAGAGCTTCTTCCGTCATTGAGACAAACTTTAAGCTTATTCGGTTGTTGAGTACTTTATAAGCTTGAAGATATTCGGTCATTGGTACTAGCTCATAGCTAATTCCGTTGTTGAATATAGATCAGAGCTTATTTTATTTATTGAGTACTGCATAAACTTGTAGGATATTCCGTCATGCTAGCTTAGAACTTATTCAGTTTTACGGTACTATATTTGGCTCATGTACTTCGCTTTTCTGCCACTTTTGGCCAATGGCAACGAACAGGATGATTGATGTCATGATAAAATTGTCGAAGGGACACTCACAAATAACACCCATGTCCAGGGTGGGATTCGAATCCGGGACCCAGGACGTTGTATTGCAGAGAGAACCATTCCGCCACGGAGAACGGCTGTAGAATACTGTATATCATCACAAATCATTCCGTCATTGGTACTATATTACAACATATTCCGTTGTTGAATCCGGCTTAGAGCTTAATTTGTACTGTATAAGCTTCGAGATATTCCGTCATTGAGTACTAGCTTAAAATTTATTCCGTCATTGAGTGTAGATCTTACTTCGTTCTTGGTGATCTAAATCCGCAGAAAACTAGTGTTTTAATCGCATTTTCACTCGTGTTGTTCACTCACTGTGTATATTTTTACTTGTGGATTTTCATGCATTTGCTATTTATTGCATTTGAACATTTACAACGAACATAATCTTCTCCTTAATTCGAGCCAGTTTTGTATACTATTACTATTTCATAGGTAATATTGAGCTTTGTATCTATATACATATCCGAATATTATTACTGTAATTAATCAAAAGGCACTGAGTAACTATTAGAGGAAAAGATCTAAATATGGGCCCCCCTTTTTATGTTGTCATTTTCGGAGGAAAAAAAATCATATATCGAGCACCTGCCATTAAAGTGCATATCTATGTATACTTAAAAGTAATAGCATGCTAAAGTATAGAAGATCTCAATTTTTTTTAAAAAAAAAGCAATTTTCAAAAAATGGTAAAATGATGTATTTCAAAATTGTGGTCTAAATATGGGCTACTAGTGGCAATGTCACGTAAAGCAATTAAAATTTAAAAAAAACAGTCATTTATCGCTAAAACATTTTAAAATTCATATTTATGAATAATCTGTTCTTTTGTAAATCACGCGGAATGGGAAAATCGAAATTAAGGAAAACATCCAAATATTTGTTGAAAATGTGATCTCAACATAGACCTCATATCATAGCCCATATTTAGACCATCACGGTATTTTTCTTCTTCAATTTATTTTCGCTTCCTGTGGTACATATGTCACAAACAAATCAAGGCATTATATAAGCCCACATTTGTTTTATGTACCGCTAATATCATAACTAGAGCCCGGAAGTTCAGGTATTTATTTTCGTTAAAATAAGCAGGCAAAAAGGCATTTATAATGTGGAAAATAGGCACTAAAAATGAAAAAAAAAGGCAAAATAAAGCGAAGAAAGGCACATTTGGAAGTCACTTACTTTTATCTATAATCTCTGGCAAAATTTTAAAATCTAACAGTTGGGCTGAAAAGTTCGTAGGCTGACTCATAGATGGCGTTACTAGAATTAAATCCATGTGATTTTTACTTAGTACTAACCTTCAAAAGATACGTGTATAAATTTCACAGCTGCCGGATAATTAGTTCGGGAGATATAGCATTGTGAGTGAAGCAGCTTTTGTTATTGTGAAAAAATGGATAAAAAAGAATTTCGTGTGTTAATAAAGCATTGCTTTTTGGCGAAAAAAAAATACTGTTGAAGCCAAGGCTTGGCTTGATAAACATTATTCGGACTCTGCACCAGGAAAATCAACCGTTGAGAAGTGGTTTGCTAAATTTAAACGAGGCGAAATGAGCATCGAAGACGATGCACGCAGTGGACGCCCCAAAGAGGCTGTTACCGACGAAAACATCAAAAAAGTCCACAAAATAATTTTAAATGATCGTAAAGTGAAGTTGATCGAGATAGCTGAGATTATTACATAGCGTTGTTGGAGCGTTTAAAGGATGAAATCACGAAAAAACGGCCCCATTTGAAGAAGAAAAAAGTGCTGTTTCATCAAGACAATGCACCGTGTCACAAATCAATGAAAACGATGGCAAAATTATATGAATTAGACTACGAATTGCTTCCCCATCCACCATATTCTCCAGATCTGGCCCCCAGTGACTTTTTTCTGTTTGCAGACCTTAAAAGAATGCTTGCTGGAAAGAAATTTAGCACTGATGAAGAGGTAATAGCCGAAACTGAGGCCTATTTTGAGGCTAAAGAGAAATCGTACTATAAAAATGGCATCGAAAAATTGTGTGACCGCTATAATTGTTGTATTGCCCTCAAAGGCAACTATATTGAATAATAAAATCGAATTTTGTCAAAAAAATACTTTTTACTATGTTAGCCTACGAACTTTTCAGCCCAACTGTTACTTTGGGAAGAGCATTTCAATTTTCTCCGTCTTGATTACACATAACTACAAGGTGCTTTTTAAGTTCTCAACATTCATTGATAGTCGTCTGTCAGAGAGAATGTTTTTCATAATAGAAAATGATCTTTCTACTTCGACAGAAGTTATTGGAGCATACATAAAACAAGCTAATGTAGCTGGACTCATTTTGGTAACAGCATTTTCACCTTTCAGAATATCACAAATTGTTTTCAATTGTTTCAAGTCCTTATTTGCACTCACTACACGTTTGCACTTTTCCGCAACAGCTGACCCCTTTTCTCCTGGCACTTCCATCATCTGCTGCATAGGTTCCTCGAAGATTTTCATGGATGCTATAAGAGTCTCACCTCTTTTTTTCTAGCTTTGTAATTGTCTCTGGCAATGCACCATAATGTGCAAAAATAAACGACAGTTAATTCTTCAGTTCTGAATAGCACAGGAGTTTTTCACTTCACGAATTGAAGTCGCTTCATTTTCTGGAAGAGCATCGATCACCTCACTGATTTTTTCAATGTTCTTAGCGTAATATATAGCTGCTGATATCCAGGTTCCCCATCTTGTCAAGACTGGTTGCGGAGGTAAAGTAAGCTCAGGCGCAACTTCCTGAAATTTTCGGGTTCGAGAGGGAGATTTCAGAAATATCTTCTTTGTGTTCGAAATCAAGCTCTCCACTTCAGCAGTCAATCATGCACAAGGAAATGTTAACCGAAAGTCAATATCCTAACTGAGCATGAAATACTTTTTTCTCACACTTTTCTCCTTCAGCAATGTTGAAACATGCGTGAGTTCAATATTACTTAAATAAAGCGAAAATTATTCACATAATAAACGGAAGAAAAATAAATGCAAACATATTTTTTTTAAAAAAAATGGTCAAATTTCATTGAAAAAGGCAAAAAAGGCATTATAATTAAAAATAGACAGTGGGGTCCCAAATAGGCAAAATAGGCAAAATGAAAAGGCTTCTAAAACATTCGAAACAACATAAAAAACGTATATCCGGAAAAATTTTATCAATATATGCAGTAGATAAAAAGATGCATTTTGCCAAACTTCCGGGCTCTAATCATAACAAATACAAAGCAGATGAGAATTCAGAAAACGCTAAGTTAAAAGATACCTGCAAAAAGTTTTCGGAGGTCGCAATTGTATAACAGCGTCCAAGGCCGAAACTAACCACCACTTTCTCTTGCGAATTGACGCCGCAACCTTTGTCCTTGACAGATAATCAGTTCCAATAGCCTCTGCCAGGTTGCAGCACCCGGGAGCGATGATAACTCCAAAACCCATATTTAAACCTTCGCCCATATTTAGACCTTCTCCTCTATTTAGATTGCCGGCTTGTTTGAATTATACAATAATTTAATTGATAATGACAAATGTGGTAAAGGTCCTTGTGAACTTTTTTTTATTGAATTGTTTGATTATAATGTGAGCTTTGAGTTTACTACCATTATGAAGACAATCAGTACTTCATAACAAGAATGACATCTATGGTAGCATAGTGTTAACCCTGTAGCCTCATAGTCAAGGGTCCACGGATTGGATTTTCACAGCGATTCGAATTATACTTTAAACTGTATGTACAGTTCCGATTAGCTTAGCTAAGCATAGACTTGAAAAAAACTTTAACATAGGGTCTGTGTTGGGAAGCCTAGTGGAATAGTAGCCGAGTATAGACAATTTTGAAACTGACCTGAAGGAAATTTGCATGGATAGTGGGGACTGAATTGATCTTGTAGAGGAAAGTAGCAAACATGTGCTGCCATGGTAAAAACCTTTCGGATTTAGGAATGCCAGATAGCTTGATTTTTTAGTTAGGTTAGATATTTAGTTCAATTTGAAAGTATGTATGTTAGGTGGATATTGGAAAGAACTTGTTCTCAACAGTTTTATTTATATGCAATAATAATATTGATGCAAGTTTGCAAGTATTTAATGCTGTCTGTTCAATTTCTTCAAATTGCCTTCAGATGGCACTGCAAGCACAATATTTAACCATTGAGACTGTGGGATATCACAGAATTTAGAAATCAAAGATGTTTAGAAACATATTTGGTTAGTTTTCATTCAATGAAATCAATTGTTAATTATTTGATGTAGTCAGTGAGAAAAGGAAGTGTGTGGTTATAAATCACGTATGAAACGTAATATAAGAGTTATATCCTATCTGGAATAAAGTAACAGGATAACTCAAAGCATATAAACAATAATTTGTCAATTAAGCTTGATTCACATGTACGATCAATTAACGCTCAGATCATCCTTCACTCACGGTGCGGTCAAGTATTATTTAATGATTTTTAATAGGAGTATTCACAGCGGCCCGGTCAAGGTTCGGTTCGATGAAGCTCAGCTCGTACTTCGGTCACGATCAGGTGGATAGAATATTTGACTTTAGCGTGTGGGGGCGGAGCTTGTCTTTTCCAAAGCGTCATCGTTAATGTGAACTTGTGTAACTCTCAACCCACGGTTCAGTAGCAGTCTTCAGACCGTTGCAGAGGATACCTAACCCAGTTGTTCGTAATTGTAATTTGTGTGTATATGCAAAGGGAAAGCGGGTATTGGTCAACCTTGTGCCAAGGCAAGAAATCTATACGTTATATCTAGACGAACTTGTTCTTCGTTTAATGAAAACTAAACAAAATTATTCCTTCTTTTCTTTGTCGAGGAAGACGACTTTTCACACGATGTGCGTAACAATCGGGTCCTGGAAGCTAGGCTTAGAACCTGATGTTTATCTTTCACGTGCTGTGTTGGAAACTTTCTGATAAAAGAAATGGTCAACAATGTCGATATGAAACAATGAGCGCGAAAATGTTTATACCAAACCAAGACCGATAAAGTAGTGTTGACATTTACAGTTTTGCACATTGTAGCTGCAAATAAACGTTTGCCGATTTCAAACCGATAGTATATCAATAAACAGTATTATACTCGTAATTTAATAGCCGGGTAGTCCCGGGTTCGAATCCCGGCCTGGGCATGAGTGTTTGTGAGTGTCCATTTATCAGTTTCATGATATCATCACTCATATTCATCTTCGCAAAATTGCCAAAAGTGGAACACAAAGCGAAGTAAAATAAACTAAATCATTCAATCCGTGACAGAGTGGTTATCACAATTCTCTATGATGCCAGGTGCTCCGAATTCGAATCCCGACCTGGGCATGGATGTTCTTTGCGATGTCCCTTCATACATTTAATCATATCACAACGCACCCTCATCCTCGCAATTAGTCAAAACTGGCAGAAAAGGGAAGTAAATTAAACAAATCAATAAATCTCCATTTTCGCAATTCTTTATTTTCTTCTAATTAATGCCAGTGCAGCAATAGACAAGTCCGTCGTTGAAAATCTCTTAAAGCATTGCACTTAGCACAATCGGCAGGCATTTATACAGAAAAATCGGTACTCTGTGAAGAAACCTACACCAGTCTCACGTTGATCGTACCTTGACCGAGGCGAAGCTTGACCGCTAGTGTGGATATCCCCTGACCGTAAACGGTGCGTTAGGAGACAGTGAACCGAGTGTTGAAATATTTTACGTGGGATTTTCCTGAGTAGGTTCACTTTCTGTGTTTTTCTGTCTATGTCAATCTTTCTATTTTCCTATTTTTCCTTCATTGTCCTCCTTTGCTCTTTTCTATCATCTTTCTTATTGTATCTCTCTTACTTTATTTTTCCTTGCTCTTCTGTTTTCCTCCTTCCTCTCTCTCTATCTTGTTCTTTCGTTTCATTTTCTACCTCTGTTTCCACTCATTTTGTTTATAATTTTTCCTTCGCTTCCTCTTCCTTTACCCTTTTCCATTATTTTCTATCATTTTGTCGTTCATTCTTTCTCTCTTTTTAATTCTCTGTGTTTTTCCGTGATTCTTGCTAAGCTCGCAATAAGTGTTTCTTAACGTTTCGTTTACCACGAACTCCCAATAAATATACAATTCTTATCGCGAAAATTCAGAACTTAAATCAATATTTGTATCAAGGTGTGCATCAAATATTTATATAAAATTGATCTTCACTGGCCTTTTATTACAATTATACAGTAGAGTTTATTACAATATTCACATTTTTAGTGTAATAATATTCAATAGTGAATGATGACCTAATATTACTTCTATGAGAGTGGCTGTGCAGCATTTCGTTTTCAATGCGTTACGTTCATTTGTCAGTTATCTCTCACTAGTTCGTGTTTGTGTCAAATAGGAACATAGGCTCATGCGATTGGTGGGGGAGGGAGGCAAATTTGGATAAATAAATTTATAGATAACTTATGTAACTATTGTATACATGAATTATATAGCATTTTCTGTCACGCTCATAGTTTGTGTCACCTTAACTATATTGATATATAGAAGTAATTTTAATATACATATTACATTTTAATATATTTAATATACCGGCGCGGTATGTTGACTTCTGTGGGCTACGCACAAAACTCGCCATAACTCGCTCTACTGTTTCATCAGAAACGCTTGAACGTCCTGTGCTTTTACCTTTACACACGCAACCAGTTTCCTTAAACTGTCGATGGCATCGCAGAATGCTTTGGTGACCTGGCGGTGTAGTTGCAAACCGTCTCCGCAATGCACGCTCTACGGCAACAACGGAAAAACACTTCTCATATTCCAAAGCACAATGCTTTCTGCTGCATATACGCCATTTTGGAAACTAGGTTTGTGCTGCCATCTGTCGGCAAGCACGATTAGCACACACATACAGGGTGCCGCGGAGCCGACTGACACATTTGAAAGTTGAATATATTACGCATGCGCGATAACTTGAAGTGGATTGCGGGGGAAATCAGAAGAGGATAGGATGCCATTTCATATGAAGACAGCAACAGTCAAACTGAACGTTGGAGCGTTGAACATCGCGTTTTCTGTGTTCGTAGTTATTACGAAACGACGTCAGTGGTTAAAGTGCAACGATTGTTCAGAAAACAATTCATTGTTAGCCGACATGGTAACGTACAGTCTCGGAATACCATATTGGCTTGGGTGAAGAAATTTGAAGAAATTGGCAGTGTATTGGATGTGAAACATGGAGCTCCAACAACAGTGCGTACGCCCGAGAACTTGCAGAGAGTGAGGGAAGCATTTGAACGTAGTCCACATTGCTCGGCACGCCAGCAGTCTCTGGTGATTCTTGAAAGACCGTGTGTTCAGAAGGCATATCACGACTCTTCAACAACTGAAAGAAGCCATTATTGAGGAAGTAACGGCTATTGATGAGGAACTACGGAGATAACTTCCAGAGACGTCTGCAACAATGCATTGATGCCAAAGGAGACCACCTGTCTAATGTAAATTTCAAAAAATGAACTTGTAAGTTGTTAGTAATAAAATTGCATACTTTAATGTACCATTACATATGGGTTTCCTTATTGTCCTTCCTTTCTTTCATCATCTATGAGCATATCAAATGTGTCAGTCGGCTCCGCGCCACCCTGTATTATATTAATAGTTTTGGAAATATTCACTTTAAAACCAGATTAATAATTTATAATTACCCTGTATTATATATGAGGCATGTGGAAGTTTCGTAAGGGCCAGTCACCCTCAGCCTCCCATTTAACGACGTCTCTGCTGTCAAAAGTCGTGACCAATACTGAACAACTGTAACTGCCAATATTGATTGGACATTATCCTTTCAACTATGCTTATTCCGTCACTATTCTTCGAGACTGCACCTCCTTCCTTCTCTCGTCTTCAAATTAACATATTTCTTCTTGATCATGGAGGGGATCGAACCTACAGCACACCTGTGATTTTACTACAGGTCCGGCACTAAGGAATACTTGGTTACCGCATCAGATTTGTAATAAAAGCACAGGTGTGTCGTAGGTTCGATTCCCATCGATGGCAAAATAAAATGTGTTCACCTGAAGATGAGAGATGAGGTGCAGTCTCAAAACGTAATATTAGAATAAGTGTAGTTTCAAGCAGTAAACAATGGATAATGTCCAGTTAGCATTGCATGTTAATAAATTAATATTGAATTGAATTGTTAGGTTCACTTTATGCACAGATAGGGTAATCGGAACTGGACGTAGAGTTTAAAGTGGAATGCGAACCACTGTGCAATGTGCCTCCACCGGGTATCGAACCCGGCGCCCCTTGATTACAAGGCGGCGGCGTTACCACTACGCCATCGGGGAGGCCCCATTGTCACTACCATTCAGAGACTTATGTTATAGTCTTATTGTTTTCTTTATGAATTTTTGCATTATAAGCAATAACGATATTAATAAAAATCAACATTTTCATGTTCTTGCCTCTAGCAGACATACTGAACTTATTTAATTTTCAAGCCGGTTTATTTAACAATTGATGGTCTATTTATCTGGAACTTTCACAAGCATAAAACTTCGTAATATTGTTTCCAAGTCTTCGCGGATTATCAAGGAGAGCTTGGCGGTATCCTAGGAGACCGAGGGCCACAGTTTAGGGACGAGTGTAGAGGTATGTCACGCATGCTACATAGGTTGGGCAGGACTGACTTCGCGATCCTCAGTTGGAGTAACGTACCCTCTTCAAAGGTCTTCTGAAAAGAATAACGCAGCAATTTGCTTACTCTTCAAATAAAAATTCCCGCAGGTGGTCCCATATCAATGATATGTGCTCCAGACACCCCCTTTTAACTTAATTAGCCCCTGAATGCTTCCGACAGAGGCGAACAGAAGCCGCAATACAGCAGGGAAGATGCGATACGGAACGGGAGGGCGTACGCTCTTGTGTAGTTAATCGATACGGCGCCTCAACGTTGATGATGAATGGACTCTTTAAAACTGTATTAATTAATTAATTAAAACGCACCGAGCACACACAGGGGGAAGCGCGTGTGAGTATGGGACTGCTGGAAGCTAAGGGTAAGGGTATCGATTGTATATACTTTTCTCTACCGGAGTGGATAGAGAGAGAAAGGAAAGAGTGTCAGAGGAACGGGAGAAAGAGAAAGGGAGGCTGAGGAGAGAAGGAAATAGAAAAGTGTAGAGAGAGGGAAATAGAGGGAAACTGTGAAAAACAGTGAAGAAAGGGAAAGAAAGAAGTGAAGAGGAAGCAAATATAAGGAAAAATATGAGAAAATTCAAGACAAAGAAACGGAGAAATAAATAGAAAGGAAAATAGAGAGAGAGAGAGAGAGAGAGAGAGAGAGAGAGAGAGAGAGAGAGAAAGAAGAGTGTCAGAGAGGAAGGGATAGGGAAAGAGAGAAGTGGACAGAATGCAAATAGAGAGAATATGGGAAAAATGGAAGATAGAAGATGAGAAAGAAACAGAATAAGAATGGAAAACAGAGAAAAAGAAGAATGTCAGAGAGGAAAGGGAAAGAGAGAATAAAGAAAGGGAGACTGGGGAGAGGGAGAAAAGTGAACAGGAGACAAATAGAAGGAGAGAAATATGAGAAAAGAAAGAGATATAAAAATAGAGAAAAATAGGGAGAGAGAGAGAAAACAGAAGAGTGTCAGAGAGGAAGGGATAGGGAAACAGAAAAGTGGACAGGATGCAAATAGAGAGAATATGAGAAAAATGGAAGAGAGAAGAAGTGAAAGAAACAGAAATAAAGAGAATGGAAAACAGAGAGAAAAGAGAAGAATGCCAGAGGGGAAAGGAAAGGATAATAGAGAAGGGAGAAAGAGAAAAGTACACAGAAGGCAAATAGAAGGGGAAATATAAGGAAAGGGAAGACAACAGAGAAATAAAGAGAAAGGAAAATAGAGAGGGAGAGAGATAAAATAAAAGTGTCAGAGAGGAAGGTATAAAGAAGGAGAAAAGTGGACAGGAGGCAAATGGAGAAAAAATATGAGGAAAATGGAGAAGAAAGAGAATGGAGAGAAAGAAGAAGAGTATCAGAGTGGAAAGGGAAAGAGATAATAGAGAAAGAAAGACTGGGAGAAAGGGAAAGAGAAAAGTGGACAGGAGAGAAGTAGAGTAAAAAATAGGAGGAGAAGGCAAGAGAGAAGAAGAGAAGGAAACAAATAAAGAGAAAGAAAAATAGAGAGGGAGAAGGGGAGAGCGAAAGATGGATTGATTTGCTTTATTTTACTCATCCTTATCGATGATGATGAGTGATGATATGATGTAATTAATGAATACTCACTACAACACGCATGCAGAGGCCGCGATTCAAACCCGAAACCCGTGTCGTCGTAGCGCTCTCTGCTAGCAACCGGATTGGCAAAGTTAGAAGTGTATTCATCAGAAATGAGCGAGTATTATGTGCTTTAAACATCTGAACTTCAACCGCCCATAACTTTCACACATTTAAAACTGGTAAAATAAATACAATACTTCTACCACCTGTATCGGGAAGTAAAAGGTGTGTGTGTATGTCACTGAAAACAAAGTTAAAATTTCATTCTTGACAGAACTGTGATTCGTAAATGACAAACGAAACTGTGATTTTATCACCGTGATAAATGACAATAAGAATTGTGATTATGGTTTGCGAATGAATAGCAATATAGGTGTAACTTGGGTTGCGAGGAATGATAGAATCAAGGTTGGAGCTTAACTTTGATGGCGGGGGCAAAATCGAAAGGTTTTTTATGCCCATAAAAATATCATGCAGGATAATTTTAATAAATAACTGTTACATTCCCAAAGTCATAAAAATTACTCGTTACTTTTCTCGTCAGGTTCCAGAGGGTTAACAAAATTACCATAAACTTGTAAATTTTCATAAACCTCAAAACCATTTTTTGGGGTGGGGCAAGTGCCTCCCCTTGCCCCCGCCAATTTATGCCTAGAAACAATATAGTCATATTTGGTACATTTTCTAATGTAATTTTAATATGTAGCAAGCATAGGCGTGCGCAGACCCTCTGATTAGGGTGGGGGGCAAAAGCATTGATAAAAGTTGAGTCAGGAAAGAAACTCCTCACTTTATTTCATTTTTTTAGTTTCACTGCATTAATTGGTATATATGTGTAAGCATGTGTATATACACACACAAATAACGAATAAATCAATCAATTGTCTCTGAAATCTGCCACGCTCCTCCAAACAATTGTGCTCATGCATTTAAGACAAAACTGTTTAGCAGCAAGAGTCTTATGTACTTAGTAGTTATAACTCCTGTCTCTGGTAATTTACAATGCATTACAGAAAACAACAAAATTGCGAGCGAAGCGAGCAAGAACATTTTTAGATCCAAATTTTTGCAAAATGTGAAAACAATATTGATTTAATATGGCACAAGAAATATCATGGGGCGCCATGGCATTCTCTTTTACATTTTCTTTCGTTTAGATCGTTCGGCGCCCAGGGCCAACTCCCACCATCCCCTAGCTACGGCTCTGAATTTGACCAGACTGTAAGAAAAGCATATTTTGAGAGCGAGAAATTTTTTTAAAAATTTTATATCGAGGGAGCAATTGCCCCTCTGTGACCCCCTGCAGGTACTCTTGGCCTTCTGGAAGAAATAATGCAAGAAAGACGTGAAAACGAATTCCATCTTGAGTATCAGTAGTATGATTTGTGATATAACCAGGACGAGAAAGTATGAACCCCCCTCAGGCAGATTTGGCTACACTTAAAACTAGCTCAACATGCCCATATGAGTTTTTTGCTCAAGTGTGGCACCCTGTCTAAGCCAAGATTTTTGTAAAAATGCCCTCGGGAATTTCCCGTGAAAGTATGACCCCCCTCAGATTGATTTGCCTACACTTATAAAAGGCACTTCTGTGAGATTGTTGTCCATAAATTTGTTAAAAATATGCCCCTCTTGATATTTTTTTTTTGGCTACACTTAAAACTAGGCCAAACGTATTAACACACACACACACTCACACACACACACACACACACACACACACACACACACACACACACACACACACACACACATATTTACTTCCGGTCCACTTCCGGTTTAAGTTCAATTGGGCACCAGGCTCAACTTGTATATCTAGTATTAAGATAATGTAATTCTTCTAGAATTGCTCTGTGACTCTCTCATTTCTTACATCATAAACATATGATTTTTCACCTATGAGAATAACACTACATATAGTGTCATCAGGGAGTGTATCGTGGAATTCACAGATAATTTTAATGTTTGTCCTGTCATTAACCACAACTTGTTTCCTTTTTGAAGTGTTGATGACAAACATGGGTCTCTGTGCTTTGAATTCATCTGGTGTGTAATACATGTCAGTATTGCCAGTAGTGACCCTTTTGTATGCTGTAAATGCTTCATATAATTTGAGGAAATCATCCTTGGACATGTCTAAATTATAATTTTCTCTAGGAAATACCTCATTTCTGCCATTTTTAAGATATATGTTCTTGATGTTGCAGTTATCAAATATACTTGAATTTTTTTCCTGATTATTGTGTCTTCCAGTCTGAAACAGTACCACCACAAAATCCGGCATGTCATATTGTATACTGGAGAATGAATTTGTAGCATCAAACTCATAATAAGTACCAGTGGCAGGTTTCTGTACACATTGATATGTATAAAATTGTAAAGGAATCTGTGGATTTTTTATTATATCTGCTTTGTATTTAAGAGCATAACTGGCTTCATATTCAACAACTGGGATTCTTAGCTTCATAGTCTGAATAATGCATTTGCCCTCATCAGGTAGGGTATTAGGCAAAGCTTCCCCGGTAGAGTTTATTGCACTGTACCTCATCAAAGCATTATTATCATTGGCAGCTCTTCTAAATGTGATTCTTAAACCACCCTTCCACATAATATCTTTGTAATCTGAGAAGAATCCTGGCAACAGGCGCATGGGGAACAGCACTGTGTGGCTCTTAGATATAATTTTATCACCAGCCTCAAATCCACCTATTTTGTAGTAAGGAGCCTCGGTTTTGGATAATTTTAGTGTGGCCAAAGCTGTGGAGGTAATGCCGGGATAATCCACTCTGTTTATAACAACACCATGTTTTCTGATCTCAATTTCAGAGAACAGATGCGGCACAAAATTGTCCACCAATCTTATATTTGAATTTGCCGGATAATCTGTACCATCGAGCTTTACAACATCAAATTTGATGTATAGATCTGCTCTGTGGGGGTGTATAAAGCCATCCCCTACATCAAGATCAACCTCAATTTCTGTGTTGGGTTGATTTAAATTTACAAATGTCCTCCTGTTTGGGGGGAATGATTGTTGCTCATAACTCTCAATATTTTCCATTTTTTTTGTATGTATTTTTATTTAAATATTAATTTCTATGATAGCAGTTGTTGTGGCTCCAGCAAAATCAACTAATTCTTCTTTTTCATTAGTGACCATCAATTCAATATTATCTATTCTATTATGGCACACAGGAAAATATAATGTTGGTGATGGAGTGTAGATGATGGGCTCCATAAATTCAGAGTTAGGTTTGAATGTTGCAATGATGCCAGTTTGTTTGTGAGTGCCTATGCCATTTGATTTGGTCTCTATGGCTAAGAATTTAGGTATATTAATAGCAGTGTGTTTGATGGCTGGTTCAAGTTTTGTGTTGTTCTCAAAGCCTAACAGCTCTCCTATAGTACCCAGATCCACTGTTTCTGTAGCAGATACAATCTCTACTCTGTGAGTGACAGAATTTTGAGTTAAAACTGTACCTCTGGGTAACTGAGCATTTAGAGTGGATAGATTATATTGCCCTGGAGTGATGACAATTTTTTGATCCCCTACTGCAATTTTGTTGTGGTGTGTAATATTAGGGATCAAGTACATGCCATAAAATGCTCTGAGAGCTATTGTTTTGGGATACACTATATCATCATGTAATTTGAGTTTCAATATTGAATTTTGGCTGGTGAGATGGAATACCCCCATGATGTTTTAAATACCACAGGGCCTTTTGAAAATTTTCAATTGATGGTTTATTTATTTGAGACATATATCTAAGAACAGATAAACACAAATGTCCACAATTAACATCTTTGAAGTTTTGAACACGAGCATTATTGTAAAAAAGATTAGCTGATTTTAGATATTTTACTAAATTTTCAGGTGGAACACCTCCAAATAAATCAAACACAAATGCCTCATCTTTTAAATATTTAAGATAACAAATCCAGTGAGTGCCCTGATTTTTGTACTTATCCAAATTAACAATGCCACACTCTTTGTTGAGTGGTTGTTCTGGTAAAGAATCAGACATGTACACACCTCTAAAATTTTTGATGCCCAGTGGCTTGATTAAAGCTTCAATATCTTGGTTTGTAAGCGGCTCTTGTTTTTTTTTAAACTTATTCATGGCTCTCTTAACACCTTTGCCTTGTTTCTCCATGGCCAGTTTATGGCGCTTCAATTCATCTAATTCAGCCCTATTCTTCTTGGCATCTATTACTGTTTTTGATATGGCAGCTGATCCCCCAGCCAAGCTCCCAACAGCCCCAAGTGCTGCTAAGATGGCCGGGATAGTAAATATAAATCCACCCACATGTGATTTTTTCCTGGATTGCTGTAATTTTTTTAATTGGGGGGTACTAAGCAACAATTTCATACCATGGCCCTTGGCAATACAAGAGCTTTTTTTTCTTGCGCTGCTTTTTGGTTAAAAGACTATCAATAGTTTTAAGAGATTTAAGACCTGCATAAGGTATTTGATACATACCACCCTTGGCCTTCATTGTAGGTTTATTATATACATATTCACAGCCCCCACCCCAGTTTTTGTTTGGTGTTCATAGCTATGGTGGTTCCCAATGCTGCTATTCTTTCACTTAAAGAAGCATCTTTGGTTACAAATCTACCAAATGCAGCCTCTTCTAATTTCTTGTCTGCAACATGTCTCTTGTCAAGATCAGAATGTGTGTTGTATGCTATGTCATGGTCTCTACAAGCAGCATCTAGGGGATTAACACCAGGATCACCTCTGTTTAATCTATGCTCCAATTTTGTGCCTGGACCACAATACTGATAGCCTGGAATGTGTAGTTCAAATGGCAGCTTGTTTATAATGTCATTAACCAACCCCCGACCCTCAGAAATATTCCAAAATTTAGGTGGTAGAGTATTAATAATTTTTATAAGATATCCAATCCCCTTAGTGTCATTCACCATAAAATTAGACAATTTGGTGCTTATCATGTCCATAATTCCAACCTTTTCATTGTAAAAATTGTGGTTGCCAGCATTTTCCTCCCCAGCTATCACCAATAACCTATCTACAAGTTTCCTGACATCATCAACCCACACAAATTCTTTAGGCAGGGTGTTGTATTGTTTGATTCCACTGCCTGTTTTGAACTGTGACCATATGGGCTTGATTAAATTGTTGTATTTTGCTCCACTGCTAGACTTGACTCTTTTTTGTGTGGGATCATTGTTCTGGTATAGAGCATCTGATTTTATTAATATTTCTTTGTAATGCTCATAATCTTGATCTGTATAGCTGCCAGGCCTTTTCCTAGTCATCAGTTCCCACAATCCAGGTGTGCCGGGATATTTAACAAAACCACCTTTTTCTCCAAGATGAGATTCTGAATATACAATTAGATCATCTCCCATAAATGTTACTCTGAAATTGCCAATTCTATATTATGGGCATATAAGCCAAAAACCTCATCTTTGTTGTCTTTAGGTGTGCTTAAATATTTTTGAGCAAGAAGACCCAATTCAATAGGATCCTGAGTAGCTTCAATTCTTCGAGGAGCAACAGGACTAGGTGTATGAATACTAGAAAGTGGGGTGATTGGATAATCTAATATGTTCCTTGCAGCTACAGGTACAAGCTCTGTGATCAAATTTTGATTTTGCTCTGTAACAGTTTTGATATTTTTACCTAATGCACTAATAGCATCAATAATAGGCTGTTCTGTTTGTTTGTGTTGTTCATAAATTCCTCGGTTCTGTGATTTCCATCCCTTAAATCTTTTTACAAGATAATCTCTTAATTTAAGATCATCAATGATTGGCCTTTTCATGGTTATTTATATATGTTTCAATGTCTAGAAAATTGTTGATTTTATTTCTGTATTTGCCACTATTGGGTTTTCTTGTCATATCAATTGTGACAAACCCATAACTGTTTTGATTCCAGCACCTACTGCAAAACTTGGAAAAATCATTGTAGCTCAAGTCCCCACCTACATATTCATCATGTATGTGTTTGAGATTGGTATGATCTTGATGAAACACACATAAAATTGCTGTTGTCTCGGATCAGCTGCTTCGGTATTTTAGAAAAAGTCTGTGCCAGGTAGAAGCAATCAATGTTTTTGTGTCGGCCCTGTGTAAAGAAATTTCTAACCTTGTTTTGATTATCCAGTATAATGTCATCAAACACAACAACGGAATTATCGAGACATTCATGAAGTGGCTTAACATCTGATTCAAAAGTGGCAATATCCAATCCATCATATAGCTTCATCAGCTGCTGATATTTTAATTGTTCCAAGCTCTTAGAGAAAACATACAAGTGCCTGTTTTTCCAGTCTAACCTGTTGGGTGCCAATAAAAAATTATCAATCATTAGTGTAGTTTTACCACAAGCTGATGGCCCAACAATAAGACATCTAATATTATCAGGCAGCAACTTGCCATTTCTCTTAATCTGCTGTTCAGGTTCTGGCAGCCTTTTTATAACATCCCAGGTGCTCATATTATCACTTTGTCTGCATCGATCCAGCTGTGTTCTGGAAGTCCTAACCATTTGACAAATAACTTGTTGCCTTTTCTGCGGATGATTTTTTCTATGAGATATGTGTCAGGCTGTTTAGTTTTGTTGAGTTCTTCTTCATAGAACCGGCCTTTGAGAATTTCTCCTCGGTGGTCTTTTATTATATATGTGTTAAAGGTCCCAGGTTTAATTTGACCACTGTAAATATTTCAGTGCTCCAGTTTCTTGTAAAGCCTCTTTTGAATAAGTGCTTATATTTGCTGATTCTTATTTAATCACCCACCTTGTATTTGGCCTTTCTTGTTGTTGGCTGGTATCTAGGATAATAAACAGTCCTGATCAATTTTTGCTCATCAGATGAAGTTACTTCAGAGGGTTTCATGTTGATTGTGGAATGGACCGAGTTGTTATATTTATGTAGAAGTTCTGGAAGAATATTAAGCCATTTATAATTACCTTGAAGTGTAAATTGTTTATACATAAGATTTTTTAGGGTGTTGTTGAATCTCTCTACAATTGAGGCTTTGAGATCACTGTAACTCGAATAATGTTGTATTGACTGGCTTTTAATAAATTGTTGGAACACAGAATTATAAAATTCTTTGCCATTATCTGTTTGCAAATAGCGCGGTGATCTTCCACTCTGATTGATGATTGTCCTGAAGGCTTCTGTAACACATTTTCCAGTCTTGGATTTGAGTGGCACAGCCCAGGCAAATTTTGAAAATGTGTATATTACAGTGAGTAGATACTTGTAGCCCTTGTTGATTTTGTCTAAGTTTTTCAGCTGTCCACTTGCCATCTCAATCAAGTCGCTCTGCCATAAATCATCTATGCCTTTTGTGACTACTGGCAGTCTCTTATAATTATGTCTGGCTTGTCTGTGTAATTCATCAACAATAATTTGTCTAGACATCATATGAAAACAAGAATATTGCAACTATGGGGTGTTCAGCAGCTGATACTACAGGATTTTCTAAATATAATTTGTCTCCTATTTGTATATGAAATTCCAGAAAGCCATCATCTTCAGCAAAAGATGTTTCTAATGTATTGGGATCTGTAAAATTCTCTAACTCTACACTGGTGATTTTTGGTTTGTTGTCAGCATTTGTTATTGATAAGGTGGGGTAGTGGTGTGCCTGTGGTTGTAGCCAATATTTGATCTTGATTGGTCTCAGTGTGCCCCCAACAAAAAACTGGTAGTATAATTGTGCAGGGGACAGCATATATATTTTGCCACCTGGTGTAAATGGAGAATCATATTCTTTGTTGGGGATGCTGTACAATTCAAGAATTATTGTATGTTTAGGATTCTCGATTATGCCGGTTATTTCTTTTTCTGCTGTAAGCAATCTACTTGTTACAGATTCAAAGTGCTCATTGATAGTCCTAACAACATCATCATGGCCTAGCTTGATCTTTATGTCCACAACAAGTTTCTTGTATTGTTGCACAATCTCTTGAAACTGGGTGGCAAAAACAGAGAGAGCATTTGCTTGATTGGATTCCATGGTCCCTAGCTGTTGCTTGATATTAGCTACAATTTGCTGTAAATTTTCAACAACTGCCAATTTTGAATTTTGAGCAGTAAGATCATGGACCTGTCTTCTGATATCCTCAAACAGGGCATGCAGTTCATTAATATGTTGATTAGTTGGTAGAGTGGCCACTGTCTGAGTAAGTTGTTTGATCTCTGTCTGGATATTCTTGATATCTTCTGATTTCAATATGCGATTCACAGCTCTCTTAATATTTTTTAGTTCCTGTGATGTAGGCAGATTTGTTACAGTATTTTGCAAAGATCCAAGTGCCAATTTCACATTATTTAATTCAGAAGCATCAACCACATTTTGCATAGCATTTTGGAGCAGGGCTATATCTGCCTGAGTGGGTGTTGATTGTTGTAAAATTTCAAGTTTTGTTTGGATATCATCGATCAAGTGATGAAAATGAGATAGCTCAGATTCAGTGTTGAGGTTTTCAAGCTTTGTGATCTGTTGCTGGACACTGACAAGTGTGTCTACAATACCAGGCAGGCGGGATTCTGGAGATTCTTGTACATTTGTCAAATCACTTTGCACTGCTGCTATTGTACCCTCAAGATGGGTTATGGTACTTTGAATTTTTCCAAAATCTTCATATGTTTCAAGTTGCAGCTTAATGTTGGCAACACTCCGAGTTATTGCACTCAAAGCATCAGAAGATGGCAAGTTGTTCATAAAATTTTCAAGTGTCTCAATTTTTTCTTTAACCTCGGCTATGGCATTGTTCAAGGGGTCCAGATTAGGTATCTGGAGTGATTGAATCTGTTCCTTTAGAGTGGAAATCACTAGATCAAAATCTTCTTGTGATTTTATGCTTTTGACAATTGTTTGGAGCTGTGTCTGGACATTATTTATCTGCTCTTCCAATTGCTGTTTCAATTGCTCAGAGTTGGTGGCCTGGGTCTTAAATTTGGCTTGAAGAGCTGCTACAGCTTCTTCTAAACTTTGAAAATTATCCAATGTTGCCAGGTCAGTAATTTCTGAAGCAATAATTTGAGTTCTGAGTCAATTTTAAGAAGAGGGTCCATGCATTGTGATTGTAAATTTGTAATTTCTAGTTGAAGACTGGCATTGAGTGTGGTTTGTAAAGCTTGTAAATCACTTCTTAATTTCTTGACTCTGACATCAAGCATCAGAATCTCATCACTGTGATCTTCATGCCTTGTATGGCCAAATATATCATTAGGCATTTTGTTTTAGTGGTTATTTATTATTGAATATCTGATTCTTAATTCTATAAAAAAGGTATAAGCTTGTCATATGATCCCGGGACCTCAATATATAAGCAGTCACCAGCAGAAACAGTATATATACAGTGCCAGAAATCATGTTTGAGTGCTTAATTCTATAAATATTTCTCCCTATTGAAATCTTGACATTACCCTCAGGGGTTGTAATAAATTGCAATTGACCACCTACAGGTAATTGGTAATGATTTAAATTATTGTTAAATATGTACAATTTTTTACCTGTTTCATCATCAACATCTGTAAGTATGCTGTTCAGATGAATAATTAACAAAGCACTTAGTTTAGATATTATATCAGAAGAGGGTTGTGGTGTTGGCAGGTCCATAATAGCCTGTTTTTTGAACCCAAATAAGTTCATAGGCATGTTTATTTATTTCAAATCATGCTCTGTAATTGGGCATTGATTACCACTTTTCAAAACACAATGACCCCATGGTAGAGTATGTATGCCACATGATAAAATGCATCTCTTGTCATCATGTGGGTCCAGAGCCACTTTTCTTACAATATTTGTAGTCAACAAGTGATCCACACTCTGAATTCTGGATTCTGATGTTCTGATTGTGCTACATGATTTGAGGCAATTTTTGTAATCTTCAAATTCAAGCTCTTTGTCTACAGTCACTCTGCCAATGCCCTTGGCCTTTTTTGCAATAGCGCCACTACATGTTTCAAAACTGTACATGTTGGCCCTTAACCCAGCAAATGCCACAATAACATCACCAAGTGTATCATCTTTTAACTTGCCAGGCACCTTTTTGTTGTGGGGTTTAATTTTTGAATGTTCAGTGCTATCAAAATATTTAAACAATTCAGGCTGTGCTATATCTTGATAAACATCTTCTGTTTGAATATCAAGAACAAAACTATCTGTGTCCATGTACATCAGTTTTACATGATCCTTATAAAAAGGCTTCAACACATTATAAAACAATTTTATCATGTGTAATTTGGCCAATTCCAATATCACAGCCCCTACATAAATAGGCTTATCAAACTTAATCTTTGTTTTTTTCATGTTGAAAAGTGCCATATTTTCATCATAAATTCTTCTGTAATTGAAGTTGGGCTTTGCTATCAATTTTTTGCTCCGGCTGGGGTCAGTAATTATTTTAACATCAATATGTTTTCTGACATTTTCTATTGTTTTGCCATACACAGAATTGACCATCAATTTAAACAAGGTCTTATCAAATTGGCTCATTGCAGATGTTCGAAGCTCTGTGTTTGTATCAATATATGGCTTCAACCATCTTGAGTGCCTGAACCTCAAAACTTTTCCAACTTTGGTCACTTGAACACCATGTTTCATCAGGAACTGGAGGTTTTTGTAATATAAGACATAACCCTGTTTTGGCTCTAGAGTCATCATCAATTTCTTCTGTTTAGAGCCAGGTGACGTCGACGTCCATGATTACGGGGGGGGGAATTGTCCCCCTTCCCCGCCCGTGTGCACGCCTATGGTAGCAAGTATACCGTTTCCTGGTTTGAAACATCCCTGATGCAATCGTTGACAACATGCCTACTCTAACTTTCTGTCAATTATGAACTTTTGACAGTACCTAAAGTGGCTCTAAATCCAAAATTCCCCTTTGCCTTTGCAAATTGAAAAAAACACGAGCACACGTGTTGACGAAAAGTTCTTGGATTCCGCTCCTTCTGCCCTCCTTTCTTTTAAAAAGTTGGTTTCCTACCTCTCCGGAATCAGCCAAGAGTCCATCCGTCTTGTGTGACTCTTGCGAGGCTAGGCTGGTTGTTATACGACCGCGAGTCACGCTACCACAATCACCATTATTTCCACAAGAAAAGAAGAAGAATGTGGTTCCATCTGGCAATACTTTTCGGCTTTTGTAAGCAGCGAGAAACAAAGGCCGGCGTCTTGTCATCCGATTGTGGAAGGAACAATATTCGCAAACGTGTGTCAAATTACCGGTGTCAGGGTTCCACCTTAGTCACGGTTTTATGACGTGCAACATTGTTTCCTGAGTCTTGCTATGTAAGCACAAGCTTCCACAGAGACTTAGCCATAATAATAATGAATAATAATATGGATATAGATAACACATGCACTTTTTCAATAGTAGTGAGTGCTGAGGTGTCCTCAGTGGAGCGAGCGTGTGCTCCAGCCTCCCCACCCCGCTTCCCCCCCTAATAGGATCCCACACAGAGACACATAACGAGGGCTCGAAAGTTGAGGAAAAATCCTTTTCTTTTCCTAGTGTCCGAAGACGAGGCCCAACATAATATATGTTCATTTTGGGTCATTGTAGGCCAGAAAAAGGTGGGTTTTATTTGTCCTCTCTTGCCTTTTTCGGCGTTTTTTGGCTTATTGGTTCTTTTTTAGCCGTTTTTAAGGTCTTAACGGCTTCTTTTTGCAACTTCACCTTCTTTCGACTACGTATTTACTACCCGTTCTCAATTCGATTCATCATCAGTTCATCACCTCATAAACATCCTTTCTGTAGCAAAGAAATAAAAAAAGAAAGAAATATATTTGAACCATCCCTGGAACGAGAGAAAAACATTTTTGGACGACTGAAGCAGGTAGGGTACAAGGTCCAATTACGCACCAATTGTACATTTATTTCAGTATCACCCGAATGAGCACTGCTACTAAAACAAACCCTGGGTGTATCCAAGAGTATGAATTTCTCTCTATGTTGCAAGTGCAAACATTTTGTTATGTTGATTATTAAGCTGGACACGATGTTTGAAAAATATGATGAATAATAATTTTCGGAATCCCATGTATTCCTTATGTAGAATCAACTTCAACATCAGGTTACGGATAATCAAATGGAAGTTTCGACTTTTCCGCTGGTGAAATTCATCTTCAAACTGCCCTCTTCCCGTTGACATCTCTTTCTATTCCATCGGAAGTTTTATATTCACAAGAGAATGAATCAAATCATACTCCCATATGATCAACGCTTTTTTCCTTGCCTCCTGGCAGTGTTGCCAAACCTGATGGGCATAAAATAACTAAATTTCACCTTAAATGGAGTTAAAACTGACTCTCATGGAGCTAGATTTACAATGGCTGGATAAAGTGCCTTCTAGGGTAATGTTAGTTGTCAAAGGGGTGGGGAACTGCTATTATCGTTAACTCTAAATTGATGACAATTTATTCTTAGTTTTCAACATCTAGATCCGGCGGCATCGCCCATCTCAATAATCCACCGATGGTGGTATGAAATCGAAAGTAAATAATTCCCTGACGACAATATTATGTCAATTTCACGTCTAGCATTGCGCTATAAAGAAGTAGCTGGGGAGATAAGAGAGAGTGGGGCGACGTAGCCAATATAACAATATCACGTCACGTGCAAAATGTATAATTATGACGAAAGGTGGTCTATGTGGGTCGGAACCAGAGATGGCATCATAGTGGGGCACGGGGGGTGGGCGTCCCAGTTCACGAGTGCACGAAAGATTGATTGATTGATTTAGTTTATTTTACTTCGCGTTTTGTGCCTCTTGGCTAATTTGTGAAGATGGGGATGAGTGATGAAATTGATGAATCGACATTCGCAAACAACCAAGCCCGAGCGGGATTCGAACCCGGGACCCTTGGCGTCGCAGCGCGATGTGCTAACCACTCGGTCACAGGGTCCGGCTAGAGAGTTCACGAGTGCACGGGAAATTGTATCGCATGCCCTTACTTGTCTGGAAGATCGTGCTGGAGATGACTATTGTGATATACTGCAATGCCAACTGAGGTAGGGTTTCCGAAGTCCTATTTCTGTAACCCTAGTGTGGTTAGGTCAAATGATTCTTCAAATATGATTTTTCAAATTATGTTAATCTACAAAATATATAAAGTCTGAAAGAAGATGCATTTCATTCATATAGTTTTTTCGCACTGTGTGTTCCAAACCACCAATATTTTTATTTTTTTTTATTCATTAAATATGTAATTAAAATTGAAGTTATTAATTAATTTGGATCACATTTATACGTCCTTTTTCCCGTTTTTAGGTATTTTTTATATTTTTAGGTATTTTTATAGGTATTTTTGTGGCAACTTCCGAGCCCTACACATAACTAGAGAGGAGAAAAGGTATAAATAATAAAAAGAAATACAAATATTGTTATAGAAAGAGACAAAGGATAATAGAAAAACAGATAGATATCAGAGAACGATAAGAGTTTCTGTTTAGTGTTTTTTTAAAGTCTACTTTAGCACAGATAGGACAATCGGGACTGGACCTACAGTTTAAAGTAGGATCCGAATAGATCCTTAATAGAGACATAATGCAAGAAAGATAGGATAATCAGGGATAGAAAGAGATAAACAACGAAAGAGACAATGGATGAAAGAGAAAGAAAGAGGGGACATAGGGACAGAAAAATGTAAGTAGGAAATTATGAAAGAAAAGAAGAAAGAATAGAGAAACAGTGAAGCAGTAAGATAAAAAGACATGTAGAGAGAAACAGAGTACGAAACAGTGAAGGAGAGATAGGAGGACGGATACAGATTGAAAAACAGGTTAAGAATGGAAGCAAGAAAGAAAAGTACAACTATAAAATTCTCTTTCTGTGGGAAGTAGTCGAGGTTACCTGCAAAGATACGGCTCATCAACTCTAAGATTCTCTCATTCTATTAATGTATCTATTTGCACAGATTAGTAAATATCATCTGCAAACACAGAGATATTCAACTGTAAGATTTTCTCTCCCTGTATCTGCGTGGAGTAGCCAAGATCACTCGCAAAGAAACAGCTCATCAACTGTAAAGTTTTTTTTTAATCTTTACAGGGAACTGCGAACAACTGTAAAATTTATTTATTTTCTTCCTCTCTCTGTCTCTCTCTGTCTCTCTCTTTCTCATCTATTTATATATAGAGCGTGCAACAAAAGTCCGGGAACACTTTAAAAAATTTATTGTAGCTAAACGAGTAGCATTACAAAGTAACAAAGTACATTATTTCAAAGAGTAAAGTTGTAAGTTTTTCCCTCATTGCAGGTGTTACGTGTAGTTCCATATATCGTCGCTAGGTGGTGTCATACCCAAGATGGTGCTTTCTGGAGCTGGTCTTTTGTCTTTAGGATATAACTTTTGCACTAACTGTAGTATGTACGGTTTCATGTACGCAAAACACGCCATACAGTCATTGTTGACATTTCCAACTCACGTGAAGCTCTGCGTTTAGATTTTCTCGGACTCCTTGTGAAAGCTTCTCTTACTCGCTCAATGTCATTTTCACTCACACCTGGCCGACCACTTCTCTTCTTGACACACAAACACCCAATTTCAACAAACTTTACATGCCAATTGTAGATTGCCTTCCTGGTTGAATCTGCTTTCGTCTACTTCATCCTAAATTTTCGTTGGACATCCGTTGCACTCTTTGTTTTGTCAAATTCCAGCACGCAGAAAGCATTCACAGCTCCAAAAAGCGCCATCTTGTTTATGACACCAATATATATGTATATATATATATATATATATATATATATATATATATATATATATATATATATATATATGGGGGGCAAAGGCTAAATGGGATTTCTCGACCTTGAGTCAAAAACCCTGATGGAACTGATATGCAACCTATATCCAAACACCATACGTTTGGTGCAGTGAATTTCGGTGAAGTCCGGAGGGCTCATTTAGTCAAATCCACTCTCCTCACCTCCTCGTTGGGGCCCCCTGGGATCTTTCAAGATGCGAAAGAGAGAGTGGTGTGCGGAAAGCAACGGGATTCTACCGCATATATCTTTTCCCTAGAAAAACTGCAATCATGATGAGTCATTCCAAGGCAAAATATTCCGGACGTAAACTAGCCCCCCATTCGGATGTCCGGGAGGGGGATGTCTGGGAAGGACACGTTATGACAAAGGACACTGATGGGGAAAAGAGAAGCAAACATAAGGTAAGATTAAGGATTGGAACGTGGAATGTCAGAACCCTGTTACAGTCGGGAAAGCTAGAAAACTTAAAGGCAGAAATGAGAAGAAACAAAGTAGATGTTATGGGAATATCAGAAGTGAGGTGGGAACAGAATGGTGAAATAGTGAGTGATGAGTTCAAGATGTTTTATTCTGGATGTGATCAACAAGGAAATCGTGGTGTGGGAATAGTGCTAGGACCACGTGTGAAACATAAAGTTATAGCAGTGCGTTATGTGGATGACAGGATTATAATGGTGAAACTTCAAGGAAAGAAGAAAGACTTAGTGTTAATTCAAGTGTATATGCCACATAGTGGGTTCTCAGAAGAAGAAGTGGAGGAAAACTATGAGAAGATAGAGGAATTGATGGAAAAAGAGAGAAGGGGATCGTGCATTATCGTAATGGGTGATTGGAATGCTGTAGTAGGAGAAAGGCAGGATGGAAGTACAGTAGGAAGATATGGATTAGGCGAGAGAAATGAGAGAGGGGAAAGCCTGGTAAATTTCTGTAAAAGAAACTCCCTAATTGTTGGAAACACACTGTTCCAGCAACATAAGAGAAGGAGGTACACCTGGATATGTCCAAGAGATTGTAAAAGATACCAGATAGATTACATACTGGTACAAGAAAGATTTCGAAATTGTTTGAAAAATGCGAAGACATTGCCAGGAGCTGACATTAATTCAGACCACATCTTGCTAATAGGAGAAATCAATCTTACATTGAAGAAGATAACCCAAAACCAGGTGAGCAAGAAACCCCACTTAGAGAAGCTAAGGGAAGAAGACGAAAGACAAAAATTTGCAGAACATTTCCAAGGAAACTATAATAAGTTTAAAGCTAGTTGTAACAACAAGGATGAGATGTGGGATGGAATAAAAAGCTGCTTACAGAAGGCAGTGGATGAAACAATAGGCTACAGGGAAAGGAAAAGTGCAAAGAAACCATGGATTACTGAAAGTATGCTGGATAAAATGGAGGAACGGAGAAAATGGAAGAATGTAAATACAGAAGAGGGAAGACATAATTACAAGATACTGAATAACCAGCTAAGAAGAGAAACTGACAGGGCAAAAGAACAATGGATGAAACAAAAATGTGAAGAAATTGAAGAACTGGAAAAAAGAGGAAGGTATGACTTGATGTATCGTGAAGTAAACTGCTTGGGCTTCCAAAAGAAGAAATGGAAAACAATGTGGATGATAGAAGACGAGGAAGGATGTGAAATCACAGACAAAAAAGGAATATCGAATGTGTGGGGAAAGTACGTTGAAGAGCTCTACCAGAAAGAGAATCGCCCAGACAGTCTGAATGTAGAAAATGAAGACGACGTGCCTGATGATGAGAAAGGATACTATATCCTGAATGAAGAATTTGAGCAAGCACTCAAAGAAATGAGGAATGGGAAAGCAACGGGCACTGATGAAATTCCTGTTGAACTTATCAAATGCCTGGGAGATGGAAAAAGAGAAATACTGCACTTATGCAATGAAATCTATGAGAAAGGGGATTGGCCACAAGATTTCACGGAGACTGTTTTGGTACCTCTGCAGAAGAAAAGCAATGCCAGAAAATGTTCTGAGTACAGGACAATCAGCTTGATATCTCACTCGGCAAAAATTCTTCTAAGAATTCTGAACAAACGCCTATACTCGAAGGTCAGTGGCGAGTTAGAGGAAGAACAGTTTGGTTTCAGGAAAGGAAGAGGTACAAGGGATGCAATTGGTTTACTGAGGACCATTGGGGAAAGATATTTAGAGAAAGGAAAGGAGGTGTTTGTAGTATTTGTAGACCTGGAGAAAGCCTTTGATAGAGTGAATTGGGTTAAACTTTTAGAAATTCTGAAGAAAATTGGTGTAGATTGGAAAGAGAGAAGACTTCTAAGCAACTTATACATGAATCAACGAGTTAAAGTGAGAACAGGAGATGAAATGACAGAAGGCTGTGAAATTGGAAGAGAAGTACGACAAGGATGCTGCCTATCGCCTACTTTGTTTAATATCTATTTAGAAGATATAGTGAAAACTTGTTTCCAGGGCACAGGAGGTGTCAAATTGGGAGGAAGAAGAATAAACTGCATAAGATTTGCTGATGACATGGCATTATTCGATGAGGATGAAATAACCATAAATAGTATGTTAGAAGAGTTAAACAGCAGATGTGAGCAGTATGGAATGAAGATTAATGTAAAGAAGACAAATTCAATGGTTATAGGACGGAAACCAAGGAATATTAATGTGAGAGCAAACAGTGAAAGAATCCAGCAAGTGGATAGCTTCAAGTACCTCGGATGCACTATAAGCAGTGACATGAGCTGCAACCAAGAAGTGAAAATGAGAATCGCAATAGCAAAAGAAGCTTTTAACAGAAGAAAAAATGTTTTTTGTGGACCCATGGACATAGGTCTAAGGAAGAGATTAGTGAAATGTTTTGTGTGGAGTGTAGCACTATATGGTGCAGAAACCTGGACGTTGAGAAGAAATGAAGAGAAACGACTCGAAGCTTTTGAAATGTGGACATGGCGAAAAATGGAGCATGTAAAATGGACAGACAAGGTAAGAAACGAAGCCGTACTGAAAAGAGTTGGTGAAAAAAGATCTATACTGGAGACCATCAAGAAGAGGAAAAGAAACTGGTTAGGACACTGTCTAAGAAGGAACTGCCTGCTAAGGGATGCCTTGGAGGGAATGGTTGAAGGAAGAAAAGTCCGTGGAAGAAAGAGATATCAGCTTATGGATGATATTAAATTAACTTGGTCGTATGCTATTACGAAGCGTAAGGCAGAGAACAGGGAAAGCTCGAGATTGCAGTGAAAAACCTGCCAATTAGGCAGAAAACAATGAATGAATGAATGAATATATATATATATATATATATATATATATATATATATATATATATATATATATATATATATATATATATAAAATCTACTAGAGTAGTCAAGGCCTCTATCTCTGAGTGGAGAAGCCAGGGTCACTCTCAAAGAAACAGCTCATCAATTGTAAAGTATTTTTTTCTATATCTGCAGAAAGTATCCAAGATCTACTGGAAACAACTGTAACATTTATTTACTTATTTATTTTTTCCTTTCTCTCTATCCATCTAATCTCTCTCTCTCCCTACCTATCCATCTTATCTCTCTCGCTATCTCTACCTATCCACCTTATCTCTATCTCTCTCTCTCTCTACCTATCCATCTTATCTCTCTGTCTGTCTGTCTCTCTCTCTCACACTCTAACTATCCATCTTATCTCTCTCTCTCTCTACTTATCCATCTTATCTCTCTCTCTCTCTCCCTCTCTCTCTCTACCTACCTATCCATCTTATCTCTCTCGTTCTCTCTACCTATCCATCTTATCTCTCTCTCTACCTATCCATCTTATCTCTCTCTCTACCTATCCATCTTATCTCTCTCGCTCTCTACCTATCCATCGTATCTCTCCCTCTCTCTCTCTACCTATTCATCTTATCTCTCTCGCTCTCTCTACCTATCCATCTTATCTCTCCCTCTCTCTCTCTACCTATCAATCTTATCTCTCTCGCTCTCTCTCTACCTATCCATCTTATCTCTCTCTCTCTCTCTCTCTCTACCTATCCATCTAATCTCTCTCTCTCTCTCTCTACCTATCCATCTAATCTCTCTCACTCTCTACCTATCCATCTAATCTCTCTCTCTATCTATCCATCCATCCATCCATCCATCCATCTAATTTTTCTATCTACTGGAGTAGTCAAGGTCACCCGCAACGATACAGTTCGTCAACTCTAAACACCGGCATCTTCTTCATTGCCTTCCATTCAACCTGCTTACTTCTTAACACACAATATACTTTCCTTCTCTTCCAGTAGATCCTTCTTCAGCTTCCCGTATCAGGAAACCTTTACTTCATTATTAGCGTGATTCCCGTGTTCTTACTCCTTTATCGTAATTCCGACTGAGGCCTCCACAGGAAGGGGAAAACCCGACAAATACGCGAATCGGTCAAGCTGTCGGTGGCCAGGTGGCCCGTGTTCGCAGCCCGTCAACATAATTAAATCACCAGTCACAAGCCGCAAATAAATCATTGGTTAGACAGGTGACGTATACGCCTCGGAGTCAGGGGGAAGGTTGCGCCGTCGCCGAAGTTTTTGAGAGGGAGCAGGTGGGCCCGGCCAAGGTAAATTGCTGCAGAATGAGGATTGCTAATAAAGGAAAGTTCCGCTGGTGGGAAGCTGGGGTTAGTCCACTGTGCGCTAACCGTAAGAAGCCCTGTGGGATTTTTTCTGCATATATTACATAGCCAAGCTTTGTTTTAACTCTATGTGGTCCAAGCAAGCTTAATCACAATACTTAAACATAGATGTCAACCCATTGGCGTAATGAGCGGGAGGAGCATGGGGGCACGTGTCCCACGTCAAAAATATTGAGCCCTCGGTTTACGTGCTTGTAAAATTGTACTCCGTTAAAGGAAAACAAATAAATATACCTCATTGGAAATCTTCAAGTGTATATTTTTCAATAAGCGTTATCTGAAAATTTTTCTTCATTGCATTTTCTTATTAAAACAAAAGAATCACTGAAAAATGTAGTTTTTCCTACATTTTGTAAGAACAGGGAACCAAAAACTCACACTTCACAATCAACTGTAGATATAATATTGAGATTTTTTGTACCTGAAGTCTGATTATTTTTGCACCTCTGTGGAAACAGTAAAATGAAGGTATTCACTAGATTCTTCAAAAATGGAAATTTTAGGGAAACGTGCAAACTTGAAATGCATAATTGCAAATTCAGTGATATTGTCCCTGCGTCAATTTCATCACATCATCACTCATCCTCATCTTCGCGATGAGTCAAAAGTGGTAGAAAAGCGAAGTAAAATAAATCACATCATTCAATCGTAATTTCTACTCTATATTTACCCTTAAGATGCATCGCAAAGCACTTGGAAATGCATCTCCGATCACTTGGAAATGCATCACCGGACACAAAAGTGGAGTCTATGCAATAGCAATAGAATGGCGGACTTTACGTCATTCTTTAAAGTATAGGGTATCCAAAAAGTACCATTACAGCTTTGTACCTTTATTACGGACACCCTGTACTATATAAGTTCAAGGTGTTTGTTGTATATTAAAGTGTAAATAACAAAGTTTTAATTATGCAACAAATACCATAAATTAGCATAATACAGGGTGTCCGAAATACAGGCGTAAAATTGTAAGGAAAATTTGTGAACACCCTGTACATTTCAACAGCCACGTGATTCATGACCTCACTTGGTGACCGAACGGAACGACATTCTTGGTGCGTGACTGACTTTCGCGCGGTCAGGCAATAAAACTCCACGCTTAATTCATACGCACATTTCCGCACGATAGCGGTCTGCTCGCACCATTGCGTATGCAATCTCGGCGGTATTTCATCTTCCCACGTGGACTTTCGCAAGGAATCGCGACTGTGGCTGTGACAGATCGCTGCCTTATCGTATGCTGTTGCTCACTCCGCTGGTAATGCAATACAGCTAAAGCGATACAAGGGGAGACTATGTGGGGTATAACATTCAAGCACAGTTTAATAAACATGTTTAGTATTTTTTTGTTGTTGTTTTAAGTCCACTTTACGCACAATAAGGTTAATCGGAACTGGACCTACAGTTTAAAGCGGATAATTATGGAGTAAGTCTCAAAAATGTTCTTGTTTCTTTTTTCAACAACAATTGGCGGCAAACTACAAAGGCGACAATTGAGGTCTATTGTATTACAATCTTAAACAGCGATAGAACGAAAGGAAGAGAGACACGATGCTTTTGCTGCTCATTTCCTAGTTTAATTTTAGTATGTTTTCAAGTTTTTAATTTTGTAGCGCAATTAGCAGTATTTTTAACCTTTAAGTAGGTAGGTGGCCAAATAGGTGCTCACGACACCCCACAGAAAAAATACACTTACAGTTATATTTCTATCAATTATAATTGTAATATATGTAATTTTACATTATTTGTAAGGTTGTAAGATTGCGAATAATGAAAATAACTAAATTTGGAACTTTTTTAAGGAAATTTTTATAATTTTCTTTTTTCCTTCTATTTTATAGGGACAATTCCTTATTTTATTATATTTTTTATATTTTTTTTCTACTGCACTACTAACCACGTCCAATAACTCTAATAGCTTTTTGACATGTTCATGTTCTTTCTTGTATTCCATTTCGAAGAAAAGAAAAGCATCAAATGTTGCAACACTCGAGCAAAATAAAGTTTAAAACAATACGCAAGTAGGTAGGTGAGGTGCTGATAACACCCCAGAAAGCGGAGCTCTTTGTTATTGTGGACAGCGCACAACAATCAGGCGACTAAAAGACCTGCCTCTCAAGGAGTAAACAACATGAAGGTAACGGAAAGATGAACAGTGTTGCCAACTTTTAAGACTTTTTTTTACCAATTTTTAGACCTAAGGTGTTGTGGCCACCCCACATACCCACTTAAAGGTAAAAATCATTAAAAGCATACAAATTCATAATTTACAAAAGAAATATTAACAATTAAATAAAATACGATAACGTACTACGCGTTTCATTTTTTTTCTTATTTTAAAAATGCCGTCTCTATTTTATTATCCCTCTTGTATGGGTATCTACAAGACCCGCCCATAAGAAAAACTAACTTTTTTTTTTAGGAAAGAAAACAAGTAATTATCTTCAAATGACTTTATCACCTTCAAAATAATCACCAGAGGAGACACTTTGACCGGCGTTTGTACAGGTCTTGGAAAACTGTCGATAGTCATTGACAGTAAGTGTCCGCAAAATACGCGTAACATTTAATTTAATGTCCGCGACGTCGTCAAATCCTCGCCCTTTCATAGCCATCTTAAGCTTGGGAAAAAGGAAAAACAGCAGAGGATAAGTCGGGAGAATATGGAGGGTGATTGATCACTGTCACTGAATCCTTAGCAAGGATTTGTTGTACAGACAATGCAGTATGAGGTCGAGCATTATCGTGTAACAGAAACCATTGGCCAGAATCACAGATGTCCTTCCTAACCCGCTTCATCCTGTTTCTGAGTTGACCAAGCACTTCCTTGTAATACCACTGATTGATTGTTTGGATTTCAGGGACAGATTCATGGTGGATCAGTCCTTGGGAATCAAAAAATGCGATCAGCAGCACCTTTGTCTTCGATTTCGACATCCGTGCTTTTTTTTCTCGGGCGAGAACTGTTCTTTCCACTGCGCACTCTGTCTTTTTGTGTCGGGGTCTTATTGTAAACACCAGGTTTCATCTCCATACACTGGCCGTATCATCTGTAACGTTTCGGTAAACGATTTACCGATTTACTCAATTTGTAACAAAACTTTATGTTGTAACGTTGTTCTATCTTGTTGCGCGTATATAATAATCATCATTAATATTCTGCCATGAATGGCATCTTAAATGTTTGCATAATGGAGACATAACCCAAAGTTAATGGTAACACCGTTTCCCCTTAACGTTTCACAAAACTTAGTGTTTACCTTCTGAAAATATTAAGACTTCAGCACCGCTTAGGAAAAATGGGAAAAAACGGAAGAAAAAAAATAGTGGTGTCTCGTATAACGAAACAATCCGTTCCAGGGCAGTGTTCGTTATACGGGACTTTCGTTTTGCGAACTGTAAAAGGAAGAAACTACAATATGTGAAAAATGGGGTATTGTTATGAATATTATACTTACAGTGGCCAGTACAGTAGTAACAATGATATTAGGAAAATAGTTAAACAATACTACACTTACACTTTAAAACAAATGGTCAAGTGTCATGTGCTTCAGAACACTATGTCGTTTCACTTCACAAAACCATATAGCGTAAAGGGGGACAGATGGCGCACATTTTCAGTCAACGCAAAAAAGCTGTTTATTTATGTGTTTTTTTTTATTATCAATTAACTTTACATCATTTTTCAGTTCTTGAGAAACAATAAAAATGTACGATGGCTAAGTTCTGTATCACCATGCAGCGACAAAATGCGCGCAAGAAAATAGTAGACTTTAGCCATCTGTCCCACCTGGGTGGAAGCTGTGGGAATGCGATCTGAATAGAACAGTTTAGCGACTCACAACTTCTTCTTGGCAGCCCCTGATCCCATTTTTCACTCTTCCACGCGCAGAGCACTTATCAGAATAAACTGAACAAGTTTCATGGAACCAGCTTGTGCATTTGATGCATTGTATCCAGTCTGCTGTGGAAATACAGTTGTAGGCACTCATTCATCTTCATTGTCGGTAATAGAGTCGTTTATGTCACATAAGCGAAGATGAGTTCAATACCGAGTGGTCGGATCCCGCTTTAAACTGTAGGTCCAATCCCAATTAGCCTTTTTGGGCATGACGTGGACTTAAGACAACAATATCATGTTACATATCGTTTTCAAGCTTAAATTCTCCAGTTTCTGAATATGCAATGAGTTTTCCATTCAAGATGGCGACATTTATGTACCAGGTGGTTATAATTAAAGTGACGGTGTTCAGAGTGGTACAGCACGGGCTGTAATGAGAGTAGCAGTCTGAAACTTCGTAGATATGCTAATGAAGCAATGCGCTCGCGAATTATGCAAAAAAAATATAGTTCCAATTCTCACCACCAGGGTAAAAAAATGGCGCTGTAAGCAGTCAAAACGTGGAACTTTCCGTAACTCTGACGTCAAAGTCGGTGACATTGCCTAACCATTGTGTGAGCTCCCTGGTTGTTGTTGGTGACGCTTGTTGCTTTTTCCTTTAGTAATGTTCATGTAATTCGAATAGTGAAATTGTAGCGATATTTTATTACAAAGAGTATTGTTTTCTGCGATTTATAGTGTTTTTCCAGTAACTATACCAAGTTTTGACTGCTTACAGCGCCATTTTTTACCCTGGTGGCGAGAATTGGAACTTTTTTTTGCATATTTCGCGAGCGCATTGCTTCATTAGCATATCTACGAAGTTTCAGACTGCTACTCTCATTACAGCCCGTGCTGTACCACTCTGAACACCGTCACTTTAATTATAACCACCTGGTACAATGCCGTTTACGGTACTTTGGATGTAAAAAATGATAAGGAAAAGGAAAAAATAATAATTAATATGTATTACTGGCCAAATAATATGGCATGTATGGAGTGTGTAAATGCCCTAATGGAAGAAATCTCGCGCTGTTAGCTGTTATTTTAAGGTCCTGAATATGCTTCTTATAGATGTTACCTTAGTCACGGAAAAGTATATTTTAAAGCTTTTTAGAAAAAATAATCAAGGAATGAGCAAAACTCTGACACCAAAGTTAGAGCCTAAAAATAAACAACAAAAGACGTCATAAACTATATTTGGAAATATTACTCGAAAGCACCAATAAAAGCTGTGCCTAACGTAACCAGATCAACGTAACTAACACAACCTAAGTAGGCAGCCCCTACAACATTATCACATTTACTGCCATTACATGTAAAAAAATGGGACTGACTGTTGTCATAGGTATTGAATTGTTTGAATTGATGTTTTAAGTCCACTTTATGCACAGATAGGCTAATCGTGACTGGACTTGCAATTTTTAAAGTGGGATCCGATCCACCGTGCAATGTGCCTCCACCAGGTACCAAACCCGGGACCCCTTGATTAATAGGTGACGACGTTATCACTACGCCATTAACAAATAGGGAGCCCCTGGTGTCATAAGTACGGCACATACTAAACACAATGTTAAAGTGTAGCTCACAGTTGCTACCAAAGCTGGGACATTACAATATTTCTTTTAAAATATCCCACATCTTAATACCATTCAACAAGCCTGCTAAGTAAGGGCAGTAGGATTCATGTAAGTATTCTCGTATCGGAAAACAGGGGACCAAATACCAATCAGTGTAACCATATCACTTTCCACAGAACAGTTAAAAGTGGACAAAGCAACTAGTAAGGGTTCTATTGCCAATGATAGGGCCTCCCCGATGGCGCAGTGGTAGCGTCTTCGCCTTGTAATTAAGGGATCCCGGGTTCGATACCCGGTGGAGGAACTTAGTGGTTCAGATTCCACTTTAAACTGTAGGTCCAGTCCCGATTAGCCTTACTGTGCATAAAGTGGATAAAACATCAATTCAACAACAACAATATTGCCAATGATAACACCATTAAGCCTTGTTTCCATGATAACCAAAAATCCAATACGCTGACCAAGAGAGAATTTATTTTATTTTAAAACATAAACTAAACGTTACGTTTCAACCTTCTAGCAAGGTCTTCTTCAGACTCTGTACCAAGTACAAATGAAATAAGGTACAAAACGGGAAGATATATATATACACAAAAATCACTACCCTCCAGACAAGAGATTAATAGAAAGTTTTTTATCTGGAACATTCCTCTCCAGGTGTTCCAGCAAGCCTTATCCTGTCAACTGTTGTTTCACCTGACCTTTCATCTGGAACGTGGTTGGACTCCTTATCTCACGACGCTCGTTTTCCTTAACCTCTCTTTCTTCATTCTTCTTCCTTCTTTTCTCTTCCTTCGCTCTTGTCTTTTTCACGCTTTCTAACTCCTTCTTCCATTCTTTGTTTAACTTCAGTCCCCCATTCCAGTTCATTGTGTCTTCTTCACCTTTCTTCTCTATTTCCTTGGACTCCTTAAATTGTCTCACTAGTACTCTCTCCTCCCTTCCTATCTGCTTAGCCTCATCCCACTCTATGCCATGTCCTGTTTCTCTGGTGTGCTTAAATATCGCATTTCTCTCTGTCTTAAGTCATCCCTATGTTGTTTCAACCTGTCTTTCAGCCTCTTTTTTGTTTCTCCTATGCACATACTCTGACATTCTTTACACTTCACTTTGTAGATAATCCCTTCCTCTTCTTTGTTCTCCTTTTTCCTGTTTGCATTCTTCGCTTTTCTTAAGATGCTTCGTCCTCCCTTTCTGTAAGTTTTAATGCCCACTATCCTAAGCACTTTCCATATTATTGTTGTGGTCTTCCCCATACTCCTTATGCCAAACCACCTTTATTTTCCTTGCTCTTCATCCCTTTCTTTCTCTTCTTCTTCTCCCATGCCAGTTCTCTTCCTTCTTCTTCTGTTTATGTCCAGTCTATTTTCCTTCTCGTAGCCATTCTTTTCCAGCTGTTTCTATAGGTTATTTATTTTGCCTTCTTTTTCACATTCTTTTGTGCATATTTCTGGATTCTGTCCTCCATATTCTTTATAAAATTTATTTTTGTCACTTAACTTCTTTTGTGACAGAATACCCCTGCTGCACACTTCTGATGCCAAGTGATTTCAATTTTTTGTCCTCTCTTCCTTTTCATCAATATATCTAGATCCAGCAATATCCCTCTTTCTTCATCTTGTATTTCTCTTGCAAATATTTCGAGCTGCTTCTTCGTTCTCTTCCATATGCCAAAACAATCGTCCACATATCTGCAAAACAGAATTATTTTGTCACCTCTTTTTTCGACCACTTTCTTTTCCCATTCATTCATTCATTAACAATTCAGCCAATGCTGGGATTAGGCTTGAACCTATATTCAGTACTTCACTCATTGACATTATTTTATTCCCCATTTTACTGTAACCGTTATTCCAAAAGGTTTCCAGCGTCTTCACTACCCTTTCACTGTCCCATTCTCCTATAATTTCTTGTCCCATTTTCTTTCTAACAATGTCCAAAACATGTCCCACTTGATGCTTGGGAATATACTTTTTACATATAAGCTAAACATTGTCGTCTTCTTCCCATTCAACTTAAGTCCTTTTATGAGTTACACCACTTGTTCACTATTCCTCACTACTCTGCTTTCTTGCTGTCTTACTAACACTTCGATCACTTTCTTTATTTTCTTTTACAAGGGTTCCAAAATATTGTTTCTGCAGTCCATTACTGGTCTCAACTTTATCTCCTGTTTGTGTATCTTTGGAAAGCCTTTCAAACTGGGCAGTCTTCCTGTCTCCTTTATGCACTTCTTGAATCCTCTCCTCTTACAGTCCTGTATGACTTTTTCTCTGTCTTTTTCGCCTGTCGGATAAAACAACAGTTGACAGGAGAAGGCCATCTGCTGGAACACCTGGAAAGGAATGTTCCATATAAACAACTTTCTAATATTCTTGTGTCTGGAGGCGAGTGATTTTTGTGTGTATATATATATCTTCCTGTTTTGTACCTTACTTAATTTGTATTTGGTACAAAGTCTGAAGAAGACCTTGCTAGAAGGTTGAAACGTAACGTTTAGTTTAAGTTTTAAAATAAAATAAATCCTGCCTTGGTCAGCGTATTGGATTTTTGGTCCATTGCCAGGAAGCTGATGCATACTTTAAGTCCCGGTGACTGATGTGTTGTGTCATATGATGATAATATACCAAGGTAGGTAGTTGTCACTGATATAGTCAGTCCATAATAAAATACGAGCATAATACGTTATGAGCAGAGTTGGCTCATACTTTATGTGGCCTCTGTCAAGGGACCAGATTTTTTATGAGGATCTTTTGGAAAAAAAATCGTCCTCCAGTCATGGTCAATAGTAGAGGTCATTTTACATTGAATGAAGAGATTCAATCAGTTGATGTGTATATAGAGACACACACCTCTCTCTCTCTCTCTCTCTCTCTCTCTCTTTCTCTCTCTCTAGGTCTCTCTCTCTCTCCCCGTGATGTAAGTTTGCTTATTGAAATTTGTAATGTCAAGAATATCATTCTTATTTGTTTCTTAAGCTGTTACTTAATGTTACGTTCGTCACATCATTTGTATGTGTGCATACATTTGTTACAGCGATTTGCTGAATATCTAGAATCTGATATTTTGTCATTTCAGTCTTCAGTTGTTCAGTACAATGCAGAAAAATATTCATTAGATTTGGAGAAGAGAAATCTTCGTTTTTCTTGCATTGAAGTTTTTTCTTTCACTATGTGTAACAAAAAATGATACGTTAGTCACAATGAATAAACAAAGGGATTACGAAATGAGTAAGCATTCGATTTTACTTACGATACACCTCACACCAAGTACTATGTCCAATACTTGCCATGAGCTACCTAGGTGTCTGTACTTTTTATATTCATACTGTGCATATGCCCTAATATACTGATCGGGCACCTTAGTTTGTTACATTAGCCACAATGGAATGACCCCATAACTAAGGTTTTTCAGTGAAATAACACATGGCACACCAGGTCCTAACATTACCATCATTAGATCCATATAGTGAGACTATTTTCTTAACATCTCTAGCTATTATGCATATACAGCTTAGGAGCGAGTGATCTAGGGAACGGAACTTTATGTGCTAAAAGACTCAGAAATATTTTTTTTATGTGTCATAAATGTTGAAAATATGTGATAAAACACGAAAATATGTGACAAAAATAAAAAAAACATTTGGTAACAAAAACAAAATTATACATGCATTTTAAACACCTGAAATCAGTTTCTAAATGCTTACCTCTTAGCGAGCTATTTTTTTGGAAGAGTTGCAGTGGATCACAATAGTTTTTCCCAAATTCTCCATTGTAAATCTGTGACGATTATCTCTAAAAAGCATCTTATATTGAGAGAAAGATCGCTCCACGTCACAAAATCATTTCTTGCATATTAGAAGCACGAAGTGCCACTAACGCTGAAGTTTTCCAAAGCTTCCTCTTTCTCTACTTCACCTTCCAAAACACGTGCAATTTGGCACAAATTTTGAAACCTTGGTTTTTCCCAAAAAATTCTGTACATTTAGACATGAGCACTTGTGCGTTAGATCCAGTGGGGGTAATATTTTCCCCCAATAGGATCGTAGGCGAGGCGCCAGAAGTCTGCCAGCGAGCGTGTTCAAAGACAAAACAAACCTAACACTCTCGATATGAAAGAGGTGCGGAGAATAAACATTTTTCCTTCGAGGATTTCGAGGTAGCTGAAGTCAATGAGCGATTTTATGTATTTAAAATGAAAATTTGCAAAATATGTATTTCCATACGGAAAACTGGAAAATATGTGTTTTTATGTAAAATAAAATTTGCTGTGTTGACATATAAGGCTATGATCAGAATTTTGGCAAAAATGAGGGTCTCTATCTTATCGCAGAAGAAACATTTATTTACCTAAAGTTCCGTTACCTAGTGATAACTCTCGAAGGATCCAATCAACGAGCTAGCCGCTGACGTCATCTGAACCCAGCACCAATCACCATTCGTTTACTTTTATATGGTTGGAAATTTGCGGATTTTTTTTTTTTTTATTTCAGTACGGTGTTTGGATTAATTTTCATCCGATTTTAAGTCTCTTTAAGAACAATTATGCCAAACTGTGCCATATCTTCTTTTGTTTTAGAAACCAGCCAAAATTTGATTGAAATTAATAATTATTATAATCTGGCTTCTTGGGTACTATGACTATTTGCCCCTGTCACGTCTTAGGATATAAGCCATATGTATGTAATATACGTCAAGTCTGTCTGATATCAAAACTAATTCAGCGGATAAAACTGAGGCGCCAGAGCCTTGTTAGACTGAAATTTATGAACCACTCTTCTAACAGAAAAACTTCAACGTGAGGTTCTACTACGCACACAAGATGTCTCTCGGATTACGAGCAGTCCTTGTTTTTCCGCTACTTAAAAAATATCAATCTAGTTTGAATAGGTGTTAGTTATTTTACAGGATTTTTTTCCGTGACAATATATTTATATTTGTAATATGAACTTCTTGCATTGTTTAAAATATACTATACTTTAAAATAGACACACATCTAATTAGAAATTATTCATTAAACTTCATTTTCGTTCATCATAAAAGGTTATGAAGCAAAAAGTTTTTAATTTGAACAAACTCCTTCCGCCTACCGTCTCTCATGAAATAAATAAAAAACTTGATATATATTTTTTTAAATTTTGCTATTAGTACAATACTAAAGAATTTTAATAGTGGAAGGTTTGTTTATTTGTTTGAATATTTGTTTTTAGTCCACGTTATACACAGATAGGCTAATTGGGACTGGACCTACAGTTTAATGTGGAATCCGAACCACTGTGCAGGAGTCCATGGCCTTCGCCACTTCTGCCAAATCAGCGCTTCATTTTTGTGCGCCCTCCCTGTAGCCTGAGATAGCCTAAACGCACGACCATGAAATCAGGCGGTTGGCAGAAGTTCGCGCTGTTGCCACGTGGGAGCACAACCCCGTGTGTTCGGAGGTTTAAGAGAATGAAAGATCGCGTTGTAGAGTTGGTCTTTGTTATCCATGTTATACAAACTGTCAGTATTTGCTCGAAAGGTCAGACATGATAACTGTATGTCCCGGAGAGAGGTCGGTTTGACGCTCAAACTAGGGACACAGTGCGCGGGAACCAGCGACTCTTGTACCGCTCTCGCTTTGCTTTTCCCATATGTGGCAACAGCGCAATTCTTGCCCAGCCGCCTATTTTCATCATCGTGCGTTTAGTGGACAATCCCACTTGCAGAACATAGTTTCCGGAATATCGACAAATTACTTCATAAATATTCTTGTTTCTCATTGGCAGACATACGGGCAAATGCAGTGAGTTTCTGTTGCGTTGAACTTCCATTTGGTAAGCATATCAGTCCACTAAATCATACCCTTATAGATCTGGTAGTTTTCGAAATACAGATACATGACACGGACAGACCTTCGCGAAAATGGTACTCTTTCAGCTGATTACCTTAAAAGAGGAAGAACCCCGAATCGGGATACCAGTAAAAGCAAACCTCCCGAGAAAAATTCAATGCAGTTAGCCCCCACCCCCTCCTCTCCCCCACAACCTTCCCTCTCCGGTTCTGTACAAACGCTCGGCACTGGTTCACTTCCCAAGCCCCTTCATCAAGTGATAAGAGAATATCCCACTTCTTTTGTGGAATAACACGCAACACTATCTGTTGATGGATCCTATTGATAATTCCCGGACTCTTTCGTTGAATCGCTCTGACCTCGGATAGGATAGTAGCGTACCGCATGATGGGGAGATTACACCCCCCACCCCTTTTCAGTTATCTTCTCTGAAGAGCTTCGTAACAATGCTTATTGATTACACTGCCGTTGTTGATCCATTATGTAATTCAGAGTGGTTTCCATGGTTTTTCACCAACTGGTTTATTTTCGAGGTTCTGCATTCTCGACGCATTTTTTTGTTTCTTACTTCATGCAGTGTTTCTAAGTCGATGAACAATGCCAATCGCTGAGTGGCTAACACGCGACACACGACAAGCGCAACTACTATTTAGCGTTGCTATTCTGCAACTTTTGGCGACGATGAAGGTAGGTAAAGTTCCCCATGCATAGAGCACCGTGCTATGAAGGCACATTTAGGGGATGTGGGGGTAGGACCCCCGCGACCATTTTGGAGGTGATGTGATCAGCACCACGCTACGGCCGCCTTTATCGCCCAGGATTGCCCATAGGTACGCATTGTCTTGAGGCTGGGTGAACCCCAGAGCCGCTTTAAGCTAAGGACAAGGTCGAAAAATTCCAACCGTAGATCACTCACCCCAGGAATCGATCCGGGTCTCCCGCGTAGCAGTGAGACAACCTACCGACTACAAGCTGCACTATAGGCAAAGTGAAGCAAGGAAATATCCTCACCAAATAAAGTTAGGGGGGAAATAACTGCATATTCTTATTTCTGAGAAAACTCACATCTTAAATGATGTGCCACATGACACCCTTCCCATTTGAAAATCTCGAGGTGATTCCAAAATGGCGGCTTTCAAGATGGCCGCCATGATGCATACTGGCCCTGGTGTACAACCTCACTGTCCATATCCGATGTTTCATCGTCCTCCGTCAAGTTGTTTTCAAATTAAAAAGGTGGTGCTGGACTTTTGATTCAGCCTGTACACCACCGGAGCTCTACCGACACTGAGGTTGAATGGTGATATGATGAAACTGATGAAGGGACAGTCACAAGGAACACCCATGTGAGGATTCGAACCCAGGACCCAGGACGTCATAAGGCCAGGTGCTAACTACTCCGCGCTACGTCACTCGAAAGAAATAAATGCACCCTTTGGTATCGCTTGTAGCTTACGTGCCGCTCGGACTGGGTCGTTCTCTCAATAGGGTACATCGTGTGGCCTCGGTTCTGTTGATCGAGTTTAGACCAATTAAAAATTAACCAGTGGACCTATACAAAAACGAGTTACATCAAAATTTTGCTTATTCAATTCTACGTTACGCTAAGGTAAGCAAATTTCACTCGTGTGTGCCTTCGAATTTTTATCGTCGTGAGAACAAAAATAGAGGGTTTTTCGTTCTTTCCAAACAAACTTTCTTTTTGAAATTCTACATATAAAAAACTTGTAGTCTGATCGTGATGAAATTTAGATACAGTGCATGTATACCCTGTCCAAGCTAACTGTGGAGCCAGGCCGTGCATAGCGTCAGAGAAGCGAGGGAAATTTGAGTGGCCAGAGCGAAGGAGTACACGCTGCTCGGAAAGCAGTCGCTTTCCCCCCACTCCACGCAATTCCGTTCCTCTCACGTGTTCATTGGTGGAGCCGTCTCGCGTCACTACTTGCGCAGAGACTTGATTTCGTTTGCCTGCTCTACAGTTATCTGGGACAGAGTATAGAAAGGTTTTAAACACAATTTTCAGATTTTTTTAATGAATCGGCCAAGAAAAGATTCTTGTGAATTTTGTGAAACAACTTTATCTTAGTATTGGATAGTCCTACAAAAACTATCTCTGTCTTCTTTTGAAGCTCAGATGCAAAGATTGCACGAAACCAAAAAGGGGGTGCGAGATAAAAAAGTAATTCCCTTGCTCCCACTGAGGGGCTTTCAGACTGAAGCGACACGCGAAAAGACGATTTCAGATCAAAGCAACAAGCAACATAGGCACCTTCAGTTTATAAGCAAGCATTCATTCATTGCGCATGCGCGAACAACATACCGAGATCTCAAGATCCATGCCATTGAGAAAATGGCTCAGCATGAGCCGGTTCGGCAATGGTCCTAATTTATTATATTATATATTTTGCTTCTTCCAATAATTTTTAACACATTAAAGTGCATACCCTTCAGTTCTTCATTCTACATATCAAAGTTATAGACTGACTATATATAGCGTGCTGACCTCGTACCAATATGGGGCGTCCAATAATTGTACTAACAACAAAGCATACACGACTACGTACTCTTGCCAATGTTCTAATATTTAGATAAATCTCAAATCTCTCACTTTACTGCATACCTACATTGTAAACGTATATACAGCGATGAGACCGCAACTTTGTCATCCGAGATATTTGAAACACCTGCCATCTTTTGAGAACTTTCGTTACTAATATAAATATGTGCATTTTTTTTAAGCCCAGTTATTGGGGCCGAAAACATACATTATAAATTTAAAAGTTTACCACTCCTTTCTTCCTCTTTAGGGGTTGAAATGAGTAAAATTACTAGGTGATTACGTAGTTCGAGAAAGATACTCTACACTTTCGTGTTTCTAAGTCCAGGAGTTTGGGTTACAAATGTACACCTTTGAATTTCGGAAAATCTCTTCTTAGTGGATGCCCCTAAACTTTCAGGTTCGTACAAGGGTTTGCACTGTGAACCCAGAAACGGGCGCGCTACCCTGATTTGGTTTGATTCGATTTTTGCTATTTAGCGTTGCTACTCTTCCACTTTTGGCTAATCGCGAAGATGAGGAGGAGTGATGATATGATAAAATTGATCGAAGTGACACTCACAAAGAGCAGTCATGCCCAGGCTGGAATTCGACCTCAGGACCCCTGGCGTATGCTAACCACTCCGCTACAGAGGTCGGCTGCGAAAATAGCGAGTTTAATTTCACATGGGTTTTCTTCCACATTGGACCAATCGCGACGATGAGGATGAATAATGGCCAGACAGAGGTCTGACTCGCTGTAATCAGTACCGGTATTCTAAGATATTACTTGCAGATACGGCTAGATATCAGGTTGAGATAGAAATTCTGTGTTTAGAATCGATTATATGTATATAAGGAGCCAGTCCTGTTTAAGCTCTCTGCACATAAAGTACATAGAGAATATTGGAGCATCATGTCTTCATAGTTCAAATTAAAATAAACGTGAATACAGTAAAACCTCGTTAATCCGTACTAATGGGTGGATAAGTTGACCGGTTTAACGAAAGTCCGGATTAACTGAAATAACATAAAAGAACAGTAGAAAGTGCATTAAAACTCCGTTTATAGCAACAAAACACGTTTATGGTGGTGTATTTAAAGGGCATAGGCCCAAATACACTATACAGTACAGTAAAATGTAAAGCAATACGACAACGCAGTACGTACACACGCGATACTCATATTATGATGATGTGCCCGACGGACTTAAAACCTTGCATTCTGTTTCTTTTTTTTTTGCCTGTCCGGATTAAGCGAAGTCCGGCTTTTTGGGATTTGGATTAACGAGGTTTTACTGTACTCCATTTAAAGGGACCCCGGTTCGCTACCCGTTGGAGGCACATTGCACAGTGATTCGGACGCCACTTTAAACAGTATGTCAATTAAATTCCAATTTGAAGGGGAAATTTCAAAATTAAAGTATTTAGGAGTAATAATAACAAATGAAAATGACATTAAAGAGGAAATGAAAAGAAGACTTCTTTCATAAAATGCATGTTACTTTTCTCTTCAGTAATTTTGCCTGTGGTATTATAAGGATGAGAAGCTTGGTCCACTACATTAAAATAGGAACATAAATTAAGAGTATTTGAAAATATAATCCTTAGAAAAATATTTGGACCTAAAAGGAATGAAGAGACAGGTGAGTGGAGAGGGTTACATAATCTAGAACTGCACAATTTGTATTCATGTTCAGATATTATTAGAATAATTAAATAAAGAAGACTTGCGTGGGTACATCATGTGTCACGAATGGGTTACAGGATTCTTGTTGGGAAACCTGATGGTAAGATACCAGTACGAAGGCCAAGAGGGAAGATGGACCTAAAGGAAATCGGTATTGATGGAAAAAATTAGATTGATCTTGCCCAGGTAGGGACAAATGAAAGGCTTGTGTTCCTGCAGCCATAAACCTTCGGTTTAAAGAAGGCTAGAGAGTAAGAAGTATTTGAAGGGGGAATTCCCCCTCCGGTTGCTAATTTGCGTTACTTGCGGGCGGGCGACCTTGATATTGATCCATTATAGTGCCCACTCAGTGGCGTATACTGAGACCAAAATCTGGGGTATCTCACTATGTCAGGTGGTCCTAGGCTAGGAATAGAAATAAATTTACCAACTCCTAAGAAATGAGGATGTAAAGTCACAAGAAATCAGGTTGCCAACTCCTAGAAAATCAGGTTACCAACTCCTAGGAAATCAGATTGTCAACTTATAAGAAATCAGGTTGCCAACTCATAAGAAATCAGGTTGCCAACTCATAAGAACTCAGGTTGCCAACTCATAGGAAATCAGGTTGCCAACTCATAGGAAATCAGGCTGCCAACTCATAGGAAATCAGGTTGCCAACTCATAGGAAATCAGGTTGCCAACTCTAAGAAATCAGGTTGCCAACTCTAAGAAATCAGGTTGCCAACTCTAAGAAATCAGGTTGCCAACTCATAGGAATTCAGGCTACCAACTCATAAGAAATCAGGTTGCCAACTCCAGAATCAGCATCATCTCACTGATGCTCCTGTGCCCACTGTAAAGATATTCTTCCGTGTTAGTGACTCTTGTTTTAGCCTTATTTGCAAGTTTTATAAGTTTTAAGAGCTTAATTACTAACTTTGGAGCTAATGCCTCAACTTTGCATGTACAATATATGCGACTTGGTGTACAAAGACTCAGTTTTAGTGCATAATGTAAATCCCTAATACTACATCCCGGGTATCTCTGGAGCAAGGCCGCGCATAACAGTAGAGGAGGGGAGAGAACGAGTCGTTGGAGGGAAGCATTACTCGCTGGTGCGAAGGCGGGTAATCACAGCCGCGTTTTCCCCTCCACGAAATCCCGTCCGTTCTCAGTTGTTTATTGGTCAAGCCGTCTCGAATCACTACTTGCGCAGAAACTTGCTTTCGTTCGCTTCCTCCGGAGATACCCGGGACAGAGTATAGAGAAACGTGAAGCAATACTTTAGTAGGGGCGTACTTTCTCATGGGCCGAACTTCGAACCTAAGTTTTAGAGGGGGGCAAAATCGAACTCTGCGCTCAAGTTATGAGGGGGGGCAGTCATAAGTGTTCCATCCCAAAAAAAATAGCGTCCAGAATTATTTTCTAAATAACTGTTACATTTTCGAAATCACAAATTTTACTCTGTATTACTGGTGATATTATTATCCCCTTTGATGTTTGTAGAATTATTAATTCATTGGTGGTTTACAAGACCAGTTTTGTTTTAAGCTATAAAAACTTATTGCAGTAGTATTGTTTATAGTAATTATTTTTTTATTAATTTTTATGTTTTGTTCCTCAACGCAAGCTTATAAGGTCTCGGGAAGTTAACAAAAGTGTCTTTGTAAATTAAAGAAAAACTGCATTTTTTTGGAGAGAGCAAGTGCCCCCCTAACCCCCACACACGTTACGCCTATAGTACTTCCCTTAAGTACTGTTCTCTAAGAAATTCCATCTTATTTTCTCCCTTTTGCCCTTCCGTTAGAGCGCTTAAACCAACCAAAGATGAGCAGGATTTCCAGTGCTAGTCTTGCCTCCAGAACCACGATCACCCCCCCCCCACTCCACCCCTTTAATACAATTTCTCCAGCAGTCCAGTGTCCCAACCTTCCCCGTTGAGATTCAAGTCGCGGGGGCTGCTCAGCTCAAGAATAGGGTTAAAATCGGGTACCGTTCTGGCTGAGTACACTCTTCGTGACCAGGAAACGAAGGACCCCTTCTTTCTCCCCCCCCCCGCCCCCAAGAAAAAGAAGGAATCTTGAAGTGAGGGTGGACAGGGACGTCAACCAGCCCTTATTTCTACCTCCTCCCCCATCCGCAACACCCCTCAGGGTCACTTGAAGAACAATAGATTTAGTGGTAGGTACGGAGGAGGCGCACGTGCAAGACTTAACAAAAGAATGACGGGTTTTTGCAAAAGGGGGGCGGGGACCACCAGTCGTTATCGATTGTTTCTCTTTTCTATTTTCCCCTCGTCGTCTTCAAATGAGGGGGTCTGCTTCCCGATGATTTCTTCTTCACTCTTCTCCACCACTTCTCAAAGAGTGAGGTACTTGAAACTGGATTGAAGGGTTTTCCCTTCTCCTTCGTAGCCCTTACTACGCGAGAAAAGTTTTCTCCTATACTGTTAAGGTTTTGTCAAACGGGGCTGGTCAGGCAAAGTTAATTGTAGATGGCAGCACAATAGTTGTGTCCTTGCGCTTGCGACAGGCAATTGTCCTCCCATTTATATGCGCGGTAAATTCTATGCTGGAAGTGTTCTTTCATTAAGTTGCAAGTTTGTTTCCTTTTAATCTGAGAAATTATGTAGGAACACGACAAACAAGTAATCGGTGCTTTAAAACTTGGATCTTAAAGATGATTATACAGTTCTGAAACTCGCGCATCTCGAACACGTGGTTGCGTTTGTCGACAGGGCATAGCTCCAGCTGCACGTGTTCACAGTAGTGAAAAGGAAGTTGTGTTGTGCAGTTGTTGTTGGAAATTGGTCTCTCGACGGAGGAAAAATTATTCATAGTTGAGCATTATTTACGCTCATACGGAAGCGGTCGTGAAGGTGGACCGAGTTTGAAAAAGGTGACTGGTCTATATGCAACCCAAATGACAATCGTCCACTCCACATGCCCTAACCTAACCTTAGGTTTCCTGACAGTTATGCAACCCAAAAGGCACGATTGTTATTTGGGTTGCATATAGACCAGTCACTATATTGTAACATGTCTTATACTTTTGTTCATCTTTTCATTTCAGTACTGTATATTTTGGCGCATACTGTATATCGGAACTCAAAAAAATGTTGAATTTTTCATAGTATCGGTTTACGAAGAAGAAGATGAAACACTAATAGAATATCAATGATCGACAGGGATTCGAAATTGGAACCTTTGTGAGTGAGTCACTCAGGACAATGATGCAGAATCCTCGCTTCTGGTTAAAAGAAAATATCTGGGAGTAGTAACGGTGGCGGAGGGGTCGGTTACCCCCAGGAAATGAGAAAACAAGTCAAATTAACGTTCTCTTATTCCAAAACTGCATTTTTTCGTTACTGATGAGCGTATTAAAAGTGACTCTCTTCATGAAATATTCCTGCGCTTGGTGGTACTGTATTATTATGTTAACAAACAATATTATAAATAATAAATATTCCTGCTATGGCCTTCCAAGAGTCACGGTGGCACAGTCGGTAGGGGGTCAACGCCCCTTAACACCTTATATTTTTCACAATTGATCAATTTATGCTCATTGTAACTAAATTTGCCCTTACACCCAAGCGCTCGAAGTAAAATTGGGTGTGGGGGGATGCCATACCCCCTCGGCTAGCAAAATTTTCTCAAAGCATTCCCCCAGTTGCCTGTTTCCTCCTCCGTGGCCGTGCGGTATAATGCTCTATGCTTTGGGCTCCGACTGCGGGACGGCATATGATCGAGTCCGCCTGGATTCAGTCTCTGAGTTCTCGGCCTGTGTGTAGGAACGGTGGCAAACCACCATCGTGAGGAAATTGGGGAGCTACGAGTGAGTAGCGTAACCCGGTATGGAAAATCTCCTATAACGGCTGAGGGTTCGATGTGCTGACCCCACGTCACCCCATTTGGTTGAAGATCTCCACACCTCTAGGTAGGATTGTGGGAGGGAGACTGGCAGTCGGAAGATAGACCAAGGCCCTTCTAGGGCTGTTGAGTCACGGGTTATTTATTTATTACTATCATTCTCCCAGTTGTCTTATTGTCACCATGTTAAACCATAGGAGCATCCCACCTGATAATACCAAGCCTCGACGAAACTTTCCACAGCTAATATTTTCCACTTCAATAGCTGCATCACCTAAATACAAACCTACCCCTCTCCCCTCCAGATAAACATATTCTAGATAAATCCCTACATGCAGGAAACCTGCGTTCGATTCGGCTCAGTGGTTGATCTGAGGAGGCTTTGGGGTTCACCCAGACTCATTATTGGCTACATAATGGTAATATTGGGGGTAAGGGCAGACTGAGAGTGGTGCTGACAACGTCACCTCCACAATCGTCGAGATCAAGAATGCGCGGTGCACTCCTCCACACTCCCTATATGTCTTCATGACACAGAACATTTGTACGTATGCGCCAAAATTATACAGTACTGAAATGAAAAGATGAACAAAAGTAAAAGACATGTTACAATATAGTGACTGGTTTATATGCAACCCAAATAATAATCGTGCCTTTTGGGTTGCATAACTGTCAGGAAACCTAAGGTTAGGTTAGGTTAGGGCATGTGGAGTGAACGATTCTCATTTGGGTTGCATATAGACCAGTCACCTTTTTCAAACTCGGTCCACCTTCACGACCGCTTCCGTATGAGCGGAAATAATGCTCAACTATGAACACTTTTTCCTCCGTCGAGAGACCCATTTCCAACAACAACTGCACAACACAACTTCCTTTTCACTACTGCGAACACGTGCAGCTGGAGCTATGCCACGTCGACAAACGCAAACACGTGTTCGAGATGCGCGAGTTTCAGTACTGTATATTTTGGCGCATACCGTATTTTACCATTTTAACCGACGGTACAATACACGGAATTAGCCGACAAACGTTATTTACCATATATTTGACTTTGACCCGGTTATAATGCATCAGAGAGTGTTAATAGCATTGGAGCACTGGTTATACTATTTCCTGAAGAATTATGATATGAGATGAGAATTTGCTTTTAATTACTTTACGTGGCCCAACTCGGCAGTCAAATTGAAATAAGCGTCAGGGTCTGTATTTTATCTCCACCACACGTACCATATGGCGCTATGGGGTTTCTCCCCCATAGAAGTTTGTTTTCCACACCCAATTATAACGTCACAAACTAGAAATTAAAAAAAAAGAAAACGGTCCCACAAATCATGCTCTCCCTCTCTCCAAGCACGCAGACTCGCATTGTGCATTTTTTTAAAAGTAGGTATTTCCAGAAGTGTTGGTTCGTATGATTGAATGCGTAACGAACTGGAAAAGGGCACAGTGGTGTGCGCAGAATTTTCAAAGAAGGGGGATATAATTATGTGTAGCTTATGTCCTTTTCAGTAGCTAGTCTAATAGTTTGACACATTTTCCAGAATTTGTAGTTCTTTTTAGAATACTGGGACAAGAGGGGTTGTAACATTCACCCCCTATGGGTACGCCACTGATTGTGTAGGCTTTATTATAAAATGATAGGTTGGTTGCAGTGAGAGTGGATTATTACTCAATGAAAAAGCTAAAAGGAGCAGGCACAATGCAAAGTACCTGTCTCACCCTGGACTCGAACCAGGGACTTCTAGTTTCATCGTATTCCATAATAACCACCCAGCCACTGACGATGCAAGAAATAAGCACTTGCAAGCAGGAGGGGCAAAATAATATTTTATACACGTAAATAAATATAATATCGGTCCCTCTACGTGCATTTGAGGGGGGGGGGGCAGAAAGTCTTTCCGCCCCCAAAAGTCGGCGCCTATGCTTCCAAATGCAGTAAGATTTCGAAGATTCCCCGAAGCGCCAATATAGCATATTTCTGTAACACAACATGCAGTGAAGGCATATGTGGCCCTTTTGTAGTGGGGATGTGATCAGCACCACGCTCCGGCTGGTTTTATCCCTCAGGGTTTTCTGCTGGTACCCATATATTAGAGGCTTGGTGAACTTCAGAGTCGCTCCATACAGGGATATTCGTGGAAATATTCTCACCTGAAATCACCCACGCTGGGAATCGAACTCTGATCTCCTGCACTCTACCACCGCTGCATGTTTCTGTAATATTCACAGTAGCGGCAATTGAGTTCCAAAACGAGGGGTGGGGGTCAAGGACTATTTACATTCTCATGGTGTACAAGTCTTACCATTTAGACACTATAGTGCAGGTGCGCAGAAACTGGCATAAATTGGGAATGATAAAATGTTCACCATTGGCCGCCATTGCTTCACAAATTACATAAGACGGGAAAATAACAAGCAACACCTAATATGTTGTTATGTGTGAGAGTGATATGATAATCATTCTATAGCACAATCGTTGCCAAACGTTACAGTTGAAAAGATAAATAATCCACAATAATCATAAAGCTTGTGAGTTCCATGAAGAAATATTTCACTCTCGCAAAAAAATGAAATGTCTCCCTATAGCAGTTGGCACGTGTTGAGTGTAGTCCTAAAAAGCTCTAATAGATGTCGCATGAAAAATAAATTGACTTATGTCCGAATTATAACCACAGAAACGCCACTTGTGTGAACATCTTTTTGACGAAATTCTTTACTTGAACAATATGACCAAATTAACGATAATATTACTCACAAAAAGAGAAAAACCTTCAGTCCCGTGTAGTTATTGTTGTGGTCTCCAGGTAACACATGTACACTTAATTAAAATACATAAATGCATTTGCCAAGTGTGTACGTAAACTGAATTATGCGTTGAAATAATGCGGACAAGAACTGGAACTGAACAAACAAAAAATAAATATAAAATATTTTCTTTAAGAAAATTGCAAGAGAATACCACCAGGCATTCTCAACATAGAACATATTAATATCCACATAGTAGACTGGAATTTCACGAACTAGTATTAGTGTTACTACATCTCCGCCACAGTGGATTTAAACTGGAGCATCTCCGGATTTTAATTGTAAGTTAGGTACCGCGGAAAACCAAATCACATTATTTTTTTAATACGGGCTACAACTTATAAAGTTGACTAATTGTGGTTTATGACAGTAAGTTCTTAGCAGTCATTCAATTAAATGGCCATTACATAGTATGACATCCCCACGTATATTGCCTCTATATAGGAAGCAAATTACGTGTGAACATCGTACCACGCAGTGGATAGTAAGACGGGTCCCCTATTTTCCTAGAGCCATACAACTACGTACCTACAGTCGGTCCGCGATAAGAAGCGGTGCGCAATCAGAACGCAGAACGGCAGAACGTGACCAAATCCTGTCCACTTTATGCACACTACGGCTAATCTGGAATGGACCTACAGTTGGAAGTGGGATCCGAACCACTATGTGCCTCGACAGGGCATCGAACCCAGGACTCCTTGATTACAAGGCGACGACGCTTACCCTACCACTGTACCATCGGGGAGGCACATGTGGGTGTGTAAAGTGAGTTAATTTGGAAGCTACATGATAATACAGGCTCTGGCAATACAGAGTTCAATAAATTACAACGAAACGCTTGGCAATTGCTCGATTTTCGTAACATAAATGAGACATTTGGTACATGTGTCATTAATGCTTCGAGGTACCAGTATGTAAAAACATAAAAAATGAATGAAAGAACAGAACGTTGTTCCTTTAAATAGGAAAGAGTCGGAATGAGAACAATGGAAGTGTCCCGTTGTTGACTGTTTAACCAGATGTTTAATCCTACACGTGTCTGTGTAGGCTCGCGAAAATCCTGAAGTAGGTCAATCCGGCAACTGCGCGTCGCTACCAGAGCGGGTGGTTCCACGCCGGTTGCTAGCGCGTCCCAACTGTAGTAGTGAGAGCAATAGACCATATCAAGTGATTGTAAATTACAAGCAATTTCATGTTTATTACAACCAAAGCATTCGCAAGTAAATAGTAATTACTAATAACAATAATTCTAACATCATTAACGTTGACTTCCTGGCACCTAAATTGAGAGTTCACCCCCTGTGTATGTTGAAATAGGACGACATTTATTCTTTACATTAAGGCATGTAATATTATCGGCCATACAAAAAAAGCTATGGAAGTTTAGTTTTAAAAAAAATTAAGAAAATACCCCCCCCCCATTTTAAGTATGTTAATTTTAGCCCTAATGGCAGATAAATAGACTATCTCGGATTAAGTTATTGATTAATTCATAGTTAAATTGGAATACTTAACTGTAGTAGAAATTTCCCAAGTGTGTGTGTGTGTAGCTTCGCTACCTGAGACCAAGTGGGTGAGCGATTCTCCTGGATCGGACACGAGGCCTCGAGATTACGTAGCGTGACGTCAGAGCATGTGATGTAACGTTGCCAAGTTTATCGTACAGCTATGAAAAGGGGTGGTGATAATAGTCACCCTAATTAATATGGTTTTAATTAATCAGGTTTTATATACCCGCCTGCAATTTAAAATCATTATGTAACTTTATCCGTGATAACATATTGTGTGTCTTTTTTAAAAAAAGAAAAAATTACCTGCAAACATCACGTTATTGAATAAATTAGAATAACAAGAACAGTTTTTGTATTTGAAAATCTTCATTAAAATACTGAAAATGTGTCGTAATAAATGTAAAAACTAATATAATGGCCATTATAATCATTTAATCATAGACTATAGGACTAATGGTCATGTGGTTATAATTCAATAAGTTTGATATGATCCTCCCGAATCGTATCAAAGATTCGGCCATATTTAATGTTATTCTTTATAATATTTGCTTTTTATACTCATAATAAACGTTATGCGAGTTACGATATTTAATGGTCGACCTAATTACATAATTTTGTCATTGAAAAGTTTCGTGTTTGTTATTTACACCCCCTATACGCCTTCATGGCGTGGTGCTATGCACAGGGGAACACTTTTTACCTTTTACCTTTACCATGAAAGCAAAATCTTTCATTGTTGACAATTAGTTAAAAATATGTTGTTCTCAGTTTTAGAATTAAACTATTATGAAAGCCATAAGAGCTAAATTTCAGTTGAAGTCATTAGTAACATAAGCCTTATGGACATTGTAAAGCAGTTCTTGAAGAATGTGACAAAGTTTGTAATAGTGAATATTATAGAAACTTCAAGGGTCATAATTGTTGTTTTAGACATAGAAAAATGAACCTTATGGAACATACTGTTTAATCTTTAAAATATTGCCATTGTACACAAATTAGTTCTACATATCACAGCTGTATGTTTATTTATCTCTTACGTCACGGGAGGCGCTTTGCTTAACATGCGGAGCTATAAATATAGCCTCGAAACCTAATTCGGGGGCATTTTCATCACCGACTCCGATGATCAGGGGCGGCGCCAGAGGGGCGCGAGGGGCTGCTTACGCACCTCTTACTTTTCTTCCGCACCCCCTACAGCACCCCCTACTTTCAACTGAAAACACTAAGCCCTACAATGTCATATTATGTCATGTCATATTGAGCGCCGAATGTTAGGTACTGAAGTAAGACTGATATTACTTTATGAAACATGCAAGCATTGATACTACTCTGAAAGAAATACAAACTTTTCTGCACTCGCGTCAGCCTCTATGAAGATAAGCGGCCGTTTTCTTTTCTTTCGTCAGGTTTGTTGTTATGAATTTTTCTTCTCTTGTTTCTTCAAGTGGTCTGTTTATGGTTTTCGATAATTGCCTATAGCTTAATATGAGTAATGTTTTTTTTTTCATTGTCGATAAACAGTTTATTTTCCGTCTACTTGTTCTTTCAAAAATTTCAAGGTAACACCAAGCCGTGCTCGGGAAATTATTAAATGTCATTGTAACGTGAAGGGTAGTTTCCTTGTTAATACGTTCTGTGCATTTGTTCCACGTAACATGTCTAGTAAACGTACCATTTCAGGCTTTTTCAAAAACTGTTAGGAAAAGGCCCAATGTTCACGAAGAAATTTTACAGTTATTTATTGGTAATAATGCGGCAGAAGGGATTTAACGAAGGCAAAGTTGCTGTGCACTTCGCATTTTGTCCTAAAGTGGCAGACCGAATGGTACAATGTACTATGTATTTTGTACCTCCATTGGTTGAATTGAAAATATTCAAAAATTGTGTTTAAAAGACAAGGATAATTTAATTTTGTATTTCACTACGTAGTTCAGTATGACTGCAACGTGTATCTGAATGTTTACCTGTATGACCACTTTCTTGGAGTATAGGACTTAATGCATATCATCATGGACGTCCAGGGGGAGGGCAAGGGAGGGGGCAGACCCCGTCCCCCAGTTTTGAAAAGTTGCATGCGTATTTCATGTCTTCCTTGTTTTCAGCATCGCACAACCTAAATTTCTTTCCGCACCCCCTCAGCACCCCTAGATGAATAATCCTGGCGCCTCTTCTGACGATGAGTTAACTTCTTAAATCCTCGGCTCCCTTTATGGGAGGCTTCAAGAACATAGTTTTCGTTCTCAAATTAACTTAGAGACATAGTTATTCTGTCGTATGGGTAGGTTCGCCCTGTAGACATGCTAACATGTGACCATACGAAAGAATAAGTTCATTTAAACTTTATTTTGAAGCTTTCTGAAATTTTAAATTAAATCTTCGCAAAATAATGTTACATTTCGACTCAGAACTTACTGTTATTCTGACGCATGGTTAGGTTCGCCCTGTGGACATGATAACATGTCACCATGCGTGAAAATAAGTTAATTTACGATTGCTTTCAACTTTGTGATAATTCAGTTTGATTTCTTCGAAATTTATACGTAATATATTTTCAATTTTTGCATAAAGCAACAGGACTTAATGTTATTCTGCCGTATGAGTAGATTCGCCCTGTGGGCATGCCAACATGCCATACTACGGAAGAATAAGTTCAGATTATTTCTTCTCCATGATTATTATTTATTGATCAGGTTATTCATTATTGATATCTGGCATGGTTAGGTTTCGCCCTGTGAGCATGTTAACATGTTGCCATACCAGATATCAAGTCGATGTCTCTAATATTTTACGAATTATCGTGGTTTTGTATTTCTTCACTTAAGTCAATACCCAAAGTTTTGCCAGTTATGTCAAATTGGATTGATTTGGTGTTTTAAGTCCACTTTATGCACAGTAAGGCTAATCGGAACTGGACCTACAGTTTAAAGTGGAATCCGAACCACTTGTGCTTCCGGGTATCGAAGCCGGGACCCCTTGATTACAAGGCGACGACGCGACCACTGCGCCATCGGGGAGGCCAGTCATGTCAAAGTTATACTTCATTATGTCAGGGAGCGTTCAGAAAGTTCGAAGCAAGCGCTAGTCGTGTTTATAACGAATTTGCCAACGTAATCCATGTTCAGTAAACGTAATGTAAACTGCAAGAGTTGCATAGATGTAATAAGAAAGAAAATTTGTTCGGCACTTTGATCTTTGGAAACCTGTAACGAAGACATATAAATTTATGAAAGAATGTTAAAAATAAACCATCTTCAGGAAAATAATTGTCCATAAAGAAGCCTACTGAAGACGCAGACCTTTCTTCAGAAACAGATGTTGTTCATTATCTTCCCACAGCCTATGTCAAAATGATTTAGTACAGTCGAAGCCTTATACCTCACGCACTTCTCTTACTATACCCGTACCTGAGAGAGGTCATAGCATCTCATTAGTCCACTGAGTTTAGCCGAGGTGAAGAAGCAGATGAAATTGGATATTGAAAGGTGATCGAAGGAAATAGGAAGGTATAGGTGAGGATGAACGCTTTGTCTTCGTGATTTTGTTTATGGTATGGCTGCGATTGTTTAATTTTTCGAAGGCGATTTATGCTCGAGGACGCTGACGACAGAGGGTGGCCTAAAGGTTCGAGAGAGGAACCGCCACGAAGCCTAGTTCAGTATGAGAGCAGCCTAAAGTGTCGCGATGGATGTTTCCGCTCACTTTCTTCGTCTCCTTCGGAGTTCAGAGCTGGCGATCGAGCGCAGGTCTCTCCCCAGCCATGCAGCTAAGCTATAATGATTGTAAAAGGGTGATATTTGTTGCATTATGATTTTGAGCGTTTTCCCTTATCATCATCCCGCAAGTTGTTGTGTTTTTCCTTCCTAATTTCTATGTTGGGACCACCAAGATTGAATATAGAATGCAGGACAATGTAAAATCAAGGAACTTGAAATCGGGTTTCCGCTGCAATTATTATATTTGTAAATTTAATTTAATTTATGAATATTGGAGGGGGCAAATGCTTCTCTTTCCCCGCCAGGTTACTCCTATGCTTACCTTCACACATAGTGAACAGAAATTTTGAATATTATACCTTAAAACATATTGTACTTCAGGCTTTGTTCTAAATACATAAGCATTTTTAATAAGATTAACTTTTAATGTCATTTGATGCAAATGATTTTTTATCACCCTGTCTCTGAACCGCCCATCCCAATTTTTCCATCAGGCATTAGTACACACTTTGAGCTACATACATATAAAATTGGGGGGAAATTGAAAGGGGGGTATTGCACGAAATTTGCTCTTGAAGTTAGTCATTTTTTCTTCTAAAAAAATACATGAAACTATACATAAAAATACATGGTTATTATTACAATCATCTGAAACCTTATTAAAATGAAAGTTTACACTATTTTGAACAAAAGAAAAGAAACTTGAAGTTTCTACGGCAAACCTGAAGGAAGATACTATCATTTATAACCTAATGCGTGTCATTCAAAGTGGAGTCGCAAGAGGCGTACACGGAGATTTTTAAAAGCGCGTAACTTCTGAACCCCTTGACCAATCTAAAAAAATTGTCATTTTTGTAATCAGCATTAAAAATTCTATAAATATACCGAATTTCATTAAAATCGGGGATGGTTGGTGACATGGCCTGGATGAATTGACATGGAATGACCCATGAATGTTTTTATTTGATTGTTGATAAGAACATATTCTGGACTAGAGTTGGATCTAATCTGGATCTTAACCTAATCATTTTCACGCATTTTGGATTTGAAAAGCACATTCCTGGACTAGGTTTATGCATATGAAAGAGCTCGTGCACAGATATGTTTATTTATAACATATATACAGTTTGAGTCCTAACATTTAACTGAATGATTTTTTCCACGGGTATCAAGTGTACGTCAATTTTGAATAACACGTGGCCATATGCCATGTATCCGATGTCCAACACTGGTCGATGTTATCTGGATATCCAGGACAAGATGTCGCGTAGATGTCCAATGGATATCCAGGACTGGATATACCATAGATGTGTAATGGATATCCATAATATCCATCGAACTAAGCTGGACATTATGAATATCCTTGGACACTCCTTGGAGATTTGAGCTGTATGGTTACTATTTTAGTAGAATAACCACAATGCAATTCGTGTTTGAACGACTTTTCAAAAGAGAAACAAGCATCTTTATCCTTTGGCTGCGAGCATACAGCAGCATTGTGAAAGGTTACCTCGTACGCTATTCCAAATTTCTCAAGTCTGAAAGATAAAGATAAAAATTTAAAGTTGAATCACGTTTTCAGGTTTACCCAGCACAACGCACGAGGCAATAAATTCAAAAGCGGTAAAAATAGTGCAAGGGGGGTCAATGATCGGAAGTGCAAAGGTACAATCCCTTCTCTGAACATCCTTAATTCTTTCTGAACGCATGGAAGATGGGAAGGCGCTAGGAGAAGAAAGAAACGAGCGATAATAGAAAAGATAAGCCGGCGCAGCAGAAATATATGGCGAAGATTATGCAATCCTATCGACCGCCACGTTTTTTCCAAGCTTTTCCGTCCGTTCTCTGTGGAAGGAGGTGGAAAAAAAAGACTGATTTCTAGAGCGTCTTACCTTGTGTTGCAGAAAAGGAGACTATACGCGATAGTAATCGCCATAAATCAGTTCTTTCGTACTGGGCTTCACCTTATGTAATAGCTTTCAGCAAAGGTCCTATCTCCTGGCTTCATCTCGCTTCCCCCCATTAGTCCGCGGAGTGATATACGTCTCCGCGACGAACTGTATCCACTGAGCTAACTAACCCAGCGAGTAATAAGCACCTAACAACGGGACGATATAAGGGGCATAAAGCTTCATTTCGGTCTAGAGGAGGGGGAAGGAGTCAAAATTGGAGTTATAAGGGTATATCTTGATTACACACTTCATGAGGATAATTTGCATCAATTTACGAGAGGCAGATTGCTTAAGCTGGCCATTTGTAATGTTTCGTGCCCCTTTTCCGAGGTGGAAAAAAGTGACATTCTGCTCGGATTCCCTCCCCCCTTCCCTTTCGTATGCTATCATTTGCCCCTAAGTGGGGCTTCAGGTTAGTCTTGTTCTAACAATAGGGCTATCTCTGGTGTGGTGGTGTGTGGTTTGTGGTAGACGTCGTCTGTTCGTTTGGCTGATGGCCGCGTGCACCAACGCCGATTATTTCGAAGTTCAGATGAACGAGATCAATTTTAATCCACTCTAAATGAACTTGGTTTAAAGATTTGCATTTTCACCAACGAAAAACGACGTTTAGGAGATTCCGTTCAACTGATCCAAGATTAGTTTGAAAGGCTATACCTGATTGGTTGGCTAAAACAAATGACAATCAAGAACCCCATAGAGTAAAGTGATGCGTTCAAGTATCAACATGTAGGAGAAGAAAATAATTCGGGCTGCAAACTTCTCTGAATTTGAGAGATGTACTAATCAACCTTGTCAATATGTACAAGGATGTAGTGGAGTGTAGAATAATAATAATATTACAAAAGAACTGACGGCACAACACAAAAGGAGAAGGAGAAAGCATGGAACCTTCTTCTACGGGACTTTAATGCCTTACGAAATGCATTCGATTTTGAGAGAACAACGTACGCTGAACCTCAAATAAATATATATTATTATTATTTCTATTATTACTATATTGTGGTAAGTATTTGAATTTTTCATTTCTTAATTCTTATATATTTATATTGCCGTGTCGTGTAAATAGCCAGTAACATGTATTTTCGTAAATTTATACAATCATATTTCCAACACCATGTAGCAATATCGTAAACATTGGTGTGTTCTATTTTACCTTGCACGTAATATATGACATTTATATAGGTTTTGTGTTCTGGGATTGAAAGTACAGTATTTATAAACATTACGACTTTGCACCACACAACCACAAATTATTATTATTATTTTGGCAGTTTTTTAGTTTACACAGTTCTCGAATTATCAGCATTGTACATCAAACATCTCTAGCGTTTGCACGCCCTCGATATCACTTTCCGCTGTTTTTATGTTAAAAAACTACTGCCTGCAGTCGAAGCGTCAGTATCGTGAATCAGGATCACACACCAAAACGGACGCGAATGGCCGATCAGAAGATAAACTCGTTTTGATGTTCCTAGATCGCGATCAAGTGTTGAACAGTCTTCGTGCAATGGAATTTTCCAGTGATCCTTTCCCGACCCGAGTTTAAAATTTGATCTTCGTTCGTGTACACGGCCATAAGATTACTTGTAATCTGGAAGCATGGAGGTAAGATGTTGGAGTTTCTTACCCCCCCCCTCACACCTCTCATTGGAAGAACTAAAGTTGAAGCTGGGAAGCAGAAGTGAACAGACTTATGAAGAGAAGTACGGTCCGATATGGAGCAAAGAAGTGACCGTCTGTAAAATATCTAAAGTAATAGTAAAGTGATCGTCGGAGATCGAACCCGGGTCTCTCGCATGGTAGTTAGACACCATAACGACTGAGCTACTGCTTTCCTGTAAAATAACTATGCCCCAATAATATGGTTCAGTGTTTGTACAAAGAGGTATGAAATGAGGGTAGGATACAACAATATATACATGATGCAAAGTCGTCACAATGCTAGTCCGCCACTCCCTGTCGAGATCCCATCCAACTAACTAGGATTTGCTGGTTTTATAACGCAACACGGTTCTCAAAGCTATACAAAGTTTTATAATCACTTATATCTCCTATAGTATATGGACTTACAAGCAACGTACAAATACTGTATATACACGATTCTTTAGTTTTGTCATTTGATGCCTGAAGAGGCAACAAGAACCATTCTTATAGCATTCCAAACACAATCCACAAAAACACAAATGCATAGAGAATTAACTTTGGGCAAGACAATCGAAATACACGAAAGTTTCTGTACCTGAATACTATTTCGCGTATCGTTAGAAAGAAACCAAATTAAGTCAAATCAATTCACTATTCTTGGATTCCATTTACCGCTACCACGTTCCTGCTCATTCCTCACCTTCTCTTGTTTTCTGACTCAGCCCGTCGTTAGGTGAAAATATTCAGGCGGGCCTATTCACTTCCTCTGGCGAGTTGCAAATGTGACGCCACACTGGCAGATTGTGACGCATTTCAGAATGTTTCAAGTTGAATTAACTGCATTACCGTCTAATTACAGCTGTCTGTGATTCAACAAATATCAAACCTTAAACAATCATGTTCGTTACAATGGCTTCCCAAAATGATTGTCAGAGTTTCATGAAGTTAAACTTTAGTTAGAGTTTCGATTTCATACTGAAAGGACCAGTTCAACTACTATCTCTTCCAGACCTACTCCATGTCAAGAAACTGGGCAACATCTTTATCGGGAGCAATGTGGGGAAACAAACCTTCCATTCTATACTTGCATACTTTAACAATGATCTTAAAAATAGTTGAACATCGACTTTATGTCTCTCACGGGACCAAGGTGTAAAACTTGAAACGGAGGATAATGTAAAAACTGGGAAACTTCATAGAGGTATTCGATCAGGATGATTGAATGTACTATACGGAAACATAAAATTGGTGTTCCACTATATATGCCTTATGTGCCATAAAAATAAATACATGAATAATTATTGTATGTTTTCTAACTGCGAGAAGGGTGAGTAAAATGCCACAAGTATGATATAAGAATATCCAGTACAAATAAATATAGAAACGCACATAAATAAACTTCAGCAGACTAATTTTCGTGAGTGTGATAATCCGAGAAAGATCATATTATCAGAAGCGCACTCTCTCGTCACGTTTCTCTAATTATGTCCTATCTGCAGAAAAATCCCATTCGCAGGGTAACTTATACTGTGATGACTGGAATTAAAGCCAAATCAGTTTGAATTTCCAGCTGTGAGAAATTGCGAACGAAATTCTGAATATAGATCAGGAAATATCTTGTAATCTATCATTATATCAAGTTTGTTTGAAATTCTTCGTCCATCATTTTTCGTATCAACGCCAGAAATCGACTCGAGTATTTCATAAATTGTGCAATCTGGCATAGTAAAATGCCTTGTGTTCCCTAGACTCAAGGGTCACTTGAGACGAAACGATGCTTTATTCTTTTGGGTTTCTTTCCGAGACGTGTAGTGAAAGATGAAATCTCTGATGAAAGATGAAGCGGAAGGAACCTTTGGGAAATCTTCCCAACACTCCCCGTTTTTCAATAGTTCCTTCATAGCGAATGCATTCTGTCAGTGAATACCAACAGATGTCCTTTGCGGTGAGCAGAAGTACGGCATACTTCTGTGCTTTGGCTTTGGAATGAGCAGTGAAAGTGTATACAGTCAGTCACAAGGATGCCCGCAGATTTTTCTTCTTAGGAGGCAGCTCAAAGTGGGGGAAAGGTGAAGTGATGCTTTCCCCCCGTTAACAAAATTCACAAAAAGCATCCTAACCACTGTGATAATTTGCATACACAAATTTACTGTCTTTACGGTACCCCTTGTCCATGCTTTCACGCTACGATCCCCCCATTTAAATAACATGAAGTCATTCAAGATACGCCGGGGGGCAACTAAGAATTACTAAGCTCCACGAGGTAGAGAGAGCCCTTTGTTTATTTCCCTCCAAAACGCTTGACGTAATGGAAGGCACATGAGCCAAGCAACCAATCAACATTCTCTGATTGGCTCTTCTTTTACCAGTGCTGGAGTCCCGAAATTTTCACAAGGTATGCGCTAAGTTTTGTGAAACTTTAGATAGGGACGACCATGGTTTCATTAAATATAGGTATGGATGATATCATTTAACTTCTACAAAGAAAAAGTCATTGATGGTAGAATAGTATTGATGATGATACGGTATACCCACACTTAATAGGTTTAACAAAGGTGTTCTTAAAATATAAAAAAAATGTGAAAGCAGTATTTTAATGATTGTATTTAGACATAAAAGTTAAAGCAATCGAAAGTAGAAGGCATAGGCATTGAAACAGAAGGTTCCATCTTCGGTGACAGCTCCGAGATTTTGGCGTTGACCCACCATCATGATGATAAGAGGGAGATAGCCAGAAGAAGTGGGCTATTCAGTGAGGTTAACCAGCGTATACCGCTAGGAATACAACCTTGCTTGGCGCACTTTCTAGTGACGGGAAGGAGAGAGTTTATAGAGCTCTTTGTTTATTTCCCGCCAAAACGCTTGACGTAATAGAAGGCACATGAGCCAAGCAACGAATCACCATTGCTGCGCTGGTGTCTGATTGGATCTTCTCTTGGCGCGCTTTCTAGTGGCGGGAACGACAGAGGGGGTTTATTTTTTCTTTTGCAACCTTGGTTAAGCCAAGGCATGCAAAATAACTCACGAAGAACTTTTACTTTCGCAAAAGTATGGCTACCGCAATTCAGACGAGTAAGACAGCAAAAGATGCAGGAACGTGAGCCCCGTGAAATGAGACCAGTGGAGTAAGGAAAACGGGTGGATCACGGAAAGGAAGGAGGGGGGGGATTTTTCAGGCGGTTATTATTAAGCCGGATAAAGGAAAACTGGGAATGTAGTTTGATCCTGGGGAAGGAGGAGGAAAGGAAAAACCCTTTCTGCCTGTTCGGAAAAGTCCCAGCGAGGCGTGAAAAACAACAACGCCTCATTGTCTTCCACAGATGGCGCTTTTCTCAGCAGTTTCTCTTCGCGCTCTTTTTCCGCGGTGCCTGCCAGCAGATTAAGAGAACAGAACTCTTATTTGGTGTTAAACTTATACTTTTTACTTCTTTCTTTACTTCGCTTCTTCATTTTTACGGCAAAGCTTTTTTTCCTTGGGAAAACCGTAAGGCATCGACAAGAAACAATAAAGGAATGTTTTTGCTTTCCATTTAAGAATGTCTCAATTATGGATATAATTTGAGGATTACTTATCAACTAATGACATTCACTAACGAACTGTTTTTAGGTACTTGCACAGTTTAAGATGTGCCAATTTGTTTCAATCGTATTATCTATGTATGCAATAGCTCAAAGTGGGTTAGACAATTTTTCGGCTAAACCCATCAATTGGCGACAATCATTACTATTTTGTCAGCTGTAGAGACCATAAACGATACATTATCAACTGATTACATGTCTAACGAATTGGCTATGAACTGATGATAGTCATTAACAAAAGACCACTAATAAATTAGTTACCAACTGACGACAGCCACTAACGAATTAGTTAGCAACTGACGACAACCACCAACAAATTAGTTAGCAATCGACGACAGTATCTAACGAATTAGTTATCAACTAACAATGATCACAAATGAATTGGTATTGAACTGACAATGATCACAAATGAATTGTTATTCAACTGACGACAGCGACTAACGAATTTATTTAAGCAACTGACGTCAACCACTAACGAATTAGTTAGCAACTGACGATAACCACTAACGAATTATTTAGCAACTGATTACAGCCACTACTGAATTAGTTAGCAACTGATGACTGCCACCGATTAACGAATAAGTCAGCAAATGCCAACGGCCGCTAACGAATTAGTTAGCAACTGACGATAACCACTAACGAATTAGATAGTAACTGACGACAACCACTAACGAATTAGTTAGCAACTGACGAAAACCACTAACGAATTAGTTAGCAACTGATTACAGCCACTACTGAATTAGTTATCAACTGACGACTGCCACCCACTAACGAATAAGTCAGCAAATGCCAACGGCCACTAACGAAGATTGTGACAACCACTGATGAATTAGTAGCTGATCACAGCCACTATGAATTAGTTATGAACTAACTGCAACAACTTAGGATTAGGTTACCTGCAGAAAACCACAAACGAGCCGGTTAGCAACTGGAAACGCACACTATTGTTATCAACGGACGACAAGAACTTTATATCTGGTCGTAAGTATCGATAGCCACTAACGAACAGATTATCAACAGACAGCATATACAGTGTGTCCGGTTTAAAGTATAAAGAAAGGAATATTAATAACTTGTAAGTTTATTAAGATATTTGCGTACAGTTTTCTTCTACCAATAAAGTAACTCAAAAAGGTTTTTTACTTACCTAATGCACTTCGATATGTGGACCATTAGTTGCGTGACAGACGTCCAACCTAAGTTATATTCAAGCTCCGACATTTCTGTTGTACAGCAACTGGCGTCACATTCCGGATTGCAGCTCAAATGTGGTCGCAGGTCAGGAAGATCATGAACTTTTGTTTGGTATACTTGAGACTTTACAAAACCTCACAGAAAAAATCAAGCACAGTAATGTCTAGTGGGCTAAGCGATAGGAGCACCGTGCCATTACGAGCAAGAAGTGAGGCATTTCCTGGACCCTGAGTTTCCTGGACACTGGATTGGTAGAGGTGCGTGCTTGAATATAGGTTAGACATATGTCACGCAACTAATAGTGCACATATCGAAGTGTATTAGGTATGTAAAAAAAGTTTTGAGTTACTTTATAGGTAGAATAAAACTGTACGCAAATATCTTAAAAGTTATTATTTTTTTATTATAATTTTAAGCCGGACACACTGTATGTACTAACAAATTGGTCACCAGCTCACGACAGCCACTAAAGAAAAAACTGACGACATAATTTGAGATTCGTTATAAAATAACTCCACTAATAAGTCTGACATGAAATGACGAAAAATGCTTCTGTTAGTAACATCTCACTGAAGTTTACTGTAGCAACTCTTATCAGAAAGTCAATTTTGGTTCTGCAATTCGTACGTTTCTCAGAAAGCGTATGCAGAATGAATTTAAAATGTCAATCCGAAAACTTTGCAGAAAAGATAAAGTTAGTTTCTTTGCAGCACAATTTATGCCCATACGCTTTTGAGATAAATAATGTATTCAGGGTTCTACAACGGGTACTTGAACTCGGATTTCATGCTTACCAAATTTTGATTGAAAGACAAAAGTTTCTCTCTCTGCAGATTTCGGAGGAGTATTATTGCCGTTTCCCGGGGTGCAATTGATAGTAAGAACTACAGCGTCTGCCGCTGACAGAACTCGCACCCACGTTACTGGAGTTCCAAATTAGTTTTCATCCCCATTTTCAACCACCCCAACCCCCGCCCCCGGAAGCAAACCAAACCCGTTGTCTAAGTGTTTGGAGTAGGGTGGAATGCGTTCAAGGAACCCCCTGTGTTTGTTTAATGTCAGCAACCTTATGAATTTGAGAATGCCATCAGGTGCATCTGGAAAGCTTCCCTCGGGAAGTTGAGATGATGTTCCCAACTCCCTGCCTCCTGGCGGGAACAACTCTCAGGTAACGGTATAAGTTTATCCTGTGGTTCATCTGCCCGCGCTACTGCTTACCTAGTCACGTACTTCATTTCATTTGCAACACGGATTGCATTTCGATATGACATTTCAAGCTTTTCACATTAGTACTGGTTCAGCGCAGGCTGTCTGGAATTCAACTCCACACTCTTCTCGTATTGTGGGACCACATGCAAAAGAACCTGTGCATCGTACTCCCGCGTGGAGAGAAGGGGTAAAGTGGAGCAGGCTTCCTTATGGCCTGAGTTGAACGCTTCCCTTCAAATGTGTTACCTAACTTAACGGCGATAAGTGGATTTTAATAGCAAATTGTCAATGGCACCTTCTACGTACAACCACCGTTGAGTTAGGCCCGATTTAGACGAACATTTATGCCATGACCAAAATGCTACCGTGTAAAGTGAAAAATCTTATGGCATATTTCATGGCATTTCTCAAGGAAAGAACCCGTCCTATTTCCGTACCATTTTTCGTAGCATAACCAATCAGAAGCGACCTCTAGGTCACGAGTGAAGTTGTAATGGCGGCCGCGTGAGATGTAAACAATGTATCACTTCATATTTTTAAAAGCCGATAACTATTCAACCGAGAGGAATAACGTTTCGTATAAAACGGTATTAGGTACAAAACAATGGCGCTGCCTAAATACATACTTTACAACGTTTACTGTACACGTATGGAAGAATATTTTAGTTGTTTCAAATGTAAACATAGATGGCGTAACTCGAAGTGCCTTTCATGCTGTATATGTTATACATTGCAATCGCTAAAGCTAGGCGAAAAGTTACAAGAAATGTTTGCGTGTAAAGTATCTGCTATAAGATTTTTGGAAGAATATACAGGGTGGCTCAATAAGTCACTTAACACCCCCAGTACAAGGCCACTGCAGCCCGCAACATGGAAATGGTGATGACCAATCGTTATCAGGCCAAGGGGGAACCACATTGACGCCACCCACACGGTCGGCGGCCATCTTGATGTCCGCCATCTTGAATTCATATTCAGAATTTTAAATGGGAAGGGGGTCCTGCGACATATCAAAATGGGCTAGAATTTCACCAGGAAAACAACTGTGACATTTGTTTTCACCTAACTTTAATTGTTGCAGAGTTAACAATACCACAAAGTTATGGCTCAATAAGTCACTTAACACCACCAGTACAAGGCCACTGCGGCATGGAACGTGAAAATGGCGATACCTAGCCAAGGGGGAACCACATTGACGTCACCCGCATGGTCGGCAGCCAATTGATGCCCGCCATCTTGAATTCAACTTCAGAATTTTAAATGGGAAGGGGGTTGTGCGACATATCAAAATGGGCTAGAATTTCACCAGGAAAACAACTGTGACATTTGTTTTCACCTAACTTTAAATTTAAGGGCGATTTCCGCATGGGAGAGTGACACGTCCTTTCCTTTTTGCTTAAATGTTCATTGTTCAAATAATCGTTAGTATGTGATTATGTGGTATTTATTGTTAGACCAATCACTGAAAATGTCCGGATATTGACTTACCGGTATGTACATATCTTGTAGTATTGGTTGGCATGGGAATTACGATTGTGTTTTGTCTTTATATAAAAGTTTAAAAGAGTGATGATGTGAATTGATCGTGTCAAGAGTAGCATATTTCCTTTTTCACTGATCTGAACGAAAATGCCACTAACACGTGAGGAACGGATTGCCATCATATTGATGTCAGGGGAGAGAAGTACGCGTGACATTGCCGCAGACTTCAATAACCGCAATCCTGCATGACAACCAGTGTCACATGTGGCCGTCAGCCAGTTGCTGGCAAAGTTTCAAGATAGTGGATCTGTGGACGACAAGCCGCGACATGGACGTCCGAAAACAACCACGGATGAGGGTACTGCTGTAGAGGTGTTGGCATCATTTGCAAAGTCCCCAACCCGTAGCACACGGAGACTGGCGCTGGAAAGCGGTGTCAGCAGGGGTTCAATTCAAAGGATTGTACGTGACCACCACTGGCATCCGTATAAGATACAGCTGCAGCAGCACCTTAGTGAGGACGATCCAGACAGGCGTTTGCAGTTTTGTGAGTGGGCTATAGCACAACTGCAACGTGACCCTGCCGTCGGTAGCAAGATTCTGTTCAGTGATGAGGCTAATTTTTATGTGTCGGGAGAGGTGAATAAGCAAAATCTGCTGTACTGGTCACCCGAAAATCCACATTGGACAGATCCCAGCAAGGTGATGGGAGGCGGGAAGCTAATGATGTGGTGTGGTACTTGGGGTTCCCGACTTGTTGGTCCATTTTTCATTGAGGGCAACTTAAATGCAGAGGGCTACTTGCTTCTGCTACGGGAGCAGATCTTACCATCCTTACTGTCCGAGGATGGGAGCTATCCTGAATGGTTCCAGCAAGATGGTGCTCCACCGCACTGTGGGATGATAGTCCGTCAGTACCTTGATCAACAATTCCCTCACCACTGGATTGGTCGCCGAGGGACTGTGGAATGGCCTGCACGCTCACCTGACCTGACACCATTGGACTTTTATCTCTGGGGACACCTGAAAGCCATGGTGTATGCTACGAAAATCAGGGATCTGGCCCACTTGCGCACACGCATTGTGGATGCCTGTACTGCAATAACTCTTGAGGTTCTTCAGAATGTGGTAAGGTCATGGGAGAGACGATTACACGTGTGTGTTGCGCAAGAGGGACGTCATATTGAGCATGTGTTATAACTTTGTGGTATTGTTAACTCTGCAACAATTAAAGTTAGGTAAAACAAATGTCACAGTTGTTTTCCTGGTGAAATTCTAGCCCATTTTGATATGTCGCACGACCCCCTTCCCATTTAAATTTCTGAAGTTGAATTCAAGATGGCGGGCTTCAAGATGGCTGCCGACCATGCGGGTGACGTCAATGTGGTTCCCTCTTGGCCAGGCAACGATTGGTCATCGCCATTTTCACGTTTCATGCCGCAGTGGTCTTGTACTGGGAGTGTTAAGTGACTTATTGAGCCATAACTTTGTGGTATTGTTAACTCTGCAACAATTAAAGTTAGGTGAAAACAAATGTCACAGTTGTTTTCCTGGTGAAATTCTAGCCCATTTTGATATGTCGCACGACCCCCTTCCCATTTAAAATTCTGAATATGAATTCAAGATGGCGGACATCAAGATGGCTGCCGACCATGCGGGTGACGTCAATGTGGTTCTCCCTTGGCCAGGCAACGATTGGTCATCGCCATTTTCACGTTTCATGCCGCAGTGGCGTTGTACTGGGGGTGTTAAGTGACTTATTGAGCCACCCTGTACATAGCATTTATGCTATAAAAATGTTAAAGAAAATGCTTTCGTCTAAAGCCGGCGTTAGTTAATACAAATAAAGCCTTGCTGGCAAGAGCAGTGTTCGGAAAGTTACTTGTTAAAATTAACTGAGTTACGGTTAGTTATTTGCTCCAAAAAGTAACAGAGTTACGGTTACAGATTTTAAAAACTAACTCTGTTACAGTTACAGCTGCTTGATTTTAAAATTAACTGAGTTACAGTTAGTTATTTGCTCCAAAAAGTAACAGAGTTACGGTTACAGATTTTAAAAAGTAACTCTGTAACAGTTACAGCTGCTTGATTTTAAAAGTAACTAGTTTGTTACATTTCTTAAAAAAAGTAACTGTTACTTGTTAACAGAGTTACTTGTAACTAGTTACTTCCAAACACTGGAGAAGAGGGCATTTCAGGATCTAGATTTCCCACTTTTATTGCCGGTGACTGTACCTTCCAGACCGATGATGATAAAACCCATCGCTTCAAAATACTCAACTGAGCATCTAAACGCATCCCAGCCGCAGGGAAGTTCGAAATACAGACAGCTACAATATATTAGTTTGATTACAATGAACCCATACCATGTTCGCGAGTTCACAGCCACAATCTCACGTACAATCCGAGTAGCAGCAACGGTTAATTGTATTGCCCTGGCGCTCGTTACAGCCATTATCTTCGTTTCAGCAGGGTTTAGTTCGGGAGAAAATACCAGGATTCCAGAAGTCGTAGGTTCCAATACCAACAAAGGCACCACAACGTACGAGGAAGACCTACCCTAACCCCTTGCAGAAAGCAGAGTACCTCCCCCTCCCCAAATTACCACTCTCTACTTTGCCTAATGGCATCGTCATGCGGTCGGATGTATATTTCCTAGTCTGGGTTCGTTCCAGTGCTAACCACGCTCTGCGTTTCCGAAAGATATTACAGTTCTTGGTTTCTCTTGAATTTTCATTGCAGAGAAAGGACTCTAATACAATTTCTTTGGCTCCAAGACCGCACTGCATTAGGGTCAAGGGAAGCTTAGAAGCAGGGCCTCAGAAATGATAAAAATATATGCAAAAGTGGCAACACTTTATGGTTGGTACCAGTGTTGCCAACCACAAAGCATATCAAAACTTTATTATTTTCGTCTACTGGACCGTATACATGCATTTTAGGAAATCCTCTATGTGTATCTTATACATATACATCTCTAACCTTCCAATTTCCGTTAAGAAACAACTATTAAATCCTATATTTTGGTTCGATATTTGACTTTACTGGTTACTGGAATTTGTTCTTGTGCGCATGCTCATACTCCTCTCATTGTCTATGGAGCCATCTCGAGTCGCAATGGGCCAAACGATAGGACGTATGACTGCAACGCAGACCCGGGTTCGATTCGCGGAGGTGGCTGGTTTCAGGTGAGAATTCTTTCGACGATGTCCCTGTTCTCGATTTCACCAAGGCTCAATCCACGGGTACCTGGGGCAACCCTTGCGGTAAAGGCGGAAGGATCGTCGTGCTGATCACATCACCTCTATTATGGCCTAGAGACTTGTCACGACACTGGGGATAGATACCTTTACATTTACCGACACTGTCTCGATTTATATTTTTGTAAATTGGTAATGTGTAAAGTGCAAATTTCGCCAAAATTAAAATTAATTTCCTGTGAGACTTATTGAAGAGTATATCTGTTTTTAATATTAAAAACTTATGCGTTATTTTATTTTAATAACTATTTTGTATTTACAAAAGGACTAGCAAGTACGAATGGTATTTTGAATGCTCATAGAAGTTGGCAATCAACATCTTTACCACTGGTAGAGCAATAGTACAGTATTCCAGAGACCAGGACTCGAGTCCTGGCCATGCTCAATTTGTCTTGCAAAATTTCTACATAATCTACATGTTGTTTACTGATTGCAAAAGATACAGATTGGTCCATATTTTATCTTTCAATGGCAGTTGATAAGCCTGTTCGAACTCAGCGCGCATGTGCAGTAATCTTCCATGCTTTGGCAGCTGCAGTGGCGTGGCGTAACTTTTTCAAAAGTGTTACTGACCATCAGACGTTATTATCTCCACCCTACCCCCCCAAAAAAAAAACAAAAAAAAACATGCCTTTGATCTGGATTTTGTTCTCTCTTTTTTTTTTTTTTTTTTTCGCAATCCGCTCAGTGATTTATTCAGCCACAATCACTCCTAGAAAGAACTACCACTCATGAGAGAGTTACCGCGAAGATTCAGTGAATAGCAGTCGAGCCTAGTCAACCATCTCTGTTTCTTTGCAAAGTGGTGGAAAGGGGAAGAAGAACCACACATTCGGGTCAGTTTGACGTTTCTGCGATGAGCAGACGACAGAATTTCCCTCCTCCAGCGGTGGGAGGAAGTCCAGATGTACGTACTACTGTTGCCAACTTAGTTTTTTGGAGCAAGGTTTGTCCAAATCACGAATCGCATCAAGTACGTATCTTTTCGTCTATTACTAAACGGTCTCAGTTGTAGTTAAATCCAGCTGTGGCTTTGCAGTCTAGCTCTTGTTGCTTCAGAGAAATAGTATCCCCCTTTTAGGCGGGATTTAGCTCTTTTCTGGAAATCCAATGTGACAACACTTGCTGATCCGGTAGGCCGCAGCGGCAACAAGGCCCCTAAACAGGCATATGAATAACCCCCTAGCACACTTGCCTCCAAGTCTTTCCCCGCTGTTCCCTTGCATTGGCGCCCTTTCCTCCTGTTGCCTCTTGAGGGTAGCGGAACGGTCTGGGACGCTGGCCGATTGAGCCTCTGATGGCGACAGTAGAGGCGTTCATCCGAACAGGTTACTTTCAGGACAAAAGTTCGGGCTTGATTCTTATTCCCTGGCATCCTCTGGTCAGTGTTGCCACAATATGAGGACATAATTTCCCTTTCCAAGGGGCAAAATTTCCCTTTTTGGACCAATTTTTCCCTTCACCTAAGCAAATAATATAATAATAATTAGTAGTGGTATTCGCTGCATTATTGGGGTGGTGTTGGAAGCAGTAGTAGTACGTAGTTAATTATTCCGTTGAATTCGTTATTCCTTTGAATTAAAAATATTTTTAAGAAATTTCACATTTCAGTTTCATCACTTCCTGACCAGATGTCCCGGGTTTGAATCCTGGCCAGGAATCAATTTAATCGTTAATCCTCATGACCTCATTGTTACTATTTATCCAAAGATGCATAAAAGCAACGTACAATAAACTTAAAAGAGCAGAAACAAGTGGAAGAGCAAAATAAGTAAATAACATAAAAATGTGGATGTGAAATTTGAAATTAACATAAAATGTAATAATGTAGTGAGATGAACTTAAAATTTCCCTGCAGTTGTAGTATTTTTCATCGAAATTCCCTTTTCTCTTCTGGCTAAAATTTCAGTCCGAATTTCCCTGCAAAAAGGGAAATTTCCCTTCATGTGGCAACACTGCCTCTGGTGCTTCTCCTCCAAGGCGGAGACTTCTATCTCTGCTCGCCTGCGTTTGGACAGGGTTGCCAACTCACAACGAGCAGATACGATTTGCGCCACTGTGACTCTCTGGAGCAAGTGAACGAAGACAAGTCTCTGCGCAATATTGAGTCGAGAGGGCTCAACCAATGAACGCAGGCTGCAGCTACCAGCAGGGCGTACAACTTCGCTCCGGCCACTCACTTTCTCCCATTCTCTACCGTTATGCACGGCATTGCTCCACAGATTACCGGGACAGAGTATAGTTTCACCGGCTCCTTTATAGCAGGATAAAGAAATCAGTGCTAACTCTACGTACACTCTGTTCCGGGAATGTCTGGAGCTACTCCCCCGATCGCTTCTCCTCTTCTCTACTGTTATGCGCGGCCTTGCTCCATATATTCCCGAGAGAGAGTATAGTCCTTATTAAACACATCATACACAAATACATAAACATATAATCTTCAAATACTTTTCAGGGATTTAATGAATTGGAATTTAAACGTCAGTTTGGGTTCTATTCGAGCATCTTCTCAAGTATACCGAGCGTGAAGGTAGGGGATACATGCAAGCACCATCTAGAGGTGTTTTTTTCTTTAATGGCGGGATATAAGGATTTCACGGTTCACGCCGAAATGCAATTTTCCGGTTTCTGCTTCCGATTAACCTGGAAGACAGGGTGGCTGGACAGGAAGAAAGGTTTGCTGGAGTTTCGTGAATGATTGCTATAGAATTACTAAAGTTGCTGGCGAAGTTTTACAGAGTTAACAAGATATCTATGAAAATGCTTCTTTTTCATATAAATGATGTGAAAATGCGATCATATTTTCAAAGTATTTAAATGGGAAATACCACTAAATCGTTTACAATTGAAAATGTCACTCGCTCGGGTATAAATCGTTAATCGTAGTTTTTAAAATACATCATATTGAAAGGAATCACAAAGGCTTACTACGTGATTCACTTAGTGTTCAAAATAATACGATATTACACAATATACAACTTTTTTTAATGGGGGTATGTTATGTGGCCTTAGAGGGCTTTCCCGATGGCGTACTAATTTCGTCCTCGCCATGTAATCGAGGGTCTCTGGTTCGATAGAACATAGTGGTTCTCATCGCACTTGAAACTATAGGTACAGTCCCAATTAGCCTAACTGTGGACAAATTGGGTTTAAAATAAAACTCAAACTCAAACTGGAACACTCAGAAAGCGTTTGGTTTGCTGTCATGTTCCTGCATAGTGCACGCTGGGAGAGTTAAAACGTTAGTGGTTCCATCTAGTGGGTTGATATGGAAATGTTTGTGTTTTTGTTTATGTTAATGTATCACTCTTTACTTACACGCTATGAAATTCGGATATATTACTGGTTATTTGAAATCGGATTTGAATTGCTCTGTATACAGGTTGGTTGGGAAGGAAGTAGGCATTAAAGATCGCTATAAGTTTTGCAATTTTAATGCAATCATAATGGAATTTTGTACATATGCGCATCATGATACAGGATTGGGTAATTGCATAAGAATTTCAGGAGATTTCCAAAAGTGACCGTGTGGTGTGGAATGACGCCCATTAGGGTATTCGGCCCATATCTTCTGCTTCGCACGATGAATGCAAATGAGATGTTGGAAGATTATATATCTGGCAGGGAAACATCGATGAACTTGTTTGCATGCAGGACGATGCACCGGCGCACTTTTCACTCACCGTACGGACCTGGTTGGATCAGAAGTTACCAGGAGAAGGTGCTTGCCACCCTTCGAAAAGAAGATTTCCAGGACACATCTAGAAGTGGCAGGAACACTGGGAGCGAAAGTACTTCCTTGTAAACAGAGCTAGTCTCGAAACTTGTTGATACTACCTCGTATATATATACACAAAATGTTATTATCATTATATTAACATTAAGAAGCTTAAAGGATTTTTTTTTAAATTCTCGCCTACCCTGACTGTATCAAACTCTCTCGGCAATTGTTTGAAGTCGCATGCACTGGCAACAATGTTTCGAATAGCCAGTAGTTCTCAGAACTAGCTGCTCGGGCCTGGGAGTATACAAACCTCATTGGTACCCTCCCAGAAGGACAATGACCAGGCAGGGACCCACGCGAAGTAAAAACTCACAAATTCACCCGAAACAAAGCGAGAAACGCTATCCGAACCTCATTAATAAAACAGACAACTGCTAATTTAGATTCGATAAGGTCGCAAGAAGCAGCGCGGTAGTGTGAGACCGAAACTAAATTGAGAAACGGAATTCGTATCTGCAGTCCTTTTGGCGGTTACGAAGGTTCTTTTTTTTTTTTTGCTCATGTTGTGTATTGGGGATCTCTCCCGGGGTGATTATCGCCTTTAAATATGCACAGAGCCAGAATCGGTCTGTGGTGGAATGTTTTTCAATTGTTTCCCTTCCCGCAAAAGGAGACTTGTGTTGCTGCAAGTTTTTTTTTTCCACCTTTCTGTAAGGCTTCCTCCAGTGGAAGCCAATGTTAATAAAAGGTAATTGACTTTGGGAGCGGTTTCGCTTCTTTGAAATGAAAAGGCGGTATTGGAAAGGAACAAAGAAGACTTTGGAGGTTGTTGACCTGCACGCATGGCTGTAGTCATGCCCGTGGCCAGAATTTTATTTCTGGGGGGGGGGGGTCATCCCTTTCTGGCGTCGCCAGAAATATTTATAGAGGGGCTCAGGCCATAGATAAAACTTGATTAGTACAAATAATAATGACAATAATAATTATTATTATTTTACAATAATAACTATTATAAGTTATTAAAATATAGGTAACAATTTCAATTCAAATTTAATTTTATTATTACATAAATGGAGAGATTTTACTACTTCATCCACTGTATCAGTGAATATCTAACATAATTGTTGTCCATTATTTTTCTTATATGTAGTTAGTGTACTGAAAATCATAGTTATGTATTTTGTTATTAACTTTTACACAATCGCTCAAAACAAGGCTTTAACAGTTAGTGGTAAATTTTACTCATAACGTTTATATTCTGTGACCTCTCACAAAGAGGTCAGTTTTGAAAGCTGTGGATGCATTTATTCTTTGGATTAAATGGTAGAATCTAAAAATATAACCTGGTTCTTCTATTATATATACACTAAACGTTTTTCGATGTAATACAGTTTTTACTGTGGTTGTAACTTTATTTCTGGTACTAACAATAAGAACAAAATTTAAAGTAGTCATTTGTAGAATTTCGGGGGGGAGCCTTCAGCCACTTAGCCCACCCTCTGGCTACGTGCCTACCTGTAGTCGAAGATATACGCCGTATACTCTTTGGTTAACCTTACTCATTAACGTATGCCTTCTGTAGCAATGCGTATATTTTCCACATACACACAGAACCCAAGACGTGTAAATTGACACACACATGTTGACTCCAATAACACATTAACGTGCATAAACTGCAAATGATGCACTTTTTGATGTTAAAATACACACAGAAATGCATAAAAAAAGCACTTTTATCAACTGGTGTTCCGTGTCATGCACTAAAAATGCATCAATTGGAAAGATCGGACAAGATCATTTCAAAGATAACGATATTACACATGTAGTTGTGCCAATTGATGCATTGTCGACCCATAACAGCCGAGAACACTGTGCAGTTCATGCACGTCAATGTGTAATTGGAGTCAGCATGTATGTGTCAATTGACACTTTTTGGGTTCTGTGTGTAGTTTCTTATTACAGTAAAATACAGGGTGTTTAAAAAAGAATCATCCGATTTAAAAAGGCTATATTTAGGAAACCAATGAACATGGAATCTTGCAGTAAGTTGTAAAATACATGTTGGAACATCAAGTTTTACTTACAGTAGGTTTTGATTTGTTGCGGGTAAGTGCTTTACTGGTGCAGCTCACTCTTTAGTCTGCATCAAGAAGGAAACCCAGCAGCAGAAAGCTTTCTGCGTTCCTCCACTTCAACAAATGTGAGTCCGTTACAACTGTGCAGCATGAGTTTCGTTGTAAATACGGTGCGGTAACAGAATGGTATAGTGAAAACACATTTCACTCGTTTATTTCCTAATTATTTACATTTGTACTTACCTGTTATGCATAGCGGGACATTTTTGAACGTGGGAATTTGCTTTTTTCATTGAAAAAGGCGTAATTTTTCACATTACAAGTATTTATTGTTCCTTGCTAATTCGCTTTCCTTACACACAATATGGCGGGCAAATCTTGACTCACGTTGTCTATCGTCAGCTGATATGCAGCGTTTCCAAACTTATTACCCGAAAAATGCCGCACAAACTATTCACAGAAGGTTTTTAAGCGAACATTCATCCACAAACCATTCACGGAAGGTCAGGTTAGGTTCAGTTAGGTTAGGCAAACATAGAAAATTAAATTTGAAAAAAAAAAAACGCTCACACGTCATCTTGTAAAACTACCGCGTGGTTGCTACACTAACAGGGGGTTACATAATCGAACGCACGGAACATTTGATTCACGTAGTCGACGGTAATGGTGGCAAGAGCTATCGTGCATCGGAGATACATTTATGTCGAAAAATACTTGATTTACCGGCCGAATAAGTTGAACGAAGGGAGAAAACGCTTCCACGAGCTTCCAAAAGTCTACAGAAACTCAGTTCTGTAAGTAGTTTCTCCTGTACATTTGAAGAAATGTGTTTTCACTAAACCATACTGATACCTATTGTGCTACACCAATTACTGCTCACAGTATTCGACGTTGCACAGTTGTAAGGAACTAACGTTTCTTGAAGCAGAGCATGCAGAATGCTTCCTGTTGCTGGGCTGCCTTCTTCATGCGGACTAAAGAGTGAACTGAACTGCACCGGTAAAGCACTTACCTGCAACAAATCAAAACCTACTGTAAGTAAAACTTGATGTTCCAACATGTATTTTACAACTTACTGCAAGATTCTATGTTCCTTAGTTTCCTAAATATAGCCTTTTTAAATCGGATGATTATTTTTTTCACGTGATCGGGAACAATATTTGATGGAAAGACTGTACTAATACACTATTCATGTATTTTTATCGTCTTCATTTGACTGGTATAATTATTTTGCAAAAATGTGTACAGTTAATTTAACAGAACCTACCTTGGTTGGTCTCTCAGCAGATCTTGAGTTATATGAGATCTGTCTTTTGTCATCGAAACCAATGCAGAAGTTCGATTTAACATGACTTGAGATTTTCGTTTCTATTCACAAAAGTAACATCAACAAGAAAATAAAATACAATAACATAGCCTGTAACATTTTTGTCAATACAATGAGTATGAAAGAAATACAGTATCATACATGTCTACATAAATGCATACCTGTAAAATGAAGAGCTGGTTGGGTGTCTTGTAGCTCCTGCTACCATTCTCTCCAATGGATTGCTAGCTTCTGTGTGTGGATGGCCTTATGGAGGAAAGAAGGTAAGTTTTAATTTTTAGTTTGTCCTGGAGATCCAGACTAAGTTCATAGTGTCTCACAGCGGATTCTTATTTCAGACCCAAAAGAGTTGCACAAAAACTTGAGTAGATATTTTGATGTACTTTTTATAGGCGCATTTAAGGAACAAATAGCCAATTGGTCTCATTAGTATTATGTATCGTTTGATCCACTTTGTCTGAAGTAGAATTTACAGAATTAAAATTATGTTTTCGTGGTTAACGATTCAGAAAAAAGTCCAATTTTAGATCAATCAGCAATTTTGTCAATAGGTTTAACTTTCATTGATCCGTCTGATTTTAAAAAAACTTTGAGTCAAATTATAAGATATCACCGTCTGATAATTTGAAAAACACGTCTAATGTTGTTCCGAGTAGCTTACCATTTTAGAAAACCTACATGAAAGAAGCCTAGCTCTTCTATGAAGCCAGTTAGTAAAAAATTATATTTTTTCATAGGAAATCTAGTTCTTGGACGTCAATGAAGGTGACAAAGATACCTAAATTTAATTTCAAGATGTCCTTCCGCCATTTTTAAAATTATGGATTCATTTTTCGAAAAAATAATTAGTTCCTCCTTTATGTTGCTACATTTTTCTGCCTCCTACGTTCCAAGCTAAAGGGAGATTGATACATTACTATGTAGAAAACAATACACTGTTAGTAGCCATTGGCTACTGGCACGCCTAAAAAAACAGTTACTCGTTTGACTTAGCCACAATTAAATTCACAAGTTTCGAACTGAGGAAAATGTTATTATGATTTTCCACAAGTTTGACACTGAAGATCTTTATCCAACAATGAAATCATGGAATTCCACAAGTGTGAAACTGAGGGATATTTTTTTCAACAATGCTATAATGGTCTTCCACAATAGTGAACAAGCGATATTTTTCCAAAAATGAAATCATTGTAACTAGGGTTTCTTTCAAACAATGAAATCATGGTTCTCCACAAGTGTGAAAGTAAGGGCTTCTCTCTAACAATATAATCGTGCCAAACGACACAAGATAAAAACTAAGGATAACAATGGAAGAATAATAATATTCCACAATTTTGAAACTGGGGGCTTCCTTCCAACAATGAAATCATGGTATTCCACAAGTGTAACATTGAAGATCTCTTTCCAACAATGAAATCACGGAATTTCACGAGTTTAAATCTGAGGATATCTTTCCCACAATGCAATGGTGGTTTTCCACGTGTGTGAAAATGAGAACTTCGTTCCAACAATGAAATCATGGTATTCCACAATTGTGAAACTCATTGCTTTCCAACAATGAAATCACGATATATTGAATCTGAGGATATCTTTCCAACAATGAAATGGTGGTTGTGAAACTGAGGGCTTCTCTCCAACAATGAAATCGTACCATACGATGCAAGTTCGAAACTAAGGTTCTTTTTCCAACAATGAAATCAAGGGAGCTTCCTTCAAGGAATGAAATCATGTTTCTAACACATATGAAACTGATATTCCTTCCAACAGTGAAATCATTGTATTCCACAATTTGAAACCGAAACTCTTTTTCCAACAATGAAATCGTGCCATACTACACAAGCTCGAAACTAACCAAGTCTTCCAAACTCTAAAGACACACAAGGACATGACACAAGATATGAGAGAGGCGAAGTGAAAAAAAAACAAGAAGAAATCTGTCCAAACGAAAGGTGTATTGATTTCATGCTCCTTCGAGAATACATAAACCACCTTTGAAGATAAAGAACCAACATTCGCTGCGTTATATCCAGAATTATTGTCACCGAACGACCAAATTACTACCATCTTCCTTACCTCGGGAAGAAGGGATACCAATTTGCGTTGCACCTATAAAAACCCATAGTTTACAATGCTCCCAGCCGACGTAAATAGGATACAAAAAGATACAATAAAATGGGTTTTAGTACAAGAAATGAACCCTCCTTTCCATTTGCAGGAAGTGGGGATATTTTTATGTTTTTTCTTCCTTCCCAGTAGTCAAGAGAAGGGGGAAAATGATTAGGCATAGCCCGATGAAAGAACCGCCATGAAAAAAGTTTACTTCCAAGAAATTCGTTCCCACCCCTGTTGATATGTTTCCTTTTTACGGGTTGTAAACACTTGTTGATGGGTGTTCTTAATTGAAATATCCTCCCTCTTCACCTTCTTACTCTCCAGACCTACGAAATTACATTATTTTTCTTTGTCTCATGTATCTTCTTCATAGACTTTGCTTCTTGTACTTAGCCAGTACTCCATTTGACAGTTGCTGGTAAGTACAAGGTCGACTCAAATGACAACGTTAATTTGTTTTTGTTTGAATTTTTTTAATTTGAATTTGAAATTTTAGGTGCGGCAGCACTTTGGCTATTTTGCACCCGTCACTTTATACGGGGTCCAGCCCCTTACCTGAACTAAAATGTAAATAATAACATGACTGTAACGTTGGAAGACTAAAATATTATGACTTAGGTTAACAGAACTAAAATAAACATAACTGCAATGTCGTGTCGTAACTAAAATATTCTGACTTCGGTTAAAAGCTGAGGCTGTAAAGAGGCACTCAGTACATAAAAGAGCAAGACACAGGACAACACACACAAAATTATACTGGCCACGGGACCAGTCGCCAGAGCCTCGTTCGTCTGCAAAATACAGTTCAGGGTGTACTACGTGGAAGTGAGGTTGACAATTGGGCGTACTACATGGAAGGGCACCCCTTACACCCCGATTTGTTTTTGATTCTTATCCAATAGATTTCTGTATCTGTATTTTAGCACAGGCCTATTGCTGATCTGCATGTATTTCAACTTTGAGATAGTAAGTCTTTGGTGACAGTAAACTTGCTAGTGTGGTAAGCATGTACACAGATATTGAATTTTCCTGTGCCGAGAAAGTCCTGCAAGTTTTTGGCTGGCAGATGGCAAGAAAACACTCCTCTTCATTGGTACAAGTGTGTAGAGGAGGCGCCATCTTGAAAATACCAAAAATTGAGTTTTGAAGCTTACTTGATTAGTGTAGCAGCCTTAAGGTCGTTTTGTAAATAACAGTTGATACGTCGTGTAACTTTGAGCTGTATACATTGTGACCTACAATTTTTTTTTGGACATTTAAGGGTTTTATTTGACTCTTGTAACAGAATACAATATGATTGGTAGTGTTGCCCACGGGACGAGACGGGACAGGCTTTTAAAAATTCGAGACGAGACGAGATTGACCATGTGCCATAAGACAAACGAATATTTTCGAGACGAGACAGCATTTCCACGAGACTCCACGAGACGAAACAGGCCAATGTCTCGTCTCGTGGGCAACACTAATGATTGGTTCTAAACACATGTTTAAAATGAACATTTTTAGTAACTCTTCCATTGAAAATACTAATAAAGAAAACGATCTTGTTCTAAAGTATATGGAACACTGAGGCCTACCCGATGGCGTAGTGGTAACGTTATCTATACTCTTTAGTAAGAGGTCCTGTGTTCGATCCCCGGTGGAGGCATATTGCACACTGGTTCGGATCAATCTTTAAACTATAGGCCCAGTCTCGATTAGCTTATCTGAGCAGAAAGTGAACTTAAAACAAGCTTTAATTTACAGCACCGTATCAGCCCGCCCCCCCCCCCCCATTTCATAGCTATACGATAGACTTTGCAACGCTGCATCACATGCTCTGACGTCACGCTATAATCCCGAGGCCTCGTATCCGTTCGTCCCCTTGGTCTCGGGTAGGAAAGCTACCCACACTGGGGAAATTTCTACTACAGTTGACTATTTCAATTTAATTATGAATTAATCAATAACTTAATACGAGTTAGTCTACTTATCGGCCATTAGGGCTAAAATTAACATACTTAAAATGAAGGGTTTATTATTTTTTAAAAAATTAAACTTCCATAACTTCTTTTATGGCCGATAATATTTACGTGTCTTAATGTAAGGAATGAATATCGTCCTATTTCAATATATACAGGGGGGTAAACACTCAATTTAGGTGCCAAGAAGTCAAGGTTATTTACTGGTTATTTACATAAACGTTGTGCTGTTAGAATTCTTGTTATTAGTAATTACTATTTATTGTTAATGCTTTGATTGTAATAAACATGAAATTGAAAAGATACCTTTGCTTGTATTTTACAATTACTTGATATGGTCTAATGCTCTCACTACTATGAACTTAGTTGTATGGCTGTAGGAAAGTGGGGGACCAGTCAAACTATCCACTGCGTATTACGATGTTGACACGTAATTTGCTTCCTATATAGAGGCAATATACGTGGGGATGTCATAACCGTGAAAACTGCCTCTTTGACAATGTGTTTTTAAACGATCATCTCTCACTTTAAATTGTCGTTTACAGATAATATATAGCAATTTCTGATAAGAACAGTGCTTACAAATGTATATAATTAGAAAACCTGAAGTATCAGACCACTTTACTGATAAAGGTTACATTCAATTATGTAAGATAAATTTTGAGTCAACTTGTATTGAAAACGTTAAATTTGTATCGATCTTGAGTATGAGATAGCAATATAACCACGAAGAAAAGCAGAAGCGTGAGTTTCATGCAAGAAATCCGGACGGAATAGAGGAAAAACATGATTGAACAATCTAGAGTTAAGCCACTATCGAACTTTCAGCTTTATCATATCTGTCCACGGGCAGAAGCTTAGTTGTGTTGACTTATCCATTATGAGATTATGCCTACGTTGACTGAATAGCGCATCATAAGACTTGAGCAGCTGCCTTCAGGTTTTGCCTATTAAGGAGGTATTCTAAACGTTATTCTAATTGTTCTGTAGGCTTGGAAGTACGAAATACTTTGATGTTGAGACACTACCAGGCAGCGGCGCAGGAACGGGGGCCCCTAAATTTTTGAAGGGAGGTACTGTACCCCCCTAAATCGAAGATTCTAATTGTATCCCTCGTTACCCCCCTCAGATACAAGATGCTACTGTTAAAAGAACTTAGTATTTTGTAATCGCTCAATACAAAAACTGTAAATTGCAAGCATTAATTTCCTTACCACAGGTATTCAAACCGTTGTAAACTTATTATACATGTACTACATTGCGCTTGCTACTAGTTAGTTCATTGATCTGTGTGTTTGGAAATATTTTTAAGGAGATGAAAATTATTTAAAATGTGTGTGGAACGATGGAATGAGCTAAAGTTTACTTTCAGAAAATCACGCAGCAGACGAATGCCCCTTCGTGTAAGGGGGGGATACATGTTTTGTAAACAAGTGATCGCGTCGATTCTAAGATATAAATCTGCATGAGAAGAGTATTGGACTGTCCTTCTTTCATTTTGAATTTTTCAAATGGAATTTTCCGAAACGAAATACTTCCACAATTCCTGCCTCGTCTTTTTTTCGAGAAGCGACACGACAGACCAATTTTGGGGGGTAAAATGTATCTCACCGATTATTTTTATAACTTTGTCAGAGGGTGTTCGGAAAGCTGTACTTAAACCTATATTAAGAGATTTTTTAAAATAGAGATGGTAAGAGGCAAGAAAAGTTTCAAATTTGGAGACGATACTGAAATAAATCTCTGCAAAATCAAAATGAGAAGATACTTGATGTCTGAGACGATCTCGTTTCAAATTTTGGTATCACATTTGAAGAATTTACTTAAAATAAATTTAAATTACGGTATCTTATTCAGACATACCAAGTGTATATCTTGTTCATATTTCAAAAAAGTCGTTTATTTTGTTTATTGTAATTGAAAAGTTAATCCATTAGTGACAATTGCGAGCCTGTGCTGCCCGGTTTCATCAATTCAGGATAAAATGGTTCGCAGCGCCAAACAAAATGTAAAGCAGTAAAACGTTATTAAGAAAAGTTTTTGCTTTACTGACCCTATACGTTGTGAAAGTTTGAGTGGTGACACATTTGTCTCATCTCGATAACATTCCTAGTTGAAATGGATCAGCGATATTTCCTAGACATTAAAACAGGGTGCGATTTGTGATTTTATCAGAAGGAGGAGGATTTACCTATGAATTAGATATGCTTAGAATTGGACATAAATTGCTTAAAATCTAATTTTGATCAAATGCAACACAAATACAACACAATTTCAAGTTAAATTCTAAATTCAAACTGTAAGAAAATTACATTATTCAGTTGAATGCACGAAATTAATTAAACTCTGCAGTTTCGATGATTTGCCAGTTGGCTTGTCAAGGACACTGTAATGTTTATGACTTGATCCATTTTGTTGCAAATTTTTCTGCACTGGGAGTCTATTGAAAGAAAATTCAGGTTTAAAACTTCTAAATAATTTCTCTAATCAATTAAGGTAATCAGGTTTAAAACTTCTAAATGATTTATCTAATCAGTTAAGGTAAAGTTCATGGCACTGAACCTGCTTTTCACACTCAGCTGTAGATATTGGTACAATTTGATTGGATTCACAAAGTCTTTAAGTGAGGTGGGAATGTGTATTGAATTTTCTTTGTAGAAAATCTTCGACTGGTGACCCGTACATGCTTTCGCTTACATTAAAATTAACTTTTTTTTATACCTATATAAACGAGAAATTAACATGTCACCATAAAACACACGTATGTATCTGCATTTAATACGACTACACCCGAAAAGAAACCTAACTCTTCAAACCGGCTCTTCATATTGTTCACCAACGATTGAAAATAAAATTTTGAGCATAAGGTTTCTGTCTAACTTTGCTTGCTCTGAGATATGAAGGATGAAGGATTTCGGTTTAGCACATGCAATGGTAAAGTTTCAGTGTTTGAAGAGCATCATAAGGTACAGCTAGTTACATTACAAATACTTACTATGTCAAATGTTTTACAAATACTTCAGTTAGATCTCTTGCGAATTGAATGGGAATCATCTCGATCCAGTATTTTTTTTTTTTTTAAAAAAAAGGCAACACAACGCTATAGCTGTCAACAAGCGTTCGAAAAGTCCTGTTAACATACGTCAAAGACAGGGCACAGTTTTCGAAATTTGATAGAATAGTACTTGTAGAAGTCTGAGAAAATACCGAATACATGGCTTCAAAAGGGCACTGCATACGGTACATATCTGTCATAAATTAGTTTAATAATAATTTATATACATATCCACTGAAGTGGAATTCTTTATGTACGATATATTTAAAAATATGATTTTCATATTCAGTGGGTTGGATATGATTATTCATGATTTGGAATGAATCAAGTGAGAAGAGGTGGAATCCTCCTCATCCCCTTTAAATAGCAACCTGCATTAAAATTAATATATGTAGCTTTGCTCGCAATTTTCATATTACAAACTCCTGATATTCCATCCCATTAAATTCAAAATGAGCTCAGAATAAGCTCCAGAACTTTATGTGTCTTGGAATTGTTATCTGGTCTTGAGACCTGTTTTTAAAGTCATAAATTGTAAACAATAATAATAATAAATAAATAAATAAATAAAAATTATTTAGGCAAATCTTGCATTAAAAACTCGATATTCGCGTCTAAAATGGAATCCCTCATACCCCACATTTTACCTAGGTATACATATATGTGTGAAGTACACACACAATATATATATATATATATACAGGGTGTTTCTAAAGGTCGTTTACAACACTTGGGAGGTGATTCCTCACACGAAAACAAGCAAAAAGTCTAAGTTCCATTTTTACGACTGAGGCTTCGTTTCCGAGATAGGAGCCTCGCAAAAGGTGACAAAGTGAACGTCACACCTGACTGGGACGAATACTATAACAGATAGAGAGGCGGTTCGAACGGAATCATAAAGGAATCGTATGTGCTTAGTCCGGGAGTCACTACGAAAAGTTCACTGCACGCATGCGCAATGGAGTCCTCAAAGGAATTGGGGATTTGCAGCAAGAAGAATGCATGGAAAAGGTATGTAACGCAGCAAGAAGCACCGTGACAATGAGAAATGCGTTAAAGACAACACACCCCGAACTCAAACATCAAAACATGAGCACGGAACACAAAATCCGAAAAGTTGAGCACGGTTACATACCCCAGTTACACGCGAGGAATGAACGAATCATGTCATGTGGCATACGAGAGACACATTACTACACCAGGAGGAGGGAAAGAAAAACACAATATCAGATGATTACGACAACGTGTATTTTTACACGCGACTACTACGTAATATCCCCCCCCACACACACACATACAACAAACAACAAATGCTACAATGTCTTACGGACAGACAGTGTGTGTCACTGTACAACAATTGAAGATGTCACTTTCACCAGACAAAGGGGGTGGGAAGCAATACCAAGAGTGTTCTCACTGGGATTTGCCGAGGGCGATAATCACGGACTGTTTTAAAAATGTCTGCCGTTCACGTCTACGCAGAGATGACAGTGACGAATCAAGTATTGTCGACTACGAGCAAACAAGTCAGGTGTATCTGCTACCGTCGCGGCGGCGACGTTGATGCGAGCAACGAGGTCTTTAGCTGATGTGACAGGTGTGTCTTATACGAGGGTTTTCATTTCTTCCCAGAAGAAAAAATCTAGAGGGTTGAGACCTGGCGACCTCGGTGGCCAAAGCACAGGCTCATCCCTATCAATGAACCTATTGCGAAACTCGTCATGCAGAAAATGTCGTACATTACGATCGAAATGAGCTGGTGCCCCATCGTGTTGGTATCACATTTCTTGTCGCAGTGCCAAATATATGGTCTCCCAACAGTTCAGGCAGAACTTCACTAAGAAATGCATGATACGTGCAACCATTCAGGCGAACAGGGAGAATGTATGATCCAATTAAATGATCATGTACTATCTCGCACCACACATTCACTGAAAACCTGTGACGTTGATGGGCCACAAAAAGTGCATGTGGGTTGTCAAAGTCCCACACATGACTGTTTCTACTATTGAAGACATCCATCCTGGTGAAAATGGCTTCATCTGTCCACAATACCTTTGCCCTGAAGTGAGGGTTTGTGTCCAGCTGATGCAACAACCATTGGCAAAATTCCATACGAGGGCGAAAGTCACGAGGTAACAGTTCTTGTACTTTCTGCAGTTTAAAAGGGTACAATCCTTCCTCTGACAACACTCGCCAAACATTTACATGAGACGTGTTTCGTGCCCGAGCGGGCACGCGCGTACTGGTGCCAGGATGTTCTGCGACCACTGTTAACACATCTGCTGCAAACTGATGTGTGCGTACACTTCGGGGTCTTCCAACTTCTTGCCGCGGTGGAGACACTGACCCTGTTTCACGCAGTCGACTGTCCACTACCTGAAAGAAGGCGTGAGACGGTAAACGTCTATGTGGAAAGCGTTCTCCATAAAGACGCCTTGCCTCATGACTATTACCACGTGCCTCCCCATATATGAGATGCACGTCTGCTAGCTGCTGGGTCGTATACGCAGCCATCTGTGTAATAGGGAGCTGGAACTGCAAAGTATCGTTTTTGTTTAACACTGGCACACTTCACAAATTGGCCGTATCACCGTACGAACACCACAGACAATTGTTGCGATATTTGACTTGCCCACTCCACCACGTCAACTTCTTCCAATACAACATACTATTACTCTTCAATGCGTATGGCAACCTAGAGCGAACTGCTGATCATATCCCAGCACCTGCAACACGACTGGGACGACTGCCGGAGAGAACCAACCCTTCGAGCTCCTCTCGCGGGTACAGCAGTCATGAAGGTCAAACGTAGACTACGAGAGCCAGACTTGCCTGCGCAACGCTTTCAAAACTGGTCTCTTTTAAGTCGCAGTGATCGCTTGCGAACACTCTTGGTATTGTTCCCCACCCCCTTTGTGTGGTGAAAGTGACATCTTCAGTTGGTGTACAGTGACACGCACAGTCTGTGTGTAAGACATTGTAGCATTTGTTGTTTGTTGTGTGGGGGGGGGGGAATTACGTAGTTGTCGCGTGTAAAAATACACGTTGTCGTAATCATCTGATATTGTGTTTTTCTTTCCCTCCTCCTGGTGTAGTAATGTGTCTCTCGTATGCCACATGACATGATTCGTTCATTCCTCGCGTGTAACTGGGGTATGTAACCGTGCTCAACTTTTCGGATTTTGTGTTCCGTGTTCATGTTTTGATGTTTGAGTTCGGGGTGTGTTGTCTTTAACGCATTTCTCATTGTCACGGTGCTTCTTGCTGCGTTACATACCTTTTCCATGCATTCTTCTTGCTGCAAATCCCCAATTCCTTTGAGGACTCCATTGCGCATGCGTGCAGTGAACTTTTCGTAGTGACTTTCGGACTGAGCACATACGATTCCTTTATGATTCCGTTCGAACCGCCTCTCTATCTGTTATAGTATTCGTCCCAGTCAGGTGTGACGTTCACTTTGTCACCTTTTGCGAAGCTCCTATCTCGGAAACGAAGCCTCAGTCGTAAAAATGGAACTTAGACTTTTTGCTTGTTTTCGTGTGAGGAATCACCTCCCAAGCGTTGTAAACGACCTTTAGAAACACCCTGTATATATCTATAATATATATATATATATATATATATATATATATATATATATATATATATATATATATACACACACACACACACACACACACACACACACATACATGTAAGGTTGAATTTTTGTACCCCCCAAAAGAAAAACGTTCCTGCGCCACTGCTACCAGGCGCCTGCACCATTTTTTATGTTGTCCTAGTCTCTCGATATCGAACGAAGAATAAATACAATTTGGCAACAAAAGGTAAATTAAGTGATCGACTCTGATCGTGAATCACAGAGATACACCTTTTTTGAATTTTATTTAAATCAACTTTATGGACAAATTGGCTAACCACTATGCACCTTCACCGGATATCGAACCCAGAGTTCCTTGATTACAATGTGACTACGTTACCACTACACAATCGGGGAGACTCTATCAGCAGTAGCATGTTGGTTTGAGTTTGTTTTAAGTCGATCGATTTTTATGCACAAACAGGCCGATCGGGACTGGATCTACAGTTTAAAGTTGAATACGAATCACCTTGTACCTCTACCGGGTAATGAACCTGGGACCTCCGGAAAAAGAAATCACGGACTATTGAAACTACAAGTATCTCGCGATCGATGGTTTGGCAATGAATGGTATTGTATTGATTATTAAATTTTGCACTCTTGTATTGATGTACAATTTTTAAACTGAAAATATGTCATTTGTTCGCATCATTTGCTGATATTTCCTGTATTTGATGTAAGCTTGACTGGGTCCTACATTTGGACAATGTCCTGAATCTTTACTCAGTGGCTCAATATCCTGCATTATGACTGTGACTTAATTTCCCACATTTTGACTGTGACTTAATTTTCCACATTTTGTCTTTGACTTAATGTCCAACATTTTGACTTAGACTTAATGTCCAATATTTTGACTTAGACTTAATGTCCAATATTTTGACTTAGACTTAATGTCCAACATTTTTACAGACTTAATGTCTCACATTTTGACTTAGACTTACTGTGTCACATTTTGACTTAGACTTAATGTGTCACATTTTGACTTAGACTTAATGTGTCACATTTTGACTTAAACTTAATGTGTCACATTTTGACTTAGACTTAATGTCTTACATTTTGACTTAGACTTAATGTCTTACATTTTGACTTAGACTTAATGTCTCACATTTTGACTTAGACTTAATGTATCACATTTTGACTGCACAACATTTTTCTTTGACTTAATGTACATTTTGACTTTGACTTAGTGGCCTACATTTTGATAAGGTTGTGCATTTTGAATTTGATTAAATATCCTATATTGTGACTTAATGTCCAATATTTTTTTTATTTAATGTCTAAAATGTTGACTAAATGTCGTATATTTTGACTTAACGTCCCACATTTTAACATCATTCCTAAACTTTGACTTTGACTTCCTTAATTTGGAATTAATTCCTATATTTTGACTAAATGTCTTATATTTTAACTTTGACTTAATGTCCTACATTTTTACTTAATGCCGAATATTTTGAATTTATGTCCTTCCACATATTTGGAAACAATGTCCTACATTTTGATTACAGGGACCTGGAACATCTAATGTACTAGAATGTGCACAGGTGTCGCATAGTGTAAAAAAACTGAACTAATTTCTAACTAGCAAATTATACTTTTATCGTTGTGTACTTTCCTCATGCTCACCCACACACCACTGGCAACTGTTTTAAACTCGTCCTCCTATGTAAAGCATCTTTTTAAAAGTCCAATAGCCTGGATTCTTTTCTCGGATGCAAGAACTGAAGAGCTTGCCCCAGATCTCTCGTTGTGCTTCCGCCTGTAATCTATTTGCATAGGAAGGAAACGTACGTGATTGCAGTGTACTCACCCTCTAATTGCCGGAGCGTGAGTCCGGGTTCTTTATTGCTGCCCCGCACACAACCTATGCGCCTTTGGGTTCTTCAGCAGCGCCTCCTGACCGTCTTTTCTGCGAATAAACCAACAATCGGATACTCAATTACCATTGTTGTGTGCAGGTTTGGTCTCCTTTTACATTCTCATCCCTTACCTCTTCTCGATTTCAACCTGTGCTGCCCTCCGTGATCTAGTGGATAGAGTATCGCCCTCCAAGTCAGTAGTGGGTTTATATTTCTTGCGAATTTTTTGAATGTCTACTGTATTCTCGTGTGGATTGATTGGGATTGGACCCACAGTTTAAAGTAGCAACTGTACCTATAAAATGTTTTCCTCTCTAATGGTCTATGATAATTATTACAAAAGATCAATGGCGGTATTTCAAGTCACAAGATTCGATCAAATTCTGATGCTGTACTCCTAATAGTGTCTACATTTGTTTTGTTTTTATCGTCATAGACAATGAGGACAATAGTGTTTTCCATCCTGCACTAGCCTTAATATCAGCACTACAAACATTGGCGATTGATAATATTGCCGATCCTACACTAGTCCTAATATAGACCCAATAGACAGCGACAATAATATTGCTAATACTGCACTAAGATCCTAGCATAAACAAAATATGCACTGTTGAAAATATTGCTGGTCCTGCACTACTGTCAACACAATAGACACTGGCAACAACATTGCCAGTCCTCCGTTAGGCCCTAGTATCAACACAAACGGCAGTGACAATAACATTGCCAGTCTTACACTTCAACACAATAAACAGAGGGGATAACATTCTCTGTTCTACACTTCAACACAATTGAGTGACAATAGCATTACCAGTCCTGCACTTCAACACAATAGACAGTGACGATAACATTACCATTCCTGCACTTCAACAAAATTGACAGTGACAATAGCGTCGCCAGTCCTGCACTTCAACACAATAGACATTGACAATAGAATTGCCAGTTCTGCACTTCAACAAAATTGACAGTGACAATGGCGTTGCCAGTCCTGCACTTAAACACAATATACATTGACAATATCATTGACAGTCCTGCACTTCAACAGACAGTGACAATAGCATTGTCAGCCTGAACTTCAACACAAGAGATATTGACAATGGTATTGACAGTCCGGCACTTCAACACAATAGACAGTGGCAATAGCATTACCATTCCTGCACTTCAACACAATAGACAGTGACAATAGCATTGCAAGTCCTGCACTTCAACACAATTGACAGTGACAATAGCATTGCCAGTCCTGCACTTCAACACAATTGACAGTGACAATAGCATTGCCAGTCCTGCACTTCAACACAATTGACAGTGACAATAGCATTTACAGTCCGGCACTTCAACACAATATGCATTGACATAGCATTTACAGTCCGGCACTTCAACACAATAGACAGTGACAATAGCATTGCCAGTCCTGCAATTCAACACAACTAACAGTGAAAATAGCATTGCCGGTCCTGCAATTCAACACAATTGACAATGACGATAACATAGCCGGCCCTGCATTAGGACATAGTATCAACACAATAGACTTGTCAAAATTGACAGTCCTTCATTAGGTCCTATCAACACAATAAAAAGTGACGACAATAATGACAGCCCTGCACTAGCCATTTCCAAGGCCAGGATACAGTTACTCCAGAAATCAGAAGTAAAAGTAATCTAATATTAGTAACTCTTCATCCACGGAAGGGACGAAAGATGATGATGGCTTCCTGACTTAATATTAAAAGTTAACTTCCTCCTCTCTTCAAGAAGTCCTCAGGCTAGGAACCTTTGTCCTGGCAGCGTTCACGAGGCCAACATTAAACTGACATTATCCTTAATTTCTTCTTATCTCAGTCGTGTTTTATGCTTCCAAACTTTGTAAAGAATTACCATTTCACCTCAACCCTGAGTGCTAAAGCTGGAGAGTCTTTTAAAATTGGACGTGGAGATTTCACATCCCTCCCGAGTCTATCTTCAGGAATATGGTTATGATGATCGAATGAATTGTTGGATACTCCTTCTCTGCGGGGGTCTTAGCTCGCTGATGACAAATGTTGGATTCTTGCTTGTCCGTCTTGCATGAAGATGGGTCGAATGGTACTAAAAATCTTTCCTTGCAAAAATTAGATTCGCTATCTCTTGAACTCTTTGGTGATAACGCTTTCCGCACTACGGACCTCCCACGGTTTCTACTAATGGCATTTCTAGGTTTTTATCTTTGAGTTATTGCAGATAATACCACCACTGCGGGATTTCGCAGTTTCTTTCCGGAACAATTTCGCAACCAAGGTCGCATACAGGATCGAGGGGCAAGCAAAGTATATAAAAATGTATTTCTTGTTTCAGGGAACAATGCTCATTAGTGCCGAAACGAGACAACTATCTGTCACGAATGATATAATCTCGACGAGCTGTCGTTTAAGAATCGAGATTAGATTCTCCGAGACTTCACGAGATGAAACACACAGAAGTGGCGCAGATAACGGCTTTGTGGGCCTCCCTGCAGAACTAAGTAAAGGGTGTTACCGGCGTTGTGGGCCTCCCTGCAGAACTAAGTAAAGGGTGTTACCGGCTTTGTGGGCCTCCCTCCAGAACTAAGTAAAGGGTCATACCAGCTTTGTGGGCCTCCCTGCAGAACTAAGTAAAGGGTGATACCAGCTTTGTGGGCCTCCCTGCAGAACTAAGTAAAGGGTGATACCAGCTTTGTGGGCCTCCCTGCAGAACTAAGTAAAGGGTGTTACCGGCTTTGTGGGCCTCCCTCCAGAACTAAGTAAAGGGTGATACCAGCTTTGTGGGCCTCCCTGCAGAACTAAGTAAAGGATGTTACCGGCATCATGGGCCTCCCTGCAGAACTAAGTAAAGGGTGTTACCGGCTTTGTGGGCCTCCTTGCAGAACTAAGTAAAGGGTGTTACCGGTTTTATGGGCCTTCCTGGAGAACTAAGTAAAGGGTGACACCAGCTTTGTGGGCCTCCCTGCAGAACTAAGTAAAGGATGTTACCGGCATCATGGGCCTCCCTGCAGAACTAAGTAAAGGGTGTTACCGGCTTTGTGGGCCTCCTTGCAGAACTAAGTAAAGGGTGTTACCGGTTTTATGGGCCTCCCTGCAGAACTAAGTAAAGGGTGATACCAGCTTTGTGGGCCTCCCTGCAGAACTAAGTAAAGGGTGTTACCGGCTTTGTGGGCCTTCCTGCATAACTAAGTAAAGGGTGTTAGCGGCTTTGTGGGCCTCCCTGCAGAACTAAGTAGGGTGTTACCGGCTTTGTGAATATCCCTGCAGAACAAAATAAAGGGCGATGCCTGCTTTGTGGGCCTCTCTGCAGAACTAAGTAAAGAGTGATAACGGCTTTGTGAGCCTCCCATCAGAACAAAGCAAATGGCGTTGTTGGCTTAGGGCTTCCTGCAGAACTAAGGAAAGAAAGAAAGAACGAGACTGGTTTTGGAGGCCTCTCTAGAGAACTAAATAAAGAGCTACATAGGCTTTGTGTATCTCTCTGCAGAACTAGATAACCATGTCGGCTTCTGGGGACTCCCTTCAGAACAAAATAAAGTCCGGTATTACCGGCTTGGAAAACCTCCCTTCAGAATTAAATGAAGGGCCGCACCGGCATTGAGCGAATCCCTACAGAACTGAGGGCGACTTCTAGAACTTCCCTACAGAACTTAATTAAGAACGTCACCTTCAAATTGGGCCTTCTTCCACAACTAATTAATATTTGTGATGAGAAATCAACCACTTGAAAGGCATGCGGGGGGGGGGGAGGGTTGGTACGCCTCTAAGGCTATATTTGTATTACTCGATAATTTTCTGTTTACACATTAACTGCAACACTTATGCTCCATTTGAGTGATTTAAGTATTGCAAATGAAAAATAACAGAGGCGTCGACAGCTGTAGCTCACCTAAATTAGTCTTGAGCCCGCGCGTCTACTCACCCAAAGAGCCTATCTTAACTTGAGAAAGAGTCACACAAATGAAGAGATAAAGAGAAAAGAAAGATGGAATTAAGAGACGTAAATAGAAAGATGCTCCAACTCCAAGCATCTTTAATACAATAATAAAAAGCAACAATAATAACAGCAGATGGAAAAGTAGAAGAAGAAATAAATCACAGGGTTCAAAAAACAAACAAAATATATTACCAAATAAGTAATACAATAATAGGGAAGAAGGAAGTACAAGAAAATACTAAATTAAGGATTTACAAAACCATAATTATACCAACAATGACATAGAAAGCTTAACGCTCCAAAATAAGCATAATAGTAGATTAACAGCAACAGATATGAAATACCTCAGAAGAGTCGTAGGAAAAACCAGACGAGATAGAATCAGAAACACTAAAATCAGGGAACAGCTACAAGTAGAATCAATTGAAGAGATAATAAAGAAAAGAACACTGGGCTGGCATGGCCATGTCATGAGAATGGGAGAAGAAAGAAAACCGAAACAAGTAATGGAGGCGAGACCAGAAGGAAGGAGAGGAAGAGGAAGACCTCGGATAGAATGGGATCAATACCTGTCAGAGATGGTTACTAAAAGAGGAAAGGCACTAAAGGAAGTTAAGAGAATGGCACAAGATAGGAAGAGTTTTAGCAGATGGCTGAAGGACACCGACGCCTAACAGCACGAAGGGGAAGAAGAAGTAAGTAAGTAAGTAAGTAAATAGAAAGATGCGGTGATATACGAAGAATCAAATGCAGAAACAGAGAGAGAGAGAAATACGTATAAAATGACAGAAAGAGAGAAATAAAGAATAAACATAGGAAGAGAGAAAAATGGAATGAAAGAGTTACAGAAAGAGAGGAATAAAACAAAATAACAATATAGGGAAATAGACGGAAAAGTTGTTGAAGAGGTAGAAAGATACAAAGAAAGGAGTATCTTAGTAACCATGACAACCGAACAACCAGAACTGAACACAATTCTCTACCGACGCTACTGAAAAAGTGGACAAAAGAAGCTAATTGCTCGTGTTTTATTAGTAGTGCCACTACTTCAAAGATATTTTAGGAGACTGAGACACCTAAACTCTCCCCTCCTCTTTGCGGCATTATAATCTCAGTCAGATCTCACAATACTCCGAAGAAATGATGCGGAATCTCGAATAGGAGATGATTGAAATATCGCTGCCTTGACGTCGGGGAAACTCTGGCATTACAACCTGGATGCAAGAGGAGTCTTAAAGGCCTCCCGCTCCATAAACAACCGCCCCTTAACGAGGGAAACTGTTCCAAGATTAAGAGGGGAGAGCGGGTGAAGATTATGCTCGGTGGATGAAGAAGAGCTCCTTCTAGGAAAGGGAGGGGAGTTGCTCTGAGGCGCAAGACGTGCAGAATATTATTATAAGTCCGGAGCTCCACTAATTAGCAATTGTCATAATAATCTGCAAATCTCCCAGGGCACCGTATGCAGATGATACGACAGTTCCTTAAGTATATGCCGTTCGGGATGACTTCATAATTAGTACTTCACCCTGTGGCGTCATCTTGCAGTCTTCCAAAGAACGCATTCTCAAGCACCACTCGGAGTTTAATTTCGAGCCTTCTGCCCAACCCGTGGCTCGTAACAGACTCCAGGGCTGTCTAGGTATTCTATGTCCACTAAAAGAAGAAAGTCTGTGAGGAATTCATGCGTTTCAATTGGTTAACTCTTGATTGTCTGATTGCGTTGTAAATCAGCTTTATGCACAGATAGGCTAGCATAATGGCCCGAACCATTATGTGCCTCCACCGAGTATCGAGCCCGGGCCCCTTTGATTACAAGGCGATGACGTTAACACTACGCTATCTGGGAAGTCCTAGGTTAATTCTTGACTCAATTCCTCCAGAGATAAATAATGACGGTGTAGAAGTTCATAGTTATAGTTACTGGGTACAAAAAGTAACTGAGTTACAGTTACTCATTAGCCCAGTTACAGTTACTGGTTCTTTCACAGTTAATCTCTGCTGGAAATGATCTTGCAAACAAATTGCACGCAATTAATAATCATTATTACAACAAATAAAATAAGAAGGAACAACACACTGAAGTCCTTGCGCGCAATTAGAAATGACGAATTGCAATGAAGCGTGGATGTTCTAAATTTAGCGTCCAACAAAGCCCAGCTTTTTACCTTAGGCGACTCTACAAAAATCCTTTCACCTTAGCATCCAGAGAAGACAAAGTTTGAAGCAGGATTTGCTATTTAGCTCTTCCCCACATTACGAATTTTCGAATTAACTAGTTACTAGTAAAGTAACTAGTTACTTTCAAGCACTAGTTTCGAAGGATGTCCACCACTTAACCAGTATTTGCATCATTCCAGAGAGTCAATGTTTACGAAGAAGAAAAGGTTTCCCAGTACATGAGTACGTAAGATATTTTCCTACGCATTATATCTATAACGGAGAACCCTCGGCTTCGATCTGTTTACGAGAGAATGGAGTGGGTTCGGTAGAAAAGACTACCGTGCTGTTTTTTCTAGTTTTTTCCACCAGAGGCGCTGAAGAGAGGAATGATTGTGAGAAGAAATACAGTGTAGGAAAGAAGGGGAGGGAAAATTGTCCCGAACGAATAGGTCGTGGGAACAGGAAGATCCCCCACATCTGCTTTATCCTCGTAAGGGATGGAGAAGTGGAATTGGTTTCATCCCTTGGTTCACGCAAGAAGGTATCATCGTTAAGGTAACGTTCTCTTAATAGCCTGTAAGAAAACATCGACTCACGGGAAACAAAAGGAGTGGCGCACTCGTGCTGTGTCCGGATAGGGAGTTGTGAAGTGCAGCTGCTTCCTCATTCTATGTTTCGCACCGTTTGGTCATTTCTTCGCGGCTTAAAATATCAGTTTCAATCTCTTTTCTCTTGAACCTCTTCTGGATCTTACTGTCATTTGTTTCTTCTCTTTTCGTCTCTTCCTGTCTGTCCATGTTTCTATTTCTTTCTATCTCTATGTCCATCTCTCTCTTTCTGTCCTTGTCTCCCCCCTCTGTCCTCGTCTCTTCCTCTCCCTGTCCTCGTCTCTTCCTCTCCCTGTCCTCGTCTCTTCCTCTCTCTGTCCTTCTCTCTGCCTCTCCCTGTCCTCGTCTCTGCCTCTCTCTGTCCTTCTCTCTGCCTCTCCCTGTCCTCGTCTCTACCTTTCTCTGTCCTCGTCTCTGCCTCTCCCTGTCCTCGTCTCTTCCTCTCTCTGTCCTTCTCTCTGCCTCTCTCTGTCCTCGTCTCAGCCTCTCTCTGTCCTTGTCTCTGCCTCTCTCTGTCCTTGTCTCTGCCTCTCTCTGTCCTTGTCTCTGAATCTCCCTGTTCTCGTGTCTGCCTCTCCCTGTCCTTCTCTCTGCCTCTCTATGTCCTTGTCTCTGCTACTGTCTGTCCTTGTCTCCGCCTCTCTCCGTCATTGTCTCTGCCTCTCCCTGTCCTCGTCTCTTCCTCTCTCTGTCCTTCTCTCTGCCTCTCTCTGTCCTTGTCTCTGCCTCTCTCTGTCCTCGTCTCTGCCTCTCCCTGTCCTCGTCTCTGCCTCTCTCTGTCCTTGTCTCTACCTCTCTCTGTCCTTCTCTCTGCCTCTCTCTGTCCTTGTCTCTTCCTCTCTCTGTCCTTCTCTCTGCCTCTCTCTGTCCTCGTCTCTTCCTCTCTCTGTCCTCGTCTCTGCCTCTCCCTGTCCTCGTCTCTTCCTCTCTCTGTCCTTCTTTCTGCCTCTCTCTGTCCTCGTCTCTGCCTCTCTCTGTCCTTGTATCTGCCTCTCCCTGTCCTCGTCTCTTCCTCTCTCTGTCCTTGTCTCTGCCTCTCTCTGTCCTTCTCTCTGCCTCTCTCTGTCCTTGTCTCTTCCTCTCTCTGTCCTTCTCTCTGCCTCTCTCTGTCCTCGTCTCTGCCTCTCTCTGTCCTCGTCTCTTCCTCTCTCTGTCCTTCTCTCTTCCTCTCTCTGTCCTCGTCTCTGCCTCTCTCTGTCCTTGTCTCTGCCTCTCCCTGTCCTCGTCTCTTCCTCTCTCTGTCCTTGTCTCTGCCTCTATCTGTCCTTGTCTCTGCCTCTCTCTGTCCTTGTCTCTGCCTCTCTCTGTCCTCGTCTCTGCCTCTCCCTGTCCTCGTCTCTTCCTCTCTCTCTGTCCTTCTCTCTGCCTCTCTCTGTCTTCGTCTCTTCCTCTCTCTGTCCTCGTCTCTGCCTCTCCCTGTCCTCGTCTCTTCCTCTCTCTGTCCTTCTCTCTGCCTCTCTCTCTGTCCTTGTCTCTGCCTCTCTCTGTCCTTCTCTCTGCCTCTCCCTGTCCTCGTCTCAGCCTCTCTGTCCTTGTCTCTGCCTCTCTCTGTCCTTCTCTCTGCCTCTCTCTGTCCTTGTCTCTGCCTCTCTCTGTCCTCGTCTCTGCCTCTCCCTGTCCTCGTCTCTGCCTCTCTCTGTCCTTGTCTCTGCCTCTCTCTGTCCTTCTCTCTGCCTCTCTCTGTCCTTGTCTCTTCCTCTCTCTGTCCTTCTCTCTGCCTCTCTCTGTCCTCGTCTCTTCCTCTCTCTGTCCTCGTCTCTGCCTCTCCCTGTCCTCGTCTCTTCCTCTCTCTGTCCTTCTTTCTGCCTCTCTCTGTCCTCGTCTCTGCCTCTCTCTGTCCTTGTATCTGCCTCTCCCTGTCCTCGTCTCTTCCTCTCTCTGTCCTTGTCTCTGCCTCTCTCTGTCCTTCTCTCTGCCTCTCTCTGTCCTTGTCTCTTCCTCTCTCTGTCCTTCTCTCTGCCTCTCTCTGTCCTCGTCTCTGCCTCTCTCTGTCCTCGTCTCTTCCTCTCTCTGTCCTTCTCTCTTCCTCTCTCTGTCCTCGTCTCTGCCTCTCTCTGTCCTTGTCTCTGCCTCTCCCTGTCCTCGTCTCTTCCTCTCTCTGTCCTTGTCTCTGCCTCTCTCTGTCCTTGTCTCTGCCTCTCTCTGTCCTCGTCTCTGCCTCTCCCTGTCCTCGTCTCTTCCTCTCTCTCTGTCCTTCTCTCTGCCTCTCTCTGTCTTCGTCTCTTCCTCTCTCTGTCCTCGTCTCTGCCTCTCCCTGTCCTCGTCTCTTCCTCTCTCTGTCCTTCTCTCTGCCTCTCTCTCTGTCCTTGTCTCTGCCTCTCTCTGTCCTTCTCTCTGCCTCTCCCTGTCCTCGTCTCAGCCTCTCTGTCCTTGTCTCTGCCTCTCTCTGTCCTTCTCTCTGCCTCTCTCTGTCCTTGTCTCTGCCTCTCTCTGTCCTCGTCTCTGCCTCTCCCTGTCCTCGTCTCTGCCTCTCTCTGTCCTTGTCTCTGCTACTGTCTGTCCTTGTCTCGGCCTCTCTCTGTCCTTGTCTTTGCCTCTCTATGTCCTTGTCTCTTCCTCTCTCTGTCATTGTCTCTCACTCTCTATGTGTCCAACTCTCTCTCTTTCTCTCCCTCTCTGTGTCATTATCTCTGTGTGTGTCCACCTCCTCCACTCTCCCTCTCTCTCTCTCTCTCTGTGTCCATATCTCATATCTCTCTATCTGCGTCTTTTACTCTATGTCTCTACCAGGCGTTCTCTCTAACTCATGTATCTCTCTCTCTCTCTCTGTGTGTGTGTGTGTTTCTCTTCGGTTTTGTCGCCTTATGTCCTTCACTCTTCATATCTCTTCCTTTCTTTCTTTTATGATATATGTAGTATATCTATCTAGCTCAGTGCTCAAAGAGAATATTCCTAGAGCTGGGAAGGAAGAAATTGTTTGAGTCTTGAAACTAGTGATGGGCACCATTGACTAATTAGTCGCTAGTCGAAACAAAATATCGACTAATTAGTGGAAAAATTAGTCTACTATTTTTTCGACTAATATTAGTCGAATTAGTCGAACGACTAATATTAGTCGAAGAAGTCGAACGACTAATATTGGTCGATGAAGTCGAACGACTAATATTAGTCGAAGAAGTCGAACGACTAATATTAGTCGAATTAGTCGTTTGACTCATATTAGTCAAATTAGTTGGCAATGACTAATATTTATTATTTTGAAATTTCTCAGCTCTACGTTATGCTGAGACAGGCTAAAATAGATTAGTTCAAGATACAAACTACTGTATAATATAATATATAAGTAGGCCACAGAGAATAGAACCCGGGAACTCTTGATTACAAAGTGATGCATGAGAGTCGTCTCGGTGGACTCACGATGTCGCCAACAAAGGTTCCGGCTTCAAATCCCAGACTAGACATAGGCAGGCTCGTACACTGGATTTGTGTGTATGTGTGAATGGAGGGAATAGGGGGGGGGGGCAGATCCGAAAATGTGGTACAAGGAAATGATGCGAAATGCTAACATTATGGTGATATTGCAGCTAGACGTGCAATTATAGAGTTGCTAGATTATAACTATGCCCAAAGTAACGGAACAAATTCAACTCGCTGATAGACACCTCTGACCCGACAAAGAGTCAGCTTACACACGTCGCACAGTTTTATGTTTATTGTTTATATTAAAGTCTCAGAAGTATTCTAATAGTACAATTGCGTAAAATTAAAAATATTTTCAAAATTCATTTAATTTTCTTTAACCAACATTGAGGGCGATTAGGGGCCGTGGGGGGTAGTCCCTTCCACTTTTTGCAAGCGCGGTACAGTATTGCACCATTTTCGTCGCAGATTTTAGTAGGGCGAGACAATTATGTCAAGCTTCTTCTTTTTTTAAAAAAAAAGTTCCACACTTGAAAGTTATTTGTTACTAGGTAAACTGCCTTCGGTGCACTCGTGGATACGTAAAAATTGAATAGTCTAAATCGACGCACATCATTTGTTGGTGACAAGTAGCGAACATAACTTCTTCATCATTAAAGTTTTCATAAATCTGACTTCACCACTGAATTTATGGTGAAATTCTTGCCCAAAGCGATACCACACATGCCACTCTTCCCATTTAAAGAAATGAAGTTGGATCCAAGATAGCGGTCACCAAGATAGGACCTTGTCATGACATGCACCAAAAAGTTTTCCCATACGCCTAACATATTACTACCATGACCAATTGCTGCAATCTACACTCCCTTCCATTTTATAAGGAGTTGTCAGGGACTTTCGACTCGCCCTGTACTTTGTACGCCTTAATTTTAGAACTTTAAGGCCAGTGTGTTAGATCTTCCATCATTTAAATATTTAATTGTTAGATTCGAATGTCATTCCGAAAAGCTAGCAAATAGAATAAGGGCAAACTACATATTATTGGAAAGTTCCATACTGCGTATGAAATGCAAGGCTGGCCTTGTGTTTTGTGCTTATTTCCAGTTATTTAACGGCAAATGTAGATTTCTATTGTTAATATACAGGGTGACCTGTAACTAGATGTATTCCCTGAAAGGGGTTAAAGTAGAGGCAATTTGCAATAAATTTGACAATTTTGCACATAAAAATACGAATTGAGAAAAACTAGCTCATTGTATGGCACATATTTCAGCGTTTTCTGATAGCTAACAAATAAGTGGTTGGTTTAAAAAAAGTTTGTCCCAAGTAACAATCACATGTAAGTAACGGGTGGATCTAAACTTACAAGTGGTGATAAAAAAGATCCAACCTTAGTTTACTTGGCAACGTTTTAATAACAAAAATGGTATGACACGAAGCGTACAAATGACTTAAATTACTTCCTTGTGTCATCAGCTATCCAACAAGGTACAAATGTTGCAAACATTCACATTTGTGTACAAGAAATAATACTTAATTCATCTTCATGTGAATGGAACAATGAACAATACAATTAAAGAACATTATACGTCTTGCTCAAAGTGGGCTCCTCCGGACGGGGTATCATAAGATCAAATTTATTGCAAATTGCCTCTACTTTAACCCCTTTCAGGGAATACATCTAATTACAGGTCACCCTGTATGTTTTCCAACATCGTAATGCGAATCTGCTGTCCAGATTTGGGAAAAGAAAAACATTTTACGCAGATTCACTTGCTTCTTCAAGAGTCAAGATCAATTTTGCTATTGGCGCCCATGTTATGTAGCTTGATGTTTAAGCCAGCGAGACAGCGTTGCCACATTTCATGATTCCGGCCTTAATAAAGCTCGCCGTGTGTCAGTGAGTGGAGTTACCCACTTGAAGCAGACGACAGACTATCGAGTGGCGGGAACTGTACCAGGTTAAACCTTCTGGCTGTAGCGTCAGGAGGAAATTGTCATTGTTATGGAATCATTAAAGCATCCTAAAATTCATAATTTACATTTCTTATGTTGTACAGAGTGTCCGAAAAGTCACGCAACCCGGTGTTTACGACCGTATAACGGAATAGCGAAACGGAATTAGAAGAAACGCTTTCCGCCAAGAGAATGCCCTGTATATTGGGAAAATTTAGAGAGACAAACATATGTAAGAACATGTATGTTTTAATAACAAATAAGCAAAGTGTTGCCAAAGGCGGAAAAAAAATATTTGCAAATCGTGTGTATTGATGCACAGAACTCACTGAGGTAAATTATTGCAACATTTCACAATACCAACGAACAATTTGGATGGCCATCTAATGAATTTGACAGAAAAAGAACTTTGACGAAGTTTCAAAAACATTGCAGAAGGGAATAAATGGGCTGTTCCAAAAATCGATGTTTTCACAATATTACGCAGGACACTGGCAAGACTGTTGGTGTCACGTGTCACTAACAGACGTGTTTCACCTCTGGCTATCACACTAAGGCACTTTTAACGACAAAGGAGAAAGTTGGTTATTCTCGAACATATGCAATAAATTACATACACCTTGCAACCCTGAAATGTGGGTACAGAAGAACGTGTATCAATTATTATGTTTTCTGTGCCTTAGGTGGTTGCTGTTTGCCACGAACGGCATTCCAGATTGTGTCTACTTATGCTGACGTCGTGTGTGTTTTTTTAAAATGCCATATTCTACACAGGAAAGAGTGTTTATTGTTGAAGAATATATCCGAACATCGTCATATTCTTGCGCAAGAGAAGCATTTAGGGATACTCACATTTCAGGGTTGCAAGGTGTATGTAATTTATTGCATATGTTCGAGAATAACCAACTTTCTCCTTTGTCGTTAAAAGTGCCTTAGTGTGATAGCCAGAGGTGAAACACGTCTTTTAGTGACACGTGACACCAACAGTCTTGCCAGTGTCCTGCGTAATATTGTGAAAACATCGATTTTTGGAACAGCCCATTTATTCCCTTCTGCAATGTTTTTGAAACTTCGTCAAAGTTCTTTTTCTGTCAAATTCATTAGATGGCCATCCAAATTGTTCGTTGGTATTGTGAAATGTTGCAATAATTTACCTCAGTGAGTTCTGTGCATCAATACACACGATTTACAAATATTTTTTTTCCGCCTTTGGCAACACTTTGCTTATTTGTTATTAAAACATGCATGTTCTTACATATGTTTGTCTCTCTAAATTTTCCCAATATACAGGGCATTCTCTTGGCGGAAAGCGTTTTTTCTAATTCCGTTTCGCTATTCCGTTATACGGTCGTAAACACCGGGTTGCGTGACTTTTCGGACACTCTGTACAAGCCAGATGATGGTAAAAATCAGAGCCTATACTATGGTTGCTTGTCGGGATATGGTGTAATGAGTGGATATTTCATCCAATAAATCCCTAACGACGTCAATTTTCTTCTCTATGTTTACAACAATTCAACGACTGAAAAATCAAAGTAATTGTTATCAATCGTATTCATGGCAATAATCATGCAAAAATATTATAATCAATCAAACCAGAGAATTCATATTGTTTTAGCATTTTGAAGTCTAACAAACTGTTCCGCTAGAGAGATGGCTGGCTAACTATCCAAATATTTAGAAGGAGGATTTATCTAACTGCAAGCACCGTTGTCGGACATAAAAAAAGGTAACACTATCTTCATTTCAATGATACATTATAAACATCGGCAAATTAACATCGAACTCACCTTCTTTTCTTGAATTTATTAATCAAGATATAATGAAATTTAGAAATTACAACGTAAGAATTTTTATAAATTGACGGGGAAATCTACAAATGTACACTCAATGGCTTAATGGTAACGTCGTCGCCTTGTATTCAAGGGGTCCTGGGTTCGATATTTGGTGGAAGCACATAGTGGTTCGGATCCCATATTTGTATATCTTTATTGTACCCTCTGTTCTATAGGCTTTGATAAGTTTATCTGTTTTGTAGTAGTAACAGTGAAAGCGTTAGAATTGAGAAAATTGACCTGAGTTAAGTAAAATAAAATCTTTGAACATTGTATAACAAATAGCTGAGGATCGCGGAATTCTTTACTTTCCGCGCATCGCAATTGTCATCGCGTTTTACGTGTAGGGACATCTAGCGGCCAATATCTGAACTTCTTGTCAAAATTGATAAGGGGCGTTCAGAACGAAGCGATACACGACAAGCTGCACATTCGCAGTGAATGTTTCTCTACAGACTAGATGGGACCGTGTCGCTTGTCATTTCAGGGCCTCTCCGATGGCGCAGTGGTAGGTACCGTCGTCGCCTTGTGGTTGGGATCCTACTTTAAACTGTAGGTCCAGTCCCGATTAGCCTTACTGTGCATAAAGTGGACTTAAAACACCAACTCAATCAATCAGTATGAAGCCGCCGTGTAGCGTGTTCCTTCTGTCTGAAAACTCCATAAGACTGTGTAATTTCATAAACTTTGAATTGTATAGCAATTTTACGTGGCAGAAGAAATCTAGATTTTTTTCAGATTACACAAGTTAGAAAGCACAGATAATATGCAACGCAGAATGGGAAACAAGAGTATTTTGTTTAAAGTTTTGCCGTCATTGTTTAAGTTGGGATATGTAAATATTGACGCGTAACACAAGGATTTTTATCATTTATTTATGTAGTTTGATTCGAAATGTTGAAAAGAAATGTTGTAGACATTTAGGAACAAAGTAATAATATTAATAGTAGAGTATTTCTTCTTGGTGCTGAGCACAATAATATCGTTATAATAGTAATTATCACTCCACTCATTACTGAGAGTGATGTGTGCCTTGTCTGCTGTTCAGAAACCTTGTAAGCAATAGCTCTCAAGAAATATAGTCACTATCAATCTTCGATGAGAAAAGTTTGTGTAGAAATACGTTCATCTTTTCACTCTTTTTTTGAGCTTTTCATGCAATGAATTGATAGTATTTTCACCACATGGCACTCAGTTGTCGAACTTCACAAATCACAACCATATTCAAGTATTGGACGTAGAATTGTGACATAAAACCCTGAAAGATTCGACTTTCTTAGAAGACCAATTAAAAATATAAAACATATTGGTAGTAATCTTTTAGCTGTTTACAAGTTTATGTGGCCGTCAAATAGAAAGGAAGAATTCATAATAATATTCATTATACTAATATCTGACATTCAGTATTACACAACTTACGAAGTACAGGAACTTCATTTGGTTATCGTGCCACTTGAACGCGGCCGGTGTAGCGCTTGAAACGACGCCGCTTGCGGCGAAATCGGGAATCTTGGGATTATGTTTGTCGATTGGCTCATGTTTTTCTGTTGCACAGGGAAGGTTAAGTGAAACATGAATGCAGGAATCTTGTTTCTCACAATAACGATAACATCGAAGCACGTTAATCGTTGACGGAAATTGCTTACAAGTGGATTGAATCGCATGCTAAGCACATTTCCATGGATACATTAGACCCAAAATAATGAAATTTTAGTTGTGACATATTTTAGTATTCCATGTGGATATTTCATCTTATTTGACACATGACTACGTAGTAAAATTCGTCACAAAATCGCCTCTGCTACGAAAGTTAAATGATTGATTGATTTATTTAATTTATTTGACTTCCCATTTCCGCCACTTTTGACTAATCTCTACGAGTGATGAGTGATGATTAGATGAGAGTAGTGAAGGGACATTTACAAAGAACATCCATGCCCAGGTCGGGCCTTAAAATCGGGAACATCGATAGCGAGATAAATAGTTGACCTCGTAACACGCTTTCTAAAAAAGTAAAATATTTAAAAAATCATATTATGGCTATACTGCACAATCGACCCTTGTGTTTTACCGTTTCGGCGTAAAAAAAAAATATGTTCACTCATAGTACTTAATTCGTGCATACATTTGGCACTCTGCATTTTTCAATTCGAAGTTCCCGTTCTGTGAAATAATATAAACTTTCTTACATTACTTACCATAGGAGCTTCCCTTTATCGAAATCCATGATTTAAACACACAGTATTGCCAGGTCGAACTTTGGTTTTTAACCTGTATTGTTTGCGAATTTCCACTAGGATTCAACTTTCTTCATTTCGTTTTTCATCCGTATTTATGATTTTCATTTAATTTTTGATATTGAATTTTCTATTTTTTAGTAGCTTGCAACGTACTCCAGTTGGACACCAGTCGTCGATAAGTTACTCCGCTACTCCTTTAGTCGGGAACATGAGAATCTTTGCAAATCATCAGGGCTTGCTGGGCAGAAAAGAAACACAACACAGTATTCAAAGTTAAACGTAGTTTTTATAATCACTTATATTTCCTATCGTATGTGTACTTACAAGCAAGGCACAGATTTGCTTACGTTTCTGCCTGAAGAGGAACAATTCTATATCATATTAAATCACATCACAATCACTACAGACACTTGCATATAGAATTAACGTTGGACAAGACAAACATAAATACACGAAAGTTTCTGTACTTAATTATTATTTCGAGTATAGCCAGAATGAAACGAAAATAGTTACCATTACATTTTTCCGGCATTAACTGTTACCACGTTCTTGTTGATTCTTCACCTTCACCTGTTTTTTAAACTCAGTCTGTCGTCAGGTGAGAAACATTCAGGTTGGTTCACTTCCTCGGCTGAGATGAGAAAGTGACGTCAACACGAACAGATTTTGACGTATTTATAAACATATATAAAAGTTCCAACTACAACTGTATCAGTCTAACTATAATTATCTGCGACAACTTGCACATTATTTCAAGTAATAAACATTTTAAAAATCTTAACTTGTTACAAATATAAAACCTTAAACTCTCAGGTTCGTTACAAGCTGTAAATTATTTTCGTTATTTTAAATCGTTTCTCTGCAACTTGTTTGGGACGTAAGTGGTTTTTGGTGATTTTATTGTTCAAAGTTGTTCTAGTGTTGTGCGATAAGGGAGACCCTGACTTCACTTGTCTCCCTGATCGCACAAAGTAAGGACAACCTTGCGTTGTGACGTCACTCGAGGAATGCCTACGGTGTTAGGTTAGGTCTGTTAGGTTTGGTTCACTTGGCATAAATACACTGTAAATGTATAATGTAAATGTATAATAACAAAATAACAAATTACGCATTTAGCCTTACATCTGCACGTAAATTAGGGTCATTATGTTTCATTTATAATGGAGGTTCTTCAAAGTTAATACTTTACTTTTACTTTTTTTTTTCCACTTCCAATTGATTCCTCACCTTAAACCCTACATTTCTGGAACCCTTGATTCATACCCTTTCCAACGATGTATGATACTAGGGTGAATCAAATATAAACGCGTATTTATTTTTCATAATTTATTGAAACAAAATACAAATACAAAACAAATGGATTACTTAGCTACATAGCTCCCTTGAACTAAATGCACTTTTGCCAGCGGATAGGGAGTTTAGCAATTCCTTTGTCCCAGAAAGTTCTCGGTAGTGTAGGCAGCCAGTTGCACACGAACTCTTCCACTTCTGCGTCATCCTGAAAACGCTTACCTCCGAGTACTTCTTTCAGGGGTCCAAACAAGTGATAATCACAAGGGGATAAGTCTGGACTGTATGGAGGATGCTCAAGTGGTATCCAATGCATTTCGTCCAGTTTGTCACATGTTGTACCAGCTGTGTGAGGTCTGGCGAACACTTCTGATGGGTGTACCACGTCGTTTGGTCCGATAAGCAGCTTTAATACTTTCCAGGAGTTGACAATAGTAAGCAGCATTTACTGTTCTTCTTTCATGAAGATAATCAATAAAAATGACACCTCTAAAATCCCAAAAAACTGTGGCAAGAATCTTCCCAGCTGATGCGCGGCTTTTGGCCTTGACTGGCCCAGCCTCTTCTTTTTTCCGCCACTCCTTGCTGACCTGTAGTGGTGGACCCAAGTTTCATCACAGGTGACAAGACGGTGCAAAAATTCATCCCCTTCTCTCTCATAACGAACCAGGAGCCTTTGAGAGATTTCCAGTCGAACCTTTTTCTGCTCCTCAGTGAGGAGGCGTGCGACCCATCTCGAAGCGATTTTGTAGCCCAAGCTCTCATGAATGATCGTGTGAGCACTACCATAACTTATGCCCACTGCAGATAAAATTTCACTGACACGTACATATTTCTATTAACAAAGGTCGATTCGATATCCTTACCCTTTCATGACATACAAGGGGATTCGAACCCAGAACCCTCGGCTTCGTAGCTAACCACTTCGCCACGGAGGCCCGCCTTTTCTGGGGTGGTCTCCTACAAGGAGTCGAACACTGGACCGCTCGCAACCAAGGGCGAGAGCGCAAAAGGCTACGAGGGTCACTGACCCTGCGAATAAAGTGATCACAGTTCGTATACATAGTAACAGGTGCTTTGTAAATTGTTATTTCAGTATTACTTTCCACCAACACTGTTGTTTTTTCTTTCACTAAAAGTTGGTCCCACGAAAGAGAGATTCCTGGCTACACTCCTGCCTAGGCATCTGAGAGCAGTGAATGCAGACGCTGGAGTGTGAACATTTTTGAACCACACTTACGAAGCCTTCCTCCAATCCAAAAGTATAAATGCCGTAAGTTGCACGTATCTAGTTATATGTATGATAAGACACGCATATTTTGAGGGGAAGATGCAACCTGGCGTATGTGTTAGGATGATAGTGCTTCATAGCATGTTAATACGATCCGACAGAGAAAGAGCCTCCTAGGTGTCTTTGTGGTAACTATGTTTCTTGTAAGCAAGACGACTCTGGTTCGATTCCGCTGTAGCCTTAGATCCTGCTCTAAACTGTAGGTCCAGTTGCGATTAGTCTGGAACTCAAACAAACTTTGACCGTGACAGGTAAATGTGCTGTGAAAAGCCTGATTCTGTACTGCGCGGTTCCATACATGCAGGATAAACAAGTTCTCAACGAACATTCAGGGAGGTTGTTCCCTTCGTCTAAGCATTCTTTTATATTATAATTTTCTTAATTATAAAACAAGAATTGCAACAGTCGAACCAAAAATAACTATCTGAAACGTATAATGCTGTCTACAAGGCAATTGTTATATTTGTTCATTCTGCAGGGAAATAATAGTAAATATGGTAAATTTTGCGTAATGTATGACATCAATTCTGATCTTGTGTGTACTAACAAATAAAAATATAATTTAATTTTAAAATAATTTTGGAATGATAAAGCGGCCTTAGGTACACTGGCGACAGCTACTTGTGGAGACGAACTTCCATTAGCATCTATATACGTGAGTACAGAAGGAGATAGGGTGAGTACACCATGGATTAGAGTCAAGCTTATACGCTGTATTTCGCACTAGCCACACAGACATTGGGTTTACACTCACTTCCTGCAATTTCTTACTATAAAGCGCTACAGTGGCGGCGATGAGGGAAATCGAGGGGAGCAGTTGCCCCTTTTACCTCCGCACTATGCTAAACCTTATCTATCAAGGCAAACTAAACTGTCGTTGCCCCCCCCCCCCCTAAGTTTTGCCACTAGCTCCCCTAGTTTTGGAACCCAATCGCCCCACTGAAGCGCTGTTGTCTCTCAAGGGTGTCCAGAGGAGTCGGGAAGGTGGAAGGTGTGAGGCCCTGTATCCATATTTATAGCAACAAAGATTTCCTTATAAGTTAGCATTCGTCACAGTGTGGGTTTATTTTATAAGCGGTTGTTTCCTGCGACAAGTTTGTTAGCTGTCTCTAAAAATGAGTCATATTTTTTCCCTTCAATCAATCTACTAGGCTACATAATAATATCTAAATATTATGGTTAAGAAACAAATTCAAAGTTGGCTGCGCTAGCCTAGTTAGTGGGCCTACCAACAATGTAGAGCGTGAGCAAGAGGGTTAGCGATTGGTGCTGGGAAAAGAAGACGTCAGCTACTCTCTTGTTGATTGGAGGCTTCCCGAGTTGTGACTCGCTTACGAGCTGCAAATGCAGAACAGCCAGAGATGTTACGGAAATAATTCGTCCTTGAAAATAATTTCATGAAGGGCTTGTGCTGAAACGAAACAGACACATCGAGGCTTCTCTAGACGAGACCGAGAACGTGTCTGTAAAGAAGAAGACAGACTGATACGTGTTCTCCAAAAGTCCTTTATTGGAGCCTTTAGTAAACTCCGATGTAAGGTGTATAAGAAAATTTCGACAAATGAGAGCTGCTTTGCTGTTGAACCTACTTAAATATAACCGTGGTTGTACATTAAACTGGTAAATTGTTAAAAAATAGTACTTAAAGGTTAACTTGAAGGTAAACGCACAACTGAGGTGCTTCGAGATGATACCGAGAAGCCCAGACTAGACGATATAACTATGCTCATTCACGAGAGAAGACCAGACTGGGACATGTCTCGTCTCATCATGTATGTATACGGTCACACCAGTATGCCAGCGACGCAAAAGTCACAAAACAAGTTCAAGAAAGACACGGAGAGAAGAAGAACAAGATGGAGAGAAACCAGCCAAGAAGAAAATATTTCTTATTTTTAATTATTCATATCACTGCCTAGTCAGGAGGTAATGACATGTTTGTTTTGTCCTCTTTGTTTTTTTATACAGCATATTTGCAGAAGATACAATTGAAAATACAAGTGTATCAATATACGCAGTATAAAACACAACTTATTACTAACTTCGTTGACCCTGTACTACATATAATGATACTAATATTACAATATCATACAGGGTAAGGGATTACATTTCATACTTTTAAAGGGATTTTAAGAACGTATTTTTTTAGTTTTTGTGAGAGGTGCTTACTATTTAATATTTTAATGCTTTTTTCGAAAAAGAAATTATAGAGGTTCTTTGATAAGGCTTAGCTTTAGCAGATGTTTGCATTTGCTTGAAAGCGCTACAAGAACTAAATTGAACACTTGCACATCGTGCCACATGGTTTTACCAAATTTCCTCAGAGAAAACTGAATCCATATATAAGATTATCAGAAATGTTTGCTTTTTGTTATTTAGAGTCGCTTTGTTACTTTGAGTGATCGCGACCGCGAGGAAGAGTGATGGTATAATGAGAATGATGAAGACACACTCACAAAGAACATCCATGCCCGGGCAGGGAATCGAAACCAGGACACCTGGCGTCGCAATGAGTTGTGATAAACACTCCAACACGGAGATTTTTCATTCAACCAGTGCTCGAAGTAGAATTTCCTAGATGTGTTCAATTTCTGAGAAGAGGTTTGGTCGGGTGCTTTTATGAGAATTTCTGGCTCTCATAAAACCCAAATGTCACCTCACATCTCTTGTATAACTTCCGCAGCAAGTTAGAAAAGAAAACTGTGTTGCACAAAAACTGGAGCTGAGAGCAAACGTGTTTTTATTTTCCTGATTAGGCAGAAATCATGTCGCTGTGGACCGATCTCTTACCTGCCAAAAATAGAAAACATGTTATAAAGTGCTCGTAACTTGATTCCGTGAGATTGTACTTCAAACAAATTTCTAAGTAACAGATCGTAACATCTTAAAAAAAAAATTAAAACTCTTCTAAAACTTTGATTGAAAATCATACAAGTTTTATTATTTTTCTTCACTGAATTTAACTGAAATAAATTGGAAAGGAGTTTTCATGTCAGGGACTTCAAAAAAAAGAACAACAGTATTACTTATAATAAGGATTTGTGCGTCATCTGTTAACTCAAAGCTGCATTAAATGTAAGGATAATGTTACGTATTACTTCAAAGCTTCATTATTACTCTGGACCAAAATAATGTTAATTTTGTGAAATACATGTATGTGCGGATCTAATTGCTAAAAAGAGAATACGTTTTACACTTGAAAAAAAATCAAAGAAAAGACTTAAGGAAATCAGTGGAATGTGCATTTACTTCTAATTTTGTCAATAATTTTACCAATTTGATGTATTTGTAAATGATCCGTGGTATTCTGTTGTCTTCATATATTTCCTATTTACTATTACCCATATACGAGCGGTCGCCAATCGAGAGAAGAAAATAAGTTAAGAAAGAATTCTTATTTACACGTTTTGAGATTTGTACAATCGACCGCAAAGGCAACAGTATGTAAAGTGTCCACAGCCATTTTTTTTCATTTTCTTCTTCATTCTACATGTTTTTAGTGAATTGAATTGTACTTATGCTCGAGCAGATGTTCACTCTTTTTTTGGGCTCTTTGCCTTAATTGTTGAACCTCCGTTGCAGAAAACAAAATGAATGACATATGGTGATGAACAATTTGCCTGTTCTTATATTGCCGTTGAAAGTACAGTGCGATGCACTAGTATTGCTCTGCAAATTGTCCATGGCTAATTTCATTAAATTTTCTGTTACATCCTGTGTGTTTTTAAGCCATGGATTTTTATATATGCTGGTGCAGAAGTTGTCAACAGTTTGTTTTGACTTTTCTTTTAATTCTTGAAGCTTTTATTAGCTCAAATAAAGTCCACGAACATGGTGATGGACAATTTGCACGGTAATACTCATGAATTCCACGGTACTTCTGGTATTAAACGTGTTACCTTCTGTTTCCATACGCACAAGAATGTTTAGTGTTTTTGAAAAGATTTAATTAAATACTAAACGCTAAGTTAAAAATTAGTGAATGTCGGATACAAACAAAATAAATAAAAATTAATACAAACCATGCAAAAAAATCAGTAAAAAGTTGAAAACATCTCTTTGTTCATCCAAAATGTAATAAAGATCCTTCCTGAATGGATTAAGTTGTGTTATTTGAGTAATAATAAAGTAAAAGTTTAAAAAATGTCTTTGTGAGAAAAATATAATAAAGAAATGTTGCCTGAATAGATTAAATTGTGTTATTTGAGTAATAATAAGCCTAAACTTGTAAAATAAAATAGTAGAACTTGATAAAACATACTTTTGCATCCAAAATATAATTGAAAACTCTTTCTTGAATAGACCAAGACGTCTTACTGTGGTAAAATAAGCATAAAATTGAAAAATAAAAGGGTAAAACTTGACGAAACACACTTCGTGTGTACAAAATTTAATTTAAAACACATTTAAATTGTGTTATTTGAGTAAACTTGGAGAATAATCCTGTAAACTTGGAAAAAAATATCTCTCTCTTTCTGAGTGTGTGTGTGTGTGTATGTATGTCCAAACACGTTCAAATCGTGTTATTTGAGTAAATATTAGGCTAAACTTGCGAAATAAACAGATAAAAATTTAAAACTCACACTTTGTGTGACGAAAATGTAACTAAAATTCTTTCCTGAACAGATGGAATTGTGTTATTTGAGTAAAAATAGTTATCAACTTGTAAAATAATTAATTAAAAATTGAAAAAAATATCTGTGAGTAAAATATAATTAAAAAAAGTTTCCTGAATATATGAAATTGCGTTATTTTGGTAAAAATAAGCATAAACTTGTAAAATAATAAATTAAAAGTTGAAAAACATCTTTGTAATTCTAAAATATAATAAAAAAATGTTTCCTGAATAGATAAAATTGTGTTCTTTTGGTAAAATAATAAGTTAAAAGTTGGCAAGACACACTTTGTGTGTCCAAAACTTAAAAAGTAAACAATTCAAAATTGAAGAACGCAGTTTGTGTGTTGAAAATATAATAAAAACTCTTGCGAGAATCGTTTAAATTGTGATATTTGAGTAAAAATACATAAAATCTTGTATAATATTTAACATAAAGTCAAAGTTTGGTAAAAAAATAAGCTCAATATTATGTTAAATAGCACACAGTAACATACATTAAACTACCTAAATGAATAATCAAAGGGTCCTAGGTTCGTTACCCCGTGATAAAAGCAAATAGTGAAAACTTTAGGCTCCGTCCCAGATAGCTCTCCCTTCTTCTTAGTACAGATAAAAAAAACCTTACGCTTCGTTCTCCTTGTTCAAGCTAAAGTTCTCGCTCCAATCTAATTGGGTATCCCAAATCCTTTTTTTTTATCTTGTGTTCTCCGTAACCTTGGGGTACTTTGACAGAAACCTGTTCTGACAAGCAAGCGTTCTACCCTAAAACCTACGCTACAGAATTCAGTGCCTTGGAGGCAACCCTGAGCGAAATATTAATTGGCGGCGGAAACCGGTTCTACAAGCGACGCATAGCTTCAGAGTTTGACATTGAGCGCGCATTCTCAGACATCCTTTGTTCTAGTGTTCTAAAAAACCTTGGCCTACTTAGACAGAAACATGTTCTACCATGCAAGCGACGCACAGTTTCAAAAAATTGACCCTTGCTGCGCATTCCCAGACATCCTTCGTTGTCTGGTTCAATCCCTCCCGTGCCCTACGGCGTTGCATACCTTTCCCCTGTTCTTGCGTTCTGATTAACCTTGGGAAAACCGGTTCTGATTGGTCAATCGGGTTCTTTCTTTGTTCTGGCGTTCTGACGTAATTTGACCTAGATTGCACATCCCCCAAATTCCTTTCTCGTCTACCTGCGCGGAGTTCACCGTCTCCTAATTCGGACCACCGTCTTTCTTACCATAATAATATTATTACATTGTACACTAAAACCATTTATTACCGTTGCATATCGCGGGTTCGAGTACCGGGACCGTCTTCTTTCGTAACATTAACACCCTTCATAGCGTTTCAGAAACCATAAATACTTATTTTCAATATTATAAACATTAATATTATCGATTCATACATAACATACTTTGCAGTAATGAATATAAAACCATATGCATAGCGTTTAGTACCTCTAATTACCTTCTATATACATATTTTTTGTGAAATAAATAATTAAAAATTCATAAAAGTTATAACTATGCAAATACATAAATGTAAATTATTCTAACGACATGCAAATTTATTTTAAATTATGCAAATGAGTTCTAAATAAATGCAAATAAATTCTAAATACGTGCAAATTAATTGTGAATATTAAATACCAACATCCACTAACTAATTCTTCAACTACTAACCTTATCTACAAAGTGAAATATAATGTCTTTGCCCCCAGATTTGGCACCTTGCCCCCTCGGTTTTGGAACCCAATCGCCGCCACTGGGTAAAGCATGAAGCATATCAATACTTCTATGCTTGCATCAAACAATATATGTTTATCAATATGTTCACCTAATGAACTGAGTTTTAGATATAAGGTAAGTGCACATTAGCTGTTTCGATTTCTTTATGCATTTTACAGTAATCGCCATGCTTAAGAAATATATATTGCAATGTTGCAGGTCATTTCTTTGTTTTACTTAAGCCAAGAAAAATGTGTTAGAAATTTTAGTTTTTTAAAAGTGTTATTTACAAACACCTGTAGATCAAAGCGGTAGTGTTGTTTAACTGAAAACTTTATTATTGAATTAAAATATTGTCATCAAATTGCGTGGCCAAGGTAAGAAATGAAATTAACAAGTGGGTACAAAACAAAATACAGATTGTTTTCAAATGTAGAAGAAAACATTGCCACAACAGCAGTGGCGTCGATTAGGGTAGAGTGATGCCAAATTTTGGCATCATCCCCTCCTCAGATTTAGAACCAAATCTCCGCCACTGCACAGCAGAATTAGACGTTATTTGTAATTACAATTAGTAAATAATCTTCACAAAGCTCGACTTGATTCTAATGTAGGGCCTGCTTTTACATGCACACACAAGCTCTGTTCTATAAACACTGCAGTGTGGACTCCGTATGGAATATAACATTTGTCCTAAGCGTGTGTATTCCTCTACAACAAAACAATTTTGCTTCTTTACTATAACAAAGCTCATTTAATATTCTCTGTCCGATGCAAGAAAGGAATGAGTGTAATTAAAGACTTGTGGATTTTGAAAATTCGTCTCAAAATGCATGACTATACCACTGGGGTTGGTGATCAAAGTTTAAATAGATGCAAATTAATGCAATGACAGCCAAAACTAATTTTATGAACACATATCTGTGAATTCTAATACACACATTCACTGCAATAATATTCGCTTTGCTTATTCACTTCTTCAGATGAAAAATCTACCACATCTGGTATTCTATTCTAATCAACCTCTTGTAACTCTTATCTACTGAACTAACAAAAAAATCCTTTAGAGGCAGAATCTTTATTGAAGTTTTCATTTATATATTTAAAGTAAAAAGTTTTAACTACAATTGAATATTTGGGTTAGAAGCAAAAAAGTACCAGTTTCCCCTTGAAGAAATGGGGTGAGGACCCAAAAAGTGGACACCTATGGTTTATTGTCGAACAATAACATAAGAACAGTATAAATAATATTGCCCAGAAAGTGAACACAAGAAGTTTGTGTGTCTGAGGGCCCATCCGACGACGAAGTGGTAGCTTCGTCACCTTGGGGTCCCGGGTTCGATACCCGGTGGAGGCACATAGTGGTTCGGATCCTACTTAGAATTGTAGGTTCAGTCCCGATATCTTTACTGTGCACAAAGTGGACTTAAAAATCAACTTAATCAATCAATCAATTTCTGTTGTCTGCTTCTTATGCAATCAAATGGTGCAATGGCCAATAGAGTCCGCCGCACCAAAATGCCAGGAAGCATCTTGTGGAATTTCCATGCCAGTAGCAGTCCAGTCCGAAGCGACACAGGCTCCTTCAGTGTAAACCAAGACATTCGCAGCGCATAGGAAAACAATAGACCGGGCCGACAGATGAACTGATTGATTTTAAACACATAACATGATTGAGAAAATTTGATGATAAAATGGTTTCCGGTTATTTATACTTTTCGTTTCATTGTGCAAAGAAGTATTTAATTTCTTTCTTCCTGTTGTCACTTTGGAAGCCACTGGTAATTTCCGGAATAATATACGATGACGCAAGACGAGACAAAGCGTGAGCCTGTACATTTCTAGAAGCTTCAAAGCTTCAACCTGACCAAGGGTCATTCACTTATTCTACCAGACAGTTGCTCCTCTTAGGTATGTCAAATATGCAAAGTCAAGTGTAAACAGACTTCCTGGAGTGCAGGTAAACAGGCAGTAATTATGCTAAGGGAATAGGAAGAAAAAAAACTTGACGAATCGGTGTGGAGGAAGACTACACTGGCAACAGGGAAAGAGGAGAAAGGTAGAATAACTTTTGGTTTTAATTTGGAATAGTCTACTATGATTCAGGTTCGAAGGTTTTAAAATCCAAGTTTTAAATGTTTGCCATTTCTAGTTGTTTATTGGTGTATCTTGTTTCATTAGTCATTAGTACGTCTTGCTCTTTACCACGGAGCAGCAAGTTGCTCTACCATCAAGGATGAATGGTGATTAGTGAGCTACATTCCCAATAAGATCCCTCATACCTAAGGGTATGATACGATAGGCTACTATGTGAATGACAAAAGCTGCGACTTAATAATCATATACCCTGCACTTTTCCTAATTCAAAAGACAAGAGAAAACAAAAACAATTTCCCTTTTGTCTTCATGCAATGGAACAAGCCTTTCGTTTGCATTGCATGGAATTTTCTCACGTATGAAAGCAATGGTAAAAAAAATGTCTGACGTTTATTTTCAACGAGAGCAATATACTGTATGTAGCAAACGTCACACAATTATTATTTTTATTTTTAGCTCAATTTCTGCACTCAATACAATGTAATTAGTTTAATTATGAGCGAGATTTCACACCAAAGTGACAGGCGACACCTGTCGCTTGAAGATTTAACCAATTGAATGCAGGCTTGTGCAGCCTGTCGTGCCGCTGCTGTGTGAAACGTTGCTGCGGAGGCAGGTGCTTCTATGTTTTGGCATGTAGGTAATGAGACATTTCTGGGTGGTGCTTCACGTAAATTTCCTAACTAGAGGAATACCACCCTCCCAAAACCCTCCCCACTTCGAGCACTGCGTCACGCCGGATTCGATTCCTGGCATGTGTGTTCCTTTTTGAAAGTCACTTCGTCAATTTCATTCATTCGCATGGAATTTCCGATGGTGTCGTGGCAAATCTGTAGCCTTGCAATCAAGGAGTCTCTGGTTCGGATTTCACTTTAAACTGTAGACACATTCTCTATTACCCTATCTGAGCATGAATTAGAATTAAAACAAACTTTGACTCGTTCTGATTCATGTAATCATCATTCATCCTCATCAGTGGCGACGATTAGGATGGCATTTGCCCCCACTTTTTTCCACTTTTTTCCCCGCACTATGCTAAACCTTATCTACCAAGGGAAAGTAAACTGTCCGTCCCCTCCCCCCAGTTTTGGCATCCAATCTCCGCCACTGATCCTCATCATCGCTATTACCCAGAAAAATGACGTGAAAACAGTAATGCACTCCTGTGCACCAAGCCATGAGGTCACACAGAGTGTGTGCAGATAGGACTCCACACATTCTAGAGAACAGTTATAGTTGAAGGTGATGTGGTCAACTGCACGCCCCGACCGCCCTTACTCTCACATGAGTGATCCTCAGAGCCACTATGCGCAGATATATTGTTATGAAGATTGTACTTTTCGTTCAAAGGTGGCGGTATAAATGGTTAATTTTTATTGGCTAGAGAAAACTTGCATTTCTAGAAAGTTCACAATTATTTTATACTCTTTTAAGCACTGTAATTGAGCTCTATAATTTTTGAGAAATGTACTGCGTGTGATTACTTTGTTACTACTAATTTTTACTTTAAATTCAACTCTTTTTAGCTAATAAGTTAGTCGTAAATTCATAGGTTCTGAGGTAAAATCGTAAATCTGATTGGACTACTTCATCTTCATTGCCAAAAGGACAAGTTTATGTTATCTCCTCATTTTCTATCATAGGTAATGATAGGTTTGCCTAGAGTAAGATGAAATATAACATCGAATTGAGAGGGGATATTTCCACTCAAGTTACTCTATTAATAAAAATCCCACCGCCCTATTAGTGTCACACTCCGCCTTCAACAATGGTGATGACTATATTGATAAGCAAACAATGACGTAAGGATTACGACCACATTAATTTGTGACAAATAGGTGTGTGACGTCTAACCGGACCTTACTTTCCGAAACACCCTTCGTATTTGCACAACGCCCAGTTTAGCTCACATCTGGAGCAAGCTATTACACGCATGTGTTACGTTTGATCATGAACTTGTATTCAAAATGTTTCTGTCATAAAGATCCTAAATTTTTCTAGCCGACGAGCGAGAGAGAGATCGTGCACAATGGCCCTAATGAAAAGTTCAATCCCTCTCAGTTTGGTGTTTCTCCGCTAGTGTCGCTAGCGTCTGCGACCAGCTGGAGCCGGGCCGGGACCATTAGCCAAACCACAGCAAGGGGAGTTGTTCTTTGATCGCTCTACCAGACTGCCAGTGATGACGTCATCATTGGCCTCGTGAACGCTCACACACTCTGGTGGGCTGGTTTTGTATATCGCGGAAAACTAACTGTACGTGCACGTGTTGCCTAAAAAGAAGCTATTAAAAAAAGGAAAGGGAGCGAAAATAAAAATGGCAGGACCATCAAAATGGCGAATGCTAGGAACGTTAAATGTGCTTTGAAACTAATAGGACACACTTGTGATGCAGCATAAAAAATACTTCAAATAGCCAAGGAAACACTCGTGGAGGAAAGTATTCAGATAGACAAGGATGTGGCAGCCACAACACATATTTTCTTCACGCATTCCCCTGTTTTGTACAGACACTGTAAAACGCTCATATTTATCTTGAGTGTTGTGTACACAGAAATCTGAATGTGTCACACTCGGTACATTATTACATTTACCACGAAATTGTTTCGTTCATGGATGTCGTAAAAAACAAGGTGGAGGGGAGCACTGGCTACTCCGGAGCTTACACATGTGACTCTCCAAAATTTTCCGTGGCTTAAAGGAAATTTTAGTTTAATATTATAAAAATTATTTATTAAAAAAATTGTAGGTCACAATTTGTTTCATCTTCTTTAGCCTATTGCACTACACACACACTGCCGACCTCCCTCTTACATGCTTCAGTAGGGGTGCGCGATTATCCAATCAGTTACTGTGTAACGTGTGGTCAACACGACGAACCACAGTCGGTGTAGTTTTCCATGACCGGGTTAGGCTACTCATTCGTAGCTCCCAATTTTCGTCACGGTGGTGGATGGCGACCGGTCCCATGACCGAAAACTAAAAAAAAAAAAGTGGTTACGCTTCCCCCTAGGACACATTATTTATAGTGCCAATTGTTGCAAAAAAAAAAAGATAGTGTTTATGTATGTGCAGTAATTTGTTCTAAACACATTTTTCATGCATTCGGAATATCGCAAATTTGACATAAAAATCTAATTGTAGCCTTTTTCGGTAATTCAATACTTTTGTGTCTAGAAAGCTAAAAAATACTGTGAAAATGTATCATATGTACGCCTGTATTAAAAAAACTTTTTCCAAAATTTCATCCCCCAAGAAAAACATACAGTGCGTGTTATACGTGGAATAATTTCGACAGCTACATGTGTGTGTGTGTGTAAATGCATATTTACAACTTTTTTTTCCTTATATCGGAACGTTCTTGCATCACCGAGCAAAGTGTCTCGTTTCGGGCTGAGATCGAGTGCTCATCTACTGTCACACGGGAGACGTAACATCGGTGGTTGTCACGCGAGAAATATAAGAAGTAACTTCTTCAAAAACCGTGACACTGTCACGAAGAGGTACAGCCCTTATAGTTTACAAATTTAAATACTAGCTAAAAAGCACAATGCAGGTTTACATTAGGTATCTTTGGTAGGAGACTGTGCTAAGATAAAAAAGAGAATATTGTGGATAATAACACTGGGGAGGAAACAATAGCAATGGATAGAGAAAAAATAGCACAAATTTTGGAAAAAAATAACATCAATAAATCGAGGTGCTATGTATGGCATAAATATTATGTAGTAAAAGTAAAGTGCTCCCTGTGCTATGCACCACACCATGACGGCGAATAGGGGGTGCGTAGTTAGGACCCCACACTTTTTTGATCACGGCCGAAGGCGGGGGTGATGTGATCAGCACCACGTCCCTGGCCGCCTTTACCCTCCAAAGTTTCCTCCAGGTATCCACTTTATACGACGCTGATTGGGCGCCAGAGCCGCTTGAACAGTTGGAAAAAATCCCGGTTCTCCCCGCCGGGGATCGAACCCGGGCCTCTTGCATGGTAGTCAGACATATGTAAACAAACCTGCGTTTACGTTTACAGTTTAATTGATTGACTGATTTGCTTTGTTTTACTTTGCTTCTTGTTCCACTTTTGGCTAATTTACGAAGATAAGGATAAGTGATGACCGGATGAAATTGATGAATGGACACTCAGAAACATCCATGCCCAGGTCGGGATTCCAACCCGGGACCTCTGGTGCCATAGCAGCGCGATGTTCTAACCCCTCCGCTGCGGGGGTCGGCGTTTACATTTACCGTGTAACCACGATAACCAGAAACTGGAAAAATCGATATTCCATTGCTTGCAGTTCTTTAACAAACTGCCCAGTTTGGTTAATTCATGGCATAACTAACAGACACTGGCGTACGCAGAGGGGGCTGATGGGGCTACAGCCCCCTCCAAAATTTTGAGAAAATCAAAATTTTCAAACAAAAGCCGTGAACAACACGGAAAAACACTAGTGTCAAATGCAAACTCGTCTTAAAATAACCACAATAACTATTTTCGATACTGGGATGTTATAAATATACGGAATATTTTATTGTATGCCTCTATGAAACTTCATTTTATCATTACAGAGGTTACGCGTCCGAGCTTACGTCATTAGCCAAGATGGCGCTGAACATGCAGCAGCAAGTTCGAGTTGCAGCGTTGTGGACAATTGCATACAAGAATGATTGTGAGAGCTGTGTGCACAACAATAGACTTAAACTAAACTGTTATTGTAATTCGTCGTTTTCTCCACTATCACACAGTCGACAGCAACAATGTTACGTTAAAAGCATGTCTCGCCAGTTTCACGATCACTCTGGCAGACAAATGCGCACGCTGAAACTCTAACTTGCTGCTACATGTTCAACGCCATCTTGGCTAATGACGTAAACTCGGGCGCGTGTCTCTTATCTGAAATGAAAAAAAAATGAAGTTTCAAGTTTTATATACTATTCACCATTTCCCTCTACATTGTTCAGTAGGATCCGTGAGTACTGCCGTGCAAATTGTCCATGACTATTTCCATTAACTTTTCTCTTACATCATGTGTGGTTTTAAGAGATGGATTTTTACGTATGCTGGTGCAGAAGTTGTCAACAGTTTGTTTTCAGTTTTATTTTAATTATTATTGAAACTCTTATTGGGTCAAATGAAGTGCACGAACATGGTGGTGAACAATTTCCACGGAAATACTCATGGATCCCACTGTACAGTAACACACTACATTTACTTCAAACGTGAGTAGTGTAAATTTGTGACTCCCACCGCAACTCTGATTTTTTGACCAAACGACTACAAAAAGTTGAAAAACTCACTTTCTCTCCTCGTTCCGTGCCTCTTTTATTGCGCTGACGATGTTTCACGGGCGCAAAAAGGCAGTGATGAGTGAAAGATGAGCTCTCATCCTCTCATCCTTCTCATCCCTCTCATCCCTCTTATTCTCCTCTCATCTTCTCATCTTCTCATCTTCTCATCTTCTCATCTTCTCATCCTCTCATCTTCTCATCCTCTCATCCTCTCATCTTCTCATCCTCTCATCCTCTCATCCTCCAAAATGTTTGTAGATCGTGACCTTTGTAAACCTCTCTCTCGAGAACGATGTGCCACACACACACACACACACACACACACATACACACATACACACATACACTTATTTTCTCTCCACGTTCCGCGCCTTATTCATTGCGCTGACGATGTTTCACGGGCGCAGAAAAGCAGTGATGAGTGAAAGATGAGCTCTCATCCTTTCATCCTCTCATCCTCTTATTCTTGAAGGATGAATGCACCTTATTGTAATTTTCCAAATCCCGGTCAAAATGTTTGTAGATCGTGACCTTTGTAAACCTCTCTTTTTCGGGAACAATGTGGTGCACACACATAAACACGCATGAGGTGGAACTGTCAACGGGGTTCATTGCCATCCGCTTCCGCAGTGGACGACTCCACCCTCGGCAACCACAAACGGCAACAAACTCCCCGATTGAATACCATGATAAACACGCATGAGGTGGAAGTGTCAACGGGGTTTATTGCTAGGACATTGACTATAGCCCTCATTGTGTTTTCACCAAGGGGGTCGCGGTTCCTATATAACGCACCAGTTTCTTTTTTTGTACATCATTATCATAGTGAACCTCAATCGTGGCAGTTTAGTATTCTTAATTGTTTGTCTGATAGTATACATATATATCATCGTGGAAGTTTTAGTGAGCTACAAGTTTTATTTTGAAGTCTCTCTATCTCTCTTGAAAGGTGAACGTCAATCGTGGCAGTTCAGTATTCTTAATTGTTTATCTGGCAGTATACATATATATCATCGTGGAAGTTTTAGTGAGCTACAAGTTTTTATTTTGAAGTCTCTCTCTCTATCTCTCTTGAAAGGTAAGTTTTTATTTTTTCATGATATATTAATATTTTTGTTTTGCGTCTGACACACACATATTCGGAGGAGTCATAAAAAATTGACACACACTTACATGTCGTATATTTTTAACCTCCTACAACAGTGCAGACACACATACATACATACATACATACATACTGTTCGCGTCTAATATATATGTGGAAGGAAAAAATGTCTAGCATTTTTTCAATTTTTTTTTCTTCTGTTTCAGTGCGCTTTCCACTACCACCACCACAACCCCCCCAAAAAATTTCTCTGTATATATATATAAATAACAGAGGGAAAAAATGGAATCGCAACCAGGTCCCTCCGGTCTTTACGGGAAAGTGGCATGTCGCAACTGTGAGAAGTTGATTTCTAAACCTAACATTGCTAGGCATTTGAAAAAATGTCGTCTAGCGGATCATGATGTCGTAGTCCCGCCGGCAAAGAAATCTCGCATTGATGGGCATGAAGGCGGTGCTTTGAATAAAAGTGCACGCATCATGACCTATAAATCTGGAAGTGAAAAGTGTGACTCGAGCACCTTCCTCGACAAAGTGAAATCGCGGGTAGTTGATCAATTACGTGATTGCCTCGTCAATGTTGCAATTAAAATTCATCTCGTCTTGACCCTGCTGTATGAGAAAGTTGTCTCGTCCGAGTCAAGCACTTTCAGTTTTTACGTAGGGTGCGAATGCTTACACGATGACAATAACGAGGATCTGGAGGAAATTGTGACACGGCTATTCGAGCACTTGGGAGAAAAACAAGAAGACTTTGAAGGTAGAGGAAGTGGGTGGACTCTTTGCGGTGAGAATCATGCGTTAGAACTTCGAGTCTGCAATTTCAAACCATTACGCAGCGCTCAAAAAAACAAGCAAAAAAAAAGCAAAATGCAGTGTTGAACATACAAAGTAACGATGCGAAGAGTTTCCTGTGGTCTGTCATCGCCGCATTACACCCAGCAAATAATAATGACCCCCAACGCCTGTCCAATTACAGAGGATACGAGGGGAGATACGAGAATATGATGAGAGGAATTTCCTATCCTGTGCCCCTGAATAAGATCAATCAAATTTTAAAAAACTATAGAGAGGAAAAAGGAGAAGATATCGATATTTCTGTTTTTGGGGTTGACGATTGCGACAATATTCGTGTCTTAAGACCTGCTAGAAGCCAGAATAATGTAATTCGACTCTTGCTTGTAGATGGCCGTTACAGTTTGATACGGAATTTCTCAGGATTAGTAGGAAGACAGATCAGCAAGAATCGCGATAAGATCGAAATTTGCGATCGGTGTTTGAGAATTTTTCGCGGGGGTAACAAGATGAGAGAACAGCACAAGTGTTTTGGCTCTGTGAATGCAGAACCCGAAGATGTCATGCCGGAACCCGGAACCAAGATGAAATTTCAGAAACACCAGGCTCTTCTCCACCATCCCGTCGTCCTTTATGTTGACTTTGAAAGCTTCCAAGTTCCCATGACGTCTTGCGACCCTGATCCCTCTACCTCAAGCACGATCCAAATTTTTCTCCACGAGCCTTGCAGTTTCTCCATCTACGGAGAAAAATTGAATGATGTCATCTTGTATTGCGGACCCGATGCGGCAAAACATTTTGTTACGAAGATAGCGGAATGCGCGAGAGAACTTGCACCCAGCCTGAAAGGCTCTTACGTTTCTCCACCTGCTCTCACGACGGAACAACAACGGAGACATGACGCGGCGACAAGATGCGAGGAGTGTAACCAGGCTTTCACCCCCGAAAATTACAAGGTCGTCCACCATGACCACCAGAATGGATTATTTCTGAGCACCATCTGTAATTCGTGCAATCTTAAAATTAAGGAGTCGCATTTCGTTGCCGTGTTTCTTCACTACACGGAGAAGTACGACACGCATCTGTTCGTCAAAGAGCTCTACAACATAACTTCTCGAATCAGCATCATCCCTAGAACGAGCGAGAAGTATATTGCGGTAAGAATTTGGATCCCTCTCCAAGAAGGAGGAAGTGTGGAAGTGCGAATCCTGGACTCTTACAATTTCCTGTCCTCCAGCCTCGCAAGCCTTGCATCTCAACTTGGCGACGAAGATCTTGTGGCCACCAAGCAAAAATGTTTTTCGGAGAGAGATGAGAATTTGAATCTGTTGCGTCGCAAGGGCGTCTACCCCTACGAGTACGTCAACGATTTCGAGAAATTTGACGAGACGGAACTTCCACCCCGGGAGGTATTTTATTCTCATCTCACGGAGGACGTCTGTTCCGAAGAGGACTACGAACACGCTCGTAGTGTGTGGACGGCCTTCAATTGCCAAACTTTTCGCGATTATCACGATCTCTATCTGAAATTGGACGTGACTCTCCTCATGGACATTTTCGAATCGTTTCGCAAGAGATGCATCGCGATATACAAGTTGGATCCTGTGTATTTCTTCACGACGCCGGGATTGACTTGGGAATCGATGATGAAATACACCAACGTGGAACTGGGACTCATCGCAGAGAAGGAACAGTATGCTTTCCTGGAGAGTGCGATACGCGGTGGCATCGTCCAATGTCCCCGACGCCATGCTCAGGCAAACAATCCTCATACGCCTGGTTACGATGCATCGAAGCCCAACACCTATATTGTCTACTGGGATGTCAACAACCTGTACGGCCACTCCATGTCCCAGTGTCTTCCCATCAGCGACTACGCGTGGATGACCGAAGAGGAACTCTCCTGCGAAGATTTTCTCAACTGGAGGGAAGATAATGAATGGGGCTGTTTCTTGGAAGTGGATCTCGATTATCCCGAAACGCTTCACGAGAAACATCACGGATTGGCCCTGGCCCCCACCAAAAAAAAGCCACCTGGAGGATCGGAGCCAAAACTCATACTAAGCATGGAGAACAAGCGGAATTACGTTCTGCACTACCGACTCCTCCAATTTTACATAAGTCACGGCTTGCAGTTGAAGAAAGTTCATAAAGGATTGAAGTTCCGACAGAGCAAGTGGCTGGAACCCTACATAACCGAGAATACGCGCCGCAGAGCGCAATCGACATCGCCTGTAGACAAGGATCTGTACAAACTGTTCAATAACGCCATCTACGGCAAGACGATGGAGAACGTGCGTAATTACATCGACGCAACGTTGGTCACGGACGAAAAGAAATTTGAGAAGATCGTCGCGTCCCCCTACTTCAAAAACTTCACTATTTTCGACGAGAATCTAGTATTCGTCGAGAGGAACAAGAAGCAAGTGATGCTCAACAAGCCGATTGCCATAGGTGCCACCGTCCTTGAACTATCAAAATTACACATGTACCAATCGTACTACGATCAGTTTCAACTTTTTTATGGGGATAACATCCAAATATGTTACATTGACACGGATAGCTTTATTTTTCTAATTCAAAACACACCAAACCTCGAACGTGATCTGACTAAGATGAAGCATCTGTTTGATTTTAGCAACTTACCATCAGGCAATCACTTACATTCGGCAGAAAACAAAATGACCATAGGAAAATTCAAAGATGAAGTTGGCGGGAAGTACATCAGCGAATTTGCGGGGCTTCGTGCCAAAATGTACTGTGTAAAGATTGCAGAAGAAAAAGAGATCAAGAAAGCGAAGGGTGTGGGAAAAATAAGTACCAGCAAATTTAGCATGCAAGACTGCAAGGAATGCCTTTTTCATAGTAAAAGGCAACTCAGCGCCGATCATCGCATTACAAGTAAATTGCATGATTTGTACACGACGCGCGTAACCAAAGTAGCATTGGATGCAACAGACAACAAGTTACGTGTTCTCGATTGTAAAATCCACACGAGAGAGTGGGGGCACTGCAATGGAAGCGATAAATGTGAGGTGTGTTAACTGTAACCCCATAGCCATGAAGTCCGCTGTGTTTTTTGCCATTCTTCAAACAAACAGACGGAGGAAAAGAGGGGCCCTCGGGCGATGAAAAGTTGCAAGCTGTTATTATGCTGTTAAGCCCGCTCCAAACCGAGGCTCATTAAATTCAACTCTTATTTTTTTCTTCTTCTTCATCGTGATGTAATCAGATAATTACATGTTCTTGAGCTTTTTGAATTTCATCGCCTGAGGGCCCCTCTTTTCCTCCGTCTGTTTGTTTGAAGAATGACAAAAGACACCTCATGTAGAAATTTAATTTAAATAACAGGGACAATGAATCTTTTTGGTTTCCGTAAACAAGGCATCATGGACACTACACAACCAAATTCCAATAACCTCTTACCTTTCGTGTTATCTAAACTCAATGGTCTGTTGGTTATTCATCTCAATAGTATCTGGACGAAACTAAATGACGATGTGGGCAAGATATTTTATGTTTTTAATAACAATTTATATTTCTACGAGATTCCGATCGACGGGAAACTTCAAATCACCGTGAATCCGGAGAACGAAGGGCAAAATATTAAAATTTCTAGCGGCAAGAACATTTTTCGAATCAAGCACGACAAGATGCTTTCTAACATTACGTACGATGTTTCCGCAGGAGATTACCTGTACGTGGAACTCCTCGGAGATTACGACAAACTCATTCCTCTCTTCGTAGAATTACGAATCACCTATCCTATTATAAATAACCGTTAACCAAAAATGCCTAACGACATTTTCGGCAACACGAAGCGTGTAGACCACGCAGAAGAGATTCTCATGTTGGACATTCGAGTTAAGAAGTTGAGGACCGACTTGATCGCTTTGCAGGAGACCTTAAACAAAAGTTTAGAGTCGGAGATCGCTACGCTCCAAACGCAATGTCTCGACCCCATTCTAAAAATCGATTCCGAACTGAAAACGCTCATAAAAAATTATGTCGACGTACCTTCTTACGACAACGTTCAAAATATACAGTTGAGCGTGGATTCGCTTCAAAATGATTTGGCCAAATTACAGCAATTTCAAGCGAAAAATGAAGATTTGGAAAAATTGAAACTCGAAATCGAAGAACGAACTTCCGCAATAGAAAAGAATTTCTCCGAACTTCAAACCGTCGTGAACGATATTGATGTAGAACGCTTGCACGTCGTTGTTTCCAAATTACAAGAAGAATTCACCAGCACGTTGGAAGAAATTAAATCCAAGTTGCAGACTTTGGAAGATACAATGACGAACCTACCATCGTCGGACGAACTGCAGGTCATCGGTAAAAGCGTCGCGAACATAAAAATTCAATTGGAGGCCTATCAAGATTTCGAACACATTCAAACCACCATCGCTACGCTTCAGGCGTCCTTGGAATTGATCAACGAAGAAATTAAAAATATTCACGCTGAAGCGAGAGCGTTGACGAGCATTCAAGACACGTTAAGCACGGTTCAGCATAAAATCGAATATTTAGAAAATTTGAACGTCGAATCCAATCTCGCTCATTTTCATCACGTACTGGACAACATACAGGGTGACTTGGAATCGTTACGGACGAGCGTACCTTCGAGCGAAGATTTGGAAAAATTGAAAATGGCGGTGACGGCACTATACGATTCGAGTGACATCAAAAGCTCGTTGAGCGATCTCGAGAGTAAAGTGGCCAATCTCCCCACCTCCAAAGAATTACACGCTTTGAAAAGGAACATAACACGTATGCTGAAACGAGTAGAAACGGAAACGGCGAACGTGGAACAGATTCGAGACGAACTTGCTTCGCTGGTGTCGACGCTGCCCACTTCGCAGAGCGTCGCCGACCTTCACACGCAGTTTACAGAGATGCGAATCATCGTGAACGATCTTACCGAGAAGAGCTCGAAATTGAATCAAATCGAGAACCTTCAGAACATTGTCGTCAACATCAGAGATCAAGTTGGAGTGCTGGAATCAACGCAGGAATCGACGCTGGCCTCTTTCGGTGCCAAGTTGCAAGAACTCAACGAAAGCTACAAGCAGTTGAACGTGGAAGTGAAAATCAAACCGTCATTTTCTACCGTAACAAATACCATAGTCGAACATTTGTTGCCCGTACAAAACACACTGGGTCAGCTTCACAGCAACCTCGTTAGCGTCGATACTAAATTCGCTAAACTGCATTCTCTGCAAGCCATCGAAATCAACAGCGTACCCAATCAACAGAGAATCTCCACGTTCGTCGAAGGTAACAAACTGTACATGCTACATCCTTATCATCCGTACTACAAGTTTCTCCTCGATGGCACGATTCAGATAAACGAATTTTCGTACTGGTCTCACGGCAGAAAAGCTAGCGTTCCCACCATGACTTTGATATCGAATCGTGGTGTCCAGAAAGCAGGAAACATTCCTCTGGCACGTTGGAACGAAACGCGCAACATATATGAAATACACGAAGACGAAGATCTTACTGTTTTCGACGTGAGTGCCGGCGATAAGCTGATCATTCAAAACACGAGCATAGTGCCACCCTCTTTGAATCCCATCACGCTGGTGCTTCTTTTGAAACGTAATCTCTAAAAAATAATAAAAATGTCTAGGCAAGCCATCGTCCAAGAATTGCATAAACCTGCACGCCGCAACTACAAACGTTTGGCTGTGGTAACCAAGGGAATCGACGACCTCTGGGAAAGCGACCTCGTCGAAATGAGTAGCGGCAAGTTAAAAAACGTGCATAAATTGAACTAGGGCAACAAGTACCTCCTCACCGTCATAGACACATTTTCGAAATTCGCATGGGCTCTACCTTTGAAGGCGAAAACAGGAACGTGCGTCACGGAAGCATTCAAGACAATTTTTCGCGAAAGCGGCGGCAGACGACCTCGGTTTCTGCACACGGACAAAGGGAAGGAATTTTACAATGCCGTATTCCAAAAGTTTATTCGGAAACACGACGTTCAACATTACTCGACCTTCAGTGACGTCAAGGCCAGCATCGTGGAAAGATTCAATCGCACTCTGAAATCGCGCATGTGGTCACGCTTCACGCTTCAGGGAAGCTACAAGTGGGTCACTATTCTTCCGGAACTTGTTAACGACTATAATCACACACGGCACGGAACGATAGGCATGAAGCCAGCTGACGTTACCAAGTCTGACGAGCAACGTTTAATTTCTAGCGTTTACTGTCCAAAGTACACGCCCACGACAAAAAAAGCTAAATACAAAATTGGAGAACAGGTGAGGGTCAGTAAATTGAAGCGAACGTTTGACAGGGGTTTTACACGAAACTGGAGCACTGAACTTTTTACCGTGGTTCGAGTTCTACCCGGGAACCGTCACACGTATATAATAAAGGACAGTGGCGGTGAAATTTTATTGGGGCGCTTCTACGAGGAGGAACTATCTAAAACTAAATACCCCGACACGTACCTTATCGAAAAAGTTTTGCGCAAGAGAGGCAACAAACTTTTGGTGAAATGGCTGGGACTTCCGGAAACAAGTTGGATCGATTCAAACGAAGTGATTCTATGAGTACGTGGAATGTTGTGAAACGTTTACCTAATTCGGAAAGTCAAACGAAGAAAAAAAACGGTGAATTGCTCCCCGACAGCATCCGCTGTCTGATCGTAGGACCTTCGGGGTGTGGAAAAACGACACTGCTCGTGGACAATTTTCTCCTCGCACCGAATTGGTTAGATTGGAAGAACAGGCACCTGTACGTGTTCTCGAAAAGTTTAGAGCAATCCAAATACCAGCAACTGATGAAACTGTACGATGGTCTGGACATTGCAACGTTCGCCTCGGAAATAAAACCACTCGACGATTGTCGTGAAAATTCAGTCGTTGTGTTCGACGACGCCATCCTGGAAAATCAAAATGAAATTCGCAACTTTTTCACGCAAGGTCGTCACAAAGGAATGGATTGTTTTTACCTAGCTCAAACATTTTCCAAAATTCCAAAACAGTTAGTACGCGACAACGCTAATTTCATATGTTTGTTTCGTCAAGATCACACCAACCTCAAGCACGCGTACGATGACTACGTAGGCGGAGACATGAACTACAATCAATTTTCGGAACGCTGCTGCTCTACTTGCTGGAACGGTGACGATTTCGGATTCGCTACGATCGACATGACGAGGAAACCCAACGACGGAAAATACAGAAACAAAATCAACGACTTTCTAAACGTTGCAACGTTGTGAGAGACAACGTATATAAATAAACGTCATGACGAAACGAAAAATCGAAGACAAAAATCTCAAGTTGCGAGAATACCTCGCGAAACGCTTCAAAGGTTGGAAATCCGAGAATCGCGGATTCTACGAAGAGAAGAAACGTCAGGATCAACCTGTGATCGATGCCATCAGCGGTCTAGGTAAAGAAATTAAAAGTGTCACAGAACAAAATAAAAATTTGATCAACGAAATCGTACCGCTCGCAGCTAAAAGTTACGCTGTACCCACGCCCATTTCGAGCATTCCTTCGACGCCGTTCGAACTGAAGGATGTACCGGCACGACGTCGAGCCATTGGTAGCACCTCGTCGTCTTCGGATAAAATCGAGTTGGGACCTTTGGCACGAGACTACCTGAGTACGGGGAAATTCGACAAGGATGAAGTGTTCGGATTGTATCCCAGCATGGAAACCAGCGAAGGCGGCGGTGTGGTGTGGAAGATTGGGAAATCGAAGGTGACCTTCGAAGGCAACGACATTAAAGTCAATTTAGGCGACAAGGATAGTTGGAACAGGTATCCGGGTACGGTGGGACTGTGGGAACTCGTCGCCAAAAAGCAGCCGAAAGATTACACCGACGAAGATTACCAGAGTTACAAGGAAATTCTGATCATGACGGATGCCTTGTACCAGAACAACGACGCCTCGCAGAATAGGGTGAAATCGAGCAGCGGCGAGAAGTACAGGAATCTCATCAAACCGATTTGGAACCAGGTCAAAACGGGCAGCGGCGTCAAACGCTACAACACGTTACCCAAAGAATTCGTTTGGGTGGACGACGTTAGGAAGCTCGTGGACCGATTGTTGGTGATAGCCGGCGAAGAGAATGCAGGCAACCGTAATTTCTACAACGAGAAGGTTGGCATCGTGGACATGATCAGCACGAAACTTTCCAACTTCATTGTGAACGACGACAAGGGCATAGGTTACCTGATCAAAATCATCAACACGCTGCCTCCGAAATTTTGGAACGTGGCCGAAGGAAAGGGACTTGTGAACGACATCATCAACAAGTTACCTTTCGAGATGCATCTACCTGGCTACCAGTACTGTGGACCGGGTACCAAACTCGAGAAAAGATTGGAGAGAGGAGACAAGGGTGTGAATCCGTTGGACGCCGCATGCAAAGATCACGACATCGCCTACAACACCACGCAGACGGATCTGGATGCACGTCACGAAGCAGATAGAAAGTTAGAGCACGCAGCTTTCGAAAGGTTCGTGAGCAGAGACGCATCGCTGGGTGAACGGGTCGCCGCACTGGGTACCACCATCGCCATGAACACGAAACAAAAATTGGGGTGGGGTATATAAATAACATACAGTAAAAAAAACAACATGGCTTGCATAACTGATTTGCCGCACGAACTACTATCTAAAATATTCAAAAAGGTAGTTAACGGAGATGTTAATAAACTTGTGATCATAGCAAGAACAACGCCGGCATTTCGAATTCCGTGTGAAATAGTTCTCAAGGACCGTCTTCGGGAGATCAGTGGCCTGAGGTGCGGTGATCTCAACATTCTGCTTTTGGCTGCAGGAGAGAAATTAAACGATAGGTTCGATGAATTGCACGAGGCAAGGCAGGGGAGAAGACGGTATACTGATGATTGGTACAAGTCTATGCAGGAGACGGAAGATATCATTACGCACATCATCGCGTTTTCCGAAGCACGGACTTTCTTCCTCTGTTAAAAAATAATAATATATATACATGTCAAAAAAACTTGATATATAAATAAATAATCTTCGGTATATATAAATAACACACATCGTGAAAAAACAATTAAATTTCTCTCTAACACTTTGAATTTTTTTTTGATATGACGACTGAAAAAATAAGTGATCTCCAAGCATTAAAACAAATGCTAAATTTGTCAGTCGAGTATGTAAAAATTCAGGAATTGGAAGTCGACAAACCTTACACGATAACTTCAGGTTCAATCGTTTCTACCCAGTATGGTCCCAAGGTACGCCTGTTGCTCAACGCACAATACAGTCTATTTTTACCAGATCGATACGCTAACATGTTATCCGACGAGAAGCTATCTATTTTAATCGAGAACAAAACTCGAATTGTGTACAAGGGGACAAAGGAACTTCTTGGCAAGAAAACAAAGCACGTAATAGAATTTGTGTAACGACTGCGAGGCCTTGAAAATATATAAATAACATACCGTAAAAAACTACACAAGAAAAAATCTCAGAATATATATATAAATAACATACCGTGAAAATAACACATAGAGCATCAACATGAAGCCCAAGGGTGTCGTGTACCAGATACCATACTCCAATCTAAAAAATCTAGGTGCCCTCGATGGGTTACTCACCAAGAAACAACGCGAGAAGAAACGTTCTTGCTTGTCGAAAGGACACGGAATGAAATTGCTGCTCAGCACACCTCAATTGAAAAGATTGCAGCGTTCGCGGAAACAGCAAAAGATCGGAGGTTTCATATTCAGCATCCCGGCCATCCTGGCAGCATTGGGGGCAGTTGGAAGTTTGGCCGGCGGAAGTGCCGCCATCGCGAAAACCGTCATCGACTCGAAGAAGAACAAGGCCGAGTTGGAAGAACAGAAACGTCACAACCTGGCCATGGAGAAGAAAGGGAAGGGCGTAATGAAAAAGTTTAAAAAAAAGAAACAGAAGCACTCACCAACCGAGACATTGAATCTCTGATCGGACCGTTACAAATCAAACACTTCAGAGGAGTTTTCATGTCCAACTCGTTACCTTCAAGCGTCAAAAGAAGAGAATGCGGAGTAGTCAACTTGGACGGTCAAGAAAATCCAGGCACGCATTGGATATGTTACCACAAAAACGACAATGATAAAGCATTCGTTTTCGATTCTTTCGGAGGTGTTCCACCTACAAATTTAGTCTATTATCTGAAAACGAACAAAACCTCCATATACTACAACGACGAACGCATTCAAGATTTCGGAGACGTGAACTGCGGTCATCTCTGCCTCTCCGTGCTCGCGTTTCTCTCTAAAATAAATAACCCTACGATCGAGGATTTCCAGAAAGCATTGTGGAACCTCAAACAGCATCACTAGGATGGGCGTGTTCCATCTCACGAGCGAATCTTCAATCTTGAAACTCACGCTGCACGACGACATCGTCTATCCTAAATCCGTGGCTCTGCGTGCATTCTACAGCATGTACCTCATACCTAATGTTACGCATCACAACAACAAAATTAGCGTCGGAAGCGAACACATTGTCGTCACGCCAGGACAATACAATCTTTCCACTTTGCAAGCTCAATTACCCAAAGGTACATACCTTTCTCAAAATTCGGTCACGCACAGAGTGGAAATCTTATCCGCGACGGAGACCGTGGACCTGGGCACCATGGGAGAACTTTTAGGTTTCGAGAACGACACCAAACTCGAAGCTGGCATCAAGCACGTAGCAACAAACATTCCTAAATTCTTGGCCATAGAGACTCTGAACGTACACTGCAACGTGGCGGAAGGTATGATCACGAAATCTTCGGACGGATTATTAGGAAGTCACAAGCAGACGGGAATCATAGCCACTTTCAAACCAAGTTCCGAATTCATGGAACCGATCATCTACACGCCCTCTTCGCCGATCTATTTTCCAGTATGTCGCAACCGCATAGACGACATAGAGTTGGTGGTGACGAACGAGAAAGGAGACGTGGTGGATTTTGCAGGTGCCACTACGACGGCCATCGTGGAGATCAACGTGTAATAAATAACCATACATGTAAAATGGAGCAAATCGAAAGTTACGAATTGCAATCTTTCCCTCCCAACCGTCGCACGTTTGCCAATCTGAACGAAGCGAACAGGGAGATCGAATACGACGTGGACGTAGGCGACGGGTTCATTCATCCTCACAGAGCGGACCTCTACCTTCAATTCGACGTGGTGAAGAAAGAAAGCGGAGACGCGTTTCCCGCAGCAGCAAACTTGATACTCGTGGACAACTTCGTGCCTCACCTGTTCTCGCAGGTGGAGGTGAGGAAACACAACACCGTCATCGACAGAATAGATTATCCAGGCATCACGTCGACGGCAGTGGGAACGTTGAAATTATCCAAAACGGACGCAGCGTACTACCAGGCCGGGGGATTCGAAGCCGGGACCAAAATATCGACGAAAAGTCACACGGTGCTCTTTCCCATGCGTCTGCTGCCGGGTTTCTTCTCGGACTACAAGGAGATCATGTGGAAGGGGGGATTGCGCGTCACATTTCGAAGAGCAGCCAACGACAACGAAGCACTGATGCGATACTCTACTTTGGGTCCGGACGGCACCACGCCGATAGCCAACACTTTACCCGAAGCAGCGAAATGCGTCATCCGGAGCATGGAATTGAGAATGCCGGTAGTGGAATACGAAACGAACTACGCCCTCAAGTACAAAGCGGAGATCTTGAAAAGTCCGCAGGTGCCGATTCACTTTCACGGTTACCAGTGCGTGCAGAAGATGGCATCCGGAAGTCACATGGAATTCGACGTGACAACGCAGTTCAACAACATACAGTTCGACATGCCAGATTTCGTCGTAGTGCTCTTTCAGACCGGGAGAGACAACAATCAGGAAAAAGATTCCAGCAAGTTCGACGACTGCAAGATCAAGAACATTTATCTCAAGAATGGACGCAACGAAGTGTTCCCGCGCGAGAATTACAACCTCGACATGACCAAAAACGATTATCTCAAACTTTACGAAGCGTTTTCGGCTTACAAACGCGTGACCGAGGGAAGTGTGGACATGTACTACACGCCCAGCGAATTCAAAGCACGGAGACCCATGACCGTCATCAACACATCTAAGAGGAAGAAGGTTGTGGTCAACGATCGAACCAACATCAAGATCGTCTGCGAGTTCCACGATGCCTTGCCCGAGGACACCCTATGCAGCGTCATCCTGATTGCAGAGAAGTCCTTCGCCTACGACCTGAAGAACGAGAGAGTCACAGAGCAGTTTTAACAAGTTTTTAACATCTTTTCTTGCACAATAAGAAATTTTTTGTACTAGCACAATCAGTTACAATGGCACAATACGAATTTCACTAGTTCAGATCAGTTACAAATGTCAATTTCATTAGTTATCAGTTACAATATCTTTTTTCATCACTATAGCACGAGACAATCAGAAAATTTGCACAAAAAAATTTGTTGTTGTTTTTACACAAGAAAATTAACAATAAAATTTCTTTTTTTATCGTTTCAGATGCTGTCGAAACATCAAAAACACATACACACACACTAGAAAAAAAGCATGCAACTTTATTTGTAACACACACATATTCTCCATCTTCATCAAGAAAATATTATAATAAACATAATTATTTTTATCTATATCTCACAATAAAACTCTATATCCAAAAATATCACAACATCAAAATAACACTAGACTCGTTAGTACACGTTGCATGCATTACGGAGGTCCTCTGTAGGGTTTCATGGAAGTTTGGGGGAAAAAAAAAACACGTGAAACTCTACAGAGGTGCGGTAATCTATAACCGCAGCCGTTAGAGAACCTTTTTTACTTTTTGGTTGGGCACCACGCACCCTGGCGAGGTTATAGGGGCCAGGTATCCTAAAAAACAACAATTATTATTTTGTTTGTTTGTTTGTGTTACAATACGGAAATAATAAAAGGCATACGCGCACGCGCGTGCGTGTGTATATGCCACATCCTTCCCCCAAGAGAGAGGTTTACGAAGGTCACAATATATAAACATTTGGTCCCGGACTTGGAAAATTACGATAAGATACACTCATTCTTCAAAAATAAGAGGATGAGAGGATAAGAGGATGAGAGGATAAGAGGATGAGAGGATGAGATAATGAGAGGATGAGAGGTTTACGAAGGTCACGATATATAAACATTTGGGTCCCGGACTTGGAAAATTACGATAAGGTGCACTCATCCCCCAAAAGATGAGAGGATGAGAAAATAAGAGAATGAGAAAGTAGGTGGAACCCAACGTTCTGGAACGGTCTTTTGACCTACTTTCTCGCCTTAATGGATTTCTCGCGTAAGGCACGAGCAGTGTTGCCAACTCCTCACTCGAAAAATCACCAAGGTTTTTGTTTTTGGGTCTAAACTAACCTAAAGCAAGGAGCTGGCAACGTTGCTTGAGGTATTTTCTCGCAGTGTTGCCAACTTCTCACTCGAAAAAATCACCAAGGTTTTTGTTTTTGGGTCTAACCTAACCTAAAGCAAGGAGCTGGCAACTTTGCGTGAGGCTTGGTTGACAGTGCATAAAGCAAGGTTGCCAACCCGCTGGTATTTTGCCATAGCCTTTTACAAGAAAAAAAAAGAGAAAGGGAAGAGTTAAACAACCGACAGCTTACCCACAGCTTTTTTTGCTCTAACCTAACCTAAAGCAAGGAGCTGGCAACTTTGCTTGTGCAATCAACCCGGTTGACCGCCCTCAAGTAAAAATCAGCGTTGCCAACTCCTCACTCGAAAAAAAATCACCAAGATTTTTGTTTTTGGGTCTAAACTAACCTAAAGCAAGGAGCTGGCAACTTTGCTTGTGCAATCAACCTGGTTGATTTTTCTCAAGTAAAAATCAGCGTTGCCAACTTCTCACTCGAAAATAAATCACCAAGATTTTTGTTTTTGGGTCTAACCTAACCTAAAGCAAGGAGGTGGCAACTTGCTTGAGGCTTGCGTTACAGCGCATAAAGCAATTTTTGCCAACCTGCATATACTAAACAAGGAGAGCCGGCACTGCCGTAAAAGAGAGAGAGAGATGGGTGGATGGCAACGCAGTATGTGTGTGCGTATAATATGTAGCATTATTAACTAGAGTGTGTTGGCAATTTACTTACAACTAAAAGAAAATAGAGATGCCAACGTTGGTGTAAGATGAAGAGAGAGAGAGAGAGACCCGTGGCTGGCAACAGTAATAAGCGAATGCGCCATATTGTAATTTTCCAACTCCCGGGGGGGCCAACGTTTGTATATCGCGACCTTTGTAAATTTTTCTCTCTCTCGGGGGAACGACGTGCCGCGCACACGCACACACACACACACGCACACGCACGCACGCGCGCGCGCGGGGCCAAAATTTTTGAATTTACGGCTGGAAAAATGTTTTTCTATGACATGTTTTTGTTCGAGGCAAATTCGTAGGTAGATGTTGTTAAATAAATATTAATATTGTAAATATATATACTTATTGTATTTAGTTTTTTGGTATCGAAAAGCGACTGTCATATTGTATTTGAAAAAAATATTACGCTTTTGCCTGTGGATATCTAGAAAAACGACAATTTCGTTCCCTCTCTCTGCATATACTATCAACGTTGACACAATGACACAAATTCAACAAATATGTAGTCTGGTGGCAGAGAAAAAATACAATGAATTTTCCGGTTATTTATTTCATAGCTCTGATAGTCATCGCGTGCGTCACAGATTGCCATCTGCCGTAGGCTTTGGGACGACGGAAGTTATATTTTCTGTTTTTTAGTGATGCCAGTTAACAGCATAGGTAACAATGATGCGATGCGATGCATTAACTTGTGAATTTTCGAACTCGCAAAATGATGTGGCTGAAATGTAGGGGGTCTATTGCCCTCTGTTTACATCTGGCAACACTACCGTAGATTTTTTGACAGTGTTGTTAACCTACTGGGTTTTTCACTGTAAATTTTTATCAAAGGACCTGAGGGGCCTATGTATTTTTTTATGTCTGGCAATACTGTTGGGGGGGCCTAGTGTTGGCGACACTGTGGGTTTACTGTAGCTTTTTATGAGGGGGGTCTATTGCTCTCTGTTTACATCTGGCAACTCTATTGGATGTTTTGTTTGAGGCTTGGGTTTTACCAACCCATCCGAAGAAAATTCTACTATATGATTTTTTACTGGCTAAGCTAACCTACAAATAGAAATTGGTAACACTGACTTATAAACCCACTGGGTTCTCTTGACATGTTTTTTCATGATGTGTTGCTAGGCTATTGAGCATCTTGGCGTATACAATGTATATATTTTGAGAGGGGGGTTATAGCTTTTTATGCTGTATGAATACTGGGAGCTTGACAGTGACAACCAACAGAATAGGTAAACCTACATCCAGGAACTGGCAACACTAGTTTCTAACAGTAAATTTAAAATAAAATATTAAACAAAATACATGAGTAAGCACTGTGATTACAAATAGTACCAGTGTTATGCCCCCAACTCCAACTGGACAACTGGGGAAAATAATTGTACAACAATTTGTACCTAATTGTACAACAACTTGTACCTAATTGTACAACATATACACAGACATAAAAGAGAGAGCCTTCCCGTAACTTACTTCATGTACAATTTATATGATTTTACAACTGTGAAAAGAAAGCATATGTGTTCTGTATGCACATATTTATTCTTATTTTTCGAAGTTGAATGAAAGCACGTGTTTTTACGCTCTCGTAATACTAACCTTGCTCTACTGATTTTAAATTGCTTCTATCCGCTTTTTTTTTCTGTGTTATTTCCGCATGCACGCAACATTCGCTTTCAATAGACAGAAGGAGTGTTAGGATAGCAGGCTCCGAGTTTACAATTTATTAAATTAAACAATAATTTATGTAAGAATATACTTGTACTTACCGAACACAAAATAATAAAAAGCACATGTGAATGTTTGCGTGTGTTTATGTTATATGACGACTGAGTAAAAAAATAATGTTGACTCCCCGAAAGATAAAAGTTCCCGGTTCGACATCAGATGCATGCAAATTTTATGTTTTGCTCTCCAAAATCTTGATTTTTATGTTTGTGCTATTTGTCATACAGCAAAGGAGAAGAGGGGAGAGAGAGGGAAGAGTTAAACAACCGACAGCTGCCAACACCCATCCTAACCTAACCTAACCTAACCTAACCTAACCTAACCTAACCTAACCTAACCCACCCTAACCTAACCTAACCTAACCTAACACAAGAGGGCTGTGTTAAATATACAGAACAGCGATAACAAGTGTTTTTTTTTGGTGTATCTTGGCTGCACTGCATTCTGTTTATTGCAAAAATAATCCACAGTGGGTTGGATATTACAAACAATACGAGTCTGAGTTTTGAAAGTGTAATGTCTGGCATCGAATACCCGGTGACCATTTCTGATACATCAAAATTCGAAACACGAGCACGAGATGCAGAAGGAGATTTGTGTTGATTGTTTGGTTAAAAAGAATTTCCTAATTATTTGTTTTTTGTCACAAGAATTGTTTGAATTTCAAACATTCCTAAGTGTTTGCTTAAAGATTGATGCATTAACCTGTTAAGAATGTCATATTAATAATACCGGCTCGGAAATGTCATGTCCTCTTCCTCTATAGAAGGTCATATAAATGTGCTAATTGGTTGGTTAAGGGGGATTTTTTGATTAGTAAATTGAGGTTATAAATACGTACGTATAAAGGTTTTGCTAATATGGCATGCTAAAGCTTAGTACTTGGCTTTCTCAGAGATTCGAATTCTATTAGGTTAAACAGCATAGAAATTTCACAGCAAGAATTCTCATATTTACTGACGATATTCTTAACAACCTGTGTTTTGATTCCACTACAAAAACTGTATACAAAATATGCAGCCCCTAGAATAAAATGGATGAGGCTTATGAACCTCGACCTATACAGTTGTACAATCTGGCAATGAATAGATGTTGTTTTTTTTATTAAGCATAGCAGAGTGTTTTCGCTTATTTTAATATTAGGCAACAATGTTAGAAAGTGGCCCCAAGAATAAAATTTAAAATCACTAATGTAATATGAACTTTTTTACTTGTGTGTATTTGAATATGAAAGTGAGGTATTTTGAATAATTGAGGGGGACAATCACAAGTAAGCTTGCAATGGTATTGGGAGGTGTCACGAGTTCAAATTTTAGACGATTTCTGTTAATCTGCTAAGGCAATATCAGTACGAAAAAATTTGTAAAAAAAAGAAGAGGCTAATGGCAACAATAAGAATGAATAATGATAATTATGATGAAATTGATGTGTGGCACTTAGAAAACAAAAACTTCAAAGTGTATTGCACCAACAGCTACAATTGTCCCCCTCTCCCCAAAATACAAGGCAGTTAACAGAGGTGTGTATATTTGTTGGTTTACGAGTCTGAGGGCTTAAGTTAGTATATTCACTATAGCTATACATATTAAAAAAATATGAAATGACCTGAGCAATAAAATATAACAATACCGATTCTAACTTTTTTTGTCGGATGACGTAGTGGTAACGTTTGTTGCAATCACACCTCTGATGGTGTATAAAACTTAAATGTTTTGCATAACATGAAATATTGTTAATGGGAATGTGTTGTTTCTAATGTTAAATATAGAAAGCAGATAACAAGAAAAAAGAAGAAATAATGTTGCAGGTAGATACGGAGCCTCAGCCCAAACACATATATGATCAGACAGGATGTCAACGATGCATTCATAACTAACATGTGATTATTCAAAAATTGAAATAGTACAGTGGGAAACAACTAACTAACTAACTCTCTATGTTTTTTTTAAACCGGCACGAATGAGAAAGGAATAAAGGAGATTTTTACAGGAATCTTGTTGGGAAACCTGATGGTAAAGGACCAAAACGAACATGGAGATGAATCTAAAAGAAATCTGTAAAGATTGGAATAGAATATATATATAAATTTTGCTCAGGATAAGTACAAATTGAACTGTAACTACGAATTTTGAGAATCAAGAGTGCTAGAGAATTAATTAATTAATTAATTAATATTTAATATAATGAAGGTAGTAATATAGTATTCTTATTGAGAAGAGAATTTCTACAAAACTTATTTTTCCTCGTACGTTTACTAATAGCAGTTACATTTGACATGTTTGACTAATCGCGAATCAACGTACGGAAGCCGTTGGAAGCAGTTTGAAGACTGAAATGGCTATGGAAGGACACTTATTATAATGTTAATATCTTAGTATAATGTTTTGAGAATTGCTTCTCGATAATGTTTGGTATATAATTTAATCTGTTGTTAGATAAAATACATAATTATCAGAATTTAAGGATGGAAAATATGAAGAGCGAATGAATGATACGTTTCAACGTTTAAGAACGTATAAGAACGTTTACTGAAACGTTTCAACGTTGTTACTCTGACCAGGGTAACAGGCAAGAGAACAAAACTGAGAGCAACGGGCGGTGTGGGGTTTTTTGCCTGGAGTCGTCGAACAAGTAGCAACTGAGGAGATTGATCAGCTTTCAGCGGAACTTTATCATCAAAAACAGACAGGTATAGTCTATTCCAACCATGTTGATCTAGACTTGTAGGTATAAATCCAAATGTTCGTGTTTTGCTATTTCCAAGTGTGTAGTTAGTACCTCTTGCTCGTTACTATTAGACTTACCATGAAGAGCGAGTGCTCAAATCAAGAGAATAAATAATACCTCGAGTTGCATCACCCACCTCAATAGTTCAAGGTTCTTGGTTCGATCTCACAAACCTCGGAGTTCGTTACGATATGCCTCCAACGGGCATCAACCCCGGGACCCGTTGATTATAAGGCGACGACATTACCACTATGTTCTCGAGGAGGGCCCTTACCCTGGGACAGTTCCTAGCACTGTGTAGTCCAGTGGTTCCCAACGTCCTCCTTCTCACGGCGCACTATAGTATTTTGTAGTAGATCCCGCGGCACACTAACGTACGAGTTGGTCACAGTGCGAGTGGTGACTGACGTTAGAATAACATGGCACAATATTTTTTCTTCATTACTGTCGACAATTATGATTGGGTGCGCAATCCATATGCTATGCCCCCCCAGCATCAACCACCGAACTTCCTCTGGAGAAAGAAGAGCAGTTTTCAGACCGAACACTTCAACTGAAACATGGTGTACTACCACTTACCAAGTCTTGGATGTTAGCAAAGAATGAGTACCCACCAATAGCAGCGAAACCAGTTAATACCCTGTCTAGCGTAAGACGCATTCTGAAGGGTGCACAGTGGAAAGTGTACATTCCAATACTGCTACACGCGATCAACGAGGACGATCCGGATAGTAGGGTCGAATACTGCGAATGGTTTGAGCACATGGTTCGCGAGGATAGAGAATTTGCAGGGACAGTTGTGTGGTCTGACGAGGCGCAATTCAAACTTAACAGTACTGTGAACTTTTACAATTGTGTCTACTGGTCGCCCGTCAATCCTCACGTTTATATGGAGAAGGCGGTGAATCTACCGGGGCTTAACGTGTGGTGTGGTCTGTCATCGCGTGGTTTGATTGGTCCCCTGTTGGAAGTCATTGTAAAAATTTACAATACTCTATCGTTAAAATTTAAGTCTTCCTGTTAATTTACACAAACACTATGAATTAAAATTGATGTCAGCGCCGTGGCAAGAATAAGAAGTAAAAATGGCGTTGGTAATACTAAAGACAGACACACACACCCGTACATGTGCGCACACACACACACACATACACACATGTAAATTGTCGATTGCTAATTTCGCACTTGTTTCTTATTTTTTCTGTGATATATGGAATGAAATCATACTTCTCCTGGAGAAGATATTGTTATCTGCTTAAGTTTCTGTTTCAATTCTTGAACACTACGTTTGCGGGAAACAAAATAAACATGGTGATGTACAATTTTCCGCTGGCTGAACAATATTGAGATATACGAAAATCTTTCAAATTTAAATATGAATATTTTATTTTGCACAAATATCTATAAACATTATCAATCTCAATTGTGTGCACCATAAATATATTTCTGTAAACCGAAACGGTAAAATTACATTAAGCTTTTTTGATGGCGTAGTGGTAACCTCATCGGCTTGTAATCAAGGGTCCCGATTCGATAAATAAAGGTGGAGGTAAATAAAAGTTCGGATTTTACTTTAAACTGTACGCAAGTGGATTTAAAATACACTTTATTTAAATTACATCAATTATAGTTAAGTTTGTTAATAGTCAATACTACTTTTAAAAAGTTATTGTTAATTTTTACGGTAAATGGATATCAGCCGAAATTGACGACTTGTAGCCACCTTGGTGGCCTAGGGAGTACAGAGGTTTATTCATAATTTTGTCACTGAACGTTTCCGGTTCGAGTCCTGGTTTTGGCATAGGAGTTGCTGTGTGCGAGTCTCTTGGTCACATTAATCTAATCAGCATTTATCCTTATTTTTGTTATTGACTTAAGAGTCAGAAAAGCAATATAAATATTTTTTTCTATTCACGTTTAAGGTAGTTTCTCACCGTGGCCGTGCGGTTTAAGACGTCATGCCTTGGTCACCGGCTACGGGACGCGCGCAGATTCCAGTCTCCTTGGGGAAGCATTATAACCTGAGGCTTGGGTTTTTTTATTGGACCAGTGGCCACCCACCATCATAAAAAAGTTGTGAGCTACGAATAAGTAGCATAACACGGTCATGGAAACCTACAATAACGACTGGGGGGTTCGTCGTGCTGACCGCACGTCAGTCCATAACTGGTTGGATCTACATCTACAAGTGGGAGTCAGACTGGCGGACGGCTCTCGAAGGGCTGTGGTGTTACGGTATGATTTGGTGATCGTCTGGAGAACTATGAGAGAAAACCACAAAAGAGACCTCAGCCCAAAACAGTGCAAGGAACTTGATCGCTCGAAGCCCCGATGTTGACGTCCGAGTTTGCATTTCAATTAGGTTATTACTTCTACTTTAGATCAGTCGCAACGCTGGGGTATAATTGATTGATTTGGTTTGTTTTATTTCGCTTTTCGGCCACTTTTGGCTAATCGTAAATATGAAGATGAGTGATGGTATGATTAAATTAAAATTGATGCATAGACACTCACAAAAAACGGTCATGTCGGGATTCAAACCCGGAACCTTCGGCAATGTGCAAGATGGAGATGAATGGTGATGAAATAGCTGAAGTGGCACTAACAAATATATATTAAGAGAATAAAACAACCTCCAAAGAGGGTTGGCCGTGGGTCTAGGCGTCAGAGCCTATCTAGCCTGCAAGAATGCTGCGCAGAACGTACTACGAGTTGAGCTGAGATGAGTTTTGGTTTTAAGTCCACTTTATGCACATAAAGGTCAATCGGGACTGGACCTACAGTTTATAGTAGGATTTGCATTAATTGTGCCTCTATCGGGTATCGAACCCGGGATGACTTGATTACAAGGCGACGACATTACCACTACGCTATTAAACGTCCTACGAAGAAGAGAAGTTGGCATTTGAGTGTGTTCATTTTTAACGTCACCCCCCTTCACACTCTCCGGTTCCCGGTTAATTTTCTCATATTCTAATTATCAAGCGAGAAAGAGCTTTTACCTCACTACATAATTTTCCTAGGTCTATTACAACAAGTGGAGTTGCTTTTGATTGAGCAAACACACGAACAATGCACAACACTAACCGAGAATCGATTCTGGATTCTGATGCGATATTCAAGGCGCCCCGTCACAACACGATAGCCACACAAGTTGTACGTATACAGGGTAACCGGTAATTACATGTATTCCCTGAAAGAGGTTAAAGTAGAGGCAATTTGCAATAAATTTGACCATATGATACCCCGTCCGAAAATTAGTAGTTTTCGAGATAATCGAATTTCTAATTTTTTAATAACAATTTTCCACATACGAATTGAGAACAGCTTATTGTATGGCACATACTTCAGCGTTTTCTGGTAGCTAACAAATACAGGAGGTCCAAAAAAATGTACTCACTGTTTGATAGTCCATATCTTCTGACAAAATTGACTTGTGGGTACAATTTTTGACACTGAGAGAGAGTTATGTTAGATGTTCAAAATAACCACCAGCAACTTGTAAACAACTCCTATGGCGCCGAACTGCAAACCGTACTACGACCGTCAGTGTATCTGGCATAATGGCAGCACATGATGCTATTTTTTTTTTCACTTAGCTTGTTGAGTGTAGTTGGTTTTGTCGATACACATCATTCTTGACGGTCCCCCACAGGTAGAAGTCTACTGGTGTCAAATCAGGGGACCGAGGTGGGTACTCAATAGCACCGCGTCGACCTATCCACCGTTCGGGGAGTGTGTCATCCAGGTACGACCTGACATCGCGATGGTAGTGAGGCGGGGCTCCATCTTGCTGTAGGTAAAATATTTCATCGCCAAATAGGGTTCGGATGGCAGGCAGAATCCTTGACTGAATTATTTCGAGATACACCTCACCGGTTACGGTACCCTCAAAAAAGAAGGGACCAATCAAACCACGCGATGACAGACCACACCACACGTTAAGCCCCGGTAGATTCACCGCCTTCTCCATATAAACGTGAGGATTGACGGGCGACCAGTAGACACAATTGTAAAAGTTCACAGTACTGTTAAGTTTGAATTGCGCCTCGTCAGACCACACAACTGTCCCTGCAAATTCTCTATCCTCGCGAACCATGTGCTCAAACCATTCGCAGTATTCGACCCTACTATCCGGATCGTCCTCGTTGATCGCGTGTAGCAGTATTGGAATGTACACTTTCCACTGTGCACCCTTCAGAATGCGTCTTACGCTAGACAGGGTATTAACTGGTTTCGCTGCTATTGGTGGGTACTCATTCTTTGCTAACATCCAAGACTTGGTAAGTGGTAGTACACCATGTTTCAGTTGAAGTGTTCGGTCTGAAAACTGCTCTTCTTTCTCCAGAGGAAGTTCGGTGGTTGATGCTGGGGGGGCATAGCATATGGATTGCGCACCCAATCATAATTGTCGACAGTAATGAAGAAAAAATATTGTGCCATGTTATTCTAACGTCAGTCACCACTCGCACTGTGACCAACTCGTACGTTAGTGTGCCGCGGGATCTACTACAAAATACTATAGTGCGCCGTGAGAAGGAGGACGTTGGGAACCACTGGACTACACAGTGCTAGGAACTGTCCCAGGGTAAGGGCCCTCCTCGAGAACATAGTGGTAATGTCGTCGCCTTATAATCAACGGGTCCCGGGGTTGATGCCCGTTGGAGGCATATCGTAACGAACTCCGAGGTTTGTGAGATCGAACCAAGAACCTTGAACTATTGAGGTGGGTGATGCAACTCGAGGTATTATTTATTCTCTTGATTTGAGCACTCGCTCTTCATGGTAAGTCTAATAGTAACGAGCAAGAGGTACTAACTACACACTTGGAAATAGCAAAACACGAACATTTGGATTTATACCTACAAGTCTAGATCAACATGGTTGGAATAGACTATACCTGTCTGTTTTTGATGATAAAGTTCCGCTGAAAGCTGATCAATCTCCTCAGTTGCTACTTGTTCGACGACTCCAGGCAAAAAACCCCACACCGCCCGTTGCTCTCAGTTTTGTTCTCTTGCCTGTTACCCTGGTCAGAGTAACAACGTTGAAACGTTTCAGTAAACGTTCTTATACGTTCTTAAACGTTGAAACGTATCATTCATTCGCTCTTCATATTTTCCATCCTTAAATTCTGATAATTATGTATTTTATCTAACAACAGATTAAATTATATACCAAACATTATCGAGAAGCAATTCTCAAAACATTATACTAAGATATTAACATTATAATAAGTGTCCTTCCATAGCCATTTCAGTCTTCAAACTGCTTCCAACGGCTTCCGTACGTTGATTCGCGATTAGTCAAACATGTCAAATGTAACTGCTATTAGTAAACGTACGAGGAAAAATAAGTTTTGTAGAAATTCTCTTCTCAATAAGAATACTATATTACTACCTTCATTATATTAAATATTAATTAATTAATTAATTAATTCTCTAGCACTCTTGATTCTCAAAATTCGTAGTTACAGTTCAATTTGTACTTATCCTGAGCAAAATTTATATATATATTCTATTCCAATCTTTACAGATTTCTTTTAGATTCATCTCCATGTTCGTTTTGGTCCTTTACCATCAGGTTTCCCAACAAGATTCCTGTAAAAATCTCCTTTATTCCTTTCTCATTCGTGCCGGTTTAAAAAAAACATAGAGAGTTAGTTAGTTAGTTGTTTCCCACTGTACTATTTCAATTTTTGAATAATCACATGTTAGTTATGAATGCATCGTTGACATCCTGTCTGATCATATATGTGTTTGGGCTGAGGCTCCGTATCTACCTGCAACATTATTTCTTCTTTTTTCTTGTTATCTGCTTTCTATATTTAACATTAGAAACAACACATTCCCATTAACAATATTTCATGTTATGCAAAACATTTAAGTTTTATACACCATCAGAGGTGTGATTGCAACAAACGTTACCACTACGTCATCCGACAAAAAAAGTTAGAATCGGTATTGTTATATTTTATTGCTCAGGTCATTTCATATTTTTTTAATATGTATAGCTATAGTGAATATACTAACTTAAGCCCTCAGACTCGTAAACCAACAAATATACACACCTCTGTTAACTGCCTTGTATTTTGGGGAGAGGGGGACAATTGTAGCTGTTGGTGCAATACACTTTGAAGTTTTTGTTTTCTAAGTGCCACACATCAATTTCATCATAATTATCATTATTCATTCTTATTGTTGCCATTAGCCTCTTCTTTTTTTTACAAATTTTTTCGTACTGATATTGCCTTAGCAGATTAACAGAAATCGTCTAAAATTTGAACTCGTGACACCTCCCAATACCATTGCAAGCTTACTTGTGATTGTCCCCCTCAATTATTCAAAATACCTCACTTTCATATTCAAATACACACAAGTAAAAAAGTTCATATTACATTAGTGATTTTAAATTTTATTCTTGGGGCCACTTTCTAACATTGTTGCCTAATATTAAAATAAGCGAAAACACTCTGCTATGCTTAATAAAAAAAACAACATCTATTCATTGCCAGATTGTACAACTGTATAGGTCGAGGTTCATAAGCCTCATCCATTTTATTCTAGGGGCTGCATATTTTGTATACAGTTTTTGTAGTGGAATCAAAACACAGGTTGTTAAGAATATCGTCAGTAAATATGAGAATTCTTGCTGTGAAATTTCTATGCTGTTTAACCTAATAGAATTCGAATCTCTGAGAAAGCCAAGTACTAAGCTTTAGCATGCCATATTAGCAAAACCTTTATACGTACGTATTTATAACCTCAATTTACTAATCAAAAAATCCCCCTTAACCAACCAATTAGCACATTTATATGACCTTCTATAGAGGAAGAGGACATGACATTTCCGAGCCGGTATTATTAATGTGACATTCTTAACAGGTTAATGCATCAATCTTTAAGCAAACACTTAGGAATGTTTGAAATTCAAACAATTCTTGTGACAAAAAACAAATAATTAGGAAATTCTTTTTAACCAAACAATCAACACAAATCTCCTTCTGCATCTCGTGCTCGTGTTTCGAATTTTGATGTATCAGAAATGGTCACCGGGTATTCGATGCCAGACATTACACTTTCAAAACTCAGACTCGTATTGTTTGTAATATCCAACCCACTGTGGATTATTTTTGCAATAAACAGAATGCAGTGCAGCCAAGATACACCAAAAAAAACACTTGTTATCGCTGTTCTGTATATTTAACACAGCCCTCTTGTGTTAGGTTAGGTTAGGTTAGGTTAGGGTGGGTTAGGTTAGGTTAGGTTAGGTTAGGTTAGGTTAGGTTAGGTTAGGTTAGGTTAGGATGGGTGTTGGCAGCTGTCGGTTGTTTAACTCTTCCCTCTCTCTCCCCTCTTCTCCTTTGCTGTATGACAAATAGCACAAACATAAAAATCAAGATTTTGGAGAGCAAAACATAAAATTTGCATGCATCTGATGTCGAACCGGGAACTTTTATCTTTCGGGGAGTCAACATTATTTTTTTACTCAGTCGTCATATAACATAAACACACGCAAACATTCACATGTGCTTTTTATTATTTTGTGTTCGGTAAGTACAAGTATATTCTTACATAAATTATTGTTTAATTTAATAAATTGTAAACTCGGAGCCTGCTATCCTAACACTCCTTCTGTCTATTGAAAGCGAATGTTGCGTGCATGCGGAAATAACACAGAAAAAAAAAGCGGATAGAAGCAATTTAAAATCAGTAGAGCAAGGTTAGTATTACGAGAGCGTAAAAACACGTGCTTTCATTCAACTTCGAAAAATAAGAATAAATATGTGCATACAGAACACATATGCTTTCTTTTCACAGTTGTAAAATCATATAAATTGTACATGAAGTAAGTTACGGGAAGGCTCTCTCTTTTATGTCTGTGTATATGTTGTACAATTAGGTACAAGTTGTTGTACAATTAGGTACAAATTGTTGTACAATTATTTTCCCCAGTTGTCCAGTTGGAGTTGGGGGCATAACACTGGTACTATTTGTAATCACAGTGCTTACTCATGTATTTTGTTTAATATTTTATTTTAAATTTACTGTTAGAAACTAGTGTTGCCAGTTCCTGGATGTAGGTTTACCTATTCTGTTGGTTGTCACTGTCAAGCTCCCAGTATTCATACAGCATAAAAAGCTATAACCCCCCTCTCAAAATATATACATTGTATACGCCAAGATGCTCAATAGCCTAGCAACACATCATGAAAAAACATGTCAAGAGAACCCAGTGGGTTTATAAGTCAGTGTTACCAATTTCTATTTGTAGGTTAGCTTAGCCAGTAAAAAATCATATAGTAGAATTTTCTTCGGATGGGTTGGTAAAACCCAAGCCTCAAACAAAACATCCAATAGAGTTGCCAGATGTAAACAGAGAGCAATAGACCCCCCTCATAAAAAGCTACAGTAAACCCACAGTGTCGCCAACACTAGGCCCCCCCAACAGTATTGCCAGACATAAAAAAATACATAGGCCCCTCAGGTCCTTTGATAAAAATTTACAGTGAAAAGCCCAGTAGGTTAACAACACTGTCAAAAAATCTACGGTAGTGTTGCCAGATGTAAACAGAGGGCAATAGACCCCCTACATTTCAGCCACATCATTTTGCGAGTTCGAAAATTCACAAGTTAATGCATCGCATCGCATCATTGTTACCTATGCTGTTAACTGGCATCACTAAAAAACAGAAAATATAACTTCCGTCGTCCCAAAGCCTACGGCAGATGGCAATCTGTGACGCACGCGATGACTATCAGAGCTATGAAATAAATAACCGGAAAATTCATTGTATTTTTTCTCTGCCACCAGACTACATATTTGTTGAATTTGTGTCATTGTGTCAACGTTGATAGTATATGCAGAGAGAGGGAACGAAATTGTCGTTTTTCTAGATATCCACAGGCAAAAGCGTAATATTTTTTTCAAATACAATATGACAGTCGCTTTTCGATACCAAAAAACTAAATACAATAAGTATATATATTTACAATATTAATATTTATTTAACAACATCTACCTACGAATTTGCCTCGAACAAAAACATGTCATAGAAAAACATTTTTCCAGCCGTAAATTCAAAAATTTTGGCCCCGCGCGCGCGCGTGCGTGCGTGTGCGTGTGTGTGTGTGTGCGTGTGCGCGGCACGTCGTTCCCCCGAGAGAGAGAAAAATTTACAAAGGTCGCGATATACAAACGTTGGCCCCCCCGGGAGTTGGAAAATTACAATATGGCGCATTCGCTTATTACTGTTGCCAGCCACGGGTCTCTCTCTCTCTCTCTTCATCTTACACCAACGTTGGCATCTCTATTTTCTTTTAGTTGTAAGTAAATTGCCAACACACTCTAGTTAATAATGCTACATATTATACGCACACACATACTGCGTTGCCATCCACCCATCTCTCTCTCTCTTTTACGGCAGTGCCGGCTCTCCTTGTTTAGTATATGCAGGTTGGCAAAAATTGCTTTATGCGCTGTAACGCAAGCCTCAAGCAAGTTGCCACCTCCTTGCTTTAGGTTAGGTTAGACCCAAAAACAAAAATCTTGGTGATTTATTTTCGAGTGAGAAGTTGGCAACGCTGATTTTTACTTGAGAAAAATCAACCAGGTTGATTGCACAAGCAAAGTTGCCAGCTCCTTGCTTTAGGTTAGTTTAGACCCAAAAACAAAAATCTTGGTGATTTTTTTTCGAGTGAGGAGTTGGCAACGCTGATTTTTACTTGAGGGCGGTCAACCGGGTTGATTGCACAAGCAAAGTTGCCAGCTCCTTGCTTTAGGTTAGGTTAGAGCAAAAAAAGCTGTGGGTAAGCTGTCGGTTGTTTAACTCTTCCCTTTCTCTTTTTTTTTCTTGTAAAAGGCTATGGCAAAATACCAGCGGGTTGGCAACCTTGCTTTATGCACTGTCAACCAAGCCTCACGCAAAGTTGCCAGCTCCTTGCTTTAGGTTAGGTTAGACCCAAAAACAAAAACCTTGGTGATTTTTTCGAGTGAGAAGTTGGCAACACTGCGAGAAAATACCTCAAGCAACGTTGCCAGCTCCTTGCTTTAGGTTAGTTTAGACCCAAAAACAAAAACCTTGGTGATTTTTCGAGTGAGGAGTTGGCAACACTGCTCGTGCCTTACGCGAGAAATCCATTAAGGCGAGAAAGTAGGTCAAAAGACCGTTCCAGAACGTTGGGTTCCACCTACTTGAGAAGATGAGAAGATGAGAGGATGAGAGGATGAGAGGTTTGTTTTTTGCGTCACAATACGGAAAATAATGAGAGGCATACGCGCGCGCGCGTGTGTATATGCCACATCCTTCCCCCAAGAGAGAGGTTTACGAAGGTCACGATATATAAACATTTGGTCCCGTTGATTCCAGCACTCCAACTTCATCTCTGATGTTGACGACAATGTTCTAAAGGTAGAGAGAATAAGAGGATGAGAAGATGAGAGAATGAGAGGATGAGAGCGCGCGCGTGTGTATATGCCACATCCTTCCCCCAAGAGAGAGGTTTACGAAGATCACGATATATAAACATTTGGCCCCGTTGATTCCAGCACTCCAACTTCATCTCTGATGTTGACGACAATGTTCTGAAGGTGGAGAGAATAAGAGGATGAGAGGATGAGAGAATAAGAGGATGAGAAGATGAGAGGATGAGAAGATGAGAGGAGAATAAGAGGGATGAGAGGATGAGAGGATGAGAGGATGAGAGCTCATCTTTCACTCATCACTGCCTTTTTGCGCCCGTGAAACATCGTCAGCGCAATAAATGAGGCGCGGAACGAGGAGAGAAAGTGAGTTTTTCAACTTTTTGTAGTCGTTTGGTCAAAAAATCAGAGTTGCGGTGGGAGTCACAAATTTACACTACTAACGTGTAACTATTTTTCTGACTCACCATGTATAACAACCAGTGATGTTCCGTAGACTATAAGTTTACGTCTACATGCGTTGTCTATCCGTAATCTACGCGTAGATTACATTGGGTTGTAGTTTACATACACCACGTAGACAATCTAGAGGGAATTAAAATTAATTTTCATGGATTTCATGAAAAAAGTGACATTTTCAACTATATTGGTTAATAACGAAATGAAAAGAATCCTATTTACAACAAAATTTCTCTTCTCTTGTATTATCAACTATGGAAGAAGATAAATAGTATGCAAAAAACAACAACACATGGCAGTCGTGAGGCAATAGTGGTGTTTTTCCCATAAAACACTAGAATATTTCCTATATTAGGTTTCTCCTAGGTGAGAAATTGTTCGAATTTGGAAGAAAGAGTATGAAAAATTGTCCTCGCACACAGCAACTGATACGCAGTATAATTTCTTCTAATTCCACAGCGCCATTTGCTAAGTAGTCACTTTTCGCCATGTTGTTTACATAGATTACGTAATCTACGTGTATAAAGTAGTCTACGTGTAGAATGTAGACTATCGTTGTTTACGCGTAGACGCACATCACTGATAACAACCCAAATTTACATCGATCATAATCAACGAAATAGACCCAGCGAGGTAGAGAGAGAGAGAGAGAACAACTTCATTTAACAAAAATTACCAATATAAATCCAGAAATATACGAACACACTCAAATAAAAAATCAATTCACTGTTTAACATTTAACTTTAAAGAGTAGAACAATAATTAAAGTTCTGGTTATGTAATAGAAGAATCATTACTATGGAAACACCTTTATAGAGTTTCGACAACACTATGCTTTAGCTCAGAGTCCTCAACGTCCCTCGTGATATTATAGGTAGATAACACTTGTAATGTACATTTTCCTAACTTGCTGCTGCATGTTTCAACGCCATCTTGGCTAATGACGTAAGCTCGGGCGCGTGTATCTTATCTGAAATTAAAAATATGAAGTTTCAAGTTTTATATACTATTCACCATTTCCCTCCACATTGTTCAGTAGGATCCATGAGTACTGCCGTGCAAATTGTCCATGACTATTCCCATTAATTTTTCTCTTACATCATCCCTTTAAGTTCGAGCACTGACTACACAAGATTTGAACGTGAAGAATCGTTAAAATTGGACTTACGTTTGTGGGTCGAGTGAGAAGTACGTCCAGCTTCTAACAAGACGCGAAAATAGGTTACTAACATCCCTAAACCTGGCCTCAAACAAATTAGGCATTATTACAATTGTAATTGTGAAAATAATACATGTAAATTGTTTAGTTAGGTAAAGTTTGGTGCTATCGGCACATTTCAGAAATAAATTATTGCGAAGTGTTATCAGCTGGACGTGTCCCGCACCAAACCCTATGTTTATAGGTCAAAAGTAAAAATTAAAGGTCGTTTGTGTTTTGTTCTGCTCATAGCGAGAGCATTTTCTTTATTTTAAGACGGTATTCCAAGCGTGCCTTAGCTGAACGTGTCCATTTGATTTGAGTCAGATATTTGTGAATGGTTGTTAACATTGATTTAAAATTTCCTTGGTCATGTACAGTGGGATCCATGAGTATTACCGTGAAATTGTCCACGACTATTTTCTTTAATTTTTTCTTGCATCCTATATGTTTTTAAGCGATGTATTTTTATGTGTGCTGGTTCAGAAGTTGCCAACAGGTTGTTTGAGTTTTCTTTAAATTCTTGGAGCTCTTATTGGGTCAAATAAAGTGGATGAACATGGTGATGGACAATTTGCCCGGTAATACACATGTATTACTTCCCCTTGACTACGAGTGTCTTACATAGGTTACTACATCTATACGTGCAGGAGTACATAATTCTGTCGCATGTATTTCCTAATATGGCATAAGGACAGATGGAGTATGAGTAATAATGTACTGTAAGATGTAACTATACCCTGTACCAGCTAACTGTAGACCAGGTGAACGAGAACAAGTCTCTGCTCAAGTAGTGACGCGAGACGACACCACCAATGAACAGTGAGAGAAACTGGATTGCTTAATGGCCGATTGGAGTTACCCGATTTCCCTGCTTCGCTCTGTAAGTGTTGCAAACTTAGAATTTCTTAGGAAAATATCAGGGATAAAACAGCAAGTGAGAATTTTGATAAGCCGTACATTTAGCTTACGGACTAAAGTCTGGGCCGTACGCCCGTACATACCATGAAATTTCCGTACATGTACAGTCAGAACCGTACGGTTGGCAACGCTGCGCTTTTCACCACTCGATTTCCGTCCTCCTCCTCTGCCGCTATGCGCGGCCCTGCTCCACAGTTAGCTGGGTCAGGGTTTAGTATAAAATCTCATCCAGTGATTTCTAATTAAAGTCACTGAACTAAGTAATATAAAATTTAATATAATATGTTAGTAATGTCCATCGCAGTAGCACAAACTTTTGCACTCTTAATGCAGAATATTATGATTAACATTCAATATCCAACTGGTCATAGGATTCTATCCTATCTCTTCGATACATTCCTCTAATTAAAAAAAATAACTTTTAAGAAATTGCAAAACACATTTATGTACTAAGATTACACTTCACTACATTTTTACATGCATAGATTTTAATTTGTTATATCAACAAAATTTAGGAATTAATAAAAAGAAGAAAATATACATAATTCTAGATTGGCAGATTCAGCCTATATTTGTCTTTCTCATTGCTACACAGTTTTTCAGTTGAAAACAGGATACATATAAATTCAAATATTCAATTATTTGTCAGGATTAGGCTCACAGGCCTCCAGGTACCAGACTGGAGACGTGAGCCTTTTAACATGGCCAACTTGAAGCCAAAAATTTCGAAATACGATCATGGATGTGAGCATACCTTCTTATTTCCACTTTTAGCAACTATTTTTAATATTGCGAGTCATTGCACCTCACAAGATTGCAATTTTTAAGTTTACTGAGAAGGATATAAATCTACATATTCAACACCACAAGTGATAACAAATAATTTATTTATAAATATGAAAACAATAACAAGCTCTACAATGAGATACCTCTGGGCACAGATCAGGGTGAATAACACTACGAATATATGGAAAGAAACAATAGATTTAACCCACTACGGAGGGTACAATTCGTAATATATTCTTGAACAACATGTACAAATACTAGATAACTTTGGAAATCTTCTTCTTATAATTACTAAAGCATATTCTTCTTATAATTACTAAGGCTTCTTCTTCTTGTAATTATTGCTAACGCTTCTTCTTATTATAATTACTAAAACATCTTCTTCTTATAATTACTAAGACTTCTTCTTCTTATAATTACTAAAGCATCTTCTTATAATTATTAAGATTTCTTCTTCTTGTAAATATTACATACTGTATATTTACATCCTTACTTACAAATTCCTGATGCTACTTAAGTTTCTTCATCTATGTAACATCATCCTTTCCTTATTCTTTATTTACATCTTTTGGTTCGTTCATTGGTCTTGCTAATGAGCCTTTTAGATCCTGCCTGGATTGATTATTACTTGTACGTGGATCATTAGATACGCTTCCCTTTGTATCTTTGTATATACTTCCTGGAACGGTATGTATATCTAGGTTCTGTAGCTTATATGCACGTTCTTGATTTCTCCTCCTTCCCTTTTTCGTCTTGCCAGAATAGATTCTCTCGTTTTCCTGCCTCCTCTCTTTCCTTGTTTCTTTGGCATCACCTTATACAAATTGACGGAAATATTAAGAAAATCTATCTCCCAGATAGACAAAGAGAAAGGGGTTAGTTAAAGATCGCCGCCTGGCCGGCGCTAACCTTAACTTGGAGCTGCAATAGATGGGCCTACCAAAAGTGCTTGGGTGCCTGCCGTGAAATGGCGCTACACCTGGGAAAACAATCCAAAAGCCGCACGAAACTCTCAGTTCGTGGGAACCGAAATAGACACAGAATCGTAATTACTATTCGACTTCCTTACTTTTATATAATGATCACTTATGCTGGACAACATTGGAAATTCATCATAACTCTAGGAACCCATAACATTTCAATTTAATTCCGTTGATGTTATTATGTAACATATATTCGTTAAGGTCTCATAGGACGCTTCACCACTGAAGATATGTAATCTTTCATATGTTACAGAATGTTTGAAATGGCACAAAATATAGATAAGTGGATATTTATACCAAAGCGCTTCCAGTCTTTCACACTCGAGGATTTCGCCTACGAGAAACTGATAAAGTTGATTCTCTGGTTACAAACTAATAATCCAGTTGAGGAGATAAGAGATGTTTTGAGAGAATATTTTGCCCAGCTTCCAGCTATAACTAAAGCAACACTTTTACAGAGGACGTTGAAATCGATACAGTATCAGGAAGGCGACCAAGTGAATGGATATTCCACAACCATTTACATTGCAGAGGTATTATTTTCGACGGCTACAAGAGAACTTGAGGTCACTGTCCCCAACAGTGTAAGCACACATGTAGTTGGTTTGCTGAAGCTTTTGGCAGAAGAGGGGAAGGGCCTCAGGACATTTCATCTGAATGTGCCAAACGAAGATTTCAATCCAACATTGCAAATCCTTGGTCTTTTTAGAAAAGACCTTCAAAGCGACAAACCTGGTTCATATGAGCCTAGAAGGAATTTGCAATGACGATACCCTTAAGCTTGTAGGTGAGAACTGCAATCGTCTTGAAGTACTGTATCTTTGCTCCTCACATATCACTAATAAAGGTTTGCACTTCCTGACGCAAAATATTGTGCAACGTCCGGTCGATGGAGACAACGACGAATTCGACTGGAAAAACTTGCTTGGTGAACTTGAAGACATACTCCTGCCCTTGGAGTACTTTATACCGGAAGGAGAATCAGTTGAGTCTTATGGAAGAAGAAGGACCGCTCTTTGCGAGACTCTCAAACAGCTAGTTATACATGGGTGTAATAATATAAAGTACACCGGACTTGCTGCTGTATTGGCCCTAGTACCTAATTTTCAGTCGTTCGACATGGATTTGGATCCATACGTTAAAGATCTTCATCAGTTTTTCACAAAACAAAGAAAAGAAACTACACTTAAGTTTCCTTTTGTGAACATTGACACGGTATTCATCCAGAGTATAGATGGTGACATGTTCCAATCCATAAAGGACATGTTTCCAAACATCAAGTGTTTTGTGTACATATATTCTGAGGGTCCTAATCTCTCGCTGTCCCTGAACAACTTCAATTGCTTCGAATCTCTGAAGTCAATCTTGCTGAACGATATGGCATTCTCTTACACTGAAGCAGATGTATGGCAGCTGTCCGAGGACGTGAGGAAAAGATTACGCCTGCTAGGTTTGTTCAACAGAGACTACACTTTCAACTTACTTTCAATATTTCAAGCATGCCCCAACCTGTCCTGCTTTTTTGCTAGCGCTTCAAGCTTCTATTGGAGTAACGTGGGGCCATTCACATCATTGTCGTACACATCACTGATGTCCTTGTCGGTTTTAAACGTCTATGGAAAAGTTACAGCACAGTGTGTGCTTGTTGTTATAGAACGTGCAGAAAACTTGAAGGATTTTTTTACCAACGAAATCGTGGAAAGGCCTTTGAATTTTCTGCAGGATCTGTGCAGTGTTGCCAAATCTCAGACTTTGGAGAAATTTATCACTCTGCAAGGCATCTTTTTGTACACGGAGGAGGAGTTGAGTCATTTCCTTGCCGTTTTTAAGAAGATAACCCACGTTGGAAGACTGTCATTTCAAACAACAGAATTGGAAGGTAAACACATACCTGACATGGACATTTACTTACAACTGTCAGCGCATTAAGTATGAGATGAGGACTTAAATTTGTGATCTGTTTAACTCATTTCATCAAACTGAATGTAACGCAAATTAAATGTTCAAGTATGCTATGTATTATAGAGAAAATATACTCTATTGTGTGATTGGAAATTCGATTTCTTATTAGATGTAGAACATAACATAAGGAACAAAAGTGTGAATGTAGAAAAAATACATTCTGACATCAGTCTATAGAAAATATTTTAGCAGGTGTAACAGATTGTGAAACAAGTCTGGAACAAAGAGTAAGACTTGAAGCTTTTCTGGCGATGAATAATGAAAATATTGTTTCGGGCTATCGACCAGGTGAGTTGTGGAAAAGATTCCAAGCTTTCGAGAGCTAATGTCTCTCTCATCTTCGGGGTAGAAGATGAGACTGTCGTTAGCTCTCGAGAGCTTGGAATCTTTTCCACATCTCACCTGGTCGATAGCCCGAGAGAATCCTTTCATCAAGTCTGGAAAATTATTGATTGATTTGGTGCTTTAAGTCCACTTTATGCACAGTAAGGCTAATCGTGACTGGGTAAAAAGGTAAAGTGCTCCCCTGTGCATAGCACCACGCCATGAAGGCGTATAGCGGGTGTGGGGGTAACGCCACAATCGGGACTGGGCCTACAGTTTAAAGTGGGATCCGAACCACCATGTGGCTCCATTGGGTATCGAACCCGTGACCTTTTGATTGCATCCCGACTACACTACCACTGCGCCATTGAGGAGGCCCTGGAACAATTATACATAGAAGTAAATCAGTCTAACACCATAAGACTTGCAATTGCAAGTACAGTTATGAAACCTAACTCTTGGATGGGTAAATTGGTAAAGAAAGCTAAAGGTAAGATAGAAGTGTGGGCTGTCAGGGGATTTTACTTTGGAGATCACCATCACCAAATATGAAGGTTTCTGCCAAAGTGGAAAGTCGTTAACATTCGAAGAGAAAAAATAATGTGTGCAAAAAGCATAGGGAATGTAAGATTTTTAATGTTCTACACCTTCTTTTACATTTCAGATCATCCAAAAAATACCCTTTCTGTCTTTCTTGTGTTTACCGCGATTTGGGGAGTTAATAATAACAGCCATCCTACTGTTGACACTCTCTGCAAACACATATTGGGAAGATGGAACGGATGTCTAAGCAAAATTTCAAGTCAAGTGGTTTGTGATTGATTGATTTGGTGTTTTAAGTCCACTTTATGCACAGTAAGGCTAATTGGGACTGGACCTACAGCTTAAAGTGTGATGTGTAAACTATGTGCCTTCACTGAGTATCGAACCTTGGACCCCTTTATTACAAGGCGACGACGCTACCACCGCGCCACCAGGGAAGTCTCAAGTGGATTGCTTGCGCGCTTTGTCATATTGGGTAGTTCTTGAAGGAATCAATTATTATAATTATTTTAAACTAAACTAAACTCCGTGGAGCAACAGCCCTCGAAGGGCCAGGTCCTGTCGGATCCCATCGCCGCTGTTTTTCTGGCTTTCGTGACCGGAGTCCGCTAGTACTTCTTTTCTAGTAGCTTCCCACTTGTCATCACGACGCGGGGTAAACACCGGGAATCGAACCCGGAACCGCTCGCACCAAAGGCGAGAGAGCTAGCCACTTGACTACGCGGGAGCCCATTATTATTATTCTACAGCAGCAAAATGGCAAGTGGTGGTGGTGTTATTAAGTGTAAAAGTGTTCAGTGTCTTAAAAGTAAGAAATTATAATTAATATTTTTGAATATCTAAAGCAGAAAAATCATGGTAGATGTGTGTTAGAGCCCGACGCAGCTATCTCTGCCGTTGCGCAGATACCAATTTTTGTTTCCTCTCCCTCTCTCTTAACATCACGTCTTCTACCCTGCTCGCCAACCTTCGCCATTTTTGCCATATTTTTATTCCATTTCTGGACACGCTCGTGCAAACATAATTGAAAACAATTGAATAGCGCTCCAGCTCGCGGTTCACATCGTTCGCAGGGACGGTAATGTGGCAATATAGATTGGCGCAGTGATTGTTTCTTTTATGCAGTGCATGTTTATTGGCTAGCTAGTGACTAGTGTTGCCAAATGTAAATATGAAGCACTATTCCTGTTAAGGAAGGAGAAAGGCAAAATTACGGTGATTTATGTTGGATTGTAAACACCATATTTTAAGTATTTGACTTGTTTGACATTGTGTGAGTGTATTGCGTGTGTGTAAATGAAAGTGCATGTGTTTGGTTAGTGAACGTTAAATTCCATAATGCCTCCAGTACTATTGTTCATATTTCATCACTTTAGAATTGCTCAAAAGAAATATATTATGTGGATGCATGAGCATTTCAACCCTCGGCTCCAGCACCGGCACGTGTTCTTGTAGGAAATGTATGATGGAAGCTTTCTTTTTTTGCTCCTTAATGCGATGCATGTTTTGTGTGTGTGTGTGTGTGTGTGTGTGTGTGCGTGTGTGTGTGTGTTAAAATTGGCATGTTTTGATGAGTGACAAGTTCATAACACAAGAAAAAGCCGCGCGGCTTATCGTCTGGTGGCTATATATGTACTTATTATTCTTGTTGCGGAAGCCGGTATTGTTTATAGATGTCCAACAAAGGCAGCCGACTGTCGGCCATCACAGAGAAGCAATAATACTGCTTAAGGAGGAGTGTTTGTGGTGCAATTGTCGCTGTTTAACACGTTCGCAAGTTACACTGTTCTACAAATTTTCACTTTTTTCTGTTATAGAAATGAAAGTAGCTCTTTCTTACTGAAATTCACCTCCTGAACACGAGTACTAATTTCATTTTCTAAGATTGGCTCTTAATTTGAGTTACGACATAATTCATGTTAACCATAAGCAATGCGTTGGCTCTTATTTTCAAGATAGCGTAATTCATGTTACATAACAATTAATCATAATCAATGTGGGCATCACTTAATAAATATATTAAGAGCGTCCGCAAAAAGAGGCCAGGGGGGCACTTGGGAAGAATACAATTCAAATTTTGAAATTAAAGCGTGAAAACATAGATGAGAGATGCCGTGAAAGACAGATGCAAATTAACTTGATGCCGGTGATGCTTTATGATAATTCTCTTAACTGGGGGAAAGCATAACTCCGTTTCCTCCACTTTAAACACTTCCGTATTCAGCATCCTCATATGAGTAAAGATTGGGTACTCTCATTTCTGTAACAAAACGTGTTAGAACAGTGTTATTAGTTCTCTAACCAGTGGTAGTGTCAGTCGTGCATCACATGTCGTTGCAGTTCCAGTTACAGTGTGGACGGGCTTATTGGGAGTGAACAGTTAAAATGCCACCAGGTTCATTAATGCAATGGAAAAATAATAAATTGTTTAATTTTATTTGAAATCACTATGAAGAAGTCTTCTTTACATCATTTTGGGTAATTTTACTCAAGGATTAGTCCACATTTAGCGGTTTTAGTCCATATGCACGTACATATAAAGCCACTGGTTAGCACATATTAATCCCAGCCCTGGTTATAATGCATGGCGTTTAAAACTCAACGTTAGAGCTTAGTTCTTTAATTTCCTTGTTCTACGAACAGCTGTGCCTTGGCGCACTGTAGCGATTTTTCTATCGAGTAGATTAGCAACACTGGTTCTCCCAAATTAGACCCAGAATGAACCCTTGCATTTATTTCCGCCAAACTTATTGGAAGGCAAGGATTATATTGTAAAGTGCATCACACATAAATTTGCCGTTGCGTAGATACCAATTTTCGTTTCGTCTCCCTCTCTCTTAGTATCACGTGTTCTACCCTGCTCGAAAACCTTCGCTATTGTTACCATATTGTCATTCCATTCCTGGACACACTCGCGCAAATATCATTGAAAACAATTGAATAGCGCTCCAGCTCGCGGTTCACACCGTTCGGCAGGGACGGTAATGTGGCAATATAGCACGGCGTAGTGGTTGCTTCTTTTATGCAGTGCATGTTCATTGGCTAGCTAGTAACTAGTGTTGCCAACTGTAATAATGAAGCACTATTTCTGTCACGGAAGGGGAAAGGCAGGTAAAATGACGGTGAGTTTTGTTGGATTGGAAGCACCATATTTTTATTTTATACTAAGTATTTTACCGGTTTGACGTTGTGTACGTGTATTGCGTGTGCGTTTGTTAATTAACGTTAAATTCCATAATGCATCCAGTTCTGTCAAAGTTGAAATCAAAAACCTTGCATAGCCAAGCTCGGGAAATTCTAAGCAACGTGCACGAGTTCATGAAGGAGGAAGCCAGTGAAGGTGTTAGCATCCCAATACAGCATTTTGGCAAGAGAGCAGCGGCTACGACTGGAGTTCCTGAACGAACAATCAGGGCTATCATGAACGAAAGACAATCTCTTGAGATGTCAGAAGGCCCCTCCACATCATTCCACACTCCCGGGAAAGAACGACAAAGACCAGCGACCAAATCGTCAGTGGACGCTTTCGATGAAAACGTTATCCGTAGGCGAATATACGACTACGCTCTGCGTGAAAATGAAGTACCGACATTGAAAAAATTGCATGTCAAATTACAGGCGGACATACATTTTGCGGGAAGTCAAGAGAGTTTGCGACGTTTGCTGCGAAAGATGGGATTTAGGTGGAGGAAGAGGAAGCTGTCATTTTTGCTGCTTAATGCGATGCATATTGTTTTCTGTGTTAAAATTGCCATGCTTTGATGGGTGACCAAGTTCATAGCAGGGTCGGCAAAAGGGGAGGGCGAACCGTGCCATCGCCCAGAGCGGCAAAATTTGAAGAGAAGAAAAAAATAAGCCTATTGAAAACTGTGATCGAGCGAGATATTCTTTTGCGCTGAATAGTATTGAAATATCATAAGAAGTCTCATTATTTATTTTATATTTTGATGTTTTAGTTAGGAATATATTGATTTTCAATTTTCCGTTGCTGCGTAATGACCGGGGGGGGGGGTCGAAATAGATCGGCATCTGCCGCCACCTCCCAGGGAGGCAAAATTACTAGCGCCGGCCCTGGTTCATAACAAAAGAAAAAGCCGCGCAGCTTATCATCTAGTGGCAGTGTATGTACTTGTTATTGTTGTGGAAGCCGGCATCCTTTGTAAATGTACAACCAAGGCAACCGACTGTCGCCGATCTCAGAGAGGAAATAATAATACTGCTTGAGGAGGAGTGTTATGGTGCAATTGTAGCGGTTTAACACGTTGCATGTTATTATCTGCCGTTGCAGTTCCATACCAGTGTATACGGGTTTTGGGAGTGAAAAGTTAGAACGCCACCAGTGCATTAATGCAATGAAAAATAATATATATATTTTTTTATTTTGTTTGAAATCACTCAAATAAGGAATCGTATGAAGAAGTCTTCTTTGCAGCATTTTTGGTAATTTTACGTGTGTTAGTTCATATTTTGCGAATTTTTAGTCCATATGTATGTAGCTACATACAAAGCCACTTGTTAGTACATATTAATCCTAGTCCTGGTATAATGCATGGCGCTTAAAACTCAACGTTAGATAGACCTGAATTCTCTAATTTTATTGTTGTACGTAACAGCTGTGCATCGGCGCACTGCAGCGATTTTTCTATCTGCTCCATTAGCAACACTGCTTCTTTAGTTGTTTCGCGCATCGCACGCCAGAAATATCTGCGCTGGACTCTAATCATACTACTCTGAATGACAGTGCCAACGTAGATCAACTGGATCTAACATCCTTTTTTACATGTAATAAACATTCAATTCTTTATCAACTTGACATTAATTTCCTTACCAGGAAAGTTTCTTTTGTACAAATTTTCCCGACATTAACTACATGTAAGCTAGGTAATGAATACGTGCTGTTATATCACTACCGTCCTTTTACCTATTCATGCAATAAAAAAATATTAATTAATTTGAATATTTTAATTAATACTATTTTAGTAAATTTAATGTAAATATAAATATTTTAGTTTAAATATTATTATTATTATTTTGAGACACTTTGTTAGGACCCCTCCCCCCTAAACATATTTCTAGATACGTGCCTGGTTGTAATAGAGAAACCTTGCGATCTGACTGAAGTAGGAAATGAACATTGCAATGAGCATGCTCCAATGGATGTTTTATAATGGAAAATATTATGCAACTACTACCGTTTTTCTACTTCGTTCGGAATGAGTCTATCGTACTATAAAAATCTAAGGGAGGCTACAGGGGGGGCTTCGACCTGAGTAGTAGAAGAACGGGATAAGCTCGGTCGCTATTTAATATTCGCAATTAATTTGCACGTACTTATAACTAATTTGCACGGGTTTTAATTAATTTGCACGTACTTATAACTAATTTGCACGGGTTTTAATTAATTTGCACGTACTTAGAACTAATTTCCAAGTACTTAGAATACTTTACATTTATGTATTAGCATGTTTATAACTTTTATGAATATATAATTATTTATTTTATGAAAAATATGTATATAGAAGGTAATGAGAGGTACTAAACGCTATGCATATGGTTTTATATTCATTACTGCAAAGTATGTAATGTATAAAATGTTAATATTAATGTTTATAATAATGAAAATAAGAGTTTACGGTTTTTGAACCGCTATGAACGGTGGTAATGGTACGAAAGAAGACGGTCCCGGTATTCGAACCCGCGATATGCAACGGTAATAATTAGTACTATGTAATAATTTCATTATGTTATGAAAGACGGTGGTCTCAGACGCTAGACAGAAGACGGTGAACTCCGCGCTGAGGGTAGAGAAGAAAGGAATTTGGGAGATGTGCGGTCAAGGTCAAATGACGTCACAACGTCAGAACAAAGAAAGAACCCGAGAACCTGATTCACCAATCAGAGATCGCGTCGGTAGGTTTTCAGAACCGGTTTTTCCAAGGTTAACCAGTACGCAAGAACAGGGGAAAGCTATGCAATACTGTAGGGCAGGGGAGGGATTGAACCAGACAACAAAGGATGTCTGAGAATGCGCGATGTAGGTCAAATCTCTGAAGCTATGCGTTGCTTGTAGAACCGGTTTCGGCCGCAAATTAATATTCAGCTCAGGGTTGCCCCAAGGCACAGGACGCTTTAGCGCGTCGTTTTAGGCTAGAACGCTTGCATGTCAGAACAGGTTTCTGTCTAAGTAAGCCAAGTTTGCCCAGAACACAAGAAAAAAGGATTTTTGGATACCCAATTAGATTGGAGCGAGAATTTTACTTTGAACAAGGAGAACGAAGCGTAAGAGTTTTTTTATATGTACTACGAAGAAGGGAGAGCTATCAGGGACTGGACCTACAGTTTTCACTATTTGCTTTTATCACGGGGTATCGAACCTAGGACTCTTTGATTATTGACTTAGGTAGTAAATTTATGTTACTGTGTACTATTTAACATAATATTGAGTTTATTTTTTACCAAACTTTGACTTTATGTCAAACATTTTCCCAGGTTATTCTTATTTTTATTCAAATAACACAACTTAAACGATTCTAGCAAGAGTTTTTATTATATTTTCAACACACAATCTGCGTTCTTCAATTTTTAATTGTTTATTTTTCAAGTTTTGGACACACAAAGTGTGTCTTGTCAACTAATAACTTATTATTATTCAAATTACACAATTTCATCTGTTCAGGAAATATTTTTAGTTACATTTTCGATACACAAATTGCGCTTAGTCAACTTCTATCTGTTTATTTCACAAGTTTAGCCTAATATTTACTCAAATAACACGATTTGAACGTGTTTTTTATTACATTTTAGACTCACAAAGATATTTTTACAACTTTTTAACTTATTATTTTACAATTTTATACGTATTTTTACCAAAATAACACTATTTATATTATTCAGGCACCATTTTTTATTAAATTTTGGACTCACAAAGACATTTTTATAACTTTGAACTTATTATTTTAAAAGTTTATTTCAATGTTTTTACTCAAATAACACAATTTAAGCTATTCAGACAGAAGTGTTTATTTCATTGTGCATTTACAAAGAGAGATTTTCAACTTTTAACTTATTATTTACAAGTTCAGGCTTATTTTTTACTCTAATAACACAAGTTCATCTATTCAGGCAACATTGTTTATTAAATTTTGGACTACCACACACTTCTTTTATTCGTAACTTATTATTTTACAACTTTATGTTAATTTTTTACCAAAATAACACTATTTATACTATTTAGGCAAAATGTTTGATTACATTTTAGACTCGCAAAGACACACACACACATACACCTACACACACACACACACACACCCCCACACACACACACATACAATCACACACAGAGAGATTTTTTCCAAGTTTACAGGATTATTCTCTAATTTTACCAAGGGGACTATAACTGGACGTTTATTTTCCCACTTAAATATAACAATATAATGACAAATCACAGCACAAGACGATGCTAGCAGATGACTATGTGGCTTTTAAGTCGATCTGCCAAACTTTTTTACCATGCTATTTAGCCTTATAGCTTTTATTCAGGGTAATTTTCTAGTATTACTGACTTTTTGAGTGATAGACTTAATATCAGGGGTTATTTGTATCTGTTATATTATGCGAGTTTTATTTTTTACTACAATTATGACTAAATTCCACTGACTGAAGATTAATTCTTAGGCTCCAAAGGGGCCATTTAACATGCATAGTGACAATTCATAGGACAATATGAACCTTACAGAGGCTTGTAGGAGGCACAGGAACATATGCCAGAGCTTTATTAGACTGCAAGAAGCACTTACAAGGAGTACTGCGAGGAAACGAAGTTGATTTTTTTTAGTGCTTTACCAGTTACACAGCCAATATTTGATATTTTGACACACAAAGTGTGTCTTGTCAAGTTTTGTCTATTTATTTCACAATTTTATGTAATTTTTTATTCTAATAACACAATTTTAACTATTCAGGCACCATTTTTTATTGTAATTTGGACTTTCAAAGATATTTTTTAAATCTTTGTATTAAACTTTCTATTTATTGCGTTTTGTGTCTCACATTCACTAATTTTTAATTTATATTTTTATTTTTTATTTTTCTAAACTAAAGAAAAAAGTATTTTTAACTAAAAGTTATTTTATAGTTTTCGGTTTTCAGATTTCAACTATGCTATTTTTGGTTCTGTATTTCTATATTAGGATATTACAAAGTTTTAAGGTGTGTATAATATTTCAAAGTATTTTCAGGGTGTATTTGTTAATGCATTTGGATGATAACTATTAGGTTTTTGAATGAACTAATGTTAAGAATAGTTCAACCAATCAGAAAACGCGTCGGTTTTATTTCATCCAATTAGAAAACGCGTTGGTTTTATTCCAACCAATCAGAGAAGGCGTCAGTTTTGCTTATGAGGTATAAAAACTGCGTAAAAGCTAGCAGAAGCTATTTTGAGAAGTATTTGTGAAGCATTGTGTCAGAGAAGACATCAAGTTGTGATTATTGGCCGTGAGTTTCAGACAAAGAACTCAAGAGAAGCTATAATTAAGGTAAATGATTTTTATTATGTAGCGTGTTTTTAAATAATATGTAAATGCTAATATTGAAACGAAGAAAACGTCAATACAAACCAAAAAGAATATGCGTAATGTGAACAAGTACTACAACTATATTTCTATTTTTCAGATGCTTCTAATTTTGTATGTGTGACTGAAAGGGATCATTAGTGAAAGATGGCGTCTTCAACCTCCACAAACAAGGCTAACCACACTACGGTGAGTACCTCGCAAGAGATTTTACCACTGGAATGTATATTTCTCCACTAGCTTTTGAAATAATATATAAATCCAGAAAACAAAGAAACGAAAAAAGTAAATACAGAAATGAATATGCGTAATAACTACAACTATGTTTCTATTTTTCAGGTGTTCTTATTTGTGTACCTGTGAGTGGAAGGATCTGTTACTGAAAATGGCGTCAACGAAGTAACCGACAAGGGCATGAGTAACATGATTTCAGATGTTATCCATAAGGATTGTGTGTTGGAGACTTTGAAGAGGTATACACCTAGCAAGTATATTATATGAAGGGGTTGCTATCTAAATGTAGGCAACCATTTTTATGAGTGCGAGTGCGTATGCTGTAAAGATGAATTTCTGATTTCCGAATGTTTTCCTATTTGCCAAGGGGAAAGCTGTTTGAATGAATGCCAGCATTGTGTTGAGTGGATGTGCGAGAGAATCCAGTGTTATTTGCAGGATCAGGACAATACAAAACATATTTTTGATTTTTATATTACTAACCATGAGGATGTTGCGGATGCTTTGACGGCACACGAGGTACAGACAGAATACAAAGCTTTTTATAGTGTGTTATGTGAAATTTCAAACAATATCGAACTAGTGAAAACTCTTATAGATCCTATACGCTCAGCAGAGCTTACTTATGGTAGCACAGGATTTTTGTGAGAGTTGAATAAAGAGAGACTGACTAATAACAGCGAAAATGGTGCAATACATTATTGATGTACAAGGATTTATTTATAACAGAAAATTTATATTGCGTGAGGTTTGTGTGAGTTCTACAAATTTGGACACTGTGTATTATGCGCTTGTGAGTGTTCCCGATTATTTCAAAGAGAACAAAGAATCGCGCTGGGTTAAAGACAATATCCATGCATTAATGTATGATATTCCTTGTGGATGTGAAATATACTGTGTCCGGAGGGCAGTTAGGAATTTGAACTGTCAAGGTGGTACATTTTTCTGCAAAGGAAAATCCCAAATTATCAAAGATTTGTTTCATATTGATAACATTGTTGATTTACAAACTGTAAACTGTCCATCCCTTAAGAATTTGTATATGTTTCAAGGAGGATTCTGCAAGTATCATTCTGATACTTCTCCCCCAGCTGAACAAGGTTGCGCATTCAGAAATGTTCAAAGACTTGTATGGTGGTACAATAATAAAAATATTAAGGTGTACTGTATTTTAGTGCAAATAATAAAGATTTGTGAAAAAGAAATGTTCTTTATGTTGTTATTTAGTCTTAAAGCCTGCATTCAAGGTATTTTCAAGTATTACCTTTTTTTTTTGGAGTGATTGACTTAATACCAGGAGTTATACGAGCCGTATTTTAACTACAATCACTATATGTCTATGAGGACTAAAATCCACTGATTGAACCTTAAAGCTTAGGCTTACTATGTATATTGATTACTCACAGGACAACACGAATCTTACAGAGGATTGTAGGAGGCATAGGCCCACACGCCAGAGCCTTATTAGCCTGCAAGAACAACTTATAGGTTGAATTGTGACTGTTTAGAAATAATATTTATAAAGTTTAAATCATTTTCATAAGATTACATATATATTTTGGATTCAAATAAAACACTCAAGTTAAGTTTTTAAGTTTATTTTTATTTAATATACAAATATAGAATATATGAAATTTACATATATGAAAAATACTCTACCAAAGAGCAAAAGTCACATAGGGATTACGATTTAGCCGATGCTGAAATTCTTCCATGAGGGATTTGTAGTAAGAGAGAAATTTTCGCCATTGGTTAAAGTTGAGGGTGACTCCACCAGAGATGTTGGTGATTTCCACTTTTATGTTTTCTCCACTGCCCTCGAAGGTGAAGTAAAGTTCTTCTATAATGTTTATAGATCTGAACCTGTCTTCTTGTGTGGGGAATCTGTTTTTGTAAGTGTCGAAGATCGCATCTGATTTGTACACGCATGATGGGTACTCTTCTCTATTTAGGACAATGTAATTTTTTCATGTTTCAAAATCAATTCAGTGTTTGTGAAAGTACCTCGAATAATGATATCCATGTTGGCATCGATGATGAATCTGGTTTCTGGTTTTATGTTGTTCATTTGGTGGGTACCTCGGATAGACTGCATTTTGGTTTGCTATCAATAAAAAGTTTTAAAAATATGCAACTAGTACTACAAAAGGAACGGAAATTATCGACAATTTCTGGATTATAACTAAAATTCAGTTTGCCTTTTACATATCCAATATTTACAGACCAACACTAACTAGACTTCGATTTATATAAATGTAGCAGGAACTATACTTCTGAGAATCCAACTATATTAGGATTATATGTTAACCATATAAAAAACCAGATTACTCTATGTAAGTATATTTATATTGACTGGATTATTTAACAGATCAAACAGAAAGAAGGCAAAATCCACTAAACGTAGGTGATTGCAAGAAAATAACTAGGTCAAGGAGTGACCAACAGTGAGCTGAGGCTATATATAGAGGGTCGCTCTTTATAATTTTTACCTTCGCTGGATCGGTGAAGGAACGCACTTGTGGGCGGTAGAACCTGAATGGGCTTCACCAAGACATCGGAGACTCGAAGCAGATGTCTTGGTGGATGAACCCAAGTAGGGTCATAGGCGCTAGGGTCAATTTGGTCATTTTTTTGTATGAGGAACCAATTTGGCCAACTTCCAAATTAACTTACATTGCTTATAACTAATTAAATTTGAAGAAAAATTATAATCTTTTAGACTGTAAACATATTTCATATTTAGGCTGTACAAGATCCGATGACAAAATTAAAAAATAGTAACCACCCAGACAGAGACACGAACCCTGGACAGATAGGTTAAAACCCTAATGCTATACCAACTAAGCTATCTGGGCACAAGGTATTATTTTCTTGAAAAGTTAGTTATGTTAAGAAATATCATTTCAAAACATTTTTGATCTGGGTCGACAGAGAAGGAGACAGCATTTCCAAAATTTTACAGACTGGATGTATTTTACCATTATAGAGGCCTTTACTATATGTAATTCGAAACTCTAGAGTTCTTCTTCTTCCATTAGCATCACAACCCTTTGTGGGTTTTAGCTTTCTCAGACAAATCATTCCAATCTTTCCTCTTCTTTGCCATTTCTTTCCAATTTCTAACTTTGAGAATCTTTAAATCTTCGCATACATCTTCAATCCATCTCATCCTAGGTCTTCCAATTGGTCGCCTTCCCATAGGTTTCCATTCTAGTATACGTTTTATAGTTCTCATGTTATCCATTCTTTGTATGTGGCCTAACCACTTAATTCTTTGACTTTTGATATATCGTATAATGTCTGCACCATTGATTAATTTTTCTAGTTCCACATTACTTCTTATTCTCCATACATCATATTCTATCTGTACCGGGCCAAAGATCTTCCTTAAAATTTGTCTCTCAAATATACTTAATTTGTTTCTATCCTTCTGTGTTAGGGTCCAGGTTTCAGCAGCATATGTAACCACTGGTCTTATCATAGTAAGATATATCTTCATTTTTGTATTTCGTTTCAGAAGTTTCGATTTTAGCAGGGATACATTTGCATAATAGGCCTTATTACCTTTCTTTATTCTTTCGTCTATTTCAGATTCTATTTTATTGTTTTCGTTAAGTGTAGATCCAAGGTATGTAAAGTTACTAACACATTCAAAAGAGTAATTATTTATTAATATTGATCTGTTATTATTCATGTTTGTTCTATTAATATTCATGTATTTAGTTTTCTTTTCATTGACTTGGAGTCCTACTCTTGCAGCTTCCTCTACTAGACTTATAAACGTTTCTGAAAGAGCTTTCTTAGTTCTTGCTACAATAGCTACATCGTCAGCATATGCTGTGACTTGTTTTAGTCTAGTACTGATGTCTCCTCTCACATCTAATTTTTTAATCACTGAGTCCAAAACTAAATTAAATAATGTTGCTGAAAGAGGATCTCCTTGGCGGACTCCTGTCATGACATCGAAAAAGTCCGATCTTGCATTTTCAATTTTAACTGAGGCTCTAGTGTTTTGAATTGTCATTCGGATTAATCTTACTAATTTATTTGGTATTCCAATTTCTTGTAACCTTTGTAATATTGTTGGTCTATATATGGAGTCGAAGGCTTGTTTCAAATCAATAAACAAAACATTCAAATCTATATCATATTCATAGCATTTCTCGAATATCAAACGCATCATCAGGATATTATCTGTAGTACTTCTGTTATTCCTAAATCCACTTTGATACTCTCCTGTAATATCTTCGGCATAATCAGTTAGTCTGATATTAATTATTGCTGCAAGTATTTTATATAGGTTATTTAGTAGTGATATGCCTCTATAATTTTCACAGACTGTTTTATCTCCTTTTTTAAGTATAGGGCACACTAGTGCTATGTTCCAATCATTTGGCATTTGTTATCGATTCCATATATTAATTATAAGTTTATGTATTCTACGATACATTTCTTTTCCAGCTGCTTGTATAAGTTCACTGTTCATATTGTCATTTCCTGGTGCTTTCATTTTTTTAAAGCTTTTAATTACTGTCTCCACTTCTTCGTATGTTGGTGCATCAACTAATATGTTTTCTTTATCCTGCTGATTCATCGTATTCCAGTAGGGCAATTCTAAATCCTGGTTGTGTTCAACTCCCTGGAAGTGTTCTTTCCATCTATTCATTATTTCTGCTTGTTCAGTTAGGATTTGACCATCTTTGGATTTTAAGTTTCTAGTTCTTGGTTTATACTGTTGTGTTATAACTTTCTGGGTTCGATAGAACTTTCTATATTTTTTTTGGTGTTTAGTTCTTGTAACATTTCTATTTGTGTTTTTACTGCTTGGCGTTTCTTTTCTCTACACATTTTCTTAGCATGCTTTTTCATATTTTCATATTTTTCTCTATTTGATCTTGTAGTTCTATTAAGACAACTATTTCTAGCTTCATTTTTTGCTTTAACCGCCTTTCTACATTCTTCATCATACCAATCTTCATTTTTTTCATATGCTTTGGTTCCTAAAACCTGATTAGCAGTACTATCTATGATGTTTCTTAAATTATCCCACTCGACTTCTACATCATCTTCTTCTCCTGCTTCATCGAGTTTTGTTTGTATTTCTTGTCTGTATGTATTTTGTATAGAAGATTTCTTCAATTTTTCTATGTTCCATTTCTTAGTTTTCTTGTATATTCCATCATTAACCATGCTAATCCTTTGTCTTATTTTAGTTCTAACACGATAGTGATCCGTATCACAACTAGGTCCTCTATATGTTTTGACATCAATTATTAATATAGCTCTCCTCTTATTGATCCGTACATGATCAATTTGATTACATCGTTGTTCACCGGGTATTTTCCAAGTCCCTTTGTGGATTTTTTTATGCTTAAATCTGGTGCTACTGATATCAAGGTTTTGTAATTGTGCTAGTTGTATCAGCCTTTCTCCATTGTCACTTGTTTCTTTGTGTAGGGAAAATCTGCCTGATACTCCACTGCTGCTGGATTCATTACCTATTCTTGCATTAAAATCCCCCAGTAGAATTAATGCATCATGTTTTGGTACTCTGTCACATACATCTGACAGTTCACTATAGAAATGTTCAATATCTTCTTTGTTTGTGTCTTCAGTTGGTGCATATATACATATAAAGGTCATATTGTTGAATTTTCCTTTTATTCTTAATTTACATATTCGGTCATTTATTGGTTCAAATCCGAGTATACATTTCCTCGCATTTCCAGTAACTAAGAAACCTGTGCCATTCCTTCCTTTAATTGTTGGATGCCCACTATACATAAGAGAGAATTCTTTCTTTTTGATCCATCCATCCCCATTCCATCTTATCTCTTGTAATGCTGTTATTTGCATGTTATATTTTATTAATTCATCTGCAATTTCATTCATTGCCTGGTTGGAGCATGGTACAGACATTCCAGGTTGCCACATTAAAATCCACATTCCTTAGCCTTTTACATTGCGTGGGTCGTCTCTTATAGATCCGTCCGGCTTTGCTTGTCTGAGAGTTCGTAGCGGGAGGTTGTTTTACGGGGTAAGGGTGCTGGCCTTACGCCCAACCCCCAACCTGGAGGACCAGGGATTTGTATTCGAGGTTCCTACCCCTAGGAAGACTGGCTTCACCACGCCTAAGGACTTTTCCTACCCCTTGGTTTTCTGAACAATATGTTGAAGATTTTGTGTTTGGCACGCATAACAAGTTACACTTATATCTAATTACGGACAAATGATACTAAAACTTTGCTAGTAGTAGATGAGTTGACAGTAACTTTGAGAGTTTTAGCATCATTTGTCCTGAAATGGATATGTGTAACTTGTTATGCGTGCCAAACACAAAATCTTCAACATATTGTGCTATGTAACCTCAATTTTGAAAGCTAACTGAACTCTAGAGTTTCGAATTACATATAGTAAAGGCCTCTATAATGGTAAAATACATCCAGTCTGTAAAATTTTGGAAATGCTGTCTCCTTCTCTGTCGACCCAGATCAAAAATGTTTTGAAATGATATTTCTTAACATAACTAACTTTTCAAGAAAATAATACCTTGTGCCCAGATAGCTTAGTTGGTATAGCATTAGGGTTTTAACCTATCTGTCCAGGGTTCGTGTCCCTGTCTGTGTGGTTACTATTTTTTAATTTTGTCATCGGATCTTGTACAGCCTAAATATGAAATATGTTTACAGTCTAAAAGATTATAATTTTTTTTCAAATTTAATTAGTTATAAGCAATGTAAGTTAATTTGGAAGTTGGCCAAATTGGTTCCTCATACAAAAAAATGACCAAATTGACCCTAGCGCCTATGACCCTACTTGGGTTCATCCACCAAGACATCTGCTTCGAGTCTCCGATGTCTTGGTGAAGCCCATTCAGGTTCTACCGCCCACAAGTGCGTTCCTTCACCGATCCAGCGAAGGTAAAAATTATAAAGAGCGACCCTCTATATATAGCCTCAGCTCACTGTTGGTCACTCCTTGACCTAGTTATTTTCTTGCAATCACCTACGTTTAGTGGATTTTGCCTTCTTTCTGTTTGATCTGTTAAATAATCCAGTCAATATAAATATACTTACATAGAGTAATCTGGTTTTTTATATGGTTAACATATAATCCTAATATAGTTGGATTCTCAGAAGTATAGTTCCTGCTACATTTATATAAATCGAAGTCTAGTTAGTGTTGGTCTGTAAATATTGGATATGTAAAAGGCAAACTGAATTTTAGTTATAATCCAGAAATTGTCGATAATTTCCGTTCCTTTTGTAGTACTAGTTGCATATTTTTAAAACTTTTTATTGATAGCAAACCAAAATGCAGTCTATCCGAGGTACCCACCAAATGAACAACATAAAACCAGAAACCAGATTCATCATCGATGCCAACATGGATATCATTATTCGAGGTACTTTCACAAACACTGAATTGATTTTGAAACATGAAAAAATTACATTGTCCTAAATAGAGAAGAGTACCCATCATGCGTGTACAAATCAGATGCGATCTTCGACACTTACAAAAACAGATTCCCCACACAAGAAGACAGGTTCAGATCTATAAACATTATAGAAGAACTTTACTTCACCTTCGAGGGCAGTGGAGAAAACATAAAAGTGGAAATCACCAACATCTCTGGTGGAGTCACCCTCAACTTTAACCAATGGCGAAAATTTCTCTCTTACTACAAATCCCTCATGGAAGAATTTCAGCATCGGCTAAATCGTAATCCCTATGTGACTTTTGCTCTTTGGTAGAGTATTTTTCATATATGTAAATTTCATATATTCTATATTTGTATATTAAATAAAAATAAACTTAAAAAACTTAACTTGAGTGTTTTATTTGAATCCAAAATATATATGTAATCTAATGAAAATGATTTAAACTTTATAAATATTATTTCTAAACAGTCACAATTCAACCTATAAGTTGTTCTTGCAGGCTAATAAGGCTCTGGCGTGTGGGCCTATGCCTCCTACAATCCTCTGTAAGATTCGTGTTGTCCTGTGAGTAATCAATATACATAGTAAGCCTAAGCTTTAAGGTTCAATCAGTGGATTTTAGTCCTCATAGACATATAGTGATTGTAGTAAAAATACGGCTCGTATAACTCCTGGTATTAAGTCAATCACTCCAAAAAAAAAGGTAATACTTGAAAATACCTTGAATGCAGGCTTTAAGACTAAATAACAACATAAAGAACATTTCTTTTTCACAAATCTTTATTATTTGCACTAAAATACAGTACACCTTAATATTTTTATTATTGTACCACCATACAAGTCCTTGAACATTTCTGAATGCGCAACCTTGTTCAGCTGGGGGAGAAGTATCAGAATGATACTTGCAGAATCCTCCTTGAAACATATACAAATTCTTAAGGGATGGACAGTTTACAGTTTGTAAATCAACAATGTTATCAATATGAAACAAATCTTTGATAATTTGGGATTTTCCTTTGCAGAAAAATGTACCACCTTGACAGTTCAAATTCCTAACTGCCCTCCGGACACAGTATATTTCACATCCACAAGGAATATCATACATTAATGCATGGATATTGTCATTAACCCAGCGCGATTCTTTGTTCTCTTTGAAATAATCGGGAACACTCACAAGCGCATAATACACAGTGTCCAAATTTGTAGAACTCACACAAATCTCACGCAATATAAATTTTCTGTTATAAATAAATCCTTGTACATCAATAATGTATTGCACCATTTTCGCTGTTATTAGTCAGTCTCTCTTTATTCAACTCTCACAAAAATCCTGTGCTACCATAAGTAAGCTCTGCTGAGCGTATAGGATCTATAAGAGTTTTCACTAGTTCGATATTGTTTGAAATTTCACATAACACACTATAAAAAGCTTTGTATTCTGTCTGTACCTCGTGTGCCGTCAAAGCATCCGCAACATCCTCATGGTTAGTAATATAAAAATCAAAAATATGTTTTGTATTGTCCTGATCCTGCAAATAACACTGGATTCTCTCGCACATCCACTCAACACAATGCTGGCATTCATTCAAACAGCTTTCCCCTTGGCAAATAGGAAAACATTCGGAAATCAGAAATTCATCTTTACAGCATACGCACTCGCACTCATAAAAATGGTTGCCTACATTTAGATAGCAACCCCTTCATATAATATACTAGCTAGGTGTATACCTCTTCAAAGTCTCCAACACACAATCCTTATGGATAACATCTGAAATCATGTTACTCATGCCCTTGTCGGTTACTTCGTTGACGCCATTTTCAGTAACAGATCCTTCCACTCACAGGTACACAAATAAGAACACCTGAAAAATAGAAACATAGTTGTAGTTATTACGCATATTCATTTCTGTATTTACTTTTTTCGTTTCTTTGTTTTCTGGATTTATATATTATTTCAAAAGCTAGTGGAGAAATATACATTCCAGTGGTAAAATCTCTTGCGAGGTACTCACCGTAGTGTGGTTAGCCTTGTTTGTGGAGGTTGAAGACGCCATCTTTCACTAATGATCCCTTTCAGTCACACATACAAAATTAGAAGCATCTGAAAAATAGAAATATAGTTGTGGTACTTGTTCACATTACGCATATTCTTTTTGGTTTGTATTGACGTTTTCTTCGTTTCATTATTAGCATTTACATATTATTTAAAAACACGCTACATAATAAAAATCATTTACCTTAATTATAGCTTCTCTTGAGTTCTTTGTCTGAAACTCACGGCCAATAATCACAACTTGATGTCTTCTCTGACACAATGCTTCACAAATACTTCTCAAAATAGCTTCTGCTAGTTTTTACGCAGTTTTTATACCTCATAAGCAAAACTGACGCCTTCTCTGATTGGTTGGAATAAAACCAACGCGTTTTCTAATTGGATGAAATAAAACCGACGCGTTTTCTGATTGGTTGAACTATTCTTAACATTAGTTCATTCAAAAACCTAATAGTTATCATCCAAATGCATTAACAAATACACCCTGAAAATACTTTGAAATATTATACACACCTTAAAACTTTGTAATATCCTAATATAGAAATACAGAACCAAAAATAGCATAGTTGAAATCTGAAAACCGAAAACTATAAAATAACTTTTAGTTAAAAATACTTTTTTCTTTAGTTTAGAAAAATACAAAATAAAAATATAAATTAAAAATTAGTGAATGTGAGACACAAAACGCAATAAATAGAAAGTTTAATACAAAGATTTAAAAAATATCCTTGAAAGTCCAAATTACAATAAAAAATGTTGCCTGAATAGTTAAAATTGTGTTATTAGAATAAAAAATTACATAAAATTGTGAAATAAATAGACAAAACTTGACAAGACACACTTTGTGTGTCAAAATATCAAATATTGGCTGTGTAACTGGTAAAGCACTAAAAAAAAATCAACTTCGTTTCCTCGCAGTACTCCTTGTAAGTGCTTCTTGCAGTCTAATAAACCTCTGGCATATGTTCCTATGCCTCCTACAAGCCTCTGTAAGGTTCATATTGTCCTATGAATTGTCACTATACATGTTAAATGGCCCCTTTAGAGCCTAAGCTTTAATCTTCAGTCAGTGGAATTTAGTCATAATTGTAGTAAAAAATAAAACTCGCATAATATAACAGATTCAAATAACCCCTGATATTAAGTCTATCACTCAAAAAGTCAGTAATACTAGAAAATTACCCTGAATAAAAACTATAAGGCTAAATAGCATGGTAAAAAAGTTTGGCAGATCGACTTAAAAGCCACATAGTCATCTGCTAGCATCGTCTTGTCCTGTGATTTGTCATTATATTGTTATATTTAAGGGGAAAAATAAACGTCCAGTTATAGTCCCCTTGGTAAAATTAGAGAATAATCCTGTAAACTTGGAAAAAATCTCTCTGTGTGTGAGTGTATGTGTGTGTGTGTGTGTGTGTGTGTGTGTGTGTGTGTGTGTGTGTGTGTGTGTGTGTGTGTGTGTGTGTGTTAGTGTGTGGGTGTGTGTGTGTGTAGGTGTATGTGTGTGTGTGTCTTTGCGAGTCTAAAATGTAATCAAACATTTTGCCTAAATAGTATAAATAGTGTTATTTTGGTAAAAATTAACATAAAGTTGTAAAATAATAAGTTACAAATAAAAGAAGTGTCTGGTAGTCCAAAATTTAATAAACAATGTTGCCTGAATAGATGAAATTGTTTTATTAGAGTAAAAAATAAGCCTGAACTTGTAAATAATAAGTTAAAAGTTGAAAATCTCTCTTTGTAAATGCACAATGAAATAAACACTTCTGTCTGAATAGCTTAAATTGTGTTATTTGAGTAAAAACATTGAAATAAACTTTTAAAATAATAAGTTCAAAGTTGTAAAAATGTCTTTGTGAGTCAAAAATTTAATAAAAAATGGTGCCTGAATAATATAAATAGTGTTATTTTGGTAAAAATAGGTATAAAATTGTAAAATAATAAGTTAAAAAGTTGTAAAAATATCTTTGTGAGTCTAAAATGTAATAAAAAACACGTTCAAATCGTGTTATTTGAGTAAATATTAGGCTAAACTTGTGAAATAAACAAATAAAAATTGAGAACACACACTTTGTGTATCGAAAATATAACTAAAAGTCTTTCCTGAACAGATTGAATTGTGTTATTTTGGTAATAATAAGCCTAGACTTGTGAAATAAACAGATAGAAGTTGACTAAACGCACTTTGTGTATCGAAAATGTAACTAAAAGTCTTTCCTGAACAGATTGAATTGTATTATTTTGGTAATAATAAGCCTAAACTTGTGAAATAAACAGATAGAAGTTGACTAAGCGCAATTTGTGTATCGAAAATGTAACTAAAAATATTTCCTGAACAGATGAAATTGTGTTATTTGAATAATAATAAGTTATTAGTTGACAAGACACACTTTGTGTGTCCAAAACTTGAAAAATAAACAATTAAAAATTGAAGAACGCAGATTGTGTGTTGAAAATATAATAAAAACTCTTGCTAGAATCGTTTAAGTTGTGTTATTTGAATAAAAATAAGAATAACCTGGGAAAATGTTTGACATAAAGTCAAAGTTTGGTAAAAAATAAACTCAATATTATGTGGCCGCGGTGGCTCAGTCGGTAACGCGTCTGACTACCATGCTCAAGGTCCCGGGTTCGATCCCCGGCCGGTTCAAATCCGGGAACTTTTCTAACGGTGGAAGCGGCCCCGGCGCCTACCCAGCGTCGAATAACATGGGTACCTGGGGGAAACCCTGGGGGGTAAAGGCGGTCAGGGGCGTGATGCTGATCACATCACCCCCACTCACGACCGGATCAAGAAAGTGTGGGGCGTTACCCCCACACCCCCTATACGCCTTCATGGCGTGGTGCTATGCACATGGGAACACTTTACCTTTTTTACTTTTTAGTACACAGTAACATAAATTTACGTCCAGTTATAGTCCCCTTGGTAAAATTAGAGAATAATCCTGTAAACTTGGAAAAAATCTCTCTGTGTGTGAGTGTATGTGTAATTGGGCCGGTTCAAAATAATACTTTGTAGGTATGCCCTTTTTTATGAATGGAATATCAGTTTTTGACATATTTTGACAATTTTTTTGTCGATGTTTTAGCGTTTAGCGATGTTTTAGTACAAATTTTCACTATACTCATTTTTTTTTCCACTCATACTTGGTAGGTATGCCACGATCTTACGTGGTATGACTTAACCCCATCTATTTTTTTATTCGTGCTAAACTACACGAGAGCGATCTTACGTGGTATGACTTAACCCCATCTATTTTTTTTATTCGTGCTAAACTACACGAGAGCGATCTTACGTGGTATGACTTAACCCCATCTATTTTTTTATTCGTGCTAAACTACACGAGAGCGATCTTACGTGGTATGACTTAACCCCATCTATTTTTTTTATTTGTGCTGAACTACACGAGAGCGATCTTACGTGGTATGACTTAACCCATCTATTTTTTTTTATTCGTGCTAAACTACATGAGAGCCTCTACGTGTTTTGACCTACTTTAGAGTAGGACCATAAAGACAGTTCACCAACCGAAAATGGGGCTCGGAGTGAGACTCGGTGAGGCTCGCCTTAATGGTTTGCTCTTGTAAGGCATAAGCCTCATTTTCTTGCAGTGTTGCCAACACCTTACTCAAAAAAAATCACCAAGGTTTTTTTTTCTTGGTCTAACCTAACCTAAAGCAAGGAGCTGGCGAGCTTTTTTTTATGCATTTAACCTCAGTGGTAGCATATTTTGACGATTTTTTTTTGTTGATTTTATAGCGTTTGACGATGCAATTTTCACCGCATCTAATTTTTTCCCACTCACACCTGGTACGAATGCCACGATCTTACGTGATATAACTTAACCTATCCTTTATTTTTCTTACGAACTTTTTAAAACTGCTCCGTCACCCTCTCGTTCTTCACGTCGTACGCGAAAGACTTCTCTGCAATCAGGATGACGCTGCACAGAGTATCGGCAGGCAGCGCGTCGTGGAACTCGCAGACGATCTTGATGTTGGTTCGATCGTTGACCACCACCTGCTTTCTTTTTGTGGTATTGATGACGAACATCGGCCTGCGTGCTTTGAATTCGCTGGGCGTGTAGTACATGTCCACGCTTCCCTCGGTCACGCGTTTGTAAGCCGTGTAAGCTTCGTAAAGTTTGAGGTAATCGTCTTTGGTCATGTCGAGGTTGTAATTCTCGCGCGGGAACACTTCGTTCCTACCGTTCTTCAGATAAACGTTCTTGATCTTGCAGTCGTCGAATCTGCAAACAGATTTTTCCTAAGTCTTACCGTTTCCAAGATAACCCCACTTCCGGTCGCCATTTTGGATTTCCGAGCATAGGTTCTATTTACATTTTACTTATATATAGGCGTACGTAATGAATCCGCAAACAGATTTTTCGCAAGTCTTACCGTTTCCAAGATAACCCCACTTTCGGTCGCCATTTTGGATTTCCGAGCATAGGTTCTATTCATACTTTTTCTCACGTATAGGCGTACATGATAAATCCCCAAGCAGATTTTTCCTAAGTCTTACCGTTTCCAAGATAACCCCACTTCCGGTCGCCATTTTGGATTTCCGAGCATAGGTTTTATTCACATTTTACTTATATATAGGCGTACGTAATAAATCCGAAAACAGATTTTTGCTAAGTCTTACCGTTTTCAAGATAACCCCACTTCCGGTCGCCATTTTGGATTTCCGAACATAGGTTCTATTCATATTTTTTCTCACGTATAAGTGTACATGATAAATCCCCAAACAGATTTTTCGCAAGTCTTACCGTTTCCAAGATAACCCCACTTCCGGTCGCCATTTTGGATTTCCGAACATAGGTTCTATTCATACTTTTTCTCACATATAGGCGTACATGATAAATCCCCAAACAGATTTTTCCTAAGTCTTACCGTTTCCAAGATAACCCCACTTCCGGTCGCCATTTTGGATTTCCGAGCATAGGTTCTATTCACATTTTACTTATATATAGGCGTACGTAATAAATCCGAAAACAGATTTTTGCTAAGTCTTACCGTTTCCAAGATAACCCCACTTCCGGTCGCCATTTTGGATTTCCGAACATAGATTCTATTCATACTTTTTCTCACGTATAGGTGTACATGATGAATCAGCAAACATATTTTTCCCAAGTCATGAATTGGAGGGTTCTATGACCCTGTTTGTCAAAAATTTGAGATATTTGCAATTTAAGATTTTTAATGCTGGACTTGGAAAATTTTCGATTGATGAAAAATTGGTTCCATGACGATCTATGCCAATTTTGGTATGGGAGGACAGAGGACACCGAGACTCGACCGACACACTAAACCCAAGGTTAGGTTAGGTTAGGTTAGGTTAGGCTAGGTTAGGTTAGGTTAGGTTAGGCTAGGTTAGGTTAGGTTAGGTTAGGTTAGGTTAGGCGAGGTTAGGTTAGGTTAGGTTAGGCTAGGTTAGGTTAGGTTAGGTTAGGTTAGGTTAGACTAGGTTAGGTTAGGCGAGGTTAGGTTAGGTTAGGTTAGGCTAGGTTAGGTTAGGTTAGGTTAGGCTAGGTTAGGTTAGGTTAGGCTAGGTTAGGTTAGGCTAGGTTAGGCTAGGTTAGGTTAGGCTAGGTTAGGTTAGGTTAGGCTAGGTTAGGTTAGGTTAGGTTAGGTTAGGTTAGGCGAGGTTAGGTTAGGTTAGGTTAGGTTAGGCTAGGTTAGGTTAGGTTAGGTTAGGCGAGGTTAGGTTAGGTTAGGCTAGGTTAGGTTAGGTTAGGTTAGGTTAGGTTAGGTTAGGTTAGGCTAGGTTAGGTTAGGCTAGGTTAGGTTAGGTTAGGCGTTCAAAAGTTACGAGTGATCAAAGTTTTGGGAGGGGGTGGGCTAACTTCTTACCCCTTGACCCCAGGACCACCAAAACTTGGTATACGTATTCTACATATCCAAAATCGACAGGGGGGGGGTAGCTTCGCTACCGGGATGGGGGTGTTTTTCGATATATTTTTTCGATAACTTTTACCATTTTCGAGATATTTGCAATTTAAGATTTTTTTTAACGCTGTGGACTTGGAAAATTTTCGATTGATGAAAAAAAAATAGTTCCATGACGACCTGGTATGAGAGGAGAGACGACACCGAGACTCGATGAACTAAGTGGTGCTTTGTTTGTGTGTGCAATGCTTTTTGCACTTGGTTATCATCACCTAACATGTTATTAATTGTTTTTTAAAATTAATTACAACTGAAAACTAATAATTAATATTATCTAAAGTTACTAATTAATATTATACAAATAATTGATATATTTTTTTTTGTTCTTGTTGCTAGTGTTGGGTAATTACAGTTGTTGCAAAATATTAGCTCTCGCGTATGACAGTTTCTGAGTTTTGTTGGGTATATATAGACGAATCGAAATTTTACTTGTTATGTTAAATTGTATGTTAGGGTACATGGTAGGAGAAATCATTGTATATTAGAGCGCTCTTTTAATGATTTGCCTATAACTGCATACAGGCAGCCGTAAATTTAGCATAAAATATCCTGATCCTGTTTCTTCTAGCATGTGCGACGTTTGTTGTGGTGGGATTATTGGGGGAAATGTGATTCTCCCATGATGTCATCTGACTTACTAGCATATGCGATACGAAGAACAGGTGTGTATGTGGCTTACTAGGATTAGGCTCATGGTAATGAGGTCCTAGTAGCTGAAACGTTGTCGGGGTATTTTGCATTTTTTTTCAAATATGAACATGTTAAAACTGAACTGTCTCGGATTTTGAGTTTTGTATTCACCCCGAGAAATTTTATATAAAATAACATACCTGAAAATTGTATTCACAGTAGATTGAATTCTTGAGTTTTTGTATTCGCACACAAGAAATTCTATATAAATAACATCTGAAAATTCTATTTACAGTAGATTGAATTTTTGAGTTTTGTAATCACTCCAATAAATTCTATATAAAATAACATACCTGAAAATTGTATCGCTATATACTAGACTTTTTGATTTCCGTGATTTTGGAGAAAGCAATGGCATCCACCACCAGTTTCAATCGTAAAAATGATAAAACTGAATGTGTTACTTGTGGGAAGCTAATCTCAAGGAACAATTTATCGGTACACAGGGCAAGATGTAGCGAAACAGGTTCGAGAATTAATCGTTCGTTACCTTCTAAGCCCTGTGCTCGATGCGAAAAAATGATCAGCATTGCAAATTTAAGTAAACACCTCAAAATTTGCAAACCATCGACCGAACAAGGAACATCGAAAAGGAAAATCGATAATTCAGAAACGGAAGCTTCCACTTCCAAGGAAATTAAATTATCCAATGAACCCAAACCAATTAGATCTGCATTCAACGACCAACTCCAGGATTTTTCAATTAAGTCAGAACCAGGCCGTGACATCCTTAGTTTCTTGGATGAAACGAAAACATCTGTACTAAATATTTTGAAAGATAAACTTGAAAACAACTCTATAAAAGTATATGTTGTTCTGTTTTCTGAATACGAGAAAGTTGATGGCACAACGAGTATTTTTTATCATTGTACAAAAAACCAGACACTTTATTTTGCCGACGTCGAAAATTTGGACAACTTCTATTATAAAGTTTCCAACGAGCTGGTTAAGAAACATGACGATTTCGAGGCTAAAGGGTCGGGATGGTCTCTATGTGGAAGTCCTCACACGTTAACTGTTTACGTGAACCAATTCTCGCCTCTTCGCGCTTCCAGCTACGTTCCTCTTCCACCGAACATTCAACACAAGAGAGCTGTGTTAAATATACAGAACAGCGATAACAAGTGTTTCCTTTGGTGTATATTGGCTGCACTGCATCCTGTTTATTGCAAAAATAATCCACAGTGGGTTGGACATTACAAACAATACGAGACCGAGTTTGAAAGTGTAATGTCTGACATTGAATACCCGGTGACATTGTCGGATATAACAAAGTTCGAAAATCGTGCAGGAAAACGCATCGCTATTAATGTATATTCCTTCACGTCAGATAAATATCTCGTGCATCCCGTCAGGATAAGCGATATCGACGATGACGATGCTTGTGTAATAAATCTCCTTCTCATTTCCAACGAGGATGTCTATCATTACACGCTAATTCGTTCAATGTCTCGATTACTAGGAAGCCAAACAACCAAGCATGAACATTGTATCGAAGTTTGCCCGAGATGCCTAACCACGTTCGACGATCGTGACCGACGTGATCATCAAAATCTTCATAGTCGTCAAATTGCTCTGGAGAAACTTGCCGAACATAAAATTTATTGCGGTGACAACAGACCGGCTAGAATGTTGATGCCCGAAACGAACGAAGTCGAAGAATTCAAAATGCACAAGGCATTGTTGGAACATCCCGCAATCATCGTCGCAGATTTCGAGGCGTTCCTCAAACCACTCTCGTACTGCGAACCGGATCCTAAAATTTCCTCCACAACGCCGTACCAGCTTCATCAACCAAACAGTTTCGGCTATGTTGTTGTGCGACGTGATAAAATAAATGAAGCATATATATACCGCGGACCAAATGTAATCGAACACTTCCTGGAAAAAATGGTGGAGGAGGTTGAGGTAATTGGTAGCGTACTGCTTACATCAAAACCGATGGCACCTTTAACTGAAAATGAACTTCAAAATTACAATTCCACTGAGGTGTGTCCGGTATGTGATCAAAGTTTCACTGATGAGAACAAAAAAATATTCCACCACGATCATTTCAGCGGAAACTACGTAGGTGGAATTTGCAACACGTGCAATCTTAAAATCCAGAAACCTAAATTCATCCCCATATTCTTTCACAACGGAAGCGGATATGATTTTCACCACCTGGTGAGACATCTTGGCTACGATCCGAAACGTACAGGTGTCTTGGCCGAGAATGAAGAACGCTACATTAGTCTCAGCAAGCAAGTGTCGATTCCGGGAACGAAAAATACAATCGAGATGCGCTTCCTGGATTCGTATAGATTTCTCTCTGCAAGTCTGGATGCTTTAGCGAACAAACTCACCGACGATCAATTTAAAATAACTAGAGCTAGTTTTCCCAACGTAGACATAGAACTCGTTAGACGTAAAGGGATTTATCCTTACGAATATGTTAGTGATAATTCTAAATTTAACGACGACGCTCTTCCACTTCCAAGAGAATTTTACAGCAGACTCAGAGAGAAAGGAATCACGGACGAAGAATACCAACACGCGCAACTCATGTGGGAGAAATTAGAATGTACGACACTCGGAGACTACCACGACACATACTTAAAACTGGACGTGACGATACTCGCGGATGTTTTTCAAGCGTTCAGGAAAACGGCAACGAATATTTATAAATTAGATCCAGCGTATTTCTACAGTCTACCGGGATTAGCGTGGTCGGCAATGTTATTCCAGACAAAGGTCAAGCTGGAACTGATATCGGACGTTGACATGTTACTTTTCATCGAAAGAGGGATACGAGGTGGAATGGTGCAATGCGTACAGAGACATGCAAAAGCTAATAACGTACACATGAAAGAAGATTACGATTCAAATCGAGCATCGAATTACATCTTCTACGCCGATGTTAATAATCTCTACGGACATGCCATGGTTCAGAAACTTCCTTACGGGGGATTCGAATGGTTAGATCCCACTTCGATAGATATTATTCATTTCGACGATAGCGAGTGTGGTTTCTTCGCAGAGGTAGATCTCCAATTCTCCGACCACCTGCACGACACGTTTTCGGATTTGCCTCCGACTCCCGAAATCAAATGTCCACCCGACACGGTTCAAGACAAGCTTTTGTTAACATTGGACCCTAAACAGAGATACGTCGTCCACTACAAGAATCTCCGGTTTTTGATTGGGAAGGGTGTTCAGATAGTAAATGTTAGAAGAATACTGAAGTTTAAACATTCCACGTGGTTAAGACCTTACATAGAAACTAACACACAACATAGAACAGCTGCCACTTCCGATTTAGACAAGGACTTCTTTAAATTAATGAACAATGCGGTGTACGGAAAGACCATGGAGAATGTTAGAAAGCACGTAGACGTGAAATTAATTTCCGATAAGAATAAATGTCGGAAGTGGATAGCCGATCCTAGATTCAAGTCGAGAAAAATTTACAACGAGAATTTGGCACTTTTCAATCTAGATATAAAATTGATGAAATTCAGAAAACCAATTTACGTTGGCGCAACGGTTCTCGACTTGTCGAAACTTTACATGTTCGAATTTCATTACGACGTGATGAAACCCTTCTACAATGATAAAATATCACTTTTGTACACGGACACCGACAGCTTCATTTACAGCATACAAACACCTAACCTATACGAAGACATAAAAAATCCCTCCATGCTTGAGTATTTCGATACTTCTGCGTATCCTCAACCCAACAGATTTGGAATTCCATCTCGTAACAAAAAAGTCCTAGGTAAACTGAAAGATGAATGTAACGGTGATATTATTGTTGAGTTCGCGGGTTTGCGTTCGAAGATGTATGCCATGAGAACAGAGAGTAGCGTCACAAAGAAAGCAAAAGGTGTGGGCAAAAATACGGTGGAGAACAAACTCACCTTCCACGATTACATGGATTGCCTTTACTCACAATCGACGATACTAAGTATAGAACAAAGAATCCAAAGTGTAGACCACGTGATTACAACAAACAAAGTTAGGAAAGTAGCATTAGATCCGCATGACGATAAAAGATGTATTTTGTCTTGTGGAATCCACACGTTGCCTTGGGGACACTATCGTTTAGAAATTAGTAAAAATTGTAGGCAATGCAATTGAAAAAAAAACTTTAACTGTCTCACATACACAATAAAATAAATAGCAAGGACAATGAATCTGTTTGGTTTCCGAAAGCAAACAATGGAGACTGTACACCGCACGACGACAGATCATGAATTTCTACCTTCTATGTTAACTAAACTCAACGGTCTACTGATTATTCACCTGAACAGCATTTGGACGAAATTGGACGAGAACGTTGGTAAAATGTTTTACGTCTTCAACAACAATTTACATTTCTACGAAATTCCGATCGACGGGAAACTTCAAATCACCGTGAATCCGGAAAACGCAGGCGAAATCAAAATTTCTACCGGCAAGAATATTTTTCGAATGAAGCACGACAAGGTACTTTCTAACATGGCGTACGATGTGTCTGCAGGAGATTTACTTTACGTGGAACTCCTAGGAGATTACGACAAACTCGTTCCTCTCTTCGTAGAATTACGAATCGTCTATCCTATTATAAATAACCGTTAACCAAAATGCCTAACGACATTTTCGGCAACACCAAGCGTGTAGACCACGCAGAAGAGATTCTCATGTTGGACATTCGAGTTAAGAAGTTGAGGATCGATTTGATCGCTTTGCAGGAGACCTTAAACAAAAGTTTAGAGTCTGAGATCGCTACGCTCCAAACGCAATGTCTCGACCCCATTCTGAAAATCGATTCCGAACTGAAGACGCTGATAAAAAATTATGTCGACGTACCTTCTTACGACAGCGTTCAAAATATACAGTTGAGCGTGGATTCGCTTCAAAATGATTTGGCCAAATTACAGCAATTTCAATCGAAAAATGAAGATTTGGAAAAATTGAAACTCGAAATCGAAGAACGAACTTCCGCAATAGAAAAGAATTTCTCCGAACTTCAAACCGTCGTGAACGATATTGATGTAGAACGCTTGCACGTCGTCGTTTCCAAATTACAAGAAGAATTCACCGGCACGTTGGAAGAAATTAAATCCAAGTTGCAGACTTTGGAAGATACCATGACGAACCTACCATCGTCGGACGAATTGCAGGTCATCGGTAAAAGCGTCGCGAACATAAAAATTCAATTGGAGGCCTATCGAGATTTCGAACACATTCAAACCACCATCGCTACGCTTCAGGCGTCCTTGGAATTGATCAACGAAGAAATTAAAAATATTCACGCTGAAGCAAGAGCGTTGACGAGCATTCAAGACACGTTGAGCACGGTTCAGCAGAAGATCGAATATTTAGAAAATTTGAACGTCGAAACGAATCTCGCTCATTTTCATCACGTACTCGACAACATACAGGGTGACTTGGAATCGTTACGGACGAGCGTGCCTTCGAGCGAAGATTTGGAAAAATTGAAAACGGCGGTGACGGCACTATCCGAATCGAGCGACATCAAAAGTTCGTTGAGCGATCTCGAGAGTAAAGTGGCCAATCTCCCCACCTCCAAAGAATTGCACACTTTGAAAAGAAACATATCTCGAATGCTGAAACGACTGGAAACGGAAACGGCGAACGTGGAACAGATTCGAGACGAAATCAGTTCGCTGGTGTCGACGCTGCCCACTTCGCAGAGCGTCGCCGACCTTCACACGCAGTTTACAGAGATGCGAAGCATCGTGAACGATCTTACCGAGAAGAGCTCGAAATTGAATCAAGTCGAGAACCTTCAGAACATCGTCGTCAACATCAGAGATCAAGTTGGAGTGCTGGAATCCACGCAGGAATCGACGCTGACCTCTTTCGGTGCCAAGTTGCAAGAACTCAACGAAAACTACAAGCAGTTGAACGTGGAAGTGAAAATCAAACCGTCGTTTTCTGCCGTAACGGATACCATAGTCGAGCATCTGCTGCCCATCGAAAATAAACTCGGACAAGTTCACAGTAATCTGCTCGGCGTCGACACTAAATTCGCTAAACTGCATTCTCTGCAAGCCATCGAAATCAACAGCGTACCCAATCAACAGAGAATCTCCACGTTCGTCGAAGGTAACAAACTGTACATGTTGCATCCTTATCATCCGTACTACAAGTTTCTCCTCGATGGCACGATTCAGATAAACGAATTTTCGTACTGGTCTCACGGTAGAAAAGCTAGCGTTCCCACCATGACGTTGATATCGAATCGTGGTGTCCAGAAAGCAGGAAACATTCCTCTGGCGCGTTGGAACGAAACGCGCAACATATATGAAATACACGAAGACGAAGATCTCACCGTTTTCGACGTGAGTGCCGGCGATAAGCTGATCATTCAAAACACGAGCGAAGTGCCACCCTCTTTGAATCCCATCACGCTTGTGCTTCTCTTGAAACGTAATCTCTAAAAAAAATGTCTAGGCAAGCCATCGTCGAAGAATTGCATAAACCTGCACGCCGCAACTACGAACGTTTGGCCGTGGTAACCAAGGGCATCGACGACCTCTGGCAAAGCGACCTCGTGGAGATGAGCAGCGGCAATTTGAAAAACGTGCATAAATTGAACAAGGGCAACAAGTACCTTCTCACCGTCATAGACACGTTTTCGAAATTCACATGGGCTCTACCTTTGAAGGCGAAAACGGGAACGTGCGTCACGGAAGCATTCAAGACAATTTTTCGCGAAAGCGGCGGCAGACGACCACGGTTTCTGCAAACGGACAACGGTAAAGAATTTTACAACGCCGTATTCCAAAAGTTTATTCAAAAACACAAGATTCGACATTATTCGACCTTCAGTCACATCAAAGCCAGCATCGTGGAAAGATTCAATCGAACCTTGAAAACACACATGTGGAAACGATTCACGCTTCGGGGAAATTACAAATGGGTCGACATCCTGCCGGAACTCGTCGACACCTATAATGAAACGGTACACAGAACGATAGGCATGAAGCCAGCCGACGTTACCAAGTCCGACGAGCAGCGTTTAATTTCTACCGTTTACTGTCCAAAGTACACACCCACGACAAAAAAAGCTAAATACAAAATTGGAGACCAGGTGAGGATCAGCAAATTCAAACGCACCTTCGAGAAGGGATTCACAAAAAATTGGAGCACAGAACTTTTTACGGTGGTTCGAGTTCTACCCGGAAACCGACACACGTATATAATAAAAGATAGTAGCGGCGAGATTTTGAAAGGAAGATTTTACGAAGAGGAACTCTCTAAAACGAAACACCCCGACACGTACCTCATCGAGAAAGTATTGCGTAGGAAAGGTGACAAACTGTTTGTCAAATGGCTGGGACTTCCGGAAAAGAGTTGGATCGACGCGGACGAAGTGATCTTGTGAGTACGTGGAACGTGGTGAAGCGTCTACCGGATCCGGAAAGTCAAACGAGAAAAAAAAAGAACGGTGAGTTGCTTCCCGACAGCATCCGCTGTCTGATCGTAGGTCCTTCGGGGTGTGGGAAAACGACACTGCTCGTGGACAATTTTCTCCTCGCACCGAATTGGCTAGATTGGAAGAACAGGCACCTGTACGTGTTCTCGAAAAGTTTGGAGCAATCCAAATACCAGCAGCTGATGAAAGTGTACGATGGTCTGGACATTGCAACGTTCGCTTCGGAAATAAAACCACTCGACGATTGTCGTGAAAATTCAGTCGTCGTGTTCGACGACGCCATCCTGGAAAATCAAAATGAAATTCGCAACTTTTTCACGCAAGGTCGTCACAAAGGAATGGATTGTTTCTACCTAGCTCAAACATTTTCCAAAATTCCAAAACAGTTAGTACGCGACAACGCTAATTTCATATGTTTGTTTCGTCAAGATCACACCAACCTCAAGCACGCGTACGATGACTACGTAGGCGGAGACATGAACTACAATCAATTTTCGGAACGCTGCTGCTCTACTTGCTGGAACGGTGACGATTTCGGATTCGCGACGATCGACATGACGAGGAAACCCAACGACGGAAAATACAGAAACAAAATCAACGACTTTCTAAACGTTGCAACGTTGTGAGAAACGACGTATATAAATAACGTCATGACGAAACGAAAAATCGAAGACGAAAATCTCAAGTTGCGAAAATACCTCGCGAAACGCTTCAAAGGTTGGAAATCCGAGAATCGCGGATTCTACGAAGAGAAGAAACGTCAGGATCAACCTGTGATCGATGCCATCCGCGGTCTAGGTAAAGAAATTAAAAGTGTCACGGAACAAAATAAAAATTTGATTAATGAACTCGTACCGCTCGCAGCTAAAAGTTACGCCGTACCCACGCCTATTTCGAGCATTCCTTCGACGCCGTTCGAACTGAAGGATGCACCGGCACGACGTCGAGCCATAGGCAGCACGTCGTCTTCGGATAAAATCGAGTTGGGACCTTTGGCACGAGACTACCTGAGCACGGGGAAATTCGACAAGGATGAAGTGTTCGGATTGTATCCCAGCATGGAAACTAGCGAAGGCGGCGGTGTGGTGTGGAAGATTGGGAAATCGAAGGTGACCTTCGAAGGCAACGACATTAAAATTAATTTAGGCGACAAGGATAGTTGGAACAGGTATCCGGGTACGGTGGGACTGTGGGAACTCGTTGCCAAAAAGCAGCCGAAAGATTACACCGACGAAGATTACCAGAGTTACAAGGAAATTCTCATCATGACGGATGCCTTGTATCAGAACAACGACGCCTCGCAGAATAGGGTGAAATCGAGCAGCGGCGAGAAGTACAGGAATCTCATCAAACCGATTTGGAACCAGGTCAAAACAGGCAGCGGCGTCAAACGCTACAACACGTTACCCAAAGAATTCGTTTGGGTGGACGACGTGAGGAAGCTCGTGGACCGATTGTTGGTGATAGCCGGCGAAGAGAATGCAGGCAACCGTAATTTCTACAACGAGAAGGTTGGCATCGTGGACATGATCAGCACGAAACTTTCCAACTTCATCGTGAACGACGACAAGGGCATAGGTTACCTCATCAAAATCATCAACACGCTGCCTCCGAAATTTTGGAACGTGGCCGAAGGAAAGGGACTCGTGAACGACATCATCAACAAGTTACCTTTCGAGATGCATCTACCTGGCTACCAGTACTGCGGACCGGGTACCAAACTCGAGAAAAGATTGGAGAGAGGAGACAAGGGTGTGAATCCGTTGGACGCCGCATGCAAAGATCACGACATCGCCTACAACACCACGCAGACGGATCTGGACGCACGTCACGAAGCAGACAGAAAATTGGAGCACGCAGCTTTCGAAAGGTTCGTGAGCAGAGACGCATCGCTGGGTGAACGGGTCGCCGCACTGGGTACCACCATCGCCATGAACACGAAACAAAAATTGGGGTGGGGTATATAAATAACATACCGTAAAAAACTACACAAGAAAAAATCTCAGAATATATATATAAATAACATACCGTGAAAATAACACATAGAGCATCAACATGAAGCCCAAGGGTGTCGTGTACCAGATACCATACTCCAATCTTAAAAATCTAGGTGCTCTCGATGGGTTACTCACCAAGAAACAACGCGAGAAGAAACGTTCTTGCTTGTCGAAAGGACACGGAATGAAATTGCTGCTCAGTACACCTCAATTGAAAAGATTGCAGCGTTCGCGGAAACAGCAAAAGGTCGGAGGTTTCATATTCAGCATCCCGGCCATCCTGGCAGCATTGGGGGCCGTTGGAAGTTTAGCCGGCGGAAGTGCCTCCATCGCGAAAACCGTCATCGACTCGAAGAAGAACAAGGCCGAGTTGGAAGAACAGAAACGTCACAACCTGGCCATGGAGAAAAAAAGAGGCAAGGGCGTGATGAGAAAGTTTAAAAAAAAGAAACAGAAGCACTCACCAACCGAGACATTGAATCTCTGATCGAACCGTTACAAATCAAACACTTCAGAGGAGTTTTCATGTCCGACTCGTTACCTTCAAGCGTGAAAAGAAGAGAATGCGGAGTAGTCAACTTGGACGGTCAAGAAAATCCAGGCACGCATTGGATATGTTACCACAAAAACGATGATAAAGCATTCGTTTTCGATTCTTTCGGAGGTGTTCCACCTACAAATTTAATTTATTATCTGAAAACGAACAAAACCTCTATATACTACAACGACGAACGCATTCAAAATTTCGGAGACGTGAACTGCGGCCATCTCTGCCTCTCCGTGCTCGCGTTTCTCTCTAAAATAAATAACCCTACAATCGAGGATTTCCAGAAAGCATTGTGGAACCTCAAACAGCATCACTAGGATGGGCGTGTTCCATCTCACGAGCGAATCTTCAATCTTGAAACTCACGCTGCACGACGACATCGTCTATCCTAAATCCGTGGCTCTGCGTGCATTCTACAGCATGTACCTCATACCTAACGTTACGCAGCACAACAACAAAATTAGCGTCGGAAGCGAACACATCGTCGTCACGCCAGGCCAATACAATCTTTCCACTTTGCAAGCTCAGTTACCCAAAGGCACATACCTTTCTCAAAATTCGGTCACGCACAGAGTGGAAATCCTATCCGCGACGGAGACCGTGGACCTGGGCACCATGGGAGAACTTTTAGGTTTCGAGAACGACACCAAACTCGAAGCTGGCATCAAGCACACAGCAACCAACATTCCTAAATTCTTGGCCATAGAGACTCTGAACGTACACTGCAACGTGGCGGAAGGTATGATCACAAAATCCTCGGACGGATTATTAGGAAGTCACAAGCAGACGGGAATCATAGCCACTTTCAAACCAAGTTCCGAGTTCATGGAACCGATCATCTACACGCCCTCTTCGCCGATCTATTTTCCAGTATGCCGCAACCGCATAGACGACATAGAGTTGGTGGTGACGAACGAGAAAGGAGACGTGGTGGATTTCGCAGGTGCCACTACGACGGCCATCGTGGAGATCAACGTGTAATAAATAACCATACATGTAAAATGGAGCAAATCGAAAGTTACGAATTGCAGTCTTTCCCTCCCAACCGTCGCACGTTCGCCAATCTGAACGAAGCAAACAGGGAGATCGAATACGACGTGGACGTAGGCGACGGGTTCATTCATCCTCACAGAGCGGACCTCTACCTTCAATTCGACGTGGTGAAGAAAGAAAGCGGAGACGCGTTTCCCGCAGCAGCAAACTTGATACTCGTGGACAACTTCGTGCCTCACCTGTTCTCGCAGGTGGAGGTGAGGAAACACAACACCGTCATCGACAGAATAGATTATCCAGGCATCACGTCGACGGCAGTGGGAACGTTGAAATTATCCAAAACGGACGCAGCGTACTACCAGGCCGGGGGATTCGAAGCCGGAACCAAAATATCGACGAAAAGTCACACGGTGCTTTTTCCCATGCGTCTGCTGCCTGGTTTCTTCTCGGACTACAAGGAGATCATGTGGAAGGGAGGACTGAGGATCACGTTTCGAAGAGCGGCCAACGACAACGACGCACTGATGCGATACGCTACTTTGGGTCCGGACGGCACCACGCCGATAGCCAACACTTTACCCGAAGCAGCGAAATGTGTCATCCGGAGCATGGAATTGAGAATGCCGGTGGTGGAATACGAAACGAACTACGCCCTCAAGTACAAAGCGGAGATCTTGAAAAGTCCGCAGGTGCCGATTCACTTTCACGGTTACCAGTGCGTGCAGAAGATGGCGTCGGGAAGTCACATGGAATTCGACGTGACGACGCAGTTCAACAACATACAGTTCGACATGCCAGATTTCGTCGTAGTGCTTTTTCAGACCGGACGCGATAACGATCAGGAAAAAGATTCCAGCAAGTTCGACGACTGCAAGATCAAGAACGTTTATCTGAAGAACGGTAGGAACGAAGTGTTCCCGCGCGAGAATTACAACCTCGACGTGACCAAAGACGATTACCTCAAACTTTACGAAGCTTACACGGCTTACAAACGCGTGACCGAGGGAAGCGTGGACATGTACTACACGCCCAGCGAATTCAAAGCACGCAGGCCGATGTTCGTCATCAATACCACAAAAAGAAAGCAGGTGGTGGTCAACGATCGAACCAACATCAAGATCGTCTGCGAGTTCCACGACGCGCTGCCTGCCGATACTCTGTGCAGCGTCATCCTGATTGCAGAGAAGTCTTTCGCGTACGACGTGAAGAACGAGAGGGTGACGGAGCAGTTTTAAAAAGTTCGTAAGAAAAATAAAGGATAGGTTAAGTTATATCACGTAAGATCGTGGCATTCGTACCAGGTGTGAGTGGGAAAAAATTAGATGCGGTGAAAATTGCATCGTCAAACGCTATAAAATCAACAAAAAAAAAATCGTCAAAATATGCTACCACTGAGGTTAAATGCATAAAAAAAAGCTCGCCAGCTCCTTGCTTTAGGTTAGGTTAGACCAAGAAAAAAAACCTTGGTGATTTTTTTTGAGTAAGGTGTTGGCAACACTGCAAGAAAATGAGGCTTATGCCTTACAAGAGCAAACCATTAAGGCGAGCCTCACCGAGTCTCACTCCGAGCCCCATTTTCGGTTGGTGAACTGTCTTTATGGTCCTACTCTAAAGTAGGTCAAAACACGTAGAGGCTCTCATGTAGTTTAGCACGAATAAAAAAAATAGATGGGTTAAGTCATACCACGTAAGATCGCTCTCGTGTAGTTCAGCACAAATAAAAAAAATAGATGGGGTTAAGTCATACCACGTAAGATCGCTCTCGTGTAGTTTAGCACGAATAAAAAAATAGATGGGGTTAAGTCATACCACGTAAGATCGCTCTCGTGTAGTTTAGCACGAATAAAAAAAATAGATGGGGTTAAGTCATACCACGTAAGATCGCTCTCGTGTAGTTTAGCACGAATAAAAAAATAGATGGGGTTAAGTCATACCACGTAAGATCGTGGCATACCTACCAAGTATGAGTGGAAAAAAAAATGAGTATAGTGAAAATTTGTACTAAAACATCGCTAAACGCTAAAACATCGACAAAAAAATTGTCAAAATATGTCAAAAACTGATATTCCATTCATAAAAAAGGGCATACCTACAAAGTATTATTTTGAACCGGCCCAATTACACTACTTTTACTACCTAAATTAATAATCAAAGGGTCTTAGGTTCGATAACCCGTGATAAAAGCAAATAGTGAAAACTGTAGGTCCAGTCCCTGATAGCTCTCCCTTCTTCCTAGTACATATAAAAAAAACCCTTACGCTTCGTTCTCCTTGTTCAAAGTAAAATTCTCGCTCCAATCTAATTGGGTATCCAAAAATCCTTTTTTCTTGTGTTCTGGGCAAACTTGGCTTACTTAGACAGAAACCTGTTCTGACATGCAAGCGTTCTAGCCTAAAACGACGCGCTAAAGCGTCCTGTGCCTCGGGGCAACCCTGAGCTGAATATTAATTGGTGGCCGAAACCGGTTCTACAAGCAACGCATAGCTTCAGAGATTTGACCTACATCGCGCATTCTCAGACATCCTTTGTTGTCTGGTTCAATCCCTCCCCTGCCCTACAGTATTGCATAGCTTTCCCCTGTTCTTGCGTACTGGTTAACCTTGGAAAAACCGGTTCTGAAAACCTACCGACGCGATCTCTGATTGGTGATCAGGTTCTCGGGTTCTTTCTTTGTTCTGACGTTGTGACGTCATTTGACCTTGACCGCACATCTCCCAAATTCCTTTCTCCTCTACCCTCAGCGCGGAGTTCACCGTCTTCTATCTAGCGTCTGAGACCACTGTCTTTCATAACATAATGAAATTATTACATAGTACTAATTATTACCGTTGCATATCGCGGGTTCGAATACCGGGACCGTCTTCTTTCGTACCATTACCACCGTTCATAGCGGTTCATAAACCGTAAACTCTTATTTTCAATTTTATAAACATTAATATTAACATTTTATACATTACATACTTTGCAGTAATGAATATAAAACCATATGCATAGCGTTTAGTACCTCTCATTACCTTCTATATACATATTTTTCATAAAATAAATAATTATATATTCATAAAAGTTATAAACATGCAAATACATAAATGTAAAGTATTCTAAGTACTTGCAAATTAGTTCTAAGTACGTGCAAATTAATTAAAACCCGTGCAAATTAGTTATAAGTACGTGCAAATTAATTAAAACCCGTGCAAATTAGTTATAAGTACGTGCAAATTAATTGCGAATATTAAATAGCGACCGAGCTTATCCCGTTCTTCTACTACTGACCTGTTTTGAGGGTTCTTTAGCCCCGTAGCCCCTTTCTAGCGCCGCCTCAGCAGAGGTGGGCGGACCATCATCTAACCAGTTACGGGGTGAATATATTAATTTTCTGCTGTACGGTGTGAGATAGCTGAGGTAGCTTCACAAAACTCTTTCCTATCAGTTTTTTTTTAATGTAACACTGTTGTATGCACACGCATGAAGTCAACGAACACGTGGGAATTCTGACAGCATTAAATCTAGCACTCCCAATCTAACACAAACGAAAAATCACTCTATTATGTTTACCCATGAATTCGCCTGCACGAACGATAACATCAACTGCAGCCAGTTCACTGTTGCTAAAGCAGTGCTGCTCTCTGTTGTCAGATATTCTTGTATAATACGTATGAACAAACATAATCACATGAAACTTGCTTTCAAATACATTTCCTATTCATACGTGAGCAATGGCGCACGAAACCAATATTTTAAAACGGCACTCCAAATAATAATGTACAATACATAATTTCCTTCCCACGTAACAAATAGCTCGTATCTTATGAAGTTCGAAACAACGTAATGACGTAATGCATATATAGTACCACATAAAATCATTCATTACTTCATTGTAACACATCTTCGCGAGTTAAAAACAGCAGGAAACGTTCATAAAGAACATAATCTTCATAAACCGTGCCAAGTATTTCTAGCGAGGTGGTGGCAAAGTTACCTTGTCACTTGTAAGCATATATGTGAAGGTGTCCCACTCGTAAGGGGCCCCGGAAAAAGTGTCATAAATATCTTAATAAAATAGGATATGAAACCAAATTTGTACATGACATACCTTTATGGTTGAGAAATGAAGGTACATTACAAGAAGTGCTGGAAGCGACCTCCCCCACCTGTATACACAGTTAAACATGACGCTGCATGTTCGTGAATGTTGCTGCCAGAGTATTCGGCGTGACTGCCTGGATTTCACGGCGGATGTTCTCACGTAACTCGTCGATGGTGCGTGGTTTGTTCTTGTACACACTACTTTTAAAGTGACCCCACAGAAAAAAGTCAGGGGGTCAAGTCCGGTGACCTTGGGGGCCATAATACTTTCGAAATCACTCGGTCAGGGAAAAATTATTCCACCGCAGCCATACTCGCGTCAGACGTGTGGCATGTTGCCCCATCTTGCTGGTACCAGCCAAGTGTCAGTTCCTAGTCTTCCAACTGGTTCACAAATTCATGAATCAATGCCTGGTACACATCACTGTTGACAGTAGTGTCAAAAAAAACAACTGGCCCGATGATGCGCCGCTGTGGTAATGCACAGAACACGCCCACCTTCTGTGAACGAAGGGGTTCCTCAACGATTGCATGCTGGTTGTCACTACTCCATAAACGTGTGTTTTGTGAGTTCACGTATCCTGACAAGTGGAACCACGCTTCATCACTGTGCCACGTCGACGAGAACATTCACGAACATGCAGCGCCGTGTTGAACTGTATATACATGTGGGGGGGGGGTCACTTCCAACACTTCTTGTAATGTACCTTCATTTCTCAACCATAAAGGTATGTCATGTACAAATGTCGTTTCATATCCTCTATTATTAAAATTTTTATAACACTTTTTCCGGGGCCCCTTACGAGTGGGACACACGTATAAAATGCAGGCAACAAAACATGTTCCAACAAGTACAGGGTATCGCATCCCACTTCAAACTGTATATTACCACTACGCCAGCCATTCCTACGACGACTGTTGATTCTCGTCACGAAAGAGCCTAAGTGTATTATAATAGTCTGTCGTTTTGTGTAGAGATAGAATCGTTGTATGGTGTACACACACGTCACTACGTCACATCAGTTAAAGAGATTAACTTTTACGTGCAAGGGGAAGTGAAACGGACGTGTTGCTAGGATCAATTCGTTAATTTGCGTCGCAATATTTAAGTAGCTAATGTATTTTTAAAATTAACAAACCGTACGTTATAATTAATAAATACCTCACTCCCCCAAATGCTTAAAACACACGACAATCTTTCGACAGAAAACTCAAAAGCATTACTCACCATTTTTCCTGTTGACTTTCACCTGTATCCCTGAAACGTAGGCCCGGTTTTCTTTAGCGATTATGAGAATTAAGAATTGATTCTAAAACAAACTTTGCCTACCTTGAACAGTTTTTTTGGGTAAATTTCTTATATCCGCAAGACGGCTGAAATTTGCTAGTTCATTTAATTTGAATAGTCGTACTTACGTATTCTGCATTGAGAAACATTGTTGAAGGTGGCATTTCGCTTATTTCACGGAAATAAGCTCTATTTGCGACATATCGAGTAAGTTTTCTTCGTTTCTTTTTGCCTTCGGTAACACGCAAAATGGCGGTCACAGTTTCACTACCGTACTCGGCATGCAGTGTTTCCACCACACTGCACCCAAAAATACCTACGTAGTCCCACAAACCATTGACGCATAGCCCCAGGAACCATTCATACATAGCCCCACGAACCATTTCCTGTAAGGTTAGGTTAGGTTGGGTCACGTTTAGGTTACAATAGTTAAAAATTGGTTTAGAAAAAAAATGCGTAGCCCCACACACCATTCTCGCATAGCCCCGCGAACCATTGACACATAGCCCCACAAACCATTTGCGGAAACGTACCTTCTTCAGTTACAAAAACACGTGTTTGGAAACACTGACCGGCATTGACCGTGATTATGTCATCACACACAGGCAACATCTGGCTGGAAGGAAATGGATGCAACATCTTTCGTTCATCGGTCACACATTTATATCGAAAAATAGATGATTTATCAGCAAAAATCAATGAACGATGCGAGAAAACACTTCCCCGAACTTCCACAACTATAAAGAAACTGCATTTGGTAAGTAATTTCTCCTTTAAATTTGAAGAAATCCGTCTTGCGGATATAAGAAATTTACCGGTTTTTTTCTTTGCTTTTCCTGTAGATTCTTCAGGTGCACTAAAACCATTCCCCCATTCGTTACATTACACTTCAATACAGCACAAGACGCACGAACCGATATCAACGTAGGGATCAACAAGCAACCTTTTGCACAGTCTCCCCCTCGCCGAACGGTATGCACAGCTGCTGCCATCTGTTGATAGCTACTTAAACTACCTTCCATGTGGATAGACAGAGCGTCGAGCACTCGTGCGGGTACAGTACGGATATGCTAGCGAGTTGCCTAATTTGATTTATTGCAGAAAAAGCTATAAATTAAAGGGAATGAAAGTCTGCATTATACAGGGTCGTCTACAGTTGAACTTCGGGTGGTGTTGGGAAATTTTGCAGGGGGGGGGAATTCCAGTAGCTATTGAATTATCGGGAATTACATAAATTACGTATATAGTTCCCAAAAATGCATAAAATGAACAACTAGTAGGGGGATTTAGTAACAATCCCCCCTCATTCCCAAATACCAACCCGTGTTTCAGTGCGATGCTTACAAAAATTCATTGTAAAGGGGGTAAAAATAAAAAATGACACTTTTGGAGGACTCCTTGTGTCAATGCGAGGGATTGGTAATCCCTAGACATTGTAGAAGTTTGTCGTTGTTGCAGAACGACTTCCTATCTATCTGTGTGTAGGGCCGGATTAAGACGAAATTGGGCCAGATGCTGCAATCAAAACCTAACAACGAGATACCGTCGATTTTTTCTGTACAACTAACTTTCAAGGTGAAAAATTTACTACATCGCACTTACCGAACAATAATAAAGGCAACAATCGCCATGATATTGCAAAAAACGCAGCTAAATTACTAAGTAAACTGTATACCGTAAAATTGATAGCATTAACTTAAAATCTTCGGTGAACAATAAACACAACGACGTTATACTGTTACGCCAAAGCGCAAAGAATAATAGTAACTGTATAATAAGCATAGCTAGGAATTTTAGGTGCAAAAATTTGTCAATAAAGGTGCAAAAAAGGTGCCAATTTTTGTACAAAAAAGGTGCTAAATTAGGTGCTAATTTTCAGATGTAAAATTTATTGTGAGCTGTGCATACATATATGATTCAACTTGTCTGGATAAACACAGAGTATTCTCTGGTTTTAAATCGTTTAATATAACTAAGCAAAGAAAGTAGAGTATTTTTGTGACTCCCACGCCAACTCTGATTTCTCGACCAAACGACCGCAAAAAGTTGAAAACCTCACTTTCTCTCCCTGCTCCGCGCCTCATTTAGTACGCTGACGACGTTTCACGGGCGCAAAAAGGGAGTGATGAGTGAAAGATGAGCTCTCATCTCCTCATCCTCCTCATCTTTCTCATTCTCTTTTTATTCTCTCATCTTCTTATCCTCCAAAATGTTTGTAGATCGTGACCTTTGTAAACCTCTCTCTCGAGAACGATGTGCCACACACACATACAGACACATACACACAGATACACACACACACATACACACACATACAGTTATTTTTCTCTCCACGTTCTGTGCCTTATTTATTACGCTGGCGATGTTTCAGGGTGCAGAAAAGCAGTGATGAGTGAAAGATGAGCTCTCATCTTCTTATTTTTTTATTTTCTTATTTTTGAAGGACCAAATGTTTGTAGATCGTGACGTTTGTAAACCTCTCTCTCTCGGGGGAAGGATGTGGCACACACATACACGCGCGCGTGCTCTCATCTTTTTATTTTTTTATTCTCTTATTTTCTTATTCTCTTATTCTTTTATTTTGAAAGATGAGTGTATTTTATCGTAATTTTCCAAGTCCGGGACCAAATGTTTATATATTGCGACCTACGTAAACCTCTCTTCTCATCCTCTTATTCTCTCATCCTCTCATTCTCTTATTCTCTCATTCTCTCTACCTTTAGAATATTGTCGTCAACATTAGAGATGAAGTTGGAGTGCTGGAATCAAGGGGACCAAAAAATGTTTATATATAGCGACCTTCGTAAACCTCTCTCTCGGGGGAACGATGTGGCATATACACACACGCGCGCTCTCATCTTCTTAATTTCTCATTCTCTCATTCTCTCATTCTTGAAGGATGAGTGCACCTTATTGTAATTTTCCAAGTCCGGGACCAAATGTTTATATATAGCGATCTTCGTAAACCTCTCTCTCGGGGAACGATGTGGCATATACACACGCGCGTGCTCTCATCTTCTCATTTTCTTATTCTCTTATTCTCTTATTTTGAAAGATGAGTGTATTTTATCGTAATTTTCCAAGTCCGGGACCAAATGTTTATATATTGCGACCTACGTAAACCTCTCCTCTCCTCTCATCTTCTCATCTTCTCATTTTTGAAAAATGAGTGCACCTTATCGTAATTTTCCAAGTCCGGGACCCAAATGTTTATATATATCGTGACCTTCGTAAACCTCTCCTCTCATCCTCTTATTTTTGAAAGATGAGTGTATTTTATCGTAATTTTTCAAGTCCGGGGGCCAAAAATGTTTTATATATTGCGACCTACGTAAACCTCTCTCTCTCGGGGAGGGAACGATGTGCCGCACACATACGTACGCGCGTGCGTATGCCTCTTATTATTTTCCGTATTGTGACGCAAGCAAACAAAATAATAATTGTTGTTTTTAGGAGGCCTGGCCCCTATATAACCTCGCCCGGGGTGCGTGGTAACGGCGAAATCATCACGAGTTTAGATTTGTACTGCGAATGTTGTCAAAAATTTAATGAATGTTGTTTATTCTCGATGCTAGAATCTTACATAGATTATTCTCTAAAAACGAAAATTGATAATCCTATGCCAAGCCCCCAAGGCATTCAGGCAATTTCTAATGTTCGCGTGGATAGCGACGCTCGGTAGAATTTTTCCTGTCCCCTGTGGAGCAATTGTGTTTCGTCGCCCAATGTAACATTTTCATCACGGGACCAAACTATCCACAGCAACCCCTCCCCGAACCCATTCACCTTGCATCCTTTTTCGCCTGAAGAGATTCTATTTTTTTTTAGCTTTCCCACGGTTCTGAATAAAGAATCCATCACATCCCCGATAACAATAGAATCAGAGGGGGATGCGGCGGAAGCAAACACAGCAGCATCTTCCGCTTTTTTGAGTTTTATACTGGGAATCGTTTGTTTCACACACCACACCCTGACGGGGCGTGGAATACAGGCCGAGGGGGAAATGATCGACAATACATACATGGGTGGAACTATCAACGTCCTGTTTATTGTTATTTGTCCCCCACAGGATATTGTGCGCATCACAAAATTTTTGTTGAAAAAAATATATAACATGAGTAAATCAGTCAACAAGGGTTTTTATTTGCTAGGACATTGACTATAGCGCTCATTGTGTTTTCACCAAAGAGAGTCGCGTGGAGTAGGAAGGAGAGAAGGAGAAAAAGGAGAGGAGTTCCTATATAACCTACCAGTTTTTTGTACGTTATTATCATAGTGAACGTCAATCGTGGCAGTTCAGTATTTTTTAATTTGTTTGTCTGGCAGTATACATATATATCATCGTGGAAGTTTTAGTGAGCTACAAGTTTTATTTTGAAGTCTCTCTATCTCTCTTGAAAGGTGAACGTCAATCGTGGCAGTTCAGTATTCTTAATTGTTTATCTGGCAGTATACATATATATTATCGTGGAAGTTTTAGTGAGCTACAAGTTTTTATTTTGAAGTCTCTCTCTATCTCTGTTGAAAGGTAAGTTTTTATTTTCATGATATATTAATATTTTTTGTTTTGCGTCTGACACACACATATTCAGAGGAGTCATAAAAAATTGACACACACTTACATGTCGTATATTTTTAACCTCCTACAACAGTGCACGCACACATACATACATACATACATACATACATATATACATACATACATACTGTTTGCGTCTAATATATATATGTGGAAGGAAAAAATATCTAGCATTTTTTCAACTTTTTTTCCTTCTGTTTCAGTGCGCTTTCCACTACCATCACCACAACCCCCCCAAAAAATTTCTCTGTGTATATATAATATAAATAACAGAAGGAAAAAATGGAATCGCAACCAGGTCCCTCCGGTCTTTGCGGGAAAGTGGCATGTCGCAACTGTGGGAATTTGATTTCTAAACCTAATATTGCTAGGCATTTGAAAAAATGTCGTCTTCCGGATCATGATGTCGTAGCCCCGCCGGCAAAGAAACCTCGCATTGATGAGCATGAGGAGGGTGCTTTGAATAAAAATGCACGTATCATAACGTATAAATCTGGAAGCGACGAAAAGTGTGACTCGAGCATCTTCCTCAACAATGTGAAATCTCTGGTAGTCGATAAATTACGTGATTGCCTCGTCAATGTTGCAATTAAAATTCATCTCGTCTTGACCCTGCTGTATGAGAAAGTTGTCTCGTCCGAGTCAAGCATTTTTAGTTTTTACGTAGGGTGTGAAGCCTTACACGATAGCAATAACGAGGATCTTGACGAGATAGTGACACGGCTATTTAAGCACCTGACACAAAAACAAGAAGAGTTTGAAGGTAGAGGAAGTGGGTGGAGTCTTTGCGGTCACAACCACATGTTAGAACTTAGAGTCTGCAATTTCAAACCATTACGCAGCACTCAAAAAAAAACAAAAAAACAAAAAAACAAAAAAAAGCAAAATGCAGTGTTGAACATACAAAGTAATGATCAGAAGAGTTTCCTGTGGTCTGTCATCGCTGCATTACACCCAGCTAATAATAGTCACCCCCAACGCCTGTCCAATTACAGAGGATATGAGGGGAGATACGAGAATATGATGAGAGGAATTTCCTATCCTGTGCCCCTGAATAAGATCAATCAATTTTTAAAAAACTATAGGGAGGAAAAAGGAGAATATATCGATATTTCTGTGTTTGGGGTTGACGATTCCGGCAATATTCGTGTGTTAAAACCTGCGAGAAGGCAGAATAATGTAATTCGACTCTTGCTTGTAGATGGCCGTTACAGTTTGATACGGAATTTCTCAGGATTAGTAGGAAGGCAGATCAGCAAGAATCGCGATAAGATCGAAATTTGCGATCGGTGTATGAGAATTTTTCGCGGGGGTAAGAAGATGAGAGAACAGCACAAGTGTTTTGGCTCTGTGAATGCAGAACCTGAAGATGTCATGCCGGAACCCGGAACCAAGATGAAATTTCAGAAACACCAGGCTCTTCTCCACCATCCCGTCGTCCTTTATGCCGACTTTGAAAGCTTCCAAGTTCCCATGACGTCTTGCGACCCTGATCCCTCTACCTCAAGCACGACCCAAATTTTTCACCACGAGCCTTGCAGTTTCTCCATCTACGGAGAAAAATTGAATGATGTCATTTTGTATTGCGGACCCGATGCGGCAAAACATTTTGTTGAGAAGATAGCGGAATGCGCGAGAGAACTTGCACCCGGCCTGAAAGGCTCTTATGTTTCTCCACCTGCTCTCACAACAGAACAACAACAGAGACATGACGCGGCGACAAGATGCGAGGAGTGTAACCAGGCTTTCACCCCCGAAAATTACAAGGTCGTCCACCATAACCACCAGAATGGATTATTTCTAAGCACCATCTGTAATTCGTGCAATCTTAAAATTAAGGAGTCGCATTTTGTTGCCGTGTTTCTGCACTACACGGAGAAGTACGACACACATCTCTTCGTCAAAGAGCTCCACAACATAACTTCTCGAATCAGCATCATTCCGAGAACGAGCGAGAAGTATATTACAGTGAGAGTGTGGATCCCTCTCGAAGAAGGAGGAAGTGTGGAAGTGCGAATCCTGGACTCTTACAATTTCCTGTCCTCCAGCCTCGCAAGCCTTGCATCTCAACTTGGCGACGAAGATCTTGTGGCCACCAAGCAAAAATGTTTTTCGGGGAGAGATGAGAATTTGAATCTGTTGCGTCGCAAGGGCGTCTACCCCTACGAGTACGTCAACGATTTCGAGAAATTTGATGAGACGGAACTTCCACCCCGGGAGGTATTTTATTCTTCTCTCACGGAGGACGTCTGTTCCGAAGAGGACTACGAACACGCTCGTAGTGTGTGGACGGCATTCAATTGCCAAACTTTTCGCGATTATCACGATCTTTATCTGAAATTGGACGTGACACTTCTGATGGATATTTTCGAATTGTTTCGTAAGAGATGCATCGCGATATACAAGTTGGATCCTGCGTATTTCTTCACCACGCCGGGATTGACTTGGGAATCGATGATGAAATACACCAACGTGGAACTGGGCCTCATCGCAGAGAAGGAACAGTATGCTTTCATGGAGAGTGCGATACGCGGTGGCATCGTCCAATGTCCCCGACGCTATGCTCAGGCAAACAATCCTCATACGCCTGGTTACGATGCATCGAAGCCCAACACCTACATTGTCTACTGGGATGTCAACAACCTGTACGGCCACTCCATGTCCCAGTGTCTTCCCATCAGCGACTACGCGTGGATGACCGAAGAGGAACTCTCCTGCGAAGATTTTCTCAACTGGAGGGAAGATAATGAATGGGGCTGTTTCTTGGAAGTGGATCTCGATTATCCCGAAACGCTTCACGAGAAACATCACGGATTGGCCCTGGCCCCCTCCAAAAAGAAGCCACCTGGAGGATCGGAGCCAAAACTCATACTAAGCATGGAGAACAAGCGGAATTATGTTCTGCACTACCGACTCCTCCAATTTTACATAAGTCACGGCTTGCAGTTGAAGAAAGTTCATAGAGGATTGAAGTTCCGACAGAGCAAGTGGCTGGAACCCTACATAACCGAGAACACGCGCCGCAGAGCGCAATCGACATCGCCTGCAGACAAGGATCTGTACAAACTGTTCAATAACGCCATCTACGGCAAGACGATGGAGAACGTGCGTAATTACATCGACGCAACGTTGGTCACGGACGAAAAGAAATTTGAAAAGATCGTCGCGTCCCCCTACTTCAAAAACTTCACCATTTTCGACGAGAATCTAGTATTCGTCGAGAGGAACAAGAAGCAAGTGATGCTCAACAAGCCGATTGCCATAGGTGCCACTGTCCTTGAACTATCAAAATTGCACATGTACCAATCGTACTACGATCAGTTTCAACCTTTTTATGGAGATAACATCCAAATATGTTACATTGACACGGATAGCTTCATTTTTCTAATCCAAACACCAAGCCTCGAACATGATCTGACTAAGATGAAGCATCTGTTTGATTTTAGCAACTTACCATCAGGCCATCACTTACATTCGGCAGAAAACAAAATGACGATTGGAAAGTTCAAAGATGAAGTTGGCGGGGAGTACATCAGCGAATTTGCGGGGCTTCGTGCCAAAATGTACTGTGTAAAGATTACAGAAGAAAAAGAGATCAAGAAGGCGAAGGGGGTGGGAAAAATAAGTACCAGCAAATTTAGCATGCAGGACTACAAAGAATGCCTTTTTCATGGTAAAAGGCAACTCAGCACCGATCATCGCATTGCAAGTAAATTGCATGATTTGTACACGACGCGCGTAACCAAAGTAGCATTGGATGCAACAGACAATAAGTTACGTGTTCTCGATTGTAAAATCCACACGCGAGAGTGGGGGCACTACAATGGAAGCGATAAATGTGACGTGTGTTAACTGTAACCCCATAGCCATGAAGTCCGCTGTGTTTTTTCCTCTTCAAAAGCAGACAGAGGAAAAGAATGAAAGAGGGAGCCCTCGGGCGATGAAAAATAAAAGTTGAATTTAATGAGCCTGGGTTTGAAGCGGGCTTAACAACATAATAACAGGTTGCAACTTTTCATCGCCCGAGGGCTCCCTCTTTCATTCTTTTCCTCTGTCTGGTTTTGAAGAATAGTAAAGGCATGTGTTAAATAACTAACAAGGACAATGAATCTCTTTGGTTTTCGCAAACAAAACAACATGGAGACTGCATCACCAAATTCTAATAACCTCTTACCTTCCGTGTTATCTAAACTCAATGGTCTACTAATTGTACATCTTAATAGTATATGGACGGAAATAAATAACGATGTGGGCAAGATGTTTTACGTCTTCAATAACAATTTACATTTCTATGAAATTCCGATCGACGGGAAACTTCAAATCACCGTGAATCCGGAGAACACAGGCGAAATCAAAATTTCTACCGGGAAGAATATTTTTCGAATGAAGCACGACAAGATACTTTCTAACATTACCTACGATGTGTCTGCAGGAGATTACCTGTACGTGGAACTCCTCGGAGACTACGACAAACTTATTCCTCTCTTCGTAGAATTACGAATCGTCTATCCTATTATAAATAACCGTTAACCAAAAATGCCTAACGACATTTTCGGCAACACCAAGCGTGTAGACCATGCAGAAGAGATTCTCATGCTGGACGTTCGTGTTAAGAAGTTGAGGACTGATTTGATCGCTTTGCAGGAAACCTTAAACAAAAGTTTAGAGTCTGAGATCGCTACGCTCCAAACGCAATGTCTCGACCCCATTCTGAAAATCGATTCCGAACTGAAAACACTGATAAAAAATTATGTCGACGTACCTTCTTACGACAACATTCAAAATATACAGTTGAGCATGGATTCGCTTCAAAATGATTTGGCCAAATTACAGCAATTTCAATCGAAAAATGAAGATTTGGAAAAATTGAAACTCGAAATCGAAGAGCGAACTTCCGCAATAGAAAAGAATTTCTCTGAACTTCAAACCGTGGTGAATGATATTGATATAGAACGCTTGCAGGTCGTTGTTTCTAAATTACAAGAAGAATTCACCGGCACGTTGGAAGAAATTAAATCCAAGTTGCAGACTTTGGAAGATACCATGACGAACCTACCATCGTCGGACGAACTGCAGGTCATCGGTAAAAGCGTCGCGAACATAAAAATTCAATTGGAGGCCTATCAAGATTTCGAACACATTCAAACCACCATCGCTACGCTTCAGGCGTCCTTGGAATTGATCAACGAAGAAATTAAAAATATTCACGCTGAAGCAAGTGTGTTGACGAGTATTCAGGACACGTTGAGCACGGTTCAGCAGAAGATCCAATATTTGGAAAATTTGAACGTCGAATCCAATCTTACTCATTTTCATCACGTACTGGACAACATACAGGGTGACTTGGAATCGTTACGAACGAGCGTGCCTTCGAGCGAAGATTTGGAAAAATTGAAAACGGCGGTGACGGCCCTATCAGATTCGAGTGACATCAAAAGTTCGTTGAGCGATCTCGAGAGTAAAGTGGCCAATCTCCCCACCTCCAAAGAATTACATGCCTTGAAAAGGAACATATCACGTATGCTGAAACGACTGGAAACGGAAACGGCGAACGTGGAACAGATTCGAGACGAACTTGCCTCGCTGGTGTCGACGCTGCCCACTTCGCAGAGCGTCGCCGACCTTCACACGCAGTTTACAGAGATGCGAAGCATCGTGAACGATCTTACCGAGAAGAGCTCGAAATTGAATCAAGTCGAGAACCTTCAGAACATCATCGTCAACATCAGAGATCAAGTTGGAGTGCTGGAATCAACGCAGGAATCAACGCTGACCTCTTTCGGTGCCAAGTTGCAAGAACTCAACGAAAGCTACAAGCAGTTGAAGGTGGAAGTGAAAATCAAACCGTCATTTTCTACCGTAACGGATACCATAGTCGAATATTTGTTGCCCGTACAAAACACACTGGGTCAGCTTCACAGTAACCTCGTTAGCATCGATACTAAATTCGCTAAACTGCATTCTCTGCAAGCCATCGAAATCAACAGCGTACCCAATCAACAGAGAATCTCCACGTTCGTCGAAGGTAACAAACTGTACATGCTCCATCCTTATCATCCGTACTACAAGTTCCTCCTCGATGGCACGATTCAGATAAACGAATTTTCGTACTGGTCTCACGGTAGAAAAGCTAGCGTTCCCACCATGACTTTGATATCGAATCGTGGTGTCCAGAAAGCAGGAAACATTCCTCTGGCACGTTGGAACGAAACGCGCAACATATATGAAATACACGAAGACGAAGATCTCACCGTTTTCGACGTGAGTGCTGGTGATAAGCTGATCATTCAAAACACGAGTGAAGTGCCACCCTCTTTGAATCCCATCACGCTGGTGCTTCTCTTCAAACGTAATCTCTAAAAATAATAAAAATGTCTAGGCAAGCCATCGTCCAAGAATTGCATAAACCTGCACGCCGCAACTACAAACGTTTGGCTGTGGTAACCAAGGGAATCGACGACCTCTGGGAAAGCGACCTCGTCGAAATGAGTAGCGGCAAGTTAAAAAACGTGCATAAATTGAACAAGGGCAACAAGTACCTCCTCACCGTCATAGACACATTTTCGAAATTCGCATGGGCTCTACCTTTGAAGGCAAAAACAGGAACGTGCCTCACGGAAGCATTCAAGACAATTTTTCGCGAAGGCGGCGGCAGACGACCTCGGTTTCTGCACACGGACAAAGGGAAGGAATTTTACAATGCCGTATTCCAAAAGTTTATTCGGAAACACAACGTTCAACATTACTCGACCTTCAGTGACGTCAAGGCCAGCATCGTGGAAAGATTCAATCGCACTCTGAAATCGCGCATGTGGTCACGCTTCACGCTTCAGGGAAGCTACAAGTGGGTCACTATTCTTCCGGAACTTGTTAACGACTATAATCACACACGGCACGCAACGATAGGCATGAAGCCAGCTGACGTTACCAAGTCCGACGAGCAACGTTTAATTTCTAGCGTTTACTGTCCAAAGTACACGCCCACGACAAAAAAGGCTAAATACAAAATTGGAGAACAGGTGAGGGTTAGTAAATTGAAGCGAACGTTCGACAGGGGTTTTACACGAAACTGGAGTACTGAACTTTTTACCGTGGTTCGAGTTCTACCTGGGAACCGTCACACGTATATAATAAAGGACAGTGGCGGTGAAATTTTATTGGGGCGCTTCTATGAAGAGGAACTCTCTAAAACTAAATACCCCGACACGTACCTTATTGAAAAAGTTTTGCGCAAGAGAGGCAACAAACTTTTGGTGAAATGGCTGGGACTTCCGGAAACAAGTTGGATCGATTCAAACGAAGTGATTCTATGAGTACGTGGAATGTTGTGAAACGTTTACCTAATTCGGAAAATGGAAGGAAGAAAAAGAACGGCGAATTGCTTCCCGACAGCATCCGTTGTCTGATCGTAGGTCCTTCGGGGTGTGGGAAAACGACACTGCTCGTGGACAATTTTCTCCTCGCACCGAATTGGTTAGATTGGAAGAACAGGCACCTGTACGTGTTCTCGAAAAGTTTGGAGCAATCCAAATACCAGCAACTGATGAAACTGTACGATGGTCTGGACATTGCAACGTTCGCCTCGGAAATAAAACCACTTGACAATTGTCGTGAAAATTCAGTCGTTGTGTTCGACGACGCCATTCTGGAAAATCAAAATGAAATTCGCAACTTTTTCACGCAAGGTCGTCACAAAGGAATGGATTGTTTTTACCTAGCTCAAACATTTTCCAAAATTCCAAAACAGTTAGTACGTGACAATGCTAATTTCATATGTTTGTTTCGTCAAGATCACACCAACCTCAAGCATGCGTACGATGACTACGTAGGGGGGGACATGAACTACAATCAATTTTCAGAAGGCTGCTGCTCTACTTGCTGGAACGGTGACGATTTCGGATTTGTGACGATCGACATGACGAGGAAACCCAACGACGGAAAATACAGAAACAAAATCAACGACTTTCTAAACGTTGCAACGTTGTGAGAAACGACGTATATAAATAACGTCATGACGAAACGAAAAATTGAAGACGAAAATCTCAAGCTTCGCGATTACCTCGCGAAACGCTTCAAAGGTTGGAAATCCGAAAATCGCGGATTCTACGAAGAGAAGAAACGTCAGGATCAACCTGTGATCGATGCCATCAGCGGTCTAGGTAAAGAAATTAAAAGTGTCACGGAACAAAATAAAAATTTGATTAATGAACTCGTACCGCTCGCAGCTAAAAATTACGCCGTACCCACGCCTATTTCGAGCATTCCTTCGACGCCGTTCGAACTGAAGGATGCACCGGCACGACGTCGAGCCATAGGCAGCACGTCGTCGTCTTCGGATAAGATCGAGTTGGGACCTTTGGCACGAGACTACCTGAGCACGGGGAAATTCGACAAGGATGAAGTGTTCGGATTGTATCCCAGCATGGAAACCAGCGAAGGCGGCGGTGTGGTGTGGAAGATTGGGAAATCAAAGGTGACCTTCGAAGGCAACGACATTAAAGTCAATTTAGGCGACAAGGATAGTTGGAACAGGTATCCGGGCACGGTGGGACTGTGGGAACTCGTCGCCAAAAAGCAGCCGAAAGATTACACCGACGAAGATTACCAGAGTTACAAGGAAATTCTGATCATGACGGATGCCTTGTACCAGAACAACGACGCCTCGCAGAATAGGGTGAAATCAAGCAGCGGCGAGAAGTACAGGAATCTCATCAAACCGATTTGGAACCAGGTCAAAACAGGCAGCGGCGTCAAACGCTACAACACCTTACCCAAAGAATTCGTTTGGGTGGACGACGTAAGGAAACTCGTGGACCGATTGTTGGTGATAGCCGGCGAGGAGAATGCAGGCAACCGTAATTTCTACAACGAGAAGGTTGGCATCGTGGACATGATCAGCACGAAACTTTCCAACTTCATCATTAACGACGACAAGGGCATAGGTTACCTCATCAAAATCATCAACACGCTGCCTCCTAAATTTTGGAACGTGGCCGAAGGAAAGGGACTTGTGAACGACATCATCAACAAGCTACCTTTCGAGATGCATCTACCTGGCTACCAGTACTGTGGACCGGGTACCAAACTCGAGAAAAGATTGGAGAGAGGAGACAAGGGTGTGAATCCGTTGGACGCCGCATGCAAAGATCACGACATTGCTTACAACACCACACAGACGGATCTGGATGCACGTCACGAAGCAGATAGAAAGTTAGAGCACGCAGCTTTCGAAAGATTCGTGAGCAGAGACGCATCGTTGGGTGAACGGGTCGCCGCACTAGGCACCACCATCGCCATGAACACTAAACAAAAATTGGGGTGGGGTATATAAATAACATACAGTAAAAAAAACAACATGGCTTGCATAACTGATTTGCCGCACGAACTACTATCTAAAATATTCAAAAAGGTAGTTAACGGAGATGTTAATAAACTTGTGATCATAGCAAAAACAACGCCGGAATTTCGCATCCCTTGTGAAATGGTTCTCAAGGACCTTCTTCGGAAGATCAGCGGCCTGAGGTGCGATGATCTCAACATTCTGCTTTCGGCTGCAGGGGAGAAATTAAACGATAGGTTGGACGAACTGTACGAGGCAAGGCAGGGAAGAAGACGGTATACTGATGATTGGTACAAGTCTATGCAGGAGACGGAAGATATCACTACGCACATCATCGCGTTCTCCGAAGCACGAACTTTCTTTCCTCTGTTAAAAAAATAATAATATATATACCTGTCAAAGAAACTTGATATATAAATAACACACATCGTGAAAAAATAAACTTTGGTATATATAAATAACACACATCGTGAAAAACAATTAAATTTCCCTAACACATACACTGAAAATTTCTCTTCTTTGATATGACAACTGAAAAAATAAGTGATCTCCAAGCATTAAAACAAATGCTAAATTTGTCAGTCGAGTATGTAAAAATTCGGGAATTGGAAGTCGACAAATCTTACACGATAACTTCCGGTTCAATCGTTTCTACCCAGTATGGTCCCAAGGTACGCCTGTTGCTCAACGCACAATACAGTCTATTTTTACCAGATCGATACGCTAACATGTTATCCGACGAGAAGCTATCTATTTTAATCGAGAACAAAACTCGAATCGTGTACAAGGGGACAAAGGAACTTCTTGGCAAGAAAACAAAGCACGTAATAGAATTTGTGTAACGACTGCGAGGCCTTGAAAATATATAAATAACATACCGTAAAAAACTACACAAGAAAAAATCTCAGAATATATATATAAATAACATACCGTGAAAATAACACATAGAGCATCAACATGAAGCCCAAGGGTGTCGTGTACCAGATACCATACTCCAATCTAAAAAATCTAGGTACCCTCGATGGGTTACTCACCAAGAAACAACGCGAGAAGAAACGTTCTTGCTTGTCGAAAGGACATGGAATGAAATTACTTCTCAGCACACCTCAATTGAAAAGATTGCAGCGTTCGCGGAAACAGCAAAAGATCGGAGGTTTCATATTCAGCATCCCGGCCATCCTGGCAGCATTGGGGGCCGTTGGAAGTTTGGCCGGCGGAAGTGCCGCCATTGCGAAAACCGTCATCGACTCGAAGAAGAACAAAGCGGAATTGGAAGAACAGAAACGTCACAACCTGGCCATGGAGAAGAAGGGGAAAGGTATAACCAAAAAACAAAAAAGCAACCTCGATGCTTTGAAGAAATATAAAAAAAAGAAACAGAAGCACTCACCAACCGAGACATTGAATCTCTGATCGAACCGTTACAAATCAAACACTTCAGAGGAGTTTTTATGTCCGACTCGTTACCTTCAAGCGTGAAAAGAAGAGAATGTGGAGTAGTCAACTTGGACGGTCAAGAAAATCCAGGCACACATTGGATATGTTACCACAAAAACGATGATAAAGCATTCGTTTTCGATTCTTTCGGAGGTGTTCCACCTACAAATTTAGTTCATTATCTGAAAACGAACAAAACCTCCATATACTACAACGACGAACGCATTCAAGATTTCGGAGACGTGAACTGCGGTCATCTCTGCCTCTCCGTGCTCGCGTTTCTCTCTAAAATAAATAACCCTACAGTCGAAGATTTCCAGAAAGTACTGTGGAACCTGAAACAGCATCACTAGGATGGGCGTGTTCCATCTCACGAGCAAATCTTCAATCTTGAAACTCACGCTGCACGACGACATTGTCTATCCTAAATCCGTGGCTCTGCGTGCATTCTACAGCATGTACCTCATACCTAATGTTACGCAGCACAACAACAAAATTAGCGTCGGAAGCGAACACATTGTCGTCACGCCAGGACAATACAATCTTTCCACTTTGCAAGCTCAGTTACCCAAAGGCACGTACTTTTCTCAAAATTCGGTTACGCACAGAGTGGAAATCCTGTCGGCGACGGAGACCGTGGACCTGGGCACCATAGGAGAACTTTTAGGTTTCGAGAACAACACAAAACTCGAAGCTGGCATCAAGCACGTGGCAACAAACATTCCTAAATTTTTGGCCATAGAGACTCTGAACGTACACTGTAACGTGGCAGAAGGTATGATCACAAAATCCTCGGACGGATTGTTAGGAAGTCACAAGCAGACGGGAATCATAGCCACTTTCAAACCAAGTTCCGAATTCATGGAACCGATCATCTACACGCCCTCTTCGCCGATCTATTTTCCAGTATGTCGCAACCGCATAGACGACATAGAGTTGGTAGTGACGAACGAGAAAGGAGACGTGGTGGATTTCGCAGGTGCAACAACTACTGCCATCGTGGAGATCAACGTATAATAAATAACCATACATGTAAAATGGAGCAAATCGAAAGTTACGAATTGCAATCTTTCCCTCCCAACCGTCGCACGTTTGCCAATCTGAACGAAGCGAACAGGGAGATCGAATACGATGTGGACGTAGGCGACGGGTTCATTCATCCTCACAGAGCGGACCTCTACCTTCAATTCGACGTGGTGAAGAAAGAAAGCGGAGACGCGTTTCCTGCAGCAGCAAACTTGATACTCGTGGACAACTTCGTGCCTCACCTGTTCTCGCAGGTAGAGGTGAGGAAACACAATACCATCATCGACAGAATAGACTATCCAGGCATCACGTCGACGGCAGTGGGAACATTGAAATTATCCAAAACAGACGCAGCGTACTATCAGGCAGGAGGATTCGAAGCCGGGACCAAAATATCGACGAGAAGTCACACGGTGCTCTTTCCCATGCGTCTGCTTCCAGGATTCTTCTCGGACTACAAGGAGATCATGTGGAAGGGAGGACTGAGGATCACGTTTCGAAGAGCTGCCAACGACAACGACGCACTGATGCGATACGCTACTTTGGGTCCGGACGGCACCACGCCGATAGCCAACACTTTACCCGAAGCAGCGAAATGCGTCATCCAAAGCATGGAATTGAGAATGCCGGTGGTGGAATACGAAACGAACTACGCCCTCAAGTACAAAGCGGAGATCTTGAAAAATCCGCAGGTGCCGATTCACTTTCACGGTTACCAGTGCGTGCAGAAGATGGCGTCCGGAAGTCACATGGAATTCGACGTGACGACGCAGTTCAACAACATACAGTTCGACATGCCAGATTTCGTCGTAGTGCTTTTTCAGACCGGGAGGGACAAGAATCAGGAAAAAGATTCCAGCAAATTCGACGACTGCAAGATCAAGAACGTTTATCTGAAGAATGGCAGGAACGAAGTGTTCCCGCGCGAGAATTACAACCTCGACATGACCAAAAACAATTATCTCAAACTTTACGAAGCGTTTTCGGCTTACAAACGCGTGACCGAGGGAAGTGTGGACATGTACTACACGCCCAGCGAGTTCAAAGCACAGAGACCCATGACCGTCATCAACACATCTAAGAGAAAAAAAGTTGTGGTCAACGATCGAACCAACATCAAGGTCGTCTGCGAGTTCCACGATGCCTTGCCCGAGGATACCCTATGCAGTGTCATCCTGATTGCAGAGAAGTCCTTCGCCTACGACGTGAAGAACGAGAGGGTCACAGAGCAGTTTTAACAAGTTTTTTAACATCTATTTTCTTGCACAATAAGAAATTTTTTGTACTAGCACAATCAGTTACAATAGCACAATACGAATTTCACTAGTTCAGATCACTTACAAATGTTAATTTCATTAGCTATCAGCTACAATATCTTTTTGCACTATAGCACGAGACAATCAGAAAATTTGCACAAAAAAATTTGTTGTTGTTTTTACACAAGAAAATTAACAATAAAATTTCTTTTTTATCGTTTCAGATGCTGTCGAAACATCAAAAACATATACACACACACTAGAAAAAAGCATGCAACTTTATTTGTAACACACACATACATTCTCCATCTTCATCAAGAAAATATTATAATAAACATAATTATTTTTATCTATATCTCACAATAAAACTCTATATCCAAAAATATCACAACATCAAATAACACTAGAGTCGTTAGTACACGTTGCATGCATTACGGAGGTCCTCTGTAGGGTTTCATGGAAGTTTGGGGGAAAAAAATAAAACACGTGAAACTCTACAGAGGTGCGGTAATCTATAACCGCAGCCATTAGAAAACCTTTACATTTTTGGTTGGGCACCACGCACCCTGGCGAGGTTAGGGGCCAGGCATCCTAAAAAACAACAATTATTATTTTGTTTGCTTGCGTCACAATACGGAAAATAATAAGAGGCATACGCACGCGCGTACGTATGTGTGCGGCACATCGTTCCCTCCCCGAGAGAGAGAGGTTTACGTAGGTCGCAATATATAAAACATTTTTGGCCCCCGGACTTGAAAAATTACGATAAAATACACTCATCTTTCAAAAATAAGAGGATGAGAGGAGAGGTTTACGAAGGTCACGATATATATAAACATTTGGGTCCCGGACTTGGAAAATTACGATAAGGTGCACTCATTTTTCAAAAATGAGAAGATGAGAAGATGAGAGGAGAGGAGAGGTTTACGTAGGTCGCAATATATAAACATTTGGTCCCGGACTTGGAAAATTACGATAAAATACACTCATCTTTCAAAATAAGAGAATAAGAGAATAAGAAAATGAGAAGATGAGAGCACGCGCGTGTGTATATGCCACATCGTTCCCCGAGAGAGAGGTTTACGAAGATCGCTATATATAAACATTTGGTCCCGGACTTGGAAAATTACAATAAGGTGCACTCATCCTTCAAGAATGAGAGAATGAGAGAATGAGAAATTAAGAAGATGAGAGCGCGCGTGTGTGTATATGCCACATCGTTCCCCCGAGAGAGAGGTTTACGAAGGTCGCTATATATAAACATTTTTTGGTCCCCTTGATTCCAGCACTCCAACTTCATCTCTAATGTTGACGACAATATTCTAAAGGTAGAGAGAATGAGAGAATAAGAGAATGAGAGGATGAGAGAATAAGAGGATGAGAAGAGAGGTTTACGTAGGTCGCAATATATAAACATTTGGTCCCGGACTTGGAAAATTACGATAAAATACACTCATCTTTCAAAATAAAAGAATAAGAGAATAAGAAAATAAGAGAATAAAAAAATAAAAAGATGAGAGCACGCGCGCGTGTATGTGTGTGCCACATCCTTCCCCCGAGAGAGAGAGGTTTACAAACGTCACGATCTACAAACATTTGGTCCTTCAAAAATAAGAAAATAAAAAAATAAGAAGATGAGAGCTCATCTTTCACTCATCACTGCTTTTCTGCACCCTGAAACATCGCCAGCGTAATAAATAAGGCACAGAACGTGGAGAGAAAAATAACTGTATGTGTGTGTATGTGTGTGTGTGTATCTGTGTGTATGTGTCTGTATGTGTGTGTGGCACATCGTTCTCGAGAGAGAGGTTTACAAAGGTCACGATCTACAAACATTTTGGAGGATAAGAAGATGAGAGAATAAAAAGAGAATGAGAAAGATGAGGAGGATGAGGAGATGAGAGCTCATCTTTCACTCATCACTCCCTTTTTGCGCCCGTGAAACGTCGTCAGCGTACTAAATGAGGCGCGGAGCAGGGAGAGAAAGTGAGGTTTTCAACTTTTTGCGGTCGTTTGGTCGAGAAATCAGAGTTGGCGTGGGAGTCACAAAAATACTCTACTAAAGAAAATTATCTGATACATTTGAAAGCGACATAAAGGAAAACATGCTTCTTCTTACTTGCTTAGAATTAGTCATCTAGAAAACTGTTAAAATAGATTACATTCAAAATTTCTATGTTCTTCTGAGTGAGGCTACATCTGCGGTCACTATGCAGATACTTGTAAGTTGAAAAAGAACATTCAACGTCAAGGGACAAAAGTGGTGCGTATTTTGTTTTCAACCGGTAATCCACATCCTTGTTGGTTGCGACTTCTTGAACATCAGGGTTTTGGCTAAACTTTGTTCTAACTTCTCTATCCCGACCCCTTGCAGCTCTCGTTGCACATCCATCAAAACGGCCCACTGTGTTTACTTTTCAGGACACTGCTCCTCCAGTTTTGTGATTTCAGTAGTAAGGAAAGAGAAGCCATGTACAATAAAGAGTTCATCTTGCAATTCCTGTTTAAGTACAAGTTTTTTGGCTTTTTGTACAGCTGAGGAATCACTAGGCAAAGCATCTAAAAATTTCGATATTGTATGGAAATGATTGCAAATAAACACTGCAGCTTTTAACCATGTACCCCATGTAGTGAGGATGGGAGAGGGTGGTAGTGGAAGTTTCGTAGTTTCTACGTACTTCTGTATTCTAGAAGAAGCCTTTTTCAGTATTTTCTTAATGCTACAAACAAATTCGTTCACATATGTATATTCATCTTAAAGTGCTTCACAAACTCGATGCAAAGCATAAACAATGCAGGTCACTGTTTTAAGTTAGGTTACATAATCTTCAGATTAGAAAATGCAGCTAACATGTAAGATGCTTGGTCTGTAAGAACTAACCCCACACTATCATGTTTTACGCCCTCCGGCCACAATACAAAACATGCATCATTGAAACTTTGCATTATCTGTTTTGCCGAGAAAATAAGTTTTTAAAAGCATGGGTTTCACTTGATGTCCATTGAGAGCTGCTACTAAAATGTTCAAAACGTACCTGTTTTGCCTATCTGTGGTTTCATCTAGTATGAAATAGACTGGATGGTCAGCTACTACTTGCCTGATCTGCGAGATTTTAGCTTCATAAAGAGGTTGAAGGTAAGATTTCCTTAAGGTGCTCTCATCTGGAACTGACTTCCCAGTATATTTTTGCAAATATGATTTCATGACAGGATTGTTAAGTTTCGAAAGAGGTATTCCACACCCTATAAATGTCCTTGCTGTCTCACTGAAAAATTCATTTGTATTTCTGGAACTCGAAGATGCAAGCGCCTCGCCAATGAATTGCTGTCGCTTGCCACCTTTACCATCTCGTAGTTCTTTATTCCTGCTTCCCACTTTGTAGATGCTGCACAACCCGAGTGCATTGGTGTTTGTCATCAACGGCAATAGAAACATCACACACATCAAAACAGATCCATCACTCTGAATGCCGTCACCGCTAAACTGTTTAACAATGTCCTGCAGTTTCCCAGCATTTACTTTGTTTTGGCATGGTGAACAAGCAAATCCGATGCATCGATCAGTCGATCACAGACTGCAGTTACCTTTCTCGCTGAGACGGGAGAAGGAAACGAAAACAAAACAGCTTTCCTACAACAATTCGTAAACAATACAGCATAGGACAAAAAGAACACAACTTCTAGCAATTGTAACGCGTCATTGTTGACACTGTTTAAAAAAGTCCACGCGCTTACTACATTAACGTCCAAGAACTGAAGAAAGCCGATTCATTGTTGTGCGGTAAACAAGAATCGCGTGCCAAGAAGCCGTGCATCGAATATGGGTGGGGTTAAACAGCGCGCGAGTTGTATTAAAAAAAATGATAAAGATGCAAAAAGGGCGAAAAAGTTCAAAAGGTTCTGAGATTGTGAAAAAGGTGGAAAAAGTTCTGAGATTGTGAAAAAGGTGCAAAAAGGTGCAGCCGAAACACCATGAGTAGAGTTCAATACGTGCTTATTTTGGGGATGAGTCACTTTTTTACCCATGTTCACACAAAAAAAATTTAAGGTGCAGCACCTAAAATTCCTAGCTCTGAATAAGTAACGCTGTGTCTAGGCGTCCGAAAATGGGGTTCCAAATTTCATTCTAAGATTTATTTTCAGGTTAATATAGCAATAGAAAACTGTTCAGCTTTCGGAAAATTCTTGTCTGTTTTCATCTGGGCCTATTTCAGGAATGGACCTAACGCTGCAGCATCAATAGCACCCACGTTAATCCGTCACTGTCTGTGTGTGTGGGGGGGTATAGAGCTAGGCCTGTACCCAAGCGGGGGCCAAGGGGGTAATGTCCCCCCGCTCTAACTATGAAATATTTTAATGTGAACCAATAAAAACTTATGAAAATAATATTGACGCTCTTTCAGATCTTACAAGATTTTCGATTTTGTGCTTGCATAAATTAATTGGTTGTTTGTGAAGATAGGCAGGCTGCAGAAGTATGCAGTCTTCAGTATTTGGTAATTTTAGTTTTATAGCCATTGATGCAAGGCTACCAGACGTTCCGATTTAGTCGAGACAGTCTATTCTATTTAATTCCTATCCAGACTGTTTTTTTGAACTCCAGTTATGATGAAAAAATGCATCAATATAAGAATCATTGTTAATATGTATTGTCTAAATTTAAAGATATATTTTCTAAAAAAAAATCTAAATATAGAATTATCATGGTTGTTCAATGGTGCTGGTATGTACAAAATTAAAGGAAATTTGAAACATTTTTTTTTATTTGAGGAATACAGTACTGTCTGAATACTTCTGAGAATTGAATGTAATGAATAAGCACCAAAGTGGACACCTTGTGGTAGCCTTTATCTGTAAGCGACTGTGTTGCTCATTGATTGTCGGGTCAGGATCTATCTGTGAGATGGATTATTTCCGTTACTTTGCACAATAATATTGCAACTCCACAATTATACGTCTAACTGCAATCCTAATATAGCCCCTATCACACGGAACTGGATTTCTAGTAGGAATGCCCTAGTTGGCGCTGAACTAACTTTCTAGGTAGCAATCATGGCCGCCTGGCTGACTGCTTGACTGGTTTGGATAAATTGGACATGTTCTAATTGCTACTTCTTTCCTCGACTGGATTCTGTGGATCAGACAATCAGAGCAAAGTTTCGCCATGTGAAGATAATCTGTGAGTGTGCAAAAGAGCGTTTTTGTCTGTGGTTTCCGAGTGTTACAAAAACAATGTATAACGTATACAGCATGAAAGGCGCGTTGAGTTACATCATCTATGCTGGGTGCACGGTGTTTACAATTGAAACAACTAAAACATTCTTCGATACGTGTACAGTAAACGTTGTAAAGTATGTATTTAAGCAGCGCCATTGTTTTGAACCTAATAACGTTTTATACGAAACGTTATTCCTCTCGGTTGAATAGTTATCGACTATAAAAATGTGAAGTGATACGTTGTTTACATCTCACGCGGCCGCCATTACAACTTCCCTCGTATGGGAACAAAAGTGTATCGACAAGTACGCTGATAAGTATCGTGTGAGGCGAAAACTAGCAAATTGGTAGGCAGTCCAGCGCCAACTAGGGCATACCTACTGGAAATCCAGTTCCGTGTGATGCGGGCTTTACACTCCAACAGCATTTGAGATCTTCTTTTTTTTCTTTCCCAATTTTTGTATCTCCCCTCCCTCACCCCTACATTTCATCCCCCATCTCCCTTAGAAAAGTCCCGGGTAAAACCTGTAAAAAGCTGTTTCCCAAGCATCGTGACATGATGATCGCATGTTGAGGTTGGAACCTCACACATTCACGATCTCGGGGACATTGGGAAGGTGATGTGGTCAGGACCACGCTTCAGCAGCACTTACCACAGAGCGAAGGAAAAGTGTGCACACTCGACGTAATTCGGTGGTTCCGTCACAAGGTGATGCAAAAGTATGGCCTGCTAAAGTAGCCCAGCATTTTCCACAAAGTAATGGCGTCACGTGATATAAAATTTAACACAAACAATATACAGTCTTAATATTCAGTTACTTTCAGCATTTGAAATATACTCTGGTTGAATTTTGAAACGTCATTACTTAATTTATTCATAAAAATGCTCGAGGATAAATACTTTGAGTAGGAGATCTGCAGGGGTGGAACTTCGGTTTCCATAAGTGGCAAAGGGCTGTATCCAGCAGTGGCAGAGCTAGAAGGGAGGAGAGGACGGCGGATACCCCCTCCCCCTCCAATCAACCACTTTGCCTCGTACCGCATTCAGCACAAGTAAACATAATTAAATATATTCTCTTTTATCCAAAATAAGCATTTTTTAATTGTACGAGTTAGAGGTATACTGCACCTCCAGAAATTACTTGCACTCCTCCGTCTGCCCATTCATTTTTGAGAAGGGCGCGCCGTTTCGTCCCCAGTATTCAGTCATACGAGGGCATATGTAAAAGCATTGAGAATCCAGAGTTTCTCTAGCAAAATCAACGAATCCGTCCATTTTAAGAGAACAGCTACTGAAAGAAAATGACCGTTTTCCCTAAGTTTAACTTCAACAAAGACCACAATTCCATGCATATTGTTAAGTTGATAAATTAATTTAATTTAGTGTCTTTTTTGCCACTAGGGGTATAAGGACACCCAAATGTCAACATCACATTGTGAATTGCCCGGGCCAGGATTCGAAACCTGGACCCTTGCGTCATAGCGCGCTGTGTATTCCTACAAAAACTGTTAATTGAAATTACGTTGCAAGTAACTTGTTACTTCCAAACACTGATATATACATACAGGGACATGGACGTCTGGAAGGGGGGCAGGGGGAGCCGTACACCCCTCCTGGAAAATTAATGTCCCCCCAAAAATGATATATATTGTATTTCACACATAATTTATGTTAAAGTGCGTTGAAGGAACACGTTAATTTCAGACTGAAACAGTGTTTTTTGAGGGAACATCGCTATTATGGGGGAAAATATGCCTCGTTTGCCCCCATCCTGGGGTCGTCCATGTACAGAGAGTGTTTTTTTCCTGTGAGTATTCAAATGTAAGTCGCGCCAGGTTTTTTCTGTGGCCACTCAAATGTAAGCCGTTCGGTAAGCACCTTTTTATAACAGCTGAGAATAATACAGGGTGACCCAAACAAATATGTACCCAAGCGTTATGATCGTCTTTGCTTCACGTCACCCTGTATAATCTTGAAATTAGATAGGGCAACTCGATGGCCTTAAGAGTCCATAAAATAACCTTAAAATTATATGAAAATGACCAGTGGCCTAAAGTTACTTTTGATATGAAAATATAACTTGAAATTTTCACATGTGGCAAAGGTCACATACGCCAGCGCCACGGTGGTGGAAGTGAGAACCAAATCTTTTGCGGAAGTGCGTATGACAACGAAAAAGCTCTTCCGATGCCATGGGCGCCTGCACAGAGGGTGAACGGGGTCACCTTTCCCCTCCTAATTGAGGAAAGTGACTCTCTTCTACGCAACAATGCGTTTGGTTCGTGTATCTTTCGAGGAGGGTAGTCCAAATATGGAGTTTTGCATAATGTAGGTAGTAAATTGCGTGAAGTAATACTCAAGGGAGTATTTTCGGTATCGTCATTCTCAATAAACCAAATCAAAATAACTGTAACATAATGGAATATGGAAACTTGGTATTATTCTTTACGAAACCATGAAATAACAAAAAGAGATATTTCGTAGAACCGGTCTCTGCTGGAAACATTAGCCCAGTCATTTAAAAGGAAAATAATATCGTCAACCTGCTGTTATATTGGAGGCATTTCATTCCTTTGGTCCGTTTCCCAAAGAACTTCCGTTTTGAATACTACGTAGTCCATTTCCTATCGTTTTTATGCCTGTTCCACTTTAATGTACAAGAAAGGAAGAAAGATGTGAAATAAAAGTTCGCATGAATTTGTACGGAAGTTAGGAAAAGGGGGGTGGGACTCGCCCCGGCTTCTAAATCGACCATTTGACTCCGGGAGATTCGAAGATCCGGGATAAGTACCATAAAATGGCCATAACCGGGCAGGGGGACACATTCCACCTTCAAACAAAAAACAGCCGATGTTGTAAATTGCAGCTTCGGAAGACATTCAGGAACAGTGGCACTCCAGAAAGAAACATTTTGTAGGCAGGGAAAAAATGCAGATAAAGAAATGCAGGAGGGATATAGTGGACAGACAATCTTGTTGTAAGTGGAGCGTAAAAGTTAAGGCTACCCCTCCAGAGAGAACGTTTGAACATCTGACATATACATGGCTCTGGGAGAACGATTTGTATAAAACAGTCAGCACTTTTAGCGGGAAACCAATACTATACTTCCTCTCTCTTCTTTTTGTACTGTTCATTAGTCCTCGCCGTGCTTTCTTCTCCCAAAGTCAGCAATAGAATAAACAGATATATAATAATATGTAAATAATAAGTCAACATAATAAAACTTCAAACAAACAACAATATCTGAGGGTAGCGTTCACAACCTTTCATATAAACCCTTTCGACAGTGACAAACCGCCTGACTTTTGACTATCCCGCCATGACTATTGACTAACGAATTACTGTGACATATACGAAGGCAGAGTCTTCTACAGACTGGAACTTTGAGAACGTCTATGAATCCGCCATGATGCAGGTATGCGAGGTAATGTACCACAGACATAAAATGGAAAGTTGCTTCTTTGCTTATCAACTCTCAACAGTACATCAAGAGTAAAGCTCAGTGGACTCCACTCCAAACAGCTCACGTCAAGTGAAGTTCTCATTATCAACTTTCAATTGCACAACGGGACATATTTTCACCGGGGCTTCACTCCTGGCGCTGCATCACAGACATGGAATGAAGTGAAATGCTCTCGGTATGAATTCTGAACCAAATAACAGCACATATCAGGAAGCAAATTTCACACACTAAAATTCTGGCAGCTCAGGCTGTACCAGAGACTTGAAGTGAAGTGCAGTGATACCGTTATCAAGTTTCAACTGCACAACACACACACATCAGGAGCGAAGGTTTATCTGGAATACAATCCAAGCAGATCATGTGCCACAGACATAAAGTGAAGTGAAGTGACTGTTGCTAAATGTTTTTAAGCAGGATCCGAATTCCTTGACCGAATTTAAATTCAGTCTGAAAAATAGGTTCCTGGACCCTATTTAAATTGATCTGTTAAAAAGGTTCCTGGACCGTATTGCAATACTTTACAGATAGAAAGGTTCTTTACGGTCCAAAACCCATTTACGCTTGATGATTTTCTCTCCTGGACCGGAATTGAATTTATTTCAAATTACTGGACCTTTAACAACCCTGTTTCAGAGTAAGATTTCACATCTTGCACTGTCATAAAAAATCATACCTTACCTTTTAATTATTATTATTTCTTTTTAAAAATCACAAAATTGTAATTGAATTAAGAATACCTCGGCGTTGTTGTTAAGTTCAGACTTGAGTTCACATTTTAAATTGAAACTGGATTTGACTTCATTTCTACCCTCGTACATCACTTTTTCACGATGCGCAGATATCAGACACCACTTAATCTGTTGTATTTCTTGAATCTTGACACAACTCATCCATGTTTTCATACTACAGTTTCATAATTCGTATTATGTGAAGTTTTCGCTGATATCTCGGGTGGGGGGTAAGTACCCCCCCTTTCTCGGCCGCTGTCTGCACAACTCTTCCTTTCTCTTCTAATTTTCTTGCAAAAACTTTCCAATATTTGCACTCTAACCGGAGCAGCTTTGTAGTTTGTACATCATATTTGTAACTAACCTTCCTCGGTTCATTGTAAAAATAAAAATCAAGAATTTTAAGTGATTTCCCTGCGATTAATTTTCCCCTTCACGATGGTGCAAACACTTGACACTGGATGGAAATAAAGCCAGAGCTTTTGAATGAACTCCACGTGTTGGCGACGCAGGGGCAGTGTCATTCAAGCACCTGATTGCATCATTCATTCCCCCGCCGCTTCCACAGAGAGTTTCCCATTCATAGTACAGCAGTAATCCTGCTTTTGCATGTTGCAAGTACAGTGAACCAAGGCTCTTCAACCTCTGCACCTTGTCTCTGGGATCTGTAGAGCAGAGAAGGGGAGAGAGCGAATGGACGGATCAAAGCAGTACGCTCTTATGCAAACGGCTGCCCATACAGCACACATCTCCAAGGGACGTCCACAATGTCCAATTAAGATCCATGGAAATTGTGGATGTCCATAAGACGTCCTATGGATGTCCCGTTCTGGATATCCAGATTGGGATATCCATGGGACGTCTATGGGATATCTCTTCCTGGATATTCAGAGAATCTCCCATTCTGGATATCCATAGGACGTCCCGTTCTGGATATTAATGGGATATGTGGTATTACGTCCACGCGTTATCAAAAATTTGACATAAATGTTTTGATATCCGTGTAAAGATTCAGTCATAGTATCTAGTGTCAAATATGTTAGCACTCAAATAGTCAAACTTTTCAGCGAGTCACACATGCGCGTCAAGCAGGTGAAAGTTGCCACGAGGCTTTCTTTGTGTCTCGTCTCGAACACAACGGCAGTTTGTTTGCATGAGGACGTTGCCTTGTAGTGAAGAATCATAGATGCTTACTATGCGTATGTGTGTGAATTTGTGTGCGTAAGTGCGTGTGTGCGTGTGAGTAAGTGAGTGAGTGAGAGATAGAGAAAGAAAGAGAGAGTGGAGTGCTTGTTATAAGGATATGTGTCCTCGAGGTCTTCGATTTGTGGAAATCTAGTCCAGGAATGTTCTTTTCGTATCCAAAGTATGTGCGAAAAATATCAGCATAATGCCCATAGTAGGTATAATTTTAGTCCAGAATATATCCTTATCCACAATGAAATAAAAACATCCAGAAAATCACGTGAAGTCATGTCCGAAACATGTCGAAAGGTCATCCATATAATGTCCAAAACACATCCAAAAATGATCCACAGGATGTCCTAAACAGGTTCAAAAATGTTCCACTGAATATCCGAAACATCCAGAATGTCCAAAACGCATCCAAAAATGATCCACAGAATGTCCAAAGCACGTTTTTCCTGGATATCGTATGGACGTCCCCTGGACGGGCATTAGGATATCCAGGGGGCATCCTATGGATGTCTACTGGACATTCCGGAACATCCTATGGATATCCAGAATTTCGGCATGGATATCCAGAGGACGTCCATTAGACGTCTCCTGGATATGTGTGTGCTGTATGGGTGGTAACTGCAGCCGCGTTTTCCCCTCCTTACACCCACTTCCTCTCTCACGCGTTCATTGCTTGTGCAGAAACTTGTTTTCGTTTGCTTGCTCCAGATATTCCAAGGACAGAATGTACTTTCTCGCGCCCAGCGTTCGGCACTTTGTCCCACGAAGATAAACGATGTTAGCCGAACACAATCGAAGCTTGCACTGATCTAGAAGGCGTTCAGTATTGCATTACCCTAACGCGACGTAAACACAGCTCCATGGTATTGCATCGATCCACTTTATGAGCTTTTCTTAACCGTTACAAAACGCTCTCGGATACACGATGCAGGAATTCGCGAGGGACAGTGCTGAACCTCATCCTTTCACGGAAAGTTATAGATTTTTACCATTCAGGACCAGAGGTGTTCACCCTCCGGAGGGCGACCCTCGTGAGGGCAGACCTCACCCTCACCCTCACCCTCCGGAAGACTTGTGAGGGTGAGGGCGGTGGAGGGCGAGGGCGATTGCGATCTCGGAGGGTGAGGGCGATGGAGGGCGAGGGCGATTGCGATGTTGGAGGGTGAGGGCGGTGGAGGGCGAGGGCGAATGCGATGTCGGAGGGTGAGGGCGGTGGAGGGCGAGGGCGAATGCGATGTAGGAGGGTGAGGGCGGTGGAGGGCGAGGGCGATTGCGATGTCGGAGGGTGAGGGCGGTGGAGGGCGAGGGAGAATGCGATGTCGGAGGGTGAGGGCGGTGGAGGGCGAGGGCGATTGCGATGTCGGAGGGTGAGGGCGGTGGAGGGCGAGGGCGATTGCGATCTCGGAGGGTGAGGGCGGTGGAGGGCGAGGGCGATTGCGATCTCGGAGGGTGAGGGCGGTGGAGGGCGAGGGCGAATGCGATGTCGGAGGGTGAGGGCGGTGGAGGGCGAGGGCGACTGCGATCTCCGAGGGTGAGGGTGGTGGAGGGCGAGGGCGAGAGCGATCTCGGAGGGTGAGGGCGGTGGAGGGCGAGGGCGATTGCGATGTCGGAGGGTGAGGGCGGTGGAGGGCGAGGGTGAATGCGATGTCGGAGGGTGAGGGCGGTGGAGGGCGAGGGCGACTGCGATCTCGGAGGGTGAGGGTGGTGGAGGGCGAGGGAGAGAGCGATCTCGGAGGGTGAGGGCGGTGGAGGGCGAGGGCGAGGCCGATCTCGGAGGGTGAGGGTGGTGGAGGGCGAGGGCGACTGCGATCTCGGAGGGTGAGGGCGGTGGAGGGTGGTGGAGGGCGATGGAGGGTGATGGTAATGGCGGGGCTGATCGAGACGTGAGGAGATAGGATTAAATTAAAATTATTTTTGTTTTCATGAGTAATTATTATAAATTTCCTTTACCCAAAATAATATTTCCCTTTTTTCGATAATGTCTTGTTCCCATTGTAGCTTATATTGCTTACTATTTGACCTGACATCGAATGGAATTCAAGCCTAATTCCAAGAATTGCCTGCACATTCCTCCTTGCTGGTAGACATCCTGCCTGTCTATTGAACCATGAAGAATTCACCGGAGGAATGCATACGAAAGCTTCCGCGGAAAGTGAAGAATGCTGGTTCTTTATTTTCCAGCAGATATATTCACTTGACTAGAAGAGCTTTACTTTGACACAGAAAAAACAATCAAATATATTTGAAGCTCTCTTTGAATAAAGACCTTAAAAGGGTAGTAATATTCGGAGATATATGAATCCATGCGTAACGTAAAACCACACATAAGCACCAACTAACTTCTAGCCCTGATTTTGAAACAAAATTATTAAATGTTGAAAAAACACATGCCTTCAATTTTTTTTTTCAAGTTTGTTTCTTTTCAAATCCGTGTTTTATATGGGCTTTAGTGCTTAGAAATCTGTGTTCCTTCTCAGTAAATTTGAAAAGTTTATCTGGGTGTAAGGGGTGGTGCTCCTTCCACGTTGTGCACCCAATAGTCAACCTAACTTCGACGTAGAACACCCTGGAATGCAGACTAACGAGGCTCTGGCGACTGGCCACATGGTCAGTATAATTCTGTGTGTTGTCCTGTTTTTTGTCCTTATGTGTGCTAAGTGCTCGTCTCGTTTACAGCCTCAGCTTTTAACGGAAGTCAGAAGATTTTAATATTTTATGATTTTAGTTATGCGACGATAGAGTTGTTATTTGTAACGATAAGGGGTATAATGTGACGGGTGCAAAATAGCCTAAGTGCTGACGCACCCAAAATTTTCAAATCAAATTCAAATTCAAATTGAAAAGTTTATCGGTCATTTCATGTCAATTCAACCCGACCATGGTACCTGTGATCTCAAATTTTGATGAAATTCGACACATTTAATCCTTACATGATATTGAGAAACTACTTTCTTTTTCACTTGCCTGGTTTCATATTTATAGCCCCTCGAACTTTCAGTGATTCATCCTTTCTTCCATTCACATAGCCTCCAAGTATGAGCTGGGCCACCCCGATGGCGCAGTGGTAGCGTCGTCGTCTTGAAATCAAGGGGTCCCGGGTTCGATACCCGGTAGAGGGACATGGCACAGTGGCTCGGATCCCACGTTAAACCATAGGTTCAGTCACGATTAGCCTTACTGTGCATATAGTGGACTTAGCCTTACTGTGCATAAATTAGACTTAAAACACCAACTCAACTCAACCCAAGTATGAGCTTCGCTGTCTTGGAGAAATAATTCTATCCCTCTTATAAATTTTTCAATGTTTCTTAAACTTTACAACAATGTTAACCAAACAATAAGGATTCCAGAAAAGAATATTTCAACATTTCACACTTATATTTTAGTACACTAATAAATTAATAAAATAGTATTTTCTAATATTTGTTTTCCGAAAACATGGTTTACTAAAATTTCCATTATCATTGAAAGTGAAAAGTGCAACACCAACACAAGCATTTTTGTACTGAACTTATATGATTTAACTTACCCAGAAATAAAATTGACGGCTTTTTCATTCATTCTGAAAATATGACAAGTTATTTCTGATTTTTTTTAAAAAATGACTACAGGATTTTATATTTTTCAAATTAAGATAGATCTAAGGATTTCAAATATATAATTTTATTTGTCACAGTCGTTTGTGTTTATTCCTTAAATGGATATCGCCGGGACGTAATAACTTCATATCGACTGAGTGTTTCTTTCAGGGGCGGCACAATTATGGGGGAATATTCCTCACTTACACCCCTCTCCCCCACCAAAAAAATCCTGCGGATGTCCATGAATGTTAGTGATTATTTGATTGAAAGCATAACCTTATAATTACTTATATTAGAGTGGGTGATTATGTCCAGGCCCCTTGACCGACAATACCCCTCAAGAATTACGTCAGTTTCTTTATCAATAGGTTTAGACTTTGATGTAATATAAAATGTGTTTCCGAGTGCAGAAATCACAAATAACAGGAGATATTTGATCCCAAAGTATGGGCCGTGTAGGTAAAATAAAATCTACCTCATAGTACTTTGACTGTACAGAACCAGACAGTGGCGGCGATTAGGGAGAGCGAGGTGCGGGCAACTGCCCCCCACCAACTGCCACTTTTGCCCCTGCCGCACTATGCTAAACCTTATATACCAAGGGAAAATAAACTGCCCTTGTCCCCAGTTTTGGAACCCAATCGACGCCACTGGAACCAGAATTTCACCTGCAAAGGTGAGGAAAAATTGGGTTGAAAAAGGTCACAAAATGAAAATCTTTGGAATGTGCTCAAAACATATTGACTATGTGAAACAGTTTTTTTTTTTTTTAATTACAACTGAAATTGTATATAAGGCTGCTCTTACAATGTTGTTTATTCCCCTCCCTATATATCTGTGCGTATTGGAGGGGGATTGTGGGTGGTAGGGGAGCTAGTTCTTGCCCCTCAGCTATCAACTAGCATGGCTTAAAAATCGGTGCAAATGAACAAATTACATTCACAATATGCCGAATTCACATAATAAGCAACATTAAAATATGCTGCAATTTAGCCAAATATATGACTACAAACATAAGAAAATAAAAAGCATCACACGAGCCTCCCCAATGTCGTAGTAGTAACATTATTCCTATTATACCATCTGAGCATACAGCAACAAACAACACTAATCCCATAATATTCGCAAACTGTCACGGAATAGATTTTTGGAATATTTGTAAGCAAAGAAATGAATGTGGATGGCAAAGGGAACTAAGTATTTTTGTCATCAAAGTCACCAAAGCGATTAAATCTACAAGTTATAATGCAAAGTATATTCCTCATTAATTTCATTCCATGTATTAAAAGTTAGAATATCAACTACTTTTTAAAATGTTCCTTTTTCCTAATAAATGTAAATAAACTAATATAAGAAATTATAAGGGCATGTTTCAATCATGGACATCAGCAGGACTTTTATTTTGGTGGCAGAAAGGGGTGTAAATGAGGCATATTCCTCCACAATAATGTCGCCCCCTGAAAGAAACACTCTGTCGATATGAAGTTTTCATGTCCCTGCAATACCCTTTTAATAATAAACACAAACGACTGTGACTGGAGATAAAAAAGGATGTGTGTGAAATATGAACTTTTTGGTTGCCTTCATTTTCCAGGGATGGAGGCACGCCACCTGTGCCTCACCCTCTGCGCATCCATGAAAACATTATTTAAAATGTTATGCTCTATACATTTTCTTCAATGATATTTTGAAGCTAGATTCTTAGATGTTAAGTTAATTTGAAAAATATAAAATCCGGTAGCCATTTAAAAAAAAATCAGAAATAAGTTATCATATTTTCAGAAGGAATTAAAAAGCCATCAATTTTATTTCTGAGTAAGTCAGATCATGTAAGTTCATTTTAAAAATACTTGTGTTAGTGTTGCACCTTACCCTTTCAATGATAATTGAAATATTAGTAAACCATGTTTTCGGTTCAAAAAAATAAGATAATAATGTTTTATTTATTTAATTGTCTGCTAAACAATATACGTGTGATATATTGAAAATTTTTTTGGGGGATCCTAGTTAATTGGTTAACATTGTTGTAAAATTTCAAAAAGATTGAATAACTTATAAGGGAGATACGTACAATAATGTTTCCAAAACAGTGCAGCTCACACTTGGAGGCTTTGAGAATAGAAGAAAGGATGAATCACTGAATGTTTGAGAAGTTCTAGAAATGAGACCAGACAAGTTAGAGAAAAAATGTAGTTTCTCACCACCATGGAAGGATTAAATATGTCAATTTTCATCAAAATCTGAGAGCAGGGGTTCTTTTTTGGTTGAATTCACATGGAATGGCCCTTATTTTATCGTAGGGCAAAATATGTAAGCTTTTTAGTGCCTCGTTTCACGCAATGAGTACAGGGAACAGATTGTGTGGTGAATTGTAGTAGTGTTCAATAGCCAAATGGCATAATTGATCGGAGTTTACGTGCCAATAAACGTCAGATTCGAAAGCGAGCAGTGGACAGACTTGAAGAGTTGTCTCCTCGCAAAAGAATTTGCATGGCACATAATTCAGAGACTTTCAGTACTGGAAATATACCCATCTCCAACAAGGTAGTGTGTTGGAAACTCTGAAAAAGAAATTAAAATGTGCTGAAGAACAAATAAAGAAGCTGCAAACACTGCAGGATGAAAGTGCTAAAAAAGTAACTTTTGGATTATAAACATGAAGTTGTAATATCTCGGTCCCAGTGATATATCCAACAACTTCGCCCTAACACCCCACACAATGTTTTAAAAAGGACAACTTTGTGGTCTTTTTGGCTCTAAGTATAACTTTTCACCCCCACAAACACGAATTTACACCACTCAAATAGAAAATTCTGAACAAACCTCTCTGCTCCACCTCCGAGCCGGCTTTCCCGCTCGAAATTCTATTGATAGTTAACTTTCAGCGACACAGTTTACTAGATATAGTCTGCTCTATACATATACATTTATTTATACACACACGCTAGAACATTCATTCGATTTTAAAACAAATTTATTTCCGAAAACACGGAAGAAGTGTGAATTCCTATGCCGTTGCTGGTGCTCGTCTTTGACATGTCCCGTGGCTGACGTCATCCTTGGAGGTTTACGAATGGTTCCGAACTTTTCCGAACGCCAGACTGCACCTCCCTGGTTTCGACCCAACACATAACAGGTTTAGAAGATGAAAAGAAAGCTAACTGGGTAGCTTTTAAGTTGTAGACTGGAAATGGTGGAATGGAATTGATGAAGGGTGTTCGTTCCGAACCCACGAAAGGGTTCCATACCTGGTGGAGGCACATAGTGGTTCGGATCCAACTTTAAACTGTAGGTCCAGTCCCGATTAGCCTTACTGTGCATAAAGTGGAATTAAAACACCAAATCAATCAATCACAATCAATCGAACCCACGAAAATATAAAATTGAGATGTGGTGCGAAAATATGCGTCAACTTACTGCGAGGGTGAATTAAGTTTCTAAAGCAGTGGCGTACCCGTAACGGGGCTGGTTGTGGCATTATTATCGTCAATGTTAAATACACTATTGCATGTTCTTCCATTGTTAATGTAGATGCGGATCATATTTTATATGTATAAATAACACGTTTTTTTTTGTTTTTTTTTAAAATAGTTTTATGCACAAAAAGGATAGCCAGCCTACAGTTTAAAGTGGGGTCCGAACCACAATGTGCATCCACCGGGTATCGACCTCCTTGATTACAAGGCGATTACGTTATCCCACTACGCCAACTGGAAGGTTTGCGTATAAATACATATATACTAGGCATGGCCAACAATGTAAATTTCCGGGTACCTGGATCTGGATCCTAGAACCGAGTGTCCCTTGATTGACTGATCAATTTGGTTATTATTCTTCGCTTTCTGCTACGTTTGGATAATTGCGACATTGATGAAGAATGGGGATTAGATGAAATTGTTGAACGGCCACTCACAAAGAACTCCTATGCCCTAGCCTTGTTTCGAACCCATGGCACCCGGCAATTTAGCATGCTATGCTAACCACTTCGCACTCAGTTCGGCCCAAGTGTCCGGATACATTAAGACCAATTAACTATTGAATCAATCATTTTGGAAGTTCTTATTACTAATGCAGTTAAACATTTCAGGCACAAAATACAAGTATTTATGCCAATATAATATTTCAATTCCATTGCAAACACTATAAAAAGGTAAAGTTTCCCGTGCATGTAGCATCGTGCCATGAAGGCACAGTTAGAGGATTTGAGGGTAGGGTCCCACACATTCTCGATCTCGGTCCGTGACGTGATCAGTCCGGCCACTTTGATCTCCCAGGTGCCAATTGATTTGAGGCTACGTGAGCCGCTTTATGGGTAGACAAGGCCGGGGAAATTCCGACCTTAGATCAACCAGCACGGGAATCGAACCCGGGTCTCTTGTGTGTGGCAGTCACACGCCATACCGACTTTTTTTCATATAGGAAAGCTCCTAAGCGGCAGCTTTCCCACACAAACCTCATCTCAATTAATCTCAACGTGTTCATTGAGGACAGACAATCACAAACATCCATGTCCCGGGATTCGAACCCGAGATCCCTGGCGTCATAGCGCGCTGCACTCACCACTTACCACGGAGGACGACAAACTAGACCACCGCGGCTCTTACACTATGCAACATTAAATCCAGTATCAACGTCCACCTGTTATCTCCAGCTTTTATTGTTTATTTCTGACATTTTTCCTCCTGCCAACAGATCGCTGGGCTGGTTTTCGTGGAGGAAGAAACTGGAAGTGGGTTTGGTCTGCAGCTTTGGTCAAATTCCAAGAATCACAGCAAGCTGCACGTGTCGCTTTTGCATGCGTGTCTTCGGATTAGGCCGTTTCCTGAATAATGTGTATTATGTTGTCTCGGACTTGTACACGCATGTGCGATGACGATGAATGCTTGCTTATAGACTGTGGCCCATGTAACTTGTCACTTCGGGGTGAAATTGTTAATAGTCTCTTGAAAAAGACAGAGAGAGAATGAGGAATTAAACATAGAGAGGGGGGGGAGATAGAGAATGATAACAGAGAGGGAAGGACAGATGAGAGACAAACATTATCTGTCTTACTTTCTATGTGTTTTTGATAATTTGTTATAGGTATCGCGCCACAACTTGAGCTCTGGGGAGAAAGCATTCGAGTTGACCGCGGAGGCAGTGACAACCCTCATAATGAGTTCTCCGCCCTTCAAAAGCAGTGTTTGCAACCGCACTAATTTCTTGTTATTTTCAATATATGTTACCAGAATGCCTGTGATAACCAAGAGCATTTCTTAGCAAAGCTATATACACACTACATTCTTTTAATTAAAGAAAAAAGTATATCGACCTTTTAACCTATTACGGACATATTTGCTTTGTACGCAATGCAGCGAGCTCCTCTACGCCCATTTCCTTCTCCCTCCTTTTCGTAATAGAAGATATTGGGTTAAAACGTCTGTCCATCCCTCTGACATCATCAATGCGTACATACGTTTCTTCTCGTTATTTTACTTGCGAAAGGCCACAGGAAACTGTGCTACATCGAGGGTTGCCATTAGAAGCCACTCCTTCCTTTTCCACTTGGTGGTAGAGGCTTTACAACGTCTTTGTCACACTGCCACGTTTTGGCACCGTATGATGTTCGTTGATGTAAGTTTCGTTTAAATAGTACACGGCTCTTCCAGTATTTGGGCAGTCATGAATATATCTAAAGAAATCGGCGCGCACAACAACAATATCTGGTTTCTCCATCAAAACCTCCTATTGGATTCAGTTATTTAATAAGTAGAGCCCGGAAGTTTGGCAAAATGCCTCTTTTTATTTACTGTATATATTGATAAAATTTTTCCGGATATACGTTTTGTATGTTGTTTCGAATGTTTTAGAAGCCTTTTCATTTTGCCTATTTGGGACCCCACTGCCTATTTTTAATTATAATGCCTTTTTCTGCCTTTTTCAATGAAATTTGACCATTTTTTTAAAAAAAATGTTGGCATTTATTTTTCTTCCGTTTATTATGTGAATAATTTTCACCTTATTTAAGTAATATTGAACTCACGCATGTTTCAACATTGCTGAAGGAGAAAAGTGTGAGAAAAAAGTATTTCATGCTGAGTCAGGATATTGCCTTTCGGTTAACATTTCCTTGTGCATGATTGACTGCTGAAGTGGACAGGTTGATTTCGAACACAAAGAAGATATTTCTGAAATCTCCCTCTCGAACCCGAAAATTTCAGGAAGTTGCGATTGAGCTTAGTTTATCTCAGCAACCAGTCTTGACGAGATAGGGAACCTGGATATCAGCAGCTATATATTATGCTAACAACCTTGAAAAAATCAGTGAGGTGATAGATGCTCTTCCAGAAAATGAAGCGGCTTCAATTCGTGAAGTGAAAAAACTCCTGTGCTATTCAAGTTTATTTTTGCACATTATGGTGCATTGCCAGAGACAATTACAAAGCTAGAAAAAAGAGGTGAGACTCTTGTAGCATCCACGAAAATCTTCGAGTAACCTATGCAGCAGATGATGGAAGTGCCAGGAGAAAAGGGGTCAGCTGTTGCGGAAAAGTGAAAACGGGTAGTGAGTGCAAATAAGGACTTGAAACAATTGAAAACAATTTGTGATATTCAAAAAGATGAAAATGCTGTTACCAAAATGAGTCCAGCTACATTAGCTTGTTCTATGTATGCTCCAATAACTTCTGTCGAAGTAGAAAGATCATTTTCTATTATGAAAAACATTCTCTCTGACAGACGACTATCAATGAATGTTGAGAACTTAAAAAAACACCTTGTAGTTATGTGCAATCAAGACGGAGAAAATTGAAATGCTCTTCCCAATGTAGATTTTAACATGTTGCCAGAAATTATATATAAAAGTAAGCGACTTCCAAATGTGTCATTTTTTCGGTTTATTTTGCATTTTTTTTCATTTTTTAGTGCCTATTTTCCACATTATAAATGCCTTTTTTCCTGCCTATTTTAACGAAAATAAATGCCTGAACTTCCGGGCTCTATTAATAAGGAAAACAAAGATCAAGTAAACATTTCCACAATGAGACCCCAAATTGAAAATTGATTTTTCCTCGCAACTTCTTTGATAGGTATAGTTACAGTATTGTCCACCCACAACGTGAGAATCTCTTACAAACCTTCTAAAAAAAACTTTTTACGGTTTGTGGCGGAGTGGTTAGCACAGTGCGCTTCGACGTCATAGATCCCCGGTTCGAATCCCAGCCTGGGCATTAGTGTTCTTTGTGATTGTTCCTTCATCAGTTTCGTCTTATCATCAGTCATCCTCATCTTCGCGATTAGCCAAAAGTAGCAGAAAAGCTAAGTAAAATAAATAAAATCAATCAATGAATTAATAACCACTTTATCCAAATTGGATTCATTGATTTGGTTTATTTTTCTTCGCTTTCCTGCCACTTTCGGCTAATCGCGAAGATGAGGATGACTGATAATATTGATGAAGGGACACGCACAAAAACACTACCATCTACAGGCCGGAATTCAAACCCGGGGCTCCTCGCGTCGTGGCGTGGCGCGGCGCGCTGTGCTAACCACTCCGCCACGGATATCGGCGAGTATCTTGGGAAACGAGGTACCACATTTCTTGTCTGGCTTCCCAATGCAGATGGTAAATTGGAATTTTGCTCCATCAGCCTGACTTCTTCTTGACAAAACAAATATGGCCCCCTCGGATTTCCACTTTCCACAGAGCTCAAGTTGAAACTAATAGTTTATCTTCGTTCTTGTAACAAAAAACTCGGCGCTCCCCAGAAATTTTGGATGTGAGGAATTTGCAGGACAAAATTAAAGATTTTCGTGGAATTAGCAGGCTGACTGAAAGCACAGACGCCAACCTTCTTCTCGTTTCTTTGTTAAAAGAGCAAAGGGGAGGAGGGAGGAAGCGCATTTAATCCTTTCCAGGACCTGGTCTCTTGTCTTGTCAAAGATTTCCAGATATCAACGTTCCTCATACTGAGAATGGAATCTGCTTCAGGAAGTCGCCTAAGGGGTAACAAACAGGTCCACTCGGTTGATAGCTTCAGAACAACGAGTCCTTTTATTTGATCTGTGGTGATAGCGATAGACAATGCAAGTACTTTGTTGTTGATTTTCTGCAGTGGTAAATGATAAATGGCTACTGTAACTGTAAAACTGTAAATTACAAGGCTCAGCCATTACAAGCGCTGATCGAATAACAATTATTAACAGTTTGTGTTAACGAACTAAATATAAGTAATCAAGTAGAAAGGTACAATTATCAAGATGAATTTAACTTTGAATGTTATCATTTTTACCGTCAAACGTATGGGAAGTATCAGCACCTTTCTACCAAAAAACAAGGAAACGCAATTGTAAGTATGATTAAACACACCAGTTCGATCCTTTGTACTAAAAGTCAGAGAGAAATGTTCACTGCATAGGTTTTATATGAAGTATAACCTGCCCAATGACACTTGTTTAATGGCCGCGGTATTTTGACCGTGCGAAGGTAGCATAATCATTAACTGCACACACTGTAATGTTTGCTTTCTTCATTAATGTTGAAAACACTAAGTTGCTGACCAAGGCAGTTTATTAATATAAAACAAAACACTTAACGGGTAACGTTTCAACCCTGATACAGGGTTGAAACGTTACCCGTTAAGTGTTTTCTTCTTTTATCTTAATAAACTGCCTTGGTCAGCAACTTAGTGTTTTTAATATGGAAGCAAGGCTTAATTATATTACATTAATGTTGGCACGATATATTCTCGCCAACCAGACGACACAGCATCTTCTGATCAACAATTATCAAGTCCCGTGCCGTGGTGAAGTGCACCTTCTGGACTTTCCTCGAAAATTCGAGGATAAACGTGAGTTTATCTTAAAGAACCGAATCCTGCGCAGTACCATCGTAAACAAGGTTGAAATCTCCCGTCCGCCCGCTTGAAGTGCGTAAGTTTACAATAAGAACAGACCTCAATCATGGCAGCTCGATCCCACAATGCAACATTTTGTGACGTAAGTGAAATACACCTATTTAGTTCGAGAGGTTTCATGTATTATTAAGGGTTCGTTTCCGAGCGACACGTATTGCTTGTCGCCTGTGAAGCGACAAGAGACATGAAAATTTCACACCTAAGCGACAAACGATACGGCCCCTTCAATCTATAAGATAGTATTCATAGCATATTCCAACAGACCGAGCGACACATAAGCGATAAGCGACACGTGCAGCTTTCGATCTGAAATTTCAATAAATGAGTGCTCTTTTTCAACTACTGCTATTTAATTCTTATAATAACTTCTCTGCACTGTGACTTTGTAAATGGATTGTTTTCTTTAAATTCTAAGCTGGGGAGCAACAAAAAATATTGTTTTTAATATGTGTAGTGCGAACAAAGAAACATATCCAGAACCGCAATACTTAGTACAATACACAGAAGAAAGGATTTCCTGTTATTACTATTGTTAAATATATATTTCTAAAATGAAAGCTTTATAAAACGTTTCTCAGGCGTTAAAAAAATATGAACTTTTAAAACAATAAACAAATAATATATTTTTTAAAAAAGCGACTGGAGGGTGAGGGCGGTGGAGGGCGAGGGCGAGGGCGAGAGCGATCTCGGAGGGCGAGGGCGGTGGAGAGCGAGGGCGATTGCGATGTCGGAGGGTGAGGGCGGTGGAGGGCGAGGGCGATTGCGATGTCGGAGGGTGAGGGCGGTGGAGGGCGAGGGCGAATGCGATGTCGGAGGGTGAGGGCGGTGGAGGGCGAGGGCGACTGAGATCTCGGAGGGTGAGGGCGGTGGAGGGCGAGGGCGATTGCGATCTCGGAGGGTGAGGGCGGTGGAGGGCGAGGGCGATTGCGATGTCGGAGGGTGAGGGCGGTGGAGGGCGAGGGCGACTGCGATGTCGGAGGGTGAGGGCGGTGGAGGGCGAGGGCGACTGCGATGTCGGAGGGTGAGGGCGGTGGAGGGCGAGGGCGACTGAGATCTCGGAGGGTGAGGGCGGTGGAGGGCGAGGGCGATTGCGATCTCGGAGGGTGAGGGCGGTGGAGGGCGAGGGCGACTGCGATCTCGAAGGGTGAGGGCGGTGGAGGGCGAGGGCGAATGCGATGTCGGAGGGTGAGGGCGTTGGAGGGCGAGGGCGAGAGCGATCTCGGAGGGTGAGGGCGGTGGAGGGCGAGGGCGAGAGCGATCTCGGAGGGTGAGGGCGGTGGAGGGCGAGGGCGAGAGCGATCTCGGAGGGTGAGGGCGGTGGAGGGCGAGGGCGAGAGCGATCTCGGAGGGTGAGGGCGGTGGAGGGCGAGGGCGAGAGCGATCTCGGAGGGTGAGGGCGGTGGAGGGCGAGGGCGACTGCGACGTCGGAGGGTGAGGGTGAGGGGAGGTTGATTCAAAATGAACACCTCTGTTCAGGACAGGTTTCAGTCAATTTAATTTCTACACCACCCGATACCTTTTTATGTCGTGGAACATGACAGGCCATATCACACCCACAATGCTCTTCGGTTTTGTTTTCCCCCCTCCTAGTTTGACGCCAGCTAGCGTTTTTTTTTTTCGAACTATTTTCCGAGCCACGAAATTTATCGTGGCGATATTGTACAATCCAGTGGTCCTGCGTACGTGCTTCAGATAAATTGTTTGGCCGACGTTGTCAAACGAAGCCTAGGAGGGGAGGTTCTGTGTGTTTGGGCAGTGATTGATGACGTCATAAAAGTGAAACGGAAGGGTCACTTCAAGCGCTCACGTATACCTTAGCTAATGGCGACATCAGGTGGCTGGAATGCTCATCTTTTTCTTTATAACTCTATCGTCTTATGCTTATTAATTTACATGAATTTGATAAAAATCTGACTTTGTTTTCTTACGAGAGCATCAAATTCTTCTCATATTAATTTGAAACAATGTTGCCACATCTAGAAGCATATTTTCCCTCTTAGAGGTATAAAATTTCCTATCCTAAACTTTGTTTTAACGGCTATTACTTATTAGTTAACCAAAAAAAGGTTGACACAAAGTTGAACATCAATTTAATAAAATATACAAAATACGAAAAACAAATTGGTAATAATTACCATTAGGCTTATACAACTATTATGCTTTATTTATGTAATTAAAGAAGGAAAATTGTATTTCACACTTGGAAGAGTTTAAATGTAACCATGGGGCTGATAAAAGTTTCTCTACAATGCTTATATTTTACATAAAATTACCCTCTTCACTAAAAATTTTACCTCAATTTTCCCTCGGTGAGGGAAATTTCCCTCATATGGTCTAGACGTCATTTTAGTAGATTGAGACGGGAAATTCCAGCAGTTTTAGGGTGTAACTCCAGTCAGAATTTTTAAATAAAAGAATTGTGCCATTGTTTATAGTTTAGGAGGAAAGGGGTGGGGTAATTGACTAAAGATAAGTCTGATGACTGTTTTAAGGTGGAAGGCTTTAATCGTGCAAAACGTGTGGAAATACAGTAGGCATGTTAGAGTTGATCTATTACTCAAATTGAAACTTGAATTGGCTGGGTGAAATTAGTAGAGTTGATTGGTGTGAGAGAAAGTCTCTTTATTTCCTTGTCACTGTGCTTGTGTGAATTGTTTTTGCTTATTCCCTAAAATCCATATGGAGCCTCCCTGGTGGTAGCGTCGTCGCCTTGTAATCAAGGGGTCCCGGGCTCGATACCTGGTGGAGGCACCTGGCACAGTGGTTCGGATCCCAGTTTAAACCGTAGGTCCAGTCCCGATTAGCCTTACTGTGCATAAAGTGGACTTGAAACACCAACTTAACTCAAACTCAATCTAAAATACATATGTCCCATCACCTCATTCAGTGTACTCACCGGGAATTCCTTGAATTTCGGGAATTATACGTGAAATTATGGCTCCGGGAATTATGCGTGAATTATGCTTGAAATTTTCTCCGTAGACGTGAAAAATTGCAACTTCTGTTAATACATATCCAATTGACTTTATACATAGCCTATTTATAAATGCCCTGACGGCAGTATTTTACAGTTTAGCTTCCATTTTTATGAAGGAAGGAAAATCAAGCTGCGTTGAATTCTCTCAATCTGTTTACTTTGTTAGTGCCCTTTGCAAAACAATCGATCTGACGCATGGAGGTTTATCGAGATCTTCAATTTTAATTAGGCAAGTTCGAGTTTGAAATTCTTGTATAACTAAAAAAAAAATTCGTAGATTAGTATATCCCGTAACATTTGTGACTTTTTGTAGATGTATTTCGAGTCTGAGTAAATGGCAAATATATTGGAATCACAAAGACCCTTTGTATTATTAATATAACTTACTGTATTTGTGTGGGGGTGGTGAGAGGCGGTAATACGCAAGGTTGAAACAGTGATAACATCTTGTAGCCTTGAATTTTGGGAAGTTGGCCTTGAAAACAAGGAATTATACAAGTACTTGAATTTTATAATGGTCCTAGAGTGGACACCCTGTCATTTGAAGTAACCTGCATACCTGGATCATGGCCGATTCGTAGGAGTTCTCGAAGTTCCAGTCTGTAAAAGACTCTGCCTTCGTATGTGTCACAGTAATTCGTTAGTCTATTGTCATGGCGGGATAGTCAAGAGTCAGGCGGTTTGTCACTTACGACTGTCGAAAGTGAAGGGTTTATATTGAAGGAAAGGCAATTGTCTAAGGTCAAGGAAAGAGTTGACGAGTGGGTATTTGAGATGAGGTATCTCCCGTTAGGGAGGATGGGTGCTGAAAGTAATACAGTCATAATTTGTTATTCTTGCTCTTAAATTCAACTTCTAACATGTTATACTGCACCTGAAATGTAAATACTGTATTATTATACTACGATATCAAAACAAACAAAGAATTTTCAATACGTTTGTAAATTACTGAAAAGATAGTTTCATTACTAATCCAGACCGAAACCTGTGTTTTCTTTTTCCTAGTAAAATAGATATATTTGTACGTAGTGACATCTATCCGCAAATTCTCGAGGTACTGTAATCAATCATTTTTAATAGCCAATCTATTTTATCTCCCCATCATTGTATGGAATGAAAACGAGCTTCCCTGTTATAAAATTGTAGCAAACATTTCGTATTCAATTTCACTGTGTAGATAGTACACAATGTGGAATAAAAACTTGACGTTTATGGTAGATTTGTGGCCTCCAACAGACAAACAGATATCATTGACCGTTAGGTTATCCCGTGGGAGAAGGCCTAGAGTAATTAGGTAGTGGATTTGATTTAATGATCATTTTGTTCGTGGTTTTTCTTTCTTTGTGGCTTCCTTAATAACGGTGGCTCTGTTACTGTCACGGTTCGTTGGGTAAATATATAGTTTGTAATAGTGTACACTGAGAAAGTGTTGCTACCTTTGAATTATTGTGCGGGGTCTAGTTGGGTAATACCACAGACAAATATTAACTTTGTCTGTGGTAATACTTTAAGATTATGCTTTCACAGGTTTGTCTCGATTATTAGGGGAGACGTTCATGAGTACCCACAGGGATAAAAAAAATATTGTATGTATTCATTTCTTCTCTCTTTTGTTTCTATCTATTTTCTCTTTTTTATCTATTTTTTTAGCTTTCATCTTCCTTTCTCAGTTTAAGCATCGCCTTGTTCAAGCTTGCTTCTTCTCTATTTCGTATTTTTTGCTAGGACTTTCCTCCTGTTTGTAGTCTTATTTTCGTTTTGTTCTCTCTCTCTCTCTCTCTCTGTCTCATCTTTCCTCTTGTTTCTCTATTTCGCTTGTTTATCTCTCTTTCTCTCTCTATCTCTACTTCTTACTTCCCTCTATTTTAATTTCGCTTTCTTACTTCTCTCTCTCTCTCTCTCTCTCTCTCTATTTCGTTTTTCTGATTCACCCTCTCCTTCGCGTCTTTATTGCTTTCCTTCTGCCTGACACGTTTCTTTATTTACCTTGCTTTCTTTATTTTTCTCTCACACTCTATTTAATCTAATTTCTCTTTCATATCTTTAATGTTTTCTCTCTCTCTTTTTGTTTAGTCTCTATACTTATCTCTCTTTCTCTCTATCTCTCTTTATACTTCTTACTTCCCTCTATTTTTCTTTCGCTTCCTTATCTATCTATCTCTCCCCCTCTCTCTCTATTCCGTCTGTCTGCTTCACTCTCTTCGCGTCTTTATTGCTTTCTCTCTGTTGCCTTCTTTAATCTATCTTTTTCTTAATTTCTCTCTTCCTCTTCTTCTTCTTTAAATTCTTCTTCTTTCTGTCATGTTTCTTTACTTCTCTCTCTTCTTCTTCATTCCATTCTTCTTCTCTCTGTCATGTTTCTTTATTTTTCTCTCTTTTTTCTTTCCATTCTTCTCCTCTCTGTCATGTTTCTTTATTTCTCTCCCTTTCTATTTCATATCTATCACACATCTATCACGCCCACAGAGGGGGTCAGGGGGCACTTGCCCCCCCCCGAGATGTCTGTAATGATTTCATGTAATTCAAATTTTGAAATTGTAGCGTGAAAACATAGACGACGGATGCTGTGAAAGGCAGCAGAGAAAATACCTATGCAAATTATCCTAATGCTAGGGATGCTTTATGAGAATTCTGTTGACTGAGGGAAAGCATCACCTCACGTTCCCCTCACCTTAAGTACTGGTGCCTGAGAAAAAATCGTGTGTGCGGCCTTGGTCTCGATCCTTGTACCCCTTCCTTTCGTTTCTTTCATGCTCTATCGCTCTTTTTACTTCTTACTCCCTCCCTCTATTTTTATCTCGCTTCCTTGCTCCTCTGTCTCTCTACTTTGTTTTCCTGCTACTCTCTTCACCTCGTGTCTATTGCGTTCCCTCTCTATGTCACGTTTCTTTATTTTTTTCTATCTCTCTTTCTTTTTTGTTTTTCTGTCTATTATGTTCCTTTATTTCTCCCTGTCTCTATTTAGTATTTTCATCTCTCTCGCTTTCGCGCAGAAAGAAAGAAGGAAAGAAGAAAGAAAGAAAGAAGGAAATAAAGAAAGAAGGAAAAGAAAGAAGGAAAGAAATCTCCTTGTTTCTTACTTTCTTTCCTTCGTTATTCTCTCTCTCTCTCTCTCTCTCTCTCCTTCCTCTTTCTTTCTTTCCTTCTTTCATTCTATCCTTCTTTCTTTCTTCCCCTTCTCTCTCTCTCCCTCCCTCTTTTCTGTCATCTTCTCTTTCCCCTCTTTCTCTCTCTCTCTCTTCATTATTTCTCTCTTTCTCTCTCTATCTTTCTCTCGAGATAGAGAGAGAGAGAGAGAGAAGAAAAGATGGAAAGAATAGATAGAGAGAGAGAGAAAGAGAAAGAGAGAGAGAGATTCCTTCTTTTTTCTTTTCTTCTTTCTTTCAATCTTTCTTTCCTTCATTCTTTCTTTCTTTCCTTCTTTATTTCTTTCTTTCCTTCTTTATTTCTTTCTTTCCTTCTTTCTTTCCTTCCTTCATTCTTCCCTTCTTTCTTTCTTTCTCATAATGATCATTACTACAGATGTGCTTCTGCGAATTTTTGTGTACCATCCCTCTGCCCCATTTTTAAAATATTTTTGTCGCTCTTTGCGACCATTCTAGTGCGCTACAGTCAGAGTTGTCGGCACCGAAAGTGTCTCCTGCTTTCGTCGCGTCTTCCAAAAGTTTCTTCCTTCGTTCCATTCCTCCCACCCTCCCACACCCCGTCCCCCATCCAAACATTCCGCTCGGGTTTTATGCCTGGTCACAGGAGACTGGTCAGGGAACGGGGTTCGATTGAGAGCTTCTTTTATGGAAGCGTTTTACGAGCTACCATGATGACATAGGAAAAAAAAGCGGCCCGGAAAGAAACAGAGTTGCCAACTCCATGTGCGGAAAAGCCCCTAGCAGGAGTAGCGATACAAGTTCAGCCAATCTTCTAGTATTCGTGCCTGAGAGCTTTTGGATTTGTCAAAATTTGGTTCATGTCACGTTTATGCTCAGATAGGCTAATCGAGACTCGAACCACAGCTTTAAGATGAAATCTGAACTATTTATATTTCTCTTTATGGCTCTCTTCTACACTCTTGGGTTAATTGCAACGATGAGGATGAATTGACTGATTTGATTTATTTAACCTCGCTCTTTTGCCACTTTTGGATAAACGTGAAGATGAGGATGAATTGTGAAAAGATGAAAGCAATGAAGAGACAATTACAAATATAGGCCTAATATTAACAGCACAGAACACAAGCTCCAAAGAGCATTATACTGACTGTGACTTCAGACGCCAGAGCCTAGCCAGTCTGCAAAATGCAGGCCAGAGTGTATGTACTATGTGGAAGAGTGGGTCAGCCCTTAAACCCCGATAAGGTCAATGATGGGACAAATACAATGATACTTCCATGCCTTGGAATAGGATTTGAACCTGGGACTCCTGGCTTCGTAGCAAGTGGCACTGATCACTCCACGTCAGGAAGGCCCATATATTATTTTTGTATAAAATGGTGCATATACAGGGTGAACTAAAAGTAGGTGGACAGTAGGTGGAATAGGGTTTGTGTTAGGGTTATCCTATAACAATGGTGTTCATTATAACTATTGGGCTGAAAGCTTATCGTCCACGGCTAATTCATGGTTATTGGAGGATAACCCAGACAGGCGGATGCATATTGAATCGGCAGGTTTAAGAAGGGAATAAGTCCAAAAAGTAAATTTGTGGGAAATCAAGAAAACTGTAGCTATAAGTGGGAGAGTGTGCGTCCAAGAACAACAAAATTCGTACTGGAACGCAAGAGACCAGAGCTCTTGGGTCGAGGGGTTTTGTTCTTAGACGACAATCCAAGACCACTCACAGCAAGGGTCACTGCAGAACACATTTGTCGTCTGGAATGGGAGAGATTGAATCACCCGGCCTACAGCCCCGATCTTGCCCCATCAGACTTCCACCTTTTTCCAGCGTTGAAGTCAGCACTATCGGGACGTCACTTCGGAAGCAACGAAGAGGTGCAACAGGCAGTGAAGAACTTCCTTAAATCGCTGGGCCCCGATTTTTAACAGGATGGTTTCTTGAAATTGATTTCACGGAACGACAAATGTATCAATGTCGGTGGCGACTATGTGGAAAGATAGCCAGCAGATTGTATTTTGTTATGACATTGTATTCTTCTGTTTGTAATAAAGCTTCCCTGTGAAAAAAAAATGACGAAACTTACTTTCGGAACGTCCCTCGTACAAAAGAATGCCCAAATTTTGGAAATTTCATGGCAAGTCAAACAACAAACAGTCATTCATCCACTGACTGATCTTCATCGTGGTGAAAATTTGGAGGCCAAGTTACCATAACGTCGTAGAAAGGTTTTTTGTCGTCTGGAATGTAGGGGATGATTTTCCTAACATCATTCACCTTTTCTTTTTCGTTGATTGGTAATGTGGCATTGTAATAGATCCGGGATTAATTTCCTTCTTACACCTTACGTTCATTTCAGGGCCCTATAGCTTCCTTTAGGGACGGCGTTTTATATCGTTCTTCACACTCACGTGTAGAGCGACGCTTTCCGATGATGTCGAGTACAAAAGGTCATTTTGCAATTTTTTGGTCTTTCATTCCCTTCTTAAACCTGCCGATTCAATTTAGTGAGATCATGCTGAACAAAATTAGAGAAAATCCAATAATTTTGGATAACATAATATGGACCGATGAATCTTCTTTCAAATTATCCGGTCGCGTATTTACAAACCCTATAGTGCTGCAGAACCAGAGATATATATAACACTTTCTTATTGGCTGTGTGAACCGGAAGTGTTTATGTTCCGTGTCCATTGTTCCATGTTTACAGCAGAAGTATGGAAAAATTAGGCTTGTGATTATATAGTAATAAAGTTTGTAAACAGATTGTCGAAATTATGTTAAGAAATATACGTTTAAATAACAAAATTAAATGTTTAAAATGTTATACGTTGGATATACATAATGTTATCAATAGTAATTGGTAGTAACAATGTTTGCACTGATGTGACTTTAAATACAAAAATCATCCACTTCAAGAAAAGTTCTAATTTCTGTTTTCTAAAACATTAATTTAAATAATTTTGCTAAAAAATGAACCTTATTGTAAATGTTTTTTTTTATCTTGTTGGGATGGATATCTAAAATCTGCACTATTAATTTGAACCCTGCCATCTAGCGTTAACTTGAAGAAACGCTGCATCAACTTCCGGAATGGCAGCCAATCAGTAGCCAAATGTCGCTGGAGGTTCTGCAGTACTATAGGGTTTGTAAATACGCTATCCGGTCATATTAACAGACAATTGTGTTTACTGGTATAGTGTGAACATGCATTTAACATTCGAGCAACAATTAAACCAACCTGGTGTTACTGTTTGGGGTGGTAATTCAAGTTCTGGTGTTTTGGGATCAATTTTTTTTTGATGGAACAGTCAGAGGCGATAAATATCTCGAAATGCTAATGAATCAAGGTGTTCCACAGTTACAACAACTTCCTAATTCCCATGACCTGTATCTCCATGAAACATTTCCTAAGAAATATCGCTGTCACCTACTTTTGGTTCACTCTGTATAAAGCGAGAAATATATAGTCTGTTATTAAATATATATATACTATGACAGATGATTGCAGTGAACACTCTGCAGTACATAGTTTGTAAGACTAAAGGTGGACAAAACAAATGGAAACGTACGCCCAGCAACCGGACAAAGTGGAACACTGCAGTACTATGAACGAGTGTGATATTTTTTACAATATGAGTTTGGTAATACATGTATTTTTAAGTTTCTTCACTCGATCTTGATAAATAACATTCCACAATGTGCTCTTCTTCAACAAGAAGCACAACAATTGTATTTAACCCGGGAGAACGCGTGCGGCGACTTCTTACGTGAGTAGGTGCTCGCGGTCAAAATGACCGCGCTTGAATATTTCAAAATTAGTCCTCTTGTATTTTATTGTTTCCTTCTTTCTTTTGTATATATTCTTTTTTTTTTAATACAATAAATAAAACTGTTGAGAGTTTTCAAAAGTTTGATACACTTTTTAAAGAAAATTTTTTGTTCTCTATTATTGTAATAATGTAATAGGCAAAAAGCAAGATTTTACAAAAGTTTAATAGGTAATTGTTCTTGTTCATTTTTATTATTGTAAGAATGCAATGTAATTATGAAACAAACATAATTTTACATAGGTTTGATGCAAAGGTTTTAGAGTGAACAAAATTATGATACTATAAGGTATTGACAATAGCAGTATATTTTCTACACTTACTCCTCCAGTTTTTTTTTTAATTTATCTATTTCATCTCTTTACTCCAAATCCACTTCTTTGCCATGAAAAGCCAAAAAGGTGTCGTCTTACTCTTTCAAATTGCCTTAGAAGCTCATTATCACATTCCCACTCCTTCTCGACGCTTTCAAGAAGCCTATGAATTCCATCTTCTTCTTCCGGGTTCACAAAATACAGGAAAATTCAATAAAGATCTATTTATTTATTTATTGAGAAAATTCCAGATACATCACAGGTGGCCATTTTACACTGAAATTGTCAACAATGAAAACGCAATAATAATAGTAATAAGTAAAAATATATTAAAAAATAATAATTAAAAGTAACACAATAACTCAAAGAGAATAGCAAATTGACAAAAAAGTAAACAAGAGATGGCACTACTTGATATTATTTACAAACATTTCTTCTAATAGAAGACCGAAAGGCAAAGGAAAATATATCGATACTTGATGGGAGGTCATTGTACTGTGTGGCAAGTCTGTAAAAGAGGGATCTTTTTTAAATTTCTAGTCTAGGTTTTTTTGCATCAAATAATCTTGTATTGCGAGTTGTGCGCATAGGTACTCGAAAGTGAAATTCCTCAAGGAGTGTGTTGCAGCGGATTTTGCCATTCACAATTTTGTATAAATAACTGAAATCATTCTGCAAATGTCGCTGATAAGCAGTTTGTAAGTTTAGAAAAGACAAAATATGCGGAGATGAAAAATTGCGTAATGAGGGAACCCTGTATCGAACTATAGCTAGGGAGAAGTGAAAGACTGAATCGATTCTAGAGAGATGAGTGGGACATGCCATGGACCAGACGGGAAAGCAGTATTCTATTATTGGGGAAATGAATGATTTGAAGTAGAAGGTGAGGGCTGAGCTGTCAGTAATTTCAGTGAAACGGTAGAGTAAACCTAAGAGACGCATGGCCTTTTTTGTGGTGCATAAAATATGTTCCTCAAATGTGAGCTTTTGGTCGAAAACAATGCCTAGGTCTTTGTGAGAGGATACTGATTGGATGTTATCGCCAGAGATGGAGTAAGATGACTTTAACAGGTTCTTCTTGAGAGAGATGGTGAGAGTAGTACACTTTTCAGGATGTAATGTAAAGTCCCATGTCATACACCAGGAAGTAAATGTTATGTCAATCCGAAGAAGATGAGTATCGTCGGAAGTGGAGATTTCTCTGAAAATGTTACAGTCATCTGCGAAAAGGAGGTAATCGCTAGAGGGAGCTGTGAAATGGTGGGCAAGGTCGTCGACGAATGGTATGAATAAGAGAGGTCCTAGAACACTGCCCTGTGGAACTCCAGAGAGGACAGGAAGAACGTTAGATACGGTTCCTGGAAGAACGACACGTTGTTGGCGATCGCTAAGGTAATCTGTGAGAAGTTAACACGAGAAAGCGTGCGCGGTCAAAAGCAGCACAGATGAAACTTAACTGTGCCTTTTAAATGTAGAAGGCCACTGTTAAAACTGTTGGCTGCCCAGTGCGTCCTCCATATGTCCAGCATAGATAAGTTGGGGGAAAGAGCCAAACCAACAAGCATTCCCACAAAGAAAAAAAAATTGCTATCAAATCTTCGCCACGCGTGTTCTACCGGGTTAAAGTGCTTAAAGTATACATGATATTTTGAGGTATTCTGTTTTTAAATATTTTTTTAGTTTCGTTTCACCTAGCTACAATAGCAGTTGCTACAACTTATAGAGAAAAGTGACTCCTTTTTATACGTAGAATGTTTATGAAATCAATTTTTCAGCTGAACAAATAAAGAGCTCTTTTTCCCCTTCATGGTGGCACGACACTGAATAAAGGTGACCATGTGTTGAAGAACTCCACACATTTTGGAAACTCAGGGGCAAGATTACATGCAAGCAGCTGATTACATCACCCATACTCCCTTTGTTCGCCTTGGGTTGAAAATTCAACGACAGTGCCAAAGGGGTTTTCTCTTCATGGTGAAGCAGGAATAAACGAAACGTTTTCCAGTTTGATAACATTATTGCATCATTTTCAGTGAATCAGCAATATATCATATGAAAATAACACTTAACAGTTTGAAACTTTTAATAGTAATTTAATTGCACTTCAAAAAGTATTTCATTACTCTGTGCTATTACCGATTATTATTTTATCGCTAGATGACATCACAAGTTGATTATCAAATAATAGGCCGAAACCGAAAAAGGAATTACGATAGATAAAATCTGATTGGTTAAGAAATCTTGTTAATATACATCTATCTGCTGTATGTGCCCAGAATACTCATACTTTTTAAATGGCAAATGGATGAAGATACAAATAAATGGAAGCCGTTGAATGTTGTTGCCAATCTTGTAATAATAGAGTATAAAACAAGCGTACATGTACAATAAAACAGGCTTAGTTAATTCCTTTCTAGTGTATCACTTATAAAAAGTTGTGAGCTGTAAGTATTTGAAATTGTCAGTGTTAGAGAAAACTAACTCACTTAACAGTTAACGCCATTTAAAAAAGTTACTAGGTTACTTGTACAGTTACTTTATTCTAAATAATATAACTAGAAGTATGTTACATGTATGAAGCAGAAACGTCTTGATCTTTTAACTGTTGTGTAGTCTCTACATTTATCATTAACTTTTATTAAATTATAGTAAACCTTGAATGTAAATATGAAAATATGAAGGCAAGGAAATTCAATCATTTTTGAAAATATTTCGTCACGCAAAATATTTAACAAGTGAATCCTAAATTATTGTTTAAGGTAATTCATAATTCTGTTTATGCTGTTGAAACATATAGAAAATAACTGTTAATTTCGTTATTCGTTACTTGAAAGAGTAACTGAGTTACAGTGACTAGTTTCGAAAAGTAATTACAGTTACTGATAGTGGAGAAAGCAATGTTTACTTCCAAACGCTTGAAAACGTTATGAGTTATTATTTAAATTCGTGCGGTGCGAGCATCCCACCTACACTCCGGACCTCAAGGGCAATAAGTAGCAGGACAGGAGTGGCAATGGTGAAAACACTGTGTGGTAAGGTTCCCTCCATTCCACGGAACCACTAATTGTTGTCTTCTTCCATGATCACAATGCCTCACAAATGTTTTGACTAAATTTACTTTTTGATAGGATCACTTTGTCACGAATTGGCTGATCTAGAATAATCTAGGGGTACGAGGATTTATCGCACATCCTGTACAGAGTGTAACAAGATATTCCGAACACCCTGTACAGTACCATCGCAAATTTATGCTGCACTCGTCGAAGGTAACGCAACATAGTGCGACGTGTTCCAGAGGCGTAGAAAGAGAGGGGGCCGGAAAGACAGTGCCCCCTGAAGGTCGAACGAGTGTCCTCGGAGGGAAGGTTCCTGCGGTGGCAATGATGGGGAAGGTCGGGAGGGTAACAGGCCCCCCGGGAGGGATTTGGCCGGACCAAGGACCCGGCGTCATCGCAGTGGGAGCCGGAATGTCACCCGAGCGGCGAATAAATGGAAATGGGAGGGTCGTGGCGGGCAAAGGGGGGAGGGGGGAGAGAAACAATAGCTTTTCAAAGGAGTTCGAAAGGGAATTCATAGGTTTCAAGGAGGGAACGTGATCTCGCAATGGGAAAGAGGCGAGAAGAGGGATTCAAACTCCTTATTTTACGTGACACATTTGGTTAATCACAAAGGCGAGAATAACAATGATGATAGGATGGCAAGGATGAAGGGACGCCCAGAAAGGATTGCCAGGTTGGGATTCGAACCCGAGACCTTTGGTGACGAGATCGTACGTAAATTACAGTCTTGCCATGGGTGTCATTTGTGTGTGTCCCTTCATCAATGTCTTCATGACTCATCTTCGCGATTAGCCAGAAAAAGTTTCAGAAATGCGAAGTAAAATAAACCAAATTAATAAAGAAAACGTAACAGCTTGAATCGTTCAGTGGGGTGGACGATAATTTATTTAATGTAAATGACAATCTCTAAATTGATCGGCACTTGAATGCTCAATGAATACAACAGGAAGTATTTGGTATTGATATTGAAGTATTTTTTTAAAAAAAAGTTTCAGAACGTCAGTTTGATTAGAACATAGTTTCAGCAAACATAAGATTGTTCTCTATGCCAAACACCTCCCATTTTGTGGGAGCACTGTTGATAATATAGAAGGTTATCTTGAACATTCCACGAAAAGTGGTCCTACTCAATGTAAATAACAAAATGAATTAATCTGTAAATTATTATTGTTTGTAATTTCGGTTTAATTTACATATTTCACCAACAAAAATTATTAGCATCTGTAGCTTGTATGCTTCACAGACAAATTATATCAAATTCTGCTACATTTTTAAAGCGTCACAAACGTAACATATTTTCGTTAATACCGCTTGAACAGGTGGAAAAACTCCCGGTTCTCCCCCGCCGGGGGTCTCTCGCATGGTAGTCAGACGCACTAACTTATAGATTTCAGAAAAAAATGGTAAATAACAACACACTTAACAATATATTTTCTATGATTTTCTGGAAAAAAAAAACGAAAAAATATCTTGGAGAACCATGTTATTTTCTGGAACGTCCGGAAAGGGTAAATTATAAAACTTTTACATGTGAGACACTTGGTTCAGACCCCTCACGAAATGTGGTTCTAAATCAGTGGTTCTCAAACTGTGGTACGCGTACCCCCAGGGGTACATGAGCGACTTCAAGGGGGTACGCGATCAGCTCGGAAGAGAAATGTAGAGAAAACCCACACGATAACTTTTTAGCTGAAGGTGTGTAAAGCAGAATTTAACACTCAACAGAAAAATAAGGCTGATTTTCTTACTGACACTCTTATCTTAGTGTCATAAGTTCTGAAATAAAGTACTCTTTGGAAATCTATATTAGACTAAATTTGGAGCCGAATCTCAGCTTGAAAGTTTGAAGTGCACAACCAGTCATCAAGAAACTTCCAGACTATGTAGGATCATCCTTGTCACTAGAAACTCTAAGGATTTACAATAAAATCTACAAAATTGTGCTTCACATTTTGTTTACAAACTTATTTTTGTTCTTTACTTTTTTTCAATAACTGTGGGAAAATATATGAAAATTAAAGTTTTTTATATACTTCATAGTATACGTGTGTTTCACATTTTTATTTTTGTAACGAATCATAAAGATTAAATACGTAACAATACCCAAACAATAATAAACGTAGCATTCTAATGTTTGTTTGTTTCCCGTCTTTCCACATACAGCCCGAATGCCATTTTTCCCTATTGCAGATCAGTGATGTGCGTCTACGCGTAAACAACGATAGTCTACATTCTACACGTAGACTATTTGATACACGTAAATTACGTAATCTATGTAAACAACATGGCGAAAGGTGATAACTTATCAAAGGGCGCCGTGGAATTAAAATAAAATTATAATGCGCATCAGTTGCTGATGTGTGAGGATAACTTTTCATACTCTTTCTTCCAAATTCGAACAATTTCTCACCTAGGAAGAAACCTAATATAGGAAATATTCTAGTGTTTTAGGGGGAAAAGACCACTCTTGGCTCACTACTGCCATCTGTTGTTGTTTTTTGCATACTCATATCTTCATCCATAGTTGATAATATAAGAGATGAGAAATTTTGTTGTAAATAGGGTTCTTTTCATTTCGTTAGGAACCAATATAGTTGAAAATATCACTTTCCTTTCATGAAACCCTTGAAAATTAATTCTAATGCACTTTAGATTGTCTACGTAGTCTATGTAAACTACAACCCAATGTAATCTACGCGTAGATTACGTGTAGACAACGCATGTAGACGTAAACTTATAGTCTACGGCACATCACTGTTGCAGATACACGCCTCCAACATATCAAAAACGCCCCAACAATCAGGCAGCCAAAAAAATTCCCCAAAACCAACATTTCGGAGAAAACCTATGGTGAGGGTACATTAGACGTTTAGTAATGACTAGAGGGTACAATGAGAAAATGGTTTATGAACCGCTGATCTATAAGCTTCACGTGGAGGAGAAGATGATCATCCGCTACTTCATACCATGCGGCTCAGAAGAAATAATTTTGCCAGAATAGTGTTTTTTTAGTACTGAATAGTTGCGTTGCCAAGAAATTTCTCGAGATTGTTGTGAATGGTGTAACTTCTATCTGAACTCCTGCACCTCTAGACTGGCGTGTATCGACCTTGAGGAATGTAAGACTGACTGTCAAACACGACATTAATTCTTGTAAAGTTCAGCAATAACCTGCAAACGTATGACTTGAAGAGGATGTGGTGCTGGAAAAACGTTTTGCTGTCTTCTCATCAAGTACTTGTGCACTATCACTTATCCATCTGGTACGGCTGCCGTAATGTTAATCTTACTTGTGTTTGTAATTAGGGCCGCGAGTTGTTCTACAGAATGCACAATATCTGCATTGGTAACAGTATTGTATAATGAAAACACATTTCACTCGTTTATTTCCTAATTATTTACATTTGTACTAATTCGCTTTCGTTACACACTATATGGCGGGCAAATCTTGACTCACGTTGTCTATCGTCAGCTGATATGCAGTGTTTCCAAACTTATTAACCGAAAAATGCCGCACAAACTATTCACAGAAGGTTTTTAAGCGAAAATTGATCCACAAACCATTCACGGAAGGTTAGGTTAGGCAAACAGAAAATTATATTGGAAAAAAACCCTGCTCACACGTCATCTTGTAAAACTACCGCGTGGTTTCTACACTGACAGGGGGTTACATAATCGAACGCACGGAACATTTGATTCACGTAGTCGACGGTAATGGTGGTGGCAAGAGCTATCGTGCATCGGAGATACATTAATGTCGAAAAATACATGATTTACCGGCCGAATAAGTTGAACGAAGGGAGAAAACACTTTCACGAGCCTCCAAAAGTCGAAAGAAACTTTGTTCCGTAAGTACTTTCTCCTGAAAATTTGAAGAAATGTGTTTTCACTATACTATACTGTTACATCTGCATTTTCTTCCAAAATCTTACACTTTGGGATATTGAAGGCTGACAAGCGATGATTTTCATGCTGGAAATGTATTTCGACACGTGTTTCTCTGTTTGAGGAATTTATATACATCTTGCAGAACAGATTGGAATCTCTTACTAGGCCATCTATTTTTGCCTTTGACTTCAGCTTCGCTATTGCTTTAGCACTGAAGATCTTGGCATTATTTATGCTAATCATGCCATCAGGGGTGCCCACAGGGGGTTTCATGACGCGCCTGGGTCGTGGGAATTTTAGGAGGGACAAGGTTTTATATTAATTCTATATATCGTCACACAAAAATGGGGCGGGGGATCGTTTCGTTTGATTGACTTATTGATTTTTAGGTTATTTACAGATTTTCTACTTACCTGTGGGTGATCGCGGCGGTGGGGTTGAAATGAAACACCACTTATTATGCATTAATAATCGGTTTTGAAGATGGGGAGACGTGCTGTTCGCATTAATACAAGGTTAGTCAAGCAGATAAACTGCTAAGAATAAGATTCAGTACACTAACAACGCTAGTGAGCCTGAGCAGTTTTGTACTTTTTTTGTTTGTGAATAGCTTCCTAGTTCCTGGGTGTGTGGTTTCGCGTATGTCAGTTTCACGCTGGCATAATGAAACATGTATGTAGATTAACTTAAGCTTTCATAACATGAAGCATGTAAATAACACTGAATATAATGAAGAGTTCCTCACAAATGTACACGAATATGACGAGGCGTACAACATCTGTACGTCGTCTCACGACTCAACTCGGACTCACACTGCGCATGCGCACACTGCATGGCAACAAGCTTAATGAGAATGACAATTCGTCTGAACAGTTAGCAAACATGAAAGTGAGGCTAAGGTACCTAAATTAAGCATATATTGCTTAAATAGTCTGTATTCTATTGTTGAATATAATTTGAGTAAATAATGCGGCATAAAGGGGCGGGGCGAATGTTTTACCTCTTTGGGGGGGAGTGTGTCATGGGCCTTGGGGAGGATGGGCACCCCTGGATGTCATGGATTGAAATTCTAGTTCTGTTCAGGAAAGTTCAATGTATTCTTGGTAATATTTTAAGACAACTGAGTACGCTTCTCTCGCCTGCAGCACACATACGAAGATATGAAGGTAGGACTTCGCAGATCCACAATCTCGGGTCATTCGTGGAGGTGATGTAATGAACATCAAGCTCCGGCCGCCGCCTTTGCACACCAGGTACCCATGAGCAAGAGGCTGAGTGTATCCCAGAATCGCTCCACGCAGGGAACATTGCTGAAAAAATTCTCACCTGAAAGCACTTGATACGGGAGTCGAACCCGAGTCTCCCCCGCGACAGGAAGACACCCTATCGACTGGGCTACCGCGACTCTACAAGAAACATGCCGACCTCAGTGGCGGAGTGGTTAGCACAGCGCGTTACGACGTCAGGGGTCCCGGGTTCGAATCCCGGCCTGGGCATGTGTGTTCTTTGTGAGCGTACCTTCATCAATTTCATCATATCATCACTCATCCTCATCGCCATTCAATTACAGAAATATACCCATTAAAATGAATTATTCTATTTATAATATTTATAATAACTTATTTACTATTTATAATTATTAATTACTATAATTATAATAAAACATTAAGTACTAGTAAAATAAACCAATCAATATACAACAAATATGAAGTGAACATTTTTACTGCTCTGCTTTTAGAGCCTTAGAATCTGCTGCAAATGTTCCTGTTGCCCCCTCCTCGCTCTTATAAAGGTATTAATGGTAATCGAAAGATGTATACTAAGATCTAGAATATTATGTCAATGGCAATGACTTAAGTACGCCTTGCAAAAAAATCATATTATTAATAGATACATACAAATTAGTACCGCCCACGAAAATAAGCGTATCAGCATTGTACATATCGTGGTAAGTTCTAACGCAAGTTAATGCAGCAGAATAAGCCGTCAGCAAGAAATCCAGGATGTCCAAGACTCCTAACGGAGTTCCTGGTGACCATGTAATTTATATCTACATGTAAATACCGAGCAATGTATGTACTTGAGATAAGCACCTCCTGTGCGAGGATAAAAAAATAATGAAATTATAAATAAATAGATTCAAAAATGTTCACGTTGGAAGGAAATGTTATTTGTTTATGTTAAAAGTAGTTCCTTTGATCCCTTAAATGTCTGTGTTCAAATATAGTTCATAGAAAATTTCGTCATACCATGTCCATTTAAACCAACGAACACATAGAAATAAAGTATATCTTAATTAACTTTACTAGTGACTTAGAAGAATCGAGTGCTGTTATAGAGTTTAAGGGATCATTTTCACAACTATGTGTAAACACACAACTTCAAATTTATAACACGAAAACATTCTCGGCCAAAATTTAGTTATGATGGTAACTAATCTTTCACAACTCTGTCTATGTGAAAGTCATATTTCGTGCCATCTATTGGCCAAATGACAAACTAACAGCTAGGTGGGATTATGTACTTGCCTGCCACCTACCGGGCGACTAGCAAAACGTTTCCACCACCAATTCTTATGTAAACACAAGTTTGTTACCCTGAAGTAATTTTCCTGTAGCAATCTGAGCATGAAGTCAACATCTTCATAGTTCAGAGTTCCTTGTCTCTCATTATTTTAAATCTTTTTTTTAATACCTTTCGTATTCATAATGCTTTACAGGGCAAGGGTCACTTGCACAACAGTATTATGTTAATCAAAGTTACCTGACTCATGCTTTGAAACCCAAACACAAGTATGTATTGAATGTGGCTGTAATTCCGTTATTTAGCAATAAAATCACCTCGATAAACCAAATATACAATAAATAAATAAAGGACACCAATTAACATATACAGGATCAAGGGATTAAGAAAGGAGGGAAAAATTGACCTACTTTGCTCGCCAAAACCAAATAATGAGTACAACGTGCCATGTTTCAATAACTTGGCCAGCGGCGGCGATTAGGGGGTGGGGCTGTTGCCCCCCACCAGTTTTCGCCACTTTTGCTTCCGCACTATGCTAAACCTTATCTACAAAAGGAAATATACTGTCTTTGCCCCCCAGTTTTGGCACCTTGCCCCCCCCCCCGCGGTTTTGGAACCCAATCGCCGCCATTGCCTGGGACAAAGGTTGTTTACATATTTTACAAAAGAAATTGAAGTTTGTGTTATAATATTTTTCAGACTCGACCGTGACAAATAAGAAAGTCTTACTTTAAAAGTATATGGAATATTCAAGGGATCAAGAATACAAGAAAACAACCTATGTTAATCCAAAGGTTTGGAAAGTATTCCCGTGTAAGTAAATATAAATATATACTATATACGTATATATATATGACGAGTGTCGTAATGTACTTACCAGAATAATTATTGTTTGTTGTAGTAGAATTAAATCACAGATTTGTTCTGTTATAACGTAAAAATCAACTGAAACAATTCCCATAGCATATTTGCTGTTCACATTTATCCCACAAACAAGTGCGCATGCGTCGTCATTTTTTCTTTTATATAAAATATTTATTGGTTGTGGACAAAATTCATGCACCAGTTAACAATTTATCAATTGGTATTATATACATGTATGCACATAATATTTACTCACAATTATTCCTTTCATAATAAATAGTTTCCAAATTTCATTACACTTTTACAGAATTATATTAGACTTATTAAGATATTTTGTAAGAATATAGATTACCGAGAATGAAGGTGAAGTCAGTGAACAAGGCAGTGTCAGTGGCGCTTGAGAGCTGAATCTGTTTAAACCAACATTCCTTTGGAATTCTTTCTTGTATAGAATAGTAGGCCTTACCGCATTGAGTGCCAGTATTTGTCCACAAGCTTTGCCAGTCAGTAAATAGTATTTTTCTAGTGTGTGATTCCAAAACTACGGACGGAATCTTTATTGAAAGCGGCCGTTGGATTGTTTGATTCGCTGCATAATTTGCCAAAGTATCTGCTATATTGTTCCCTTCTATTAAAGAATGTCCAGGTGCCCAAATAAAGTTGATATCATATCCCAATCTCGTTAATTTCAGTGTGAGTATTCTTATGTTAACAATGTACCATTCCGTATGACATGACCATGATGCAAACTGTAAAGAATTTAGCACAGAGCCTGAATCGGTTGCAATTAGAACTGAATTTAACTTCTTCCTTTGTACATAAAGCAATGCCTGTCGTATTGCATAAACTTCTGCAGTGTAAATGGACAGATACGATGGCAAAGGAAAAATTTTGATTTCTGTAGAATTATCACAGTAAAATGCTGCTCCTGTTTTTCCAGACGTTGATTTTGAAGCATCTGTATATATGTGATATTCACATTGTAATTTTGAATGCATGTAGTCTTGATATATATTATTTGAAATTGTAGGGATTGTCTTCCTGAAAACTCTACTTGGGTAGGCAGGAAAATGAATCCTCATGGAAGATATCATATTAAAGTAGTCTGTCATGAAGCATGGTGCATTAGGTAAAAAAATAATATTAGCTTGAAATTTATTAATGTCCTTATAAGCATAACATAGTATAGGTAATCTGGATTTATATTTTGCTGTACGTCTGTTGAGCATCAAAGAGTCTAACAGTTGAAGTTTTGGTATGATCGGAAATGTCGTGTTGGCAATTTTCTTAAGTAAAAATTTGCTCGCAAGATATTTAACTCTAAGTTTGTATGGTGGATCTCTCACTTCTACGAAAGTTGCTTGTTTTGGAGTTCCTTTCCAAAGGCCATATATCCTGGATAAACTGCTATATTGGATAGAAGATAGCGTGTTAAAAGCCCAACTTAGATTATCATTGTACATAAAGGAACCATACTCTAGTTTGAGTTCAGCATCTGTTTATGGATCTCATGTAATAATTTAGGCTCAGCACCCCACTTTTTCTTAACTGTCAACATTTTTGTTATGTTAAACACTTGAGATCCCTTACATTGTGCCAGTTCTACTTCTGACTTCCATTTAAGTTTTTCATCTAATATAAGTCCCAAAAATTTATGACTTCTTTGTTGACTAATAGTTTTTCCGTTTGTATTTATTGATATGCATGAATGAGATCTCTTCTTATTAAAAACTACCACCGAAGACTTATCTGGATTTACTTCAATTCCATTGATATCACACCATGATGATAATTCATCCCGAGATTTTTGAATCTTTTGAGCCCCTTCTTGAATATTTTTACTACTAGTGCATATAACAATGTCATCTGCATATTGTAATAGACGAGTGTGTTGAAGAATTTTTGAGCCTAAATCTGCCGTGTACATATTAAATAGCATGGGACTCAGCACTGCGCCTTGTGGTAGACCTTTATGTGTATAACGTGCGGTGGATAACTGTCCTCCATATCGAATGTACAACTTACGTGCCAATAACAATCCAAGAATACTTTTTATAAAATTACGTGGAACGTTCATTTTCTCCAATTTTTCTAACAGTATATTTGGAAGGACAGAATCATAGGCGCTACTTAGATCGAGAAAAACTACGATACAAAATTCCCGCCGTATGAAAGCTAGCCATATATCTACAATTAGTGTCGCTAATACATCTACTGTTCCAGTTCCTTTCCTAAATCCCATCTGATGTTTCGGTAATTTCTGATTATATTCGACCCACCATGTGAGTCTGTTCAGTATTAAATGTTCATATAATTTAGCAAGGCATGATGACATTGCAATAGGTCTATAGTTCGTATGTATTCCTGATTGTTTACCTGGTTTTAACATGGGTATTGTCACCACTTCTTTCCACTGTGATGGAATTTTTCCACTGTTCCATATTGAATTGTATGTATTTAGTAAAATTTCATATCCATTCAAAGGCCAGTGTTGAATACATTCGTATGTAATACCATGTAAACCCGGAGACGTTTTCTTATGCGTCGTCATTCAAAATGCCGCATTGCAGATGTACATATTATGAGGGGTGTGTTTAAGTTTATTAAAAGTTTGACTTTGAATATACAATATATCAAAAACAGCAAAAACAAAAGATAGAGCCACGCTTTACGCGGCCACATGCAGACCCTATTCCACGTGTGGTGTTCCGTATAATAACAGATATCCCTTGAGATACCTGTTAAGCAACAGACGAACTTTAGCCTAAATTTAACAATCAATAACCAGGGGAGCCCTTGGTAGGCTTATGATTCACTTCAATGATAAAAGGCCAGACACCTTTGAACGACATATTTATTCATAAAAAACACAGCTTGTGGCATAGCTACCACCAAACATGAGCATTTCACTGTACATAACACACAAAAAGATATACAAAAGATTCTATACTTACATACCACCCGTTTTCACATTATACTATTCATACCTGGGGCCGTACACACACTATTTCACCCTTCATAGCCACATCCCGACACATGGGCAATTTTGGGGTACACAACACTAAAAATGGTAATTCAATCCTCCCTTGGTGTAACAACGGCTTTGGGGGGAGTTAAGGATGGCTTTTCCTGGCTTTTCTTGCATGGATGGATGAGAACAACTTGGATATTAGCTGATATCCTATGGATGCTGTTATGGCGTCAGTTCTGCCGACCATGTGATCTGGATTTCCACTTTGGATGAGGGACACAAAAACTCGCTATATTGCTGAAATTTTCACTGGGATCATTAAATGCTGTTTTGGACACAATATCCCACTTGGTCACACACACTTAGGTCCATGTTTACTATAACTGGACCTTAGATCCCTGTTTCCCTTATGCATCCTTTGTTGGTGGCACAGGCGGCCATTAACACACTGGATTCTGCCAGCAACTTCACAGGTGAGTCTGGAATACAAGTGAGCTGGTACACTTCGCAACATCTTATTTGACCGCCCCGAAAGAAAGAAGAATTCTAAGTCCCGAAATCGTAAACTTAGCAACATTGCACTTCAGCTCCAGGTGAGAGTAGCCAACTTTGAGTAAGTCCTTCCACTAGACGAAAAACGCTGCGGTTATAGGTTTTCAATTTAACACTTTCCATGAACTTAGAAACTATAAACCGCTATTATAATAAGCAATCAAACAGAAATAATAAATTGGAAAAAGAACCTTGAAGGATATTTACGATTCTGCTTGCTCGACTTGAAATTTGGTGGGTTTGAAACACTGAATAGAGTTTTTCTCCACCTGGAGGAAATTGCCATCACGTTTGTGCAGAAAGTAGCAAATTTGTGAGGAGTTTATGCGACATCTTATTTACAATACCTTGCATAATATCGAACAGTTCTCAAAAACATATATTTTGCACGACTTGTCGAGAAAATGTGCTTGGAACACAGGAAGGTGGGAGTCTTCATAAACGTCAACATGTTTTTTAAGGATATAACGTCATTAAGTTAACGTAGAGCAGTTGGTTAGGCTCTGCTATCCTTATTTTTCATCAAGCGTGAAAGGTAGCGGGTTCAAATCCCACCCTCTCCTCTTTCTTTTTTTTCTTCTTTTATTTGCTGAACAGGTACCGTTGTTATTAGAAGATTTAAAAAATGAATCCGATGCACACTGCGCATATTTCCCATTAGAAGTTGGAGATTTCCAGGATTTAAAGTTAAAACTTTTCTTTTTAGTTATTGTTCATATGTTGTGTTAACACACACATCATGATTAATTCACAAATCACATATATGTATTCAGGATGCAAAATGTAATGTTATTTAAGTTATGTATTGTTTGTTCTTCACTGACACCTAAAATATTGATTATTTGATTTCGATATACTACTTGTTGAAGATCTCCACGCTTAGAGGTGACGAAGGAAAGCGTGGGAGGGAGACCGGCAGTCGGTAGATATGCCTAGGCCCTTCATGGGCTGTTGCGCGAAGGATTATTATTATTTAAAAAAGATATACAGTAATGTTAAGTAGTGATGTAGTGCAGTACTGTAACGAAGGAGAGCGTTTAATGAGTTCAAATTGCTAAGATTGGTAATTTTATGTCCGTTCCTTCGTAATGACTGTTGTCAATACTAATTAACATAAAATAAATTGTTATTGCGACGAAGGCCGATTCGATAAGAAACTACTAATAAGTATTTATATAGTGAGTGACAAACAAAAAATTCAAAACCTCATAATGATCGTTAATTCCTCACTGCTTTGTATCTAAAATGTTTGTCTTCTTTGAACAGAAAGAACGAGTATCAGATAACAAACTTTTCGCACTAACTTTGCAATATTCGAAACCACCATTACAGACTTAGCTCTATGTAACTTGATTCTGCGCATTCCACGTGGCATGTGACTTCCTCCTATCATCGAAATTACTTTATCTTACTATTTCCTTTCACCTCGTGAAATGCAGAGACCAATGTTAACTTCTTAGCACGATGGATAAACTTTACACCCAACGATATACTCCTGAAAAAAATCCTGCCTAGGTGGAGAATCGAACCTACGACCTCCCTCGTAAGAATCAAGCACGTTACCTCTTCTCCAGGTAGCTCTTGTTAAAATTTGCTACCAGTTTGAAGAAACCAATTCGCACATAATGTCATATATATAATTTCCTCATGGCAATTTTCATGAGGAAACGAATTCAGATAAAATCGAGAAACGCTGAAAGGGAAAAATGATGAACATATCTATTGTCGTTTTGTCGAATTTTGTAAATTGTGTAAAAATTCCGTGTTTTGAGAAGTATTTTGTTGTTTGTTTAAAGTAGGAACAGGAGAGCGAAAAGGAGTCATTTGAACCAGACCCCGTTTGACAGGAAACTTCACCTTATTTCCAAAGACTGTATGAAAAGAGAGAGGAACGTATGAAATATAAAATATGTGTGAAATTAAAACAATGGAAACCTTGAAAGATAATACTAACTCACTTCAAACTATGAAAAACATATTTTCGTGGTGGAAAACTCCAAGGCATTTTCGAAATATGAACTTGATGTTTTTCTATGTTATGAAGTGGAGATATGGGACGATACGATCCCTCAGCAAGAAAATTTTAAGTAATCTACCTCCAACATTTTCAATGGTCATAATTACTAATTAGGGTCCGGAAGTTGATGAAAAATCAACTTTTTTTCTGACCCTAGTATTTTTTTACAGTTTTTGTTGCATTTTTACTTATTTTTTGAGGTTTATTTTTCTCCTCCCCTGTTGTTTCGTGCATTTTAAATGCATTTACTAGTAAAACTTACATATTTAGATTTCTTGACATGGTCCTTTTAGCAAATTCACCATGAATCGAAAATACGGTCAATGGAATAGCATAACATTATTCTTAACTGAAATGTTTGGCAATGGATTAAAATACTTTGTGTGAAGATCTACTTTGACGTTCTTTTTCTGGACACTATTATCGCTTTAATCTGTAGTTTTAAAGTAATATTAATCACAATATTAAATGCAATTACAATCTGGTATACGCGAAGCAGAACTGTAGAAAGTATCATAGAAAGAGATGAATTGGTTGATTTGGTGTTTTAAGTCAACTTTATGCATAGTAAGGCTAATCGAGAATGGACCTACAGTTTAAGTGGGATCCGAACAGAGTGCATAAAATAACGTGAACCGTGTGGTATAGGGGGATCGTTTGCTTATGGAATGGAAGGTCATGGGTTCAAACCTATTTCTTTGCAAAATCTTTTTCGGGAAGTAAACTGCTTTGGACGAGAATGCTTATCTACGTTTCTTGGATATTTCCGTTGATATTTATGCGATTTATGTCCAGCATTTCCGGATGGAGAAAGTTGACATGTAAGTTCTTAATATGTATTAACTTATAACAGCTGAATGAAAGGAAAAGTATTTCCTAAAATCCTGCCAATCACTGAAAGATTAAAAACATTAGTAGAAGCATTACTTGAGGCATGCACAGTGGCGACGATTATGGAGTGTGGAGGGGCAGATGACCCAGCACTATACTTAACATTATCTACCAAGGGAAAGGAACTGTCCTTGCCCCCGCCTCCGCTCCCTCCCCAACCTTGCCCCATCAGTTTTGAAACCCAATCGCCGCCACTGAGCATGCATCGCATAAATATTTACAGTAATATCATATAATATTATATTACGTTATTAGAACACTTCGTACTCGGTAAATAAAAAGGAAAAAATGATAAGGAAAGGGTGGGATTTGAACCTACGATGTTTCGATCTTGACGAAAACAGTAAAAAAAACTAGTGTTGTCATCTAAACAACTACTCCAGCAGATTGCTAACAGAAATCTGAGTAAAACACGTTAATCTCAGTTGAAGCAACCATGTGCCGGAGTTTCGAACCATTTTTCGCCAAAAACCAAGGAAAAGACACACTTTGCAGAATCGTTTGGTGTTATGCAAGGTATCTTTACTAAACATTTCGCATAAAATCATCATAAATTTGCCTTCTTGCATTCAAATGTGACTGCAATTCTTTCCAGGTGGATGAGAACCTGTTCAGTGTTTCACAATGCACATACATTTTCCTATTTTCAAATTCAGAACGAAGAATCTTGAAATATTTTCAACATTCGTATTTCTACTTAACATTTTTTTGTCTACTGATATATTTTATTACTGCTTTAGGGTATCTTTACTTTATGGAATGTGAAAGAATGAAAAAAATCACTAGCGTTTTCATTCAGGAAGAAGGAATGTTGCAAAGTTGGCTAGCCTTAGTTGGCTCTGAAGCGCTATGCTGCCAAATTAACGAATTCCGGACTTTGAAATTTTTCAGGGCGGTCAAATAAGATGTTGCGAAGTGTAGCTACACCCAGCTCAACACACAATAGGCCACCTGAAAGTCTGCTCTGTGACGTCACAGCCTTGACGGCTTCTCATTGACCAGCTGGAGTCCTCTGAGACCTTTCTGTCTGCCACTTTCTCCCACCACATGGCAGAGTTATCAATTGCTTGAAAAGTGTAAATAAAAGTGTTCTTTCACCTTTTCTGGCTTAATTATGCCAGATAATTGCAAATGAATTTACTTTTAGTAAATTAGGCATTATTTTACCTATGGATAAGTGTTATATTTGATTTGCAATAAAGGATAAAAGATTTAATAAATATGTGATTTAGAGCACATGGTTTTTGTTAATCAAGATGACTACTGTCAGTCTAAAAATTGTTGTATCTTTATAAATAAGGCACTTCTACCCCTCCCATGAGTGTAACAAATGGTTGGTAAACATTACCCATGATTCTAATTGGGGGGGGGTATAAGTCTCTGGGAAAATTGCTCTGGTGTTTTGCTTTTGATTTGTCTACTATTTGTCCGTGCTTTATGTACTATTGTATAACTTTTATCTAGTAACGGCGCTAATCAACTCTCTCTCTCTCTCGTTTTACAGTTTATATATATATATATGTCCTCCTCCGTAGTCGAGCGGGTTAAGGCGTTCCCTCGTCTTGAGATCGTTCGCTGCCGGACGGCGTAGGTTCGAATCCGGCTCTGGTCGGAATTCATTCGGCCTACGTATAGGGCCGGTGGCAACCCACCATCGTGAGGAAATTGGGAAGCTCCGAGTGAGTGAGCGTAACCCGGTCGAGAAGACCTACAACAACGGCTGGGGGTTCGTCGGGCTGATCACCCGTCACCCCAACACTGGTCTGAGACCTCCACTCTATAACAGGTGACGGCGGAACAGTGTGGGAGGGAGACCAGCAGTCGGTAGGTAAGCCAAGGCCCGCCAAGGTGCTGTAGAGCTGTGGGGTTATGTTATATATATAATATATATATACAGCGTGTTTCATAAGTAATAGCGCAAACTGACACAGGTGAAATTACACGATAATAGAAGCAAAAAAGTCTCAGTAAACATGGGTCTGCAAACGAGTCGTTTTCGAGATAGTCGCGAATGTGTGATTACAAGCCGCCACTGACTTCATTGTTTGACTTCCTAGTGTTCTTTTTCTGGACACTATTATCGTTTAATCTTTAGTTTTCAAGTAAAATTAGTCACAATATTAAATGCAATTACACTCTGGTATACGCGAAGCAGAACTGTATTTTCGGATGCTGGCCGACTACAGTATCATAGAAAGCCCACTCTGAAAGGAGATGAATTGGTTGATTTGGTGTTTTAAGTCAACTTTATGCATAGTAAGGCTAATCGGGACTGGACCTACAGTTTAAAGTGGGATCCGAACAGAGTGCATAAAATAACGTGAACCGTGTGGTATAGGGGGATCGTTTGCTTATGGAATGGAAGGTCATGGGTTCAAACCTATTTCTTTGCAAAATCTTTTTCGGGAAGTAAACTGCTTTGGACGAGAATGCTTATCTACGTTTCTTGGATATTTCCGTTGATATTTATGCGATTTATGTCCAGCATTTCCGGATGCAGAAAGTTGACATGTAAGTTCTTAATATGTGTTAACTTATAACAGCTGAATGAAAGGAAAAGTATTTCCTAAAATCCTGCCAATCACTGAAAGATTAAAAACATTAGTAAAAGCATTACTTGAGGCATGCACAGTGGCGACGATTATGGAGTGTGGAGAGGCAGATGACCCAGCACTATGCTAAACATTATCTACCAAGGGAAAGAAACTGTCCTTGCCCTCCCCTCTCCTCCACCTTGCCCCATCAGTTTTGAAACCCAATCGCCGCCACTGAGCAAGCATCACATAAATATTTACAGTAATATCATATAATATTATATTACGTTTTTAGAGCACTTCGTACTCGGTAAATAAAAAGGAAAAAATAATATGGAAAGGGTGGGATTTGAACCTACGATGTTTCGATCTTAACGAAAACAGTAAAAAAACGAATGTGTTGTCATCCAACCAACTACTCCAGGAGATTGCTAACAGAAAGCTCATTAAAACACGTTAATCTCAGTTGAAGCAACATTGTGCCGGAGTTTCGAACCATTTTTCGCCAAGAACCAAGGAAAAGACACACTTTGCAGAATCGTTTGGTGTTGTGCAAGGTATCTTTACTAAACAATTCGCATAAAATCATCATAAGTTTGCCTTCTTGCATTCAAATGTGACCGCAATTCTTTCCAGGTGGATGAGAACCTGTTCAGTGTTTCACAATGCACATACATTTTCCTATTTTCAAATTCAGAACGAAGAATCTTGAAATATTTTCAACATTCGTATTTCTACTTAACATTTTTTTGTCTACTCATATATTTTATTACTGCTTCAGGGTATCTTTACTTTATGGAATGTGAAAGAATGAAAAAAAATCACGAGCGTTTTCATTCAGGGAGAAGAAATGTTGCAAAGTTGGCTACTCTTAGTTGGCTCTGAATCGCCATGCTGCCAAATTTACGAATTCCGGACTTTGAAATTTTTCAGGGCGGTCAAATAAGATGTTGCGAAGTGTACGTACCTTGCGAAGTTACTTCCAATGAGGAAATACTTGGAGATAAGAAGCGCGATGAACTCGCTTGTGTGAACGAGGCATATCTTCAGGGTCAGTGAAGAGACGCTCTGTTTACCTACGTAACCTTGACCTCGTAGAGCGAGAAAGTCATGCCCTTCGTATACATAACGACATAACGACCTTGGTGAATCATCCCAATAGTTAATCCCAGGGGTAGAAAAATACAAGGCGTTTCTTATTATTGAGAAACTGAAAATATTTACTCAGTTCATTATTAAGAAATAGAAAATAATATTAAAATATTGTTTAGTTTGTGTAGTATTAGAAAGCGGATTCACATAAGTCCCGGGTCCGTACCCGGCCTGGACATGGATGTTCCTTGTGAGTGTCACCTTCGCGATTAGCCAAAAGTACAGAAATGCAAAGTAAAATAAACCAAATCAATCTATCAATCAATGATTGCTGTCTATAGATATGTGTGAAATAAACAAAATGAATCAAAAGTATTATGCATTAAAAACTATAATCAGTATTATTATAGCACAAATGACAAGATACCCCAAGCGAAAAATATGTCAAATATATCAAAATATGTAATATAATCATTCTCATTTTTGCTTGACTACGTACACCCAACGGCGAAAGAAACAGTAGGCGAATTGTCCACCACCATTTTCATTCGGTCTGTATTACACACAGGGCCGGATTAAGACGAAATTGGGCCTGATGCTTGAAATCTTCGGTGAATAATAAACACAACGACGTTATAGTTACGTCACAGTGCAAAGAATAATGGTAACTATATAATAAGTAACGCTGTGTCTAGGCGTCCGAAATTGAGGCTCCAAATTTCATTCTAAGATTTATTTTCAGGTTAATATAGCAAAGAGAAAACTGTTCAGCTTTTGGAAAATTCTCGTCTGTTTTCATCTGGGCCTATTTCGGGAATGGGGCTAATGCTGTAGCATCAATAGCACACACCTTAATCCGGCCCTGATTACACAATGTGATGACAATGAATTGAAATAATGACGTCAATAAGCAGAGAACAATCCCTGCTTCGAACCAACATAGTTACATTCTTTAAAAAAACACAGCATGCAGAATAAAAAAGTTATTGAAATAGCGGTGTACAATTTGCTACAATTACCTTTGCCGTTGACTGTACAAGAAAAAAATATGAAATTGCATAAAAATCCGGTTCCCATGTCATAACACTCTTGTCCGTATGGGTAGGGGTGGCGAGGTTAATTTGTCCTGAAATAGGAAATGTAATCAAGCGTGACGTCATGGTCACAAGTTGAAAAATGAAGGGAAAGTACCGTCGATTGACTTACACAAAAACCACAACGTTGCGAAACATGTTAAATTTTTACGCAACGTGTATTCTGAGTACACATGATTATCACTATCAGAAGATTGGGAATTGTGGAGTAGTCTACTTTTTAACCTGGAATGGGTTGAGACTTACTTAAAAGTGTAGAGTAATGACAGTTTTGCGATGGCGGTCAGGTGCTTATCTGAAATATTTACCATTTGACCTGCAAAAATAAACATTTATCAGCATTTCGTCAAAATGCTTGCTTCACGTAAAGTGTCAGAGAGTATTTCGATAAATTTTCTGTTCTGAAATGTAATTTCACAACGTGGAACGTCGAGGTAGTGTAACGAGGACGTATTTCAGTGTATTTGTTCCTTTGTGTTTGAATGTTTTAGGAATACGTTAAGTTGCCTTAACCTTGTGAAAGCAAGGCAACAAAAAATCTTGAAATTTAAGTTAGTTTGTGCGTAGACTGTGCTACGGAGTGATATAGTAACCAGTTACTTCAACCACAAGGGTTCAAATCCACGAAAACTGGATTACAAACCAATAGCAGGACTTTGTAAGACCTCCCGATTCAGTGATAGATGTTAAATTTTCATTCGTAGAAGCGCAAAAATATTAGTCAGTGTTACGATTGGACCAAAAGTAAGATTGAAGAAAGCCAACTGTGTATAATTACATCTTTTCAGGTTTAAATATGCCTGAAATCTGGATTCAACTCACCATATTTTTTTTCTCAATTTGTCTTACGTATGGGAAGCCACAACATATAATCTTCATATTAGCCGATGATCTGGTAAGTGAATGATTCTTTTCATGTATAGGTTTTATTCATTAGCATCTAATATTGTACAAGGGGAGTTCTGGCTTGTTCAGTGGAGTGGTGGCATTACATATGAAGTTCGATCCTAAATCAGCCAATTCTAAGGGATCTTACATTTTCCCCCATTTTTGAACTGTAAAGTTAGTATGAGTTACATTTCTCTCGAGTTGTAACGCAAGTAGATGTAGTACATCAATAACTTCCTGCAGCCAAACTCACATGAACCAAAATAAAATATTGTTAGAGAAATTAAATTAAATATGCTGTCAGGTCTTACCAAATTTGTGAACTGTCTTTCTGGGTGGAAAGTTTGAAATAAAGAAAAACTCTGGTACGGTACCCGAATGAACCTTATACATTACATTGAAATATATATTGTCTTATGTATAAAGAAAAAAGCAAAGCATCGTGTCTTCTCTTTTGAAAATTAAAAAAAAAGAAAATATATGTGTTACGGGTATTATATTTTTTTGTTATGCTTGTTGTAAATGATCCATATATTCAAGTTTAGTGCCAAGTAGTAATGCTAGAAACAAAAGTGAAGCAATACACTCATTGGACCCATAAAAGTTAATATCTTTTAAAGGTTTTAAAACTAGGAGGATGCGGATTTCCTAGCTACCTGTTAGGACGAACCCATCATTTTCACAGGTATTGTTTTTCCATGCAATATTTTTAACTGCTTTTATTCTGAGCGTGAAATAACTCCTGTGTTTTTCTATTTCTTTTATTTTCACATCATTATAGCCATTCGTTACAAATTCTGCCTTCTGCAGTGGCTAATAGAGGGGCACAAAGGAACAGAAGGCCAGAAGGATCATGTTATTCAGTTAAATCATGGAAGACGAGGTGTTAACTTAACACTGTCAAATTGTCATTAAATATATACATAAATAATATATAAATACATCACCTATCAACATCAACATCATGTGTTTATTTTATTTATTCATTTATTTATTTACTTATTTAAAAAAAGTAAAGTGCTCCCCTGTGCTTTGCACCACGCCATGAAAGTGTATAGGGGGTGTGGGGTTAGGGCCGAGCTTGGGGTGATGTGATCAGCCGCCTTTAACCCCCCCCCCTTTTCAGAGTTTCCTCCAGGTACCCACTTTATACGACGTTGGGTGGGCGCTGGAGCCGCTTGAACAGGTTGAAAAAGTCCCGGTTCTCCCACGACGGGGATCGAAACCGGGTCTCTCGCATGGTAGCCAGACACCCTAAGGATTTTTTTTTATATATAGGAAAAAGGTATACCCCTATGCGGAAGTATTCCCCATTATTCACACGACCTTCACTCATATCAATTGGATTATTTTCTCGATTTTTGTCATGACAGACAAACACAAATACCCATGCCTTACCCGGAATTCGAACCCGGAACCCCTGGCGTTATTATTTAATTATGGTGTATTATTTATTTTTTAGTTTTTATGTTTCTAGTAACATTTTTCCTTGCCATTTAGATTAAGATTACGTATGCTTTTTTCATTAGTGGGAACGTTTTATAAATATAATTACGTTATTCTATTTATTCTATCACAAAAATTAGAAATACACGAACACTCACTTGGAAAGGAGGAAACACCGGCAACCGTGGCGTACTATTCATCAATTGCATCATATCTTCACTCATCCCAATCTTCGCACAAAGATGCACAAAAGCGAAGTAAAATAAACAAAATCAATAAAGAAGGAGACATCAATCTGCCGAAACTCACATGTATCGTCATCATCTTCCACATCTTCATCTGAAGAATAATTGTACACAAGTTCGTAAGTAGTATGTAATGAACATCTATTCTGACATCGTCATTTCCTACTCTGAACTCATCATATTCATCAATATTTTCTCTCCCTCATATTCGACATCGGAGAAATCACGAAGATAATGAGGTAGCTACATCACTATCCAGTAAGCCCCGTTCGAGCGACATTTTTGACACTACACTGAGCCAAATAGAGTAAGCAAATAGAAGTTGCCAATATATTACTCTAGATAATTCGTTGACCGATCTGAACTAACATTTAACTTGAAAATACGTCCGTTAGATGAGAAACAATGAAGAAAGATGAACTATGGTTGACTCACACTTACAATATGCTATTGCTATAAACTGGACCACTCAAAATGAAAGGTGATCGTACGTATAGTTAGTAATCCAATCCAATAATCCAAGATGGCGGTCACCAAGATGGCGGACGTTGTCATGACATGCACTAAAAGGTTTTCCCTAGGCCTAACATACAAGTGTAGAGGATTGATATTGGTTAAAAGTCACAGAAAATGTGAGCTGTGGAGTAAAATTAACATTGTCAAAATTACAATAAAAATAAAAATAGGGTCACTACTCAAAATTACGGGTCACATCTTTCTACTTTTAAACTAAAAAAACATATTGTCAATTAAGAATTTTGTTTCCAATAAGCCTTCTAAATGATTTAGCCGAAATGCAATTGATAACATATTGAAATGTTATTTTCATTTGTGACTTCTGTTTGGGAACACTAAATCATTATATTTCTTACGTTACGTATTTATTTTGTTACGTTCTATAATATTACAGAATATAGAAGAACATTTTGTGCAAAATCTGGAAAAAAACATATTTTTGTACAGTAATAGAATTAATCATTTTATTTACAAAAATGAGTATTTTAATAAGTAGGACATCTGGTGGATGAATTAATTATATGCAGTATATTACAGGATGGAATATTTGTTAGTATAATTCTCTTTGTGAATTGTAAGGGATGACGTTTTGGGAAGGTATTCACATGTCAAACCCCCTACATCCTGCTATAAATGCATGTTGCAGGTTAAGGAGGCTCTGGCGATTGAATTCTCAGTTTAAATCACTAGCATATGCAAGATCTTGTTTTCGGAGGGGTCGGAATTGTAAAGGTGGATATTAGATAGCTGCTTTCTTTGGGGGGGGGATACTCTGTAAAATATTTCGTAGCTACAATCTTTAAACCTTCTAAAAGTTGTCCAAAGACAAAAATTGTAACTGGGACACATTTTAAAGGAATTTATATTTATCTAGCAGTGTTTTTTTTGTCCTTTACTAATTTCATTCGAAACTTTTGATTTTGTCAAAATTTCGGAGGGGTTGGAGCCTTATCAGCTTCCCCTGCGTACGGCAGTGGTTCGAATAATCTTCTGTGGGGATGATAGCTACCCCTTTCTTGTAAAACCTCACTTTTAACCAATGCAGAATTCTTAACATCAGCCATAACAGCTTTAAATGCTACATATGCTTACAGGGTTACAATGACGTCAGTTTCCACGGTTCGAATGAGATCCCAACCCCAAACATTGATGCTCTGTGCTACGGGGGTATAATACTGAAGAACCACTATGTATTGCCCATGTGCACCCCATCCAGAACAGCTCTGATGACAGGAAAGTACCCTATTCATTTAGGTGAGTGCATAATAATTGGATACTGTACTAAATTATACGGCAAACTGTACTACATTATCTTCAATTCCCTGCAGAACTATCTACTTTCAATATCTCCTACGTTATTCATAATATTATTAATTTAATTGTATTATCCTCTCGTTATAATAATATCCTACTCCATCCAAGCAAGATACTATGTTTCGAATTTATTTTTATTTTTTCATAACTTTATTGGCATCTTTGCATTTTTTTATTGCATGGATAAAGTAAATGTTTCCTATATGTAATTTCTTAAGTAATATCTTGTGTGAAAAAAAGCGCCATATTCTTGGTGGGCCTTCTTTAATTCGTAGTCACCAACACACACACACACACACACACACATGTATATGAGGCACATAGTGGTTCGGATCCCACTTTAAATTGCTGGTGTTGTAGCTTCAGGGCCTATCTGTGCATAAAGTAGACTATTATAATTGCTTAGATTTGTATCATCAGAGTTATTTAACCACCTAAGTCTAGCCTGACTTGACTTGAATGATCCGAAACAATTGAATTTTTTTGTGTGTCATGCATAACTCTTTGAATGATTACACACAAAATTTCAGCCATGTAGGGTTTATAATGTTAACGGTATGTTATGTTTTTCAGGACAAGGTGAGCCCTGACTTAGAAAATGGAAAAATCGGAAGTGACAGTACAATCATTAAGTACTGCTTCAGCCTTGGGAACAAGTGAAAGTCACTCAAGGCAAGTGCTGGAAAGTAGGGTGGATGCTCGATTAGTTCAAATCCAGCAGCAGCAACAGCGGTGGCTGTAAGATTACTTCTGTGGGTTGGAGCATTGTCTTGCAGCAGCAGCACTTTCCTGTGACACATCCCTCTGCGTTTCTTATTGAGTGCATCCCTCACTTTTGGAATCAATTGCGAATAATAGTCACCTGTTATCGTCTTTTGGCGCTGGAGGTAGTCAATGAACAATACTCCCTTGGCATCCCAAAAAATGGTGGCCATAAGCTTGCCAGCTGATGGCATTGTCTTGAATTTCTTGGAGTGGCGGAGAATGATGGTGCCGCCACTGCATACTCTGTTGTTTTGATTCAGGGTCGTCATGGTGTACCCAGGTTTCATTTACGGTCACACATCTACCAAAAATTTACCCGGATTTCTCTTAAGCAAGGCCAAATTTGTCTCTGAACAGTGGTACTTATGACGGCTCTCACTTTCGATTTTTCCATTTTCTCAGTCAGGGCTCACATTGTCCTGAAAAACATAACATAACATTAACATTATAGACCCTACATGGCTGAACTTTTGTGTGTAATCATGCAAAGAGTTATACAGGACACATAAAAAAATGCAGTTGTTTCGGATCATTCCTTCTATGTTAGGGACAATAATTGTCGAACTCCCCTCGTACTTTCTTTACTTGCTGATTCTATTGCATTACGTATGTGCTCCCAATTCTTATTTACGTCTGTTTCATTTATATTTTCATCATCATTTAAATCCTGCAAAACATCAACTCTATTTGACAATTTAATTTGGTAAGCTTTCTTAATTCTTTCATCAGCAAATTTTCCTGTATTAAATTATATAACTTTTAGATTTTGTTGTATGGATATCTTTATGTTTAAATGTGGTACTTTTCACAATTAAATTCTTTAAGGTTGCAAAAGTAATCAATCTTATACCATCATCATTACTTAATTCATGAAGACTTTCTTTACCAATCGTGGGTTTAAATGTCTCTTCTTTGCCAATCTGTGCATTACAGTCACCTAACAGAATGCTTATGCTTATTTTTACGCTCTTAATTTCTAATATATTTCTATGGATTTGAACTCCTTAAACCCTTCTTTGGGTTACCATCTTAACGTCTGTAATATTACTCCTAGGGATGCAGCATGATGTATTAATGGGAAACGAACCAAGGGGACTTCCTTTGACTGAAAAACTCCTCCCGCAATACTTAAAAGACTTCAACTACATCAACAGAATCGTCGGGAAATGGCACTTGGGCTTTCACAAAAGGAAGTACACTCCTTTACTTAGAGGATTCGACACCCATTATGGATATATGAGTGGTTACCAGGATTACTATGATCACACTGCGCTCTCCACGGTACGTGCTTCAAGCGTAAACTTTAACTTTAAGATTTGAACTGCCTTACGATAAGTTTCCTGTATGCTGATGTGCTATTTATTCTATAATCATACTTACGTTTTATATTTCATTGTCTTTCTATCGCTTTAGGGTAGGCTCAGATTTACTAACCTTATCTCAGCAGTGGCGTAGCAAGGGGTGGGCGAAGTGGGCGAAAAATGCAGTAAATAGATGTGAGAAAAGTAGGCTATTTTTGAGGGCAATGAAATTAAAATATTATTTTTTCTGGATTTAAATTCTAGTTTAATGTTATAATTTGAATGAATACATCAAGTTAGAGGCTAACATATATGCAAGCGGGCGGACCCTAAGCCTAAGAGGGCCGAAAAAAAAGTTAAAAATATTGTGTTTTTCATGTAAAACATTTACGCAAAAATTCACGATTATTTAGGTTTTTATTTATACAGTGTTTAATATTTTTATGCATTTAGTATTGAAGAAAAAAACACTTTGTCTTGTATTTTCTTCTTTCCCTTGACCTTGCACTCCCAATTTCAATATGTTAACAATAAAGCACCTCGAACTGCCACGGAGCAAGTTATGGTGCATTTAAATGCCTCCGTCTGAAGAAGGGCATGGATAATATTAGCAGTTCTTCCTTCCTACAACTTCAGATGCAGCGATTCCCTCTGTAACGGGTAAGAACATGTAATCAAAATCATCTTCCGAATTTTCTAATCAAGCTCTAAGTTTCAGGAATGTGTTTAAATCTGAAATCATCTCAACAACATCCATAAGTGTTTTGACAAAGTATATTTTTCTTGATAACTCTGCAGTAGCTTCCAGAGTTCTCTGCACCCTGTACCACCTCCTATTTGTTTCTTACTCTTCCAGTAACAGTCACGACAGAAGAATTATATTTCTCAACATTAAAACTTACCCAGAACTCCTGGAAGCTAGGGTAGTATGATTCAGGCTAAATTTAGCGGACTCAGTAATCTCACTATTGAATGTGAAAGGGCAAGATCTATGAATGCTTTGAAGTAGTAGTGTCATTCGCAGCCCAGAAGTCAAGGAGATAAGTAAGTGTTTGTCTTTTCTTGCACAAATATCAAAGAAAGACACGTTGTAATTTATGAATTCACAGGTAGAGGTTTTATTTGCATAATTATGAATGTAAGTGTAGCCCCAACCAGATATTCAAAGTAAATAGGGTACTTAAATTTCTTGTAAGATTCTGACTGCACTTAGGGGAACTAAATTTGTTTCTTGTGGGCGCGTACTTGACGATTTTGTTATGCCACTGCGTCAAATATTTAATACTACAAGAATATGTAGATGGAAGAGCTACTTTAATAAACTTTTAAATGTTCATGTAGGAGATAAATCAGAAGTAAATGAAAAACTCAATATCCTGACCAAGGCAGAAATTTATTTCATTATAAAACATAAACTAAGCGTAACGTAGAAGGTACAAAACAGGACGATATATATACACAAACATTACTCCCCTCCATACTATTAAAAAGTTGTTCTGGAACATTCTAGCAGGACGCTTTCCCTTGTCAACTGTACTTTCACCTAAAAGGCTAATATTTTCTTCCATCTAGAATGTGATTGGACTCTTTATCTCACGCTCATTTTCCTTCATTCTTCTTCCTTCTTCTCTCCTCTTTCTCTCTTGTCCTTTCCACTCTTTCTAACATCTTCTTCCATTCTTTGTTTATCTTCAGCCCCCATTCCAGTTCATTGCGTCTTCTCCACATTTCTTCTCTATTTCCTTGGCCTCCTTCCATTTTCTCACTAGGTCTCTCTTCTCCCTTCCTACTAGTTTTGTTTGTTAATTTTTACTATAGCATTCTTCAAAGAACACTAAATTAGGTAGAAAAATAGAATGGAATCGTGTTAAGTAAAGAAACATCGTATAGAAAACAGCCAAAATTAGAAAGACTGTTCTCCATGCACTGAAAGATCGAAGTAAATACAGGGTAAGTCAAAATGATGAACCCGATTACAGAAATTTATTCTGTGAAATCTAATAAACATATGTTATTGTGAGACATGCGCTTGGAAAGGTTAACTTGCAAAGTTTAGTTTCCACGCAGTGTTTCCACTTTCTACCGCTAGGAGTCAGCAGCGAGCAGGAAAATGGCGTTGACTGGAGAACAAAAATCTTTCTGTGTGCTTGATTATCATGTGAACAAGTCTGTGATTAGTGTGCAACTACATTTCAGTACCAAATATCGGAGAGATCCACCTACGGAGAAGGCCATTCGTAAGTGGTATGAACATTTCAGAGATTCGGTCTGCATCTGTAAATGAAAATCGACTGGCCGTCCGTCGACTAGGAAAGACACAGTGGAACGAGTGCGCACATCTTTCGTGCGGAGTCCACAGAAGTCCACCTCCCGGGCAGCGAGAGAACTTCAACTTCCATAGAAAACTGTCTGGCTGGTTCTGCGGAAACGTTTACAAATGAAACCCTACCGTTTTCAACTAGTTCAAGCCTTAACAGACACTGATTATGCTTTGCGCGCTTCCTTCTGTGCTGATTTCCTCGCATTAATGGAAACGGATGGGTTCTCTGCGAGGTTAATTTACACTGATGAAGCAACTTTTCACCTTTCAGGGAAAGTGAATAGACACAACGTAAGGATTTGGGGAGCAGCTAACCCACATGAATTTGTGGAACACGAACGCGATTCTCCCAAATCTCCCAAAGTGAATGTCTTTTGTGCTATTTCCCATGAAAAGATTTATGGGCCCTTTTTCTTCCATGAACGTACTGTGACTGGACTTGTTTTCCTTGATATGCTGCAACTATGGCTCCTTCCACAGCTTGCAGAGGATAGCGCAGATTTTATACTCCAATTGGATGGTGCCCCTGCGTATTACCATGGCAGCGTTAGGGACCATCTCAATGGGGTATTGGACAGGCCGTGCATCTCTGGAGGATCGACCTCTCCTTCATTGGCCACCTCGTTCAACCGACTTGACCCCATGTGATTTCTTCATGCGGGGTTTTCTCAAGGATCATGTTTACGTACCACCACTTCCAACAACATTGGATGACCTGCGTGCCCGCATCACAGCAGCCATTGCTGATATTGACCGCAACATGCTACACAAGGTTTGGCAGGAGATAGACTATCGGCTTGATGTGTGCCGTGTTACGCGAGGTGCTCACATAGAACACTTTTGATTTGTTTGAAAAAAAACTTTGACAGCTTACCTTTCTTAGCACATGTCTCACAATAACATTTGTTTATTATATTTCACAGAATAAATATCTGAAATCGGGTCCATCAGTAGTGTAAATTTGTGACTCCCACTGCAACTCTGATTTCTTGACCAAACGACCACAAAAAGTTGAAAAACTCACTTTCTCTCCCTGTTCCGTGCCTTATTTATTGCGCTGACTATGTTTCACGGGCGCAGAAAAGCAGTGATGAGTGAAAGATGAGCTCTCATCCTCTCATCCTCTCATCCTCTCATCTTCTCATCCTCTCATCCTCTCATCCTCTCATCTTCTCATCTTCTCATCCTCTCATCCTCTCATCCTCTCATTCTCTCATCCTCTTATTCTTTCTACCTTCAGAACATTGTCGTCAACATCAGAGATGAAGTTGGAGTGCTGGAATCAACGGGACCAAATGTTTATATATCGTGACCTTCGTAAACCTCTCTCTTGGGGAAGGATGTGGCATATACACACGCGCGCGCTCTCATCCTCTCATTTTCTCATCCTCTCATCCTCTTATTCTCTCTACCTTCAGAATATTGTCGTCAACATCAGAGATGAAGTTGGAGTGCTGGAATCAACGGGACCAAATGTTTATATATCGTGACCTTCGTAAACCTCCCTTTGGGGGGAACGATGTGGCATATACACACGCGCGCGCGCGTATGGCTCTCATTATTTTCCGTATTGTGACGCAAAAAACAAACCTCTCATCTTCTCATCCTCTCATCTTCTCATTCTCTCATTTTCTTATTCTCTCATCCTCTCATTTTTTGGGGGGGTGAGTGCACCTTATCGTAATTTTCCAAGTCCGGGACCCAAATGTTTATATATCGTGACCTTCGTAAACCTCTCCTCTCATCTTCTCATCCTCTCATCCTCTTATTCTCTCATCCTCTTATTTTTTGAAAGATGAGTGCACCTTATCGTAATTTTCCAAGTCCGGGACCCAAATGTTTATATATCGTGACATTCGTAAACCTCTCATCCTCTCATCCTCTCATTCTCTCATCCTCTCATCCTCTTATCCTCTCATCCTTTTATTCTCTCATCTTCTTATTCTTGAAGGATGAATGTACCTTATTGTAATTTTCCAAATCCCGGTCAAAATGTTTGTAGATCGTGACTTTTGTAAACCTCTCTTTTTTGGGAACAATGTGGTGCACACACATAAACACGCATGAGGTGGAACTGTCAACGGGGTTTATTGCCATCCGCTTCCGCAGTGGACGACTCCACCCTCGGCAACCACAAACGGCAACAAACTCCCCGATTGAATACCATGATAAACACGCATGAGGTGGAAGTGTCAACGGGGTTCATTGCTAGGACATTGACTATAGCCCTCATTGTGTTTTCACCAAGGGGGTCGCGGTTCCTATATAACGCACCAGTTTCTCTTTTTGTACATCATTATCATAGTGAACCTCAATCGTGGCAGTTTAGTATTCTTAATTGTTTGTCTGATAGTATACATATATATCATCGTGGAAGTTTTAGTGAGCTACAAGTTTTATTTTGAAGTCTCTCTATCTCTCTTGAAAGGTGAACGTCAATCGTGGCAGTTCAGTATTCTTAATTGTTTATCTGGCAGTATACATATATATCATCGTGGAAGTTTTAGTGAGCTACAAGTTTTTATTTTGAAGTCTCTCTCTCTATCTCTCTTGAAAGGTAAGTTTTTATTTTTTCATGATATATTAATATTTTTGTTTTGCGTCTGACACACACATATTCGGAGGAGTCATAAAAAATTGACACACACTTACATGTCGTATATTTTTAACCTTCTACAACAGTGCAGACACACATACATACATACATACATACATACATACATACATACATACTGTTCGCGTCTAATATATATGTGGAAGGAAAAAATGTCTAGCATTTTTTCAATTTTTTTTTCTTCTGTTTCAGTGCGCTTTCCACTACCACCACCACAACCCCCCCAAAAAATTTCTCTGTATATATATATAAATAACAGAGGGAAAAAATGGAATCGCAACCAGGTCCCTCCGGTCTTTACGGGAAAGTGGCATGTCGCAACTGTGAGAAGTTGATTTCTAAACCTAACATTGCTAGGCATTTGAAAAAATGTCGTCTAGCGGATCATGATGTCGTAGTCCCGCCGGCAAAGAAATCTCGCATTGATGGGCATGAAGGCGGTGCTTTGAATAAAAGTGCACGCATTATGACCTATAAATCTGGAAGTGAAAAGTGTGACTCGAGCACCTTCCTCGACAAAGTGAAATCGCGGGTAGTTGATCAATTACGTGATTGCCTCGTCAATGTTGCAATTAAAATTCATCTCGTCTTGACCCTGCTGTATGAGAAAGTTGTCTCGTCCGAGTCAAGCACTTTCAGTTTTTACGTAGGGTGCGAATGCTTACACGATGACAATAACGAGGATCTGGAGGAAATTGTGACACGGCTATTCGAGCACTTGGGAGAAAAACAAGAAGACTTTGAAGGTAGAGGAAGTGGGTGGACTCTTTGCGGTGAGAATCATGCGTTAGAACTTCGAGTCTGCAATTTCAAACCATTACGCAGCGCTCAAAAAAACAAGCAAAAAAAAAAGCAAAATGCAGTGTTGAACATACAAAGTAATGATGCGAAGAGTTTCCTGTGGTCTGTCATCGCCGCATTACACCCAGCTAATAATGTTAACCCCGAACGCCTGTCCAATTACAGAGGATACGAGGGAAGATACGAGAATATGATGAGAGGAATTTCCTATCCTGTGCCCCTGAATAAGATCAATCAAATTTTAAAAAACTATAGAGAGGAAAAAGGAGAAGATATCGATATTTCTGTGTTTGGGGTTGACGATTCCGGCAATATTCGTGTGTTAAGACCTGCTAGAAGCCAGAATAATGTAATTCGACTCTTGCTTGTAGATGGCCGTTACAGTTTGATACGGAATTTCTCACGATTAGTAGGAAGACAGATCAGCAAGAATCGCGATAAGATCGAAATTTGCGATCGGTGTTTGAGAATTTTTCGCGGGGGTAAGAAGATGAGAGAACAGCACAAGTGTTTTGGCTCCGTGAATGCAGAACCCGAAGATGTCATGCCGGAACCCGGAACCAAGATGAAATTTCAGAAACACCAGACTCTTCTCCACCATCCCGTCGTTCTTTATGCCGACTTTGAAAGCTTCCAAGTTCCCATGACGTCTTGCGACCCTGATCCCTCTACCTCAAGCACGATCCAAATTTTTCACCACGAGCCTTGCAGTTTCTCCATCTACGGAGAAAAATTGAATGATATCATCTTGTATTGCGGACCCGATGCGGCAAAACATTTTGTTAAGAAGATAGCGGAATGCGCGAGAGAACTTGCACCCAGCCTGAAAGGCTCTTACGTTTCTCCACCTGCTCTCACGACGGAACAACAACGGAGACATGACGCGGCGACAAGATGCGAGGAGTGTAACCAGGCTTTCACCCCCGAAAATTACAAGGTCGTCCACCATGACCACCAGAATGGATTATTTCTGAGCACCATCTGTAATTCGTGCAATCTTAAAATTAAGGAGTCGCATTTCGTTGCCGTGTTTCTGCACTACACGGAGAAGTACGACACGCATCTCTTCGTCAAAGAGTTGTATAACATAACTTCTCGAATCAGCATCATTCCGAGAACGAGTGAGAAGTATATTGCGGTAAGAATTTGGATCCCTCTCCAAGAAGGAGGAATTGTGGAAGTGCGAATCCTGGACTCTTACAATTTCCTGTCCTCCAGCCTCGCAAGCCTTGCATCTCAACTTGGCGACGAAGATCTTGTGGCCACCAAGCAAAAATGTTTTTCGGAGAGAGATGAGAATTTGAATCTGTTGCGTCGCAAGGGCGTCTACCCCTACGAGTACGTCAACGATTTCGAGAAATTTGACGAGACGGAACTTCCACCCCGGGAGGTATTTTATTCTCATCTCACGGAGGACGTCTGTTCCGAAGAGGACTACGAACACGCTCGTAGTGTGTGGACGGCCTTCAATTGCCAAACTTTTCGCGATTATCACGATCTCTATCTGAAATTGGACGTGACTCTCCTCATGGACATTTTCGAATCGTTTCGTAAGAGATGCATCGCGATATACAAGTTGGATCCTGTGTATTTCTTCACGACGCCGGGATTGACTTGGGAATCGATGATGAAATACACCAACGTGGAACTGGGACTCATCGCAGAGAAGGAACAGTATGCTTTCCTGGAGAGTGCGATACGCGGTGGCATCGTCCAATGTCCCCGACGCCATGCTCAGGCAAACAATCCTCATACGCCTGGTTACGATGCATCGAAGCCCAACACCTATATTGTCTACTGGGATGTCAACAACCTGTACGGCCACTCCATGTCCCAGTGTCTTCCCATCAGCGACTACGCGTGGATGACCGAAGAGGAACTCTCCTGCGAAGATTTTCTCAACTGGAGGGAAGATAATGAATGGGGCTGTTTCTTGGAAGTGGATCTCGATTATCCCGAAACGCTTCACGAGAAACATCACGGATTGGCCCTGGCCCCCACCAAAAAAAAGCCACCTGGAGGATCGGAGCCAAAACTCATACTAAGCATGGAGAACAAGCGGAATTACGTTCTGCACTACCGACTCCTCCAATTTTACATAAGTCACGGCTTGCAGTTGAAGAAAGTTCATAAAGGATTGAAGTTCCGACAGAGCAAGTGGCTGGAACCCCACATAACCGAGAACACGCGCCGCAGAGCGCAATCGACATCGCCTGCAGACAAGGATCTGTACAAACTGTTCAATAACGCCATCTACGGCAAGACGATGGAGAACGTGCGTAATTACATCGACGCAACGTTGGTCACGGACGAAAAGAAATTTGAGAAGATCGTCGCGTCCCCCTACTTCAAAAACTTCACCATTTTCGACGAGAATCTAGTATTCGTCGAGAGGAACAAGAAGCAAGTGATGCTCAACAAGCCGATTGCCATAGGTGCCACCGTCCTTGAACTATCAAAATTACACATGTACCAATCGTACTACGATCAGTTTCAACCTTTTTATGGAGATAACATCCAAATATGTTACATTGACACGGATAGCTTTATTTTTCTAATCCAAAACACACCAAACCTCGAACGTGATCTGACTAAGATGAAGCATCTGTTTGATTTTAGCAACTTACCATCAGGCCATCACTTGCATTCGGCAGAAAACAAAATGACCATAGGAAAGTTCAAAGATGAAGTTGGCGGGAAGTACATCAGCGAATTTGCGGGGCTTCGTGCCAAAATGTACTGTGTAAAGATTGCAGAAGAAAAAGAGATCAAGAAGGCGAAGGGTGTGGGAAAAATAAGTACCAGCAAATTTAGCATGCAAGACTACAAGGAATGCCTTTTTCATAGTAAAAGGCAACTCAGCGCCGATCATCGCATTACAAGTAAATTGCATGATTTGTACACGACGCGCGTAACCAAAGTAGCATTGGATGCAACAGACAACAAGTTACGTGTTCTCGATTGTAAAATCCACACGAGAGAGTGGGGGGGCCACTGCAATGGAAGCGATAAATGTGACGTGTGTTAACTGTAACCCCATAGCCATGAAGTCCGCTGTGTTTTTTGCCATTCTTCAAACAAACAGACGGAGGAAAAGAGGGGCCCTCGGGCGATGAAAAGAATACATTGGTCTTACCTATTCAACTAATAATCAATATACCTAGGTAGCAGCTACGTTGAGTGATATGGCTCTATTACAGGCACTATATTCCTACGCACAATATTTATTCATAGCCGTATTTCGAACAACCAATAGACTTTCTCAGAACCCTCATGCATACGTTTATACAGGGTAAGTCAAAATGATGGAAGTAGTGTAAATTTGTGACTCCCACTGCAACTCTGATTTCTTGACCAAACGACCACAAAAAGTTGAAAAACTCACTTTCTCTCCCTGTTCCGTGCCTTATTTATTGCGCTGACTATGTTTCACGGGCGCAGAAAAGCAGTGATGAGTGAAAGATGAGCTCTCATCCTCTCATCCTCTCATCCTCTCATCTTCTCATCCTCTCATCCTCTCATCCTCTCATCTTCTCATCTTCTCATCCTCTCATCCTCTCATCCTCTCATTCTCTCATCCTCTTATTTTTTGAGAAATGTATCTTCTCATCCTCTCATCCTCTTATTCTCTCATCCTCTTATTTTTTGAAAGATGAGTGCACCTTATCGTAATTTTCCAAGTCCGGGACCCAAATGTTTATATATCGTGACATTCGTAAACCTCTCATCCTCTCATCCTCTCATTCTCTCATCCTCTCATCCTCTTATCCTCTCATCCTCTTATCCTCTCATCTTTTGAAGAATGAGTGTACCTTATTGTAATTTTCCAAGTCCGGGACCCAAATGTTTATATATCGTGACCTTTGTAAACCTCTTTTTTGGGGGAACGATGTGGCATATACACACGCGCGCGCGTGCGCGTATGCCTTTTATTATTTCCGTATTGTAACACAAACAAACAAACAAAATAATAATTGTTGTTTTTTAGGATACCTGGCCCCTATAACCTCGCCAGGGTGCGTGGTGCCCAACCAAAAAGTAAAAAAGGTTCTCTAACGGCTGCGGTTATAGATTACCGCACCTCTGTAGAGTTTCACGTGTTTTTTTTTTCCCCCAAACTTCCATGAAACCCTACAGAGGACCTCCGTAATGCATGCAACGTGTACTAACGACTCTAGTGTTATTTGATGTTGTGATATTTTTGGATATAGAGTTTTATTGTGAGATATAGATAAAAATAATTATGTTTATTATTAATATTTTCTTGATGAAGATGGAGAATGTATGTGTATGTGTTACAAATAAAGTTGCATGCTTTTTTTCTAGTGTGTGTGTATGTGTTTTTGATGTTTCGACAGCATCTGAAACGATAAAAAAAGAAATTTTATTGTTAATTTTCTTGTGTAAAAACAACAACAAATTTTTTTGTGCAAATTTTCTGATTGTCTCGTGCTATAGTGATGAAAAAAGATATTGTAACTGATAACTAATGAAATTGACATTTGTAACTGATCTGAACTAGTGAAATTCGTATTGTGCCATTGTAACTGATTGTGCTAGTACAAAAAATTTCTTATTGTGCAAGAAAAGATGTTAAAAACTTGTTAAAACTGCTCTGTGACTCTCTCGTTCTTCAGGTTGTAGGCGAAGGACTTCTCTGCAATCAGGATGACGCTGCATAGGGTGTCCTCGGGCAAGGCATCGTGGAACTCGCAGACGATCTTGATGTTGGTTCGATCGTTGACCACAACCTTCTTCCTCTTAGATGTGTTGATGACGGTCATGGGTCTCCGTGCTTTGAATTCGCTGGGCGTGTAGTACATGTCCACACTTCCCTCGGTCACGCGTTTGTAAGCCGAAAACGCTTCGTAAAGTTTGAGATAATCGTTTTTGGTCATGTCGAGGTTGTAATTCTCGCGCGGGAACACTTCGTTGCGTCCATTCTTGAGATAAATGTTCTTGATCTTGCAGTCGTCGAACTTGCTGGAATCTTTTTCCTGATTGTTGTCTCTCCCGGTCTGAAAGAGCACTACGACGAAATCTGGCATGTCGAACTGTATGTTGTTGAACTGCGTTGTCACGTCGAATTCCATGTGACTTCCGGATGCCATCTTCTGCACGCACTGGTAACCGTGAAAGTGAATCGACACCTGCGGACTTTTCAAGATCTCCGCTTTGTACTTGAGGGCGTAGTTTGTTTCGTATTCCACTACCGGCATTCTTAATTCCATGCTCCGGATGACGCATTTCGCTGCTTCGGGTAAAGTGTTGGCTATCGGCGTGGTGCCGTCCGGACCCAAAGTAGAGTATCGCATCAGTGCGTCGTTGTCGTTGGCTGCTCTTCGAAATGTGACGCGCAATCCCCCCTTCCACATGATCTCCTTGTAGTCCGAGAAGAAACCCGGCAGCAGACGCATGGGAAAGAGCACCGTGTGACTTCTCGTCGATATTTTGGTCCCGGCTTCGAATCCCCCGGCCTGGTAGTACGCTGCGTCTGTTTTGGATAATTTCAACGTTCCCACTGCCGTCGACGTGATGCCTGGATAATCTATTCTGTCGATGACGGTGTTGTGTTTCCTCACCTCCACCTGCGAGAACAGGTGAGGCACGAAGTTGTCCACGAGTATCAAGTTTGCTGCTGCGGGAAACGCGTCTCCGTTTTCTTTCTTCACCACGTCGAATTGAAGGTAGAGGTCCGCTCTGTGAGGATGAATGAACCCGTCGCCTACGTCCACGTCGTATTCGATCTCCCTGTTCGCTTCGTTCAGATTGGCAAACGTGCGACGGTTGGGAGGGAAAGATTGCAATTCGTAACTTTCGATTTGCTCCATTTTACATGTATGGTTATTTATTACACGTTGATCTCCACGATGGCCGTCGTAGTGGCACCTGCAAAATCCACCACGTCTCCTTTCTCGTTCGTCACCACCAACTCTATGTCGTCTATGCGGTTGCGACATACTGGAAAATAGATCGGCGAAGAGGGCGTGTAGATGATCGGTTCCATGAATTCGGAACTTGGTTTGAAAGTGGCTATGATTCCCGTCTGCTTGTGACTTCCTAATAATCCGTCCGAAGATTTCGTGATCATACCTTCCGCCACGTTACAGTGTACGTTCAGAGTCTCTATGGCCAAGAATTTAGGAATGTTTGTTGCCACGTGCTTGATGCCAGCTTCGAGTTTGGTGTCGTTCTCGAAACCTAAAAGTTCTCCCATGGTGCCCAGGTCCACGGTCTCCGTCGCGGATAGGATTTCCACTCTGTGCGTGACCGAATTTTGAGAAAGGTATGTGCCTTTGGGTAATTGAGCTTGCAAAGTGGAAAGATTGTATTGTCCTGGCGTGACGACGATGTGTTCGCTTCCGACGCTAATTTTGTTGTTGTGATGCGTAACATTAGGTATGAGGTACATGCTGTAGAATGCACGCAGAGCCACGGATTTAGGATAGACGATGTCGTCGTGCAGCGTGAGTTTCAAGATTGAAGATTCGCTCGTGAGATGGAACACGCCCATCCTAGTGATGCTGTTTGAGGTTCCACAATGCTTTCTGGAAATCCTCGATCGTAGGGTTATTTATTTTAGAGAGAAACGCGAGCACGGAGAGGCAGAGATGACCGCAGTTCACGTCTCCGAAATTTTGAATGCGTTCGTCGTTGTAGTATATAGAGGTTTTGTTCGTTTTCAGATAATGAACTAAATTTGTAGGTGGAACACCTCCGAAAGAATCGAAAACGAATGCTTTATCATTGTCGTTTTTGTGGTAACATATCCAATGCGTGCCTGGATTTTCTTGACCGTCCAAGTTGACTACTCCGCATTCTCTTCTTTTGACGGTTGAAGGTAACGAGTCGGACATGAAAACTCCTCTGAAGTGTTTGATTTGTAACGGTCCGATCAGAGATTCAATGTCTCGGTTGGTGAGTGCTTCTGTTTCTTTTTTTTAAACTTTTTCATCACGCCCTTCCCCTTCTTCTCCATGGCCAGGTTGTGACGTTTCTGTTCTTCCAATTCCGCCTTGTTCTTCTTCGAGTCGATGACGGTTTTCGCGATGGCGGCACTTCCGCCGGCCAAACTTCCAACGGCCCCCAATGCTGCCAGGATGGCCGGGATGCTGAATATGAAACCTCCGATCTTTTGCTGTTTCCGCGAACGCTGCAATCTTTTCAATTGAGGTGTGCTGAGCAGCAATTTCATTCCATGTCCTTTCGACAAGCAAGAACGTTTCTTCTCGCGTTGTTTCTTGGTGAGTAACCCATCGAGGGTACCTAGATTTTTTAGATTCGAATATGGTATCTGGTACACGACACCCTTGGGCTTCATGTTGATGCTCTATGTGTTATTTTCACGGTATGTTATTTATATATATATTCTGAGAATTTTTCTTGTGTAGTTTTTTTTACGGTATGTTATTTATATATTTTCAAGGCCTCGCAGTCGTTACACAAATTCTATTACGTGCTTCGTTTTCTTGCCAAGAAGTTCCTTTGTCCCCTTGTACACGATTCGAGTTTTGTTTTCGATTAAAATAGATAGCTTCTTGTCAGATAACATGTTAGCGTATCGATCTGGTAAAAATAGACTGTATTGTGCGTTGAGCAACAGGCGTACCTTGGGACCATACTGGGTAGAAACGATTGAACCGGAAGTTATCGTGTAAGGTTTGTCGACTTCCAATTCCTGAATTTTTACATACTCGACTGACAAATTTAGCATTTGTTTTAATGCTTGGAGATCACTTATTTTTTCAGTCGTCATATCAAAAAAAATTTCAGAGTGTTAGAGAGAAATTTAATTGTTTTTTCACGTTGTGTTATTTATATATACCGAAGATTATTTATTTATATATCAAGTTTTTTTGACACGTATATATATTATTACTTTTTTAACAGAGGAAGAAAGTCCGTGCTTCGGAAAACGCGATGATGTGCGTAATGATATCTTCTGTCTCCTGCATAGACTTGTACCAATCTACTGTGTACCGTCTTCTCCCCTGCCTTGCCTCGTGCAATTCATCGAACCTATCGTTTAATTTCTCCCCTGCAGCCAAAAGCAGAATGTTGAGATCACCGCACCTCAGGCCACTGATCTCCCGAAGACGGTCCTTGAGAACTATTTCACACGGAATTCGAAATGCCGGCGTTGTTCTTGCTATGATCACAAGTTTATTAACATCTCCGTTAACTACCTTTTTGAATATTTTAGATAGTAGTTCGTGCGGCAAATCAGTTATGCAAGCCATGTTGTTTTTTTTACTGTATGTTATTTATATACCCCACCCCAATTTTTGTTTCGTGTTCATGGCGATGGTGGTACCCAGTGCGGCGACCCGTTCACCCAGCGATGCGTCTCTGCTCACGAACCTTTCGAAAGCTGCGTGCTCTAACTTTCTATCTGCTTCGTGACGTGCATCCAGATCCGTCTGCGTGGTGTTGTAGGCGATGTCGTGATCTTTGCATGCGGCGTCCAACGGATTCACACCCTTGTCTCCTCTCTCCAATCTTTTCTCGAGTTTGGTACCCGGTCCACAGTACTGGTAGCCAGGTAGATGCATCTCGAAAGGTAACTTGTTGATGATGTCGTTCACAAGTCCCTTTCCTTCGGCCACGTTCCAAAATTTCGGAGGCAGCGTGTTGATGATTTTGATCAGGTAACCTATGCCCTTGTCGTCGTTCACAATGAAGTTGGAAAGTTTCGTGCTGATCATGTCCACGATGCCAACCTTCTCGTTGTAGAAATTACGGTTGCCTGCATTCTCTTCGCCGGCTATCACCAACAATCGGTCCACGAGCTTCCTAACGTCGTCCACCCAAACGAATTCTTTGGGTAACGTGTTGTAGCGTTTGACGCCGCTGCCCGTTTTGACCTGGTTCCAAATCGGTTTGATGAGATTCCTGTACTTCTCGCCGCTGCTCGATTTCACCCTATTCTGCGAGGCGTCGTTGTTCTGGTACAAGGCATCCGTCATGATCAGAATTTCCTTGTAACTCTGGTAATCTTCGTCGGTGTAATCTTTCGGCTGCTTTTTGGCGACGAGTTCCCACAGTCCCACCGTACCCGGATACCTGTTCCAACTATTCTTGTCGCCTAAATTGACTTTAATGTCGTTGCCTTCGAAGGTCACCTTCGATTTCCCAATCTTCCACACCACACCGCCGCCTTCGCTGGTTTCCATGCTGGGATACAATCCGAACACTTCATCCTTGTCGAATTTCCCCGTACTCAGGTAGTCTCGTGCCAAAGGTCCCAACTCGATTTTATCCGAAGACGACGAGGTGCTACCAATAGCTCGACGTCGTGCCGGTACATCCTTCAGTTCGAACGGCGTCGAAGGAATGCTCGAAATAGGCGTGGGTACAGCGTAACTTTTAGCTGCGAGCGGTACGAGTTCGTTGATCAAATTTTTATTTTGTTCTGTGACACTTTTAATTTCTTTACCTAGACCGCTGATGGCATCGATCACAGGTTGATCCTGACGTTTCTTCTCTTCGTAGAATCCGCGATTCTCGGATTTCCAACCTTTGAAGCGTTTCGCGAGGTATTCTCGCAACTTGAGATTTTCGTCTTCGATTTTTCGTTTCGTCATGACGTTTATTTATATACGTTGTTTCTCACAACGTTGCAACGTTTAGAAAGTCGTTGATTTTGTTTCTGTATTTTCCGTCGTTGGGTTTCCTCGTCATGTCGATCGTAGCGAATCCGAAATCGTCACCGTTCCAGCAAGTAGAGCAGCAGCGTTCCGAAAATTGATTGTAGTTCATGTCTCCGCCTACGTAGTCATCGTACGCGTGCTTGAGGTTGGTGTGATCTTGACGAAACAAACATATGAAATTAGCGTTGTCGCGTACTAACTGTTTTGGAATTTTGGAAAATGTTTGAGCTAGGTAAAAACAATCCATTCCTTTGTGACGACCTTGCGTGAAAAAGTTGCGAATTTCATTTTGATTTTCCAGGATGGCGTCGTCGAACACAACGACTGAATTTTCACAACAATCGTCGAGTGGTTTTATTTCCGAGGCGAACGTTGCAATGTCCAGACCATCGTACAGTTTCATCAGTTGCTGGTATTTGGATTGCTCTAAACTTTTCGAGAACACGTACAGGTGCCTGTTCTTCCAATCTAACCAATTCGGTGCGAGGAGAAAATTGTCCACGAGCAGTGTCGTTTTTCCACACCCCGAAGGTCCTACGATCAGACAGCGGATGCTGTCGGGGAGCAATTCACCGTTTTTTTTCTTCGTTTGACTTTCCGAATTAGGTAAACGTTTCACAACATTCCACGTACTCATAGAATCACTTCGTTTGAATCGATCCAACTTGTTTCCGGAAGTCCCAGCCATTTCACCAAAAGTTTGTTGCCTCTCTTGCGCAAAACTTTTTCGATAAGGTACGTGTCGGGGTATTTAGTTTTAGAGAGTTCCTCCTCATAGAAGCGCCCCAATAAAATTTCACCGCCACTGTCCTTTATTATATACGTGTGACGGTTCCCGGGTAGAACTCGAACCACGGTAAAAAGTTCAGTGCTCCAGTTTCGTGTAAAACCCCTGTCAAACGTTCGCTTCAATTTACTGACCCTCACCTGGTCTCCAATTTTGTATTTAGCTTTTTTTGTCGTGGGCGTGTACTTTGGACAGTAAACGCTAGAAATTAAACGTTGCTCGTCAGACTTGGTAAAGTCATCTGGCTTCATGCCTATCGTTCCGTGCCGTGTGTGATTATAGTCGTTAACAAGTTCCGGAAGAATAGTGACCCACTTGTAGCTTCCCTGAAGCGTGAAGCGTGACCACATGCGCGATTTCAGAGTGCGATTGAATCTTTCCACGATGCTGGCCTTGACGTCACTGAAGGTCGAGTAATGTTGAACGTTGTGTTTCCGAATAAACTTTTGGAATACGGCATTGTAAAATTCCTTCCCTTTGTCCGTGTGCAGAAACCGAGGTCGTCTGCCGCCGCTTTCGCGAAAAATTGTCTTGAATGCTTCCGTGACGCACGTTCCTGTTTTCGCCTTCAAAGGTAGAGCCCATGCGAATTTCGAAAATGTGTCTATGACGGTGAGGAGGTACTTGTTGCCCTTGTTCAATTTATGCACGTTTTTTAACTTGCCGCTACTCATTTCGACGAGGTCGCTTTCCCAGAGGTCGTCGATTCCCTTGGTTACCACAGCCAAACGTTTGTAGTTGCGGCGTGCAGGTTTATGCAATTCTTGGACGATGGCTTGCCTAGACATTTTTATTATTTTTTAGAGATTACGTTTCAAAAGAAGCACCAGCGTGATGGGATTCAAAGAGGGTGGCACTTCGCTCGTGTTTTGAATGATCAGCTTATCGCCGGCACTCACGTCGAAAACAGTAAGATCTTCGTCTTCGTGTATTTCATATATGTTGCGCGTTTCGTTCCAACGTGCCAGAGGAATGTTTCCTGCTTTCTGGACACCACGATTCGATATCAAAGTCATGGTGGGAACGCTAGCTTTTCTGCCGTGAGACCAGTACGAAAATTCGTTTATCTGAATCGTGCCATCGAGGAGAAACTTGTAGTACGGATGATAAGGATGTAGCATGTACAGTTTGTTACCTTCGACGAACGTGGAGATTCTCTGTTGATTGGGTACGCTGTTGATTTCGATGGCTTGCAGAGAATGCAGTTTAGCGAATTTAGTATCGACGCTAACGAGGTTGCTGTGAAGCTGACCCAGTGTGTTTTGTACGGGCAACAAATGTTCGACTATGGTATTTGTTACGGTAGAAAATGACGGTTTGATTTTCACTTCCACGTTCAACTGCTTGTAGCTTTCGTTGAGTTCTTGCAACTTGGCACCGAAAGAGGCCAGCGTCGATTCCTGCGTTGATTCCAGCACTCCAACTTGATCTCTGATGTTGACGACAATGTTCTGAAGGTTCTCGATTTGATTCAATTTCGAGCTCTTCTCGGTAAGATCGTTCACGATGATTCGCATCTCTGTAAACTGCGTGTGAAGGTCGGCGACGCTCTGCAAAGTGGGCAGCGTCGACACCAGCGAAGCAAGTTCGTCTCGAATCTGTTCCACGTTCGCTGTTTCCGTTTCTACTCGTTTCAGCATACGTGATATGTTCCTTTTCAAAGCGTGTAATTCTTTGGAGGTGGGGAGATTGGCCACTTTACTCTCGAGATCGCTCAACGAGCTTTTGATGTCACTCGAATCGGATAGTGCCGTCACCGCCGTTTTCAATTTTTCCAAATCTTCGCTCGAAGGTACGCTCGTCCGTAACGATTCCAAGTCACCCTGTATGTTGTCCAGTACGTGATGAAAATGAGCGAGATTGGATTCGACGTTCAAATTTTCTAAATATTCGATCTTCTGCTGAACCGTGCTTAACGTGTCTTGAATGCTCGTCAACGCTCTCGCTTCAGCGTGAATATTTTTAATTTCTTCGTTGATCAATTCCAAGGACGCCTGAAGCGTAGCGATGGTGGTTTGAATGTGTTCGAAATCTTGATAGGCCTCCAATTGAATTTTTATATTCGCGACGCTTTTACCGATGACCTGCAGTTCGTCCGACGATGGTAGGTTCGTCATTGTATCTTCCAAAGTCTGCAACTTGGATTTAATTTCTTCCAACGTGCTGGTGAATTCTTCTTGTAATTTGGAAACAACGACGTGCAAGCGTTCTACATCAATATCGTTCACCACGGTTTGAAGTTCGGAGAAATTCTTTTCTATTGCGGAAGTTCGTTCTTCGATTTCGAGTTTCAATTTTTCCAAATCTTCATTTTTCGCTTGAAATTGCTGTAATTTGGCCAAATCATTTTGAAGCGAATCCACGCTCAACTGTATATTTTGAACGTTGTCGTAAGAAGGTACGTCGACATAATTTTTTATGAGCGTTTTCAGTTCGGAATCGATTTTTAGAATGGGGTCGAGACATTGCGTTTGGAGCGTAGCGATCTCCGACTCTAAACTTTTGTTTAAGGTCTCCTGCAAAGCAATCAAGTCGGTCCTCAACTTCTTAACTCGAATGTCCAACATGAGAATCTCTTCTGCGTGGTCTACACGCTTCGTGTTGCCGAAAATGTCGTTAGGCATTTTTGGTTAACGGTTATTTATAATAGGATAGGTGATTCGTAATTCTACGAAGAGAGGAATGAGTTTGTCGTAATCTCCGAGGAGTTCCACGTACAGGTAATCTCCTGCGGAAACATCGTACGTAATGTTAGAAAGCATCTTGTCGTGCTTGATTCGAAAAATGTTCTTGCCGCTAGAAATTTTAATATTTTGCCCTTCGTTCTCCGGATTCACAGTGATTTGAAGTTTCCCGTCGATCGGAATCTCGTAGAAATATAAATTGTTATTAAAAACATAAAATATCTTGCCCACATCGTCATTTAGTTTCGTCCAGATACTATTGAGATGAATAACCAACAGACCATTGAGTTTAGATAACACGAAAGGTAAGAGGTTATTGGAATTTGGTTGTGTAGTGTCCATGATGCCTTGTTTACGGAAACCAAAAAGATTCATTGTCCCTGTTATTTAAATTAAATTTCTACATGAGGTGTCTTTTGTCATTCTTCAAACAAACAGACGGAGGAAAAGAGGGGCCCTCAGGCGATAAAATTCAAAAAGCTCAAGAACATGTAATTATCTGATTACATCACGATGAAGAAGAAGAAAAAAATAAGAGTTGAATTTAATGAGCCTCGGTTTGGAGCGGGCTTAACAGCATAATAACAGCTTGCAACTTTTCATCGCCCGAGGGCCCCTCTTTTCCTCCGTCTGTTTGTTTGAAGAATGGCAAAAAACACAGCGGACTTCATGGCTATGGGGTTACAGTTAACACACGTCACATTTATCGCTTCCATTGCAGTGGCCCCCCCACTCTCTCGTGTGGATTTTACAATCGAGAACACGTAACTTGTTGTCTGTTGCATCCAATGCTACTTTGGTTACGCGCGTCGTGTACAAATCATGCAATTTACTTGTAATGCGATGATCGGCGCTGAGTTGCCTTTTACTATGAAAAAGGCATTCCTTGTAGTCTTGCATGCTAAATTTGCTGGTACTTATTTTTCCCACACCCTTCGCCTTCTTGATCTCTTTTTCTTCTGCAATCTTTACACAGTACATTTTGGCACGAAGCCCCGCAAATTCGCTGATGTACTTCCCGCCAACTTCATCTTTGAACTTTCCTATGGTCATTTTGTTTTCTGCCGAATGCAAGTGATGGCCTGATGGTAAGTTGCTAAAATCAAACAGATGCTTCATCTTAGTCAGATCACGTTCGAGGTTTGGTGTGTTTTGGATTAGAAAAATAAAGCTATCCGTGTCAATGTAACATATTTGGATGTTATCTCCATAAAAAGGTTGAAACTGATCGTAGTACGATTGGTACATGTGTAATTTTGATAGTTCAAGGACGGTGGCACCTATGGCAATCGGCTTGTTGAGCATCACTTGCTTCTTGTTCCTCTCGACGAATACTAGATTCTCGTCGAAAATGGTGAAGTTTTTGAAGTAGGGGGACGCGACGATCTTCTCAAATTTCTTTTCGTCCGTGACCAACGTTGCGTCGATGTAATTACGCACGTTCTCCATCGTCTTGCCGTAGATGGCGTTATTGAACAGTTTGTACAGATCCTTGTCTGCAGGCGATGTCGATTGCGCTCTGCGGCGCGTGTTCTCGGTTATGTGGGGTTCCAGCCACTTGCTCTGTCGGAACTTCAATCCTTTATGAACTTTCTTCAACTGCAAGCCGTGACTTATGTAAAATTGGAGGAGTCGGTAGTGCAGAACGTAATTCCGCTTGTTCTCCATGCTTAGTATGAGTTTTGGCTCCGATCCTCCAGGTGGCTTTTTTTTGGTGGGGGCCAGGGCCAATCCGTGATGTTTCTCGTGAAGCGTTTCGGGATAATCGAGATCCACTTCCAAGAAACAGCCCCATTCATTATCTTCCCTCCAGTTGAGAAAATCTTCGCAGGAGAGTTCCTCTTCGGTCATCCACGCGTAGTCGCTGATGGGAAGACACTGGGACATGGAGTGGCCGTACAGGTTGTTGACATCCCAGTAGACAATATAGGTGTTGGGCTTCGATGCATCGTAACCAGGCGTATGAGGATTGTTTGCCTGAGCATGGCGTCGGGGACATTGGACGATGCCACCGCGTATCGCACTCTCCAGGAAAGCATACTGTTCCTTCTCTGCGATGAGTCCCAGTTCCACGTTGGTGTATTTCATCATCGATTCCCAAGTCAATCCCGGCGTCGTGAAGAAATACACAGGATCCAACTTGTATATCGCGATGCATCTCTTACGAAACGATTCGAAAATGTCCATGAGGAGAGTCACGTCCAATTTCAGATAGAGATCGTGATAATCGCGAAAAGTTTGGCAATTGAAGGCCGTCCACACACTACGAGCGTGTTCGTAGTCCTCTTCGGAACAGACGTCCTCCGTGAGATGAGAATAAAATACCTCCCGGGGTGGAAGTTCCGTCTCGTCAAATTTCTCGAAATCGTTGACGTACTCGTAGGGGTAGACGCCCTTGCGACGCAACAGATTCAAATTCTCATCTCTCTCCGAAAAACATTTTTGCTTGGTGGCCACAAGATCTTCGTCGCCAAGTTGAGATGCAAGGCTTGCGAGGCTGGAGGACAGGAAATTGTAAGAGTCCAGGATTCGCACTTCCACAATTCCTCCTTCTTGGAGAGGGATCCAAATTCTTACCGCAATATACTTCTCACTCGTTCTCGGAATGATGCTGATTCGAGAAGTTATGTTATACAACTCTTTGACGAAGAGATGCGTGTCGTACTTCTCCGTGTAGTGCAGAAACACGGCAACGAAATGCGACTCCTTAATTTTAAGATTGCACGAATTACAGATGGTGCTCAGAAATAATCCATTCTGGTGGTCATGGTGGACGACCTTGTAATTTTCGGGGGTGAAAGCCTGGTTACACTCCTCGCATCTTGTCGCCGCGTCATGTCTCCGTTGTTGTTCCGTCGTGAGAGCAGGTGGAGAAACGTAAGAGCCTTTCAGGCTGGGTGCAAGTTCTCTCGCGCATTCCGCTATCTTCTTAACAAAATGTTTTGCCGCATCGGGTCCGCAATACAAGATGATATCATTCAATTTTTCTCCGTAGATGGAGAAACTGCAAGGCTCGTGGTGAAAAATTTGGATCGTGCTTGAGGTAGAGGGATCAGGGTCGCAAGACGTCATGGGAACTTGGAAGCTTTCAAAGTCGGCATAAAGAACGACGGGATGGTGGAGAAGAGTCTGGTGTTTCTGAAATTTCATCTTGGTTCCGGGTTCCGGCATGACATCTTCGGGTTCTGCATTCACGGAGCCAAAACACTTGTGCTGTTCTCTCATCTTCTTACCCCCGCGAAAAATTCTCAAACACCGATCGCAAATTTCGATCTTATCGCGATTCTTGCTGATCTGTCTTCCTACTAATCGTGAGAAATTCCGTATCAAACTGTAACGGCCATCTACAAGCAAGAGTCGAATTACATTATTCTGGCTTCTAGCAGGTCTTAACACACGAATATTGCCGGAATCGTCAACCCCAAACACAGAAATATCGATATCTTCTCCTTTTTCCTCTCTATAGTTTTTTAAAATTTGATTGATCTTATTCAGGGGCACAGGATAGGAAATTCCTCTCATCATATTCTCGTATCTTCCCTCGTATCCTCTGTAATTGGACAGGCGTTCGGGGTTAACATTATTAGCTGGGTGTAATGCGGCGATGACAGACCACAGGAAACTCTTCGCATCATTACTTTGTATGTTCAACACTGCATTTTGCTTTTTTTTTTGCTTGTTTTTTTGAGCGCTGCGTAATGGTTTGAAATTGCAGACTCGAAGTTCTAACGCATGATTCTCACCGCAAAGAGTCCACCCACTTCCTCTACCTTCAAAGTCTTCTTGTTTTTCTCCCAAGTGCTCGAATAGCCGTGTCACAATTTCCTCCAGATCCTCGTTATTGTCATCGTGTAAGCATTCGCACCCTACGTAAAAACTGAAAGTGCTTGACTCGGACGAGACAACTTTCTCATACAGCAGGGTCAAGACGAGATGAATTTTAATTGCAACATTGACGAGGCAATCACGTAATTGATCAACTACCCGCGATTTCACTTTGTCGAGGAAGGTGCTCGAGTCACACTTTTCACTTCCAGATTTATAGGTCATAATGCGTGCACTTTTATTCAAAGCACCGCCTTCATGCCCATCAATGCGAGATTTCTTTGCCGGCGGGACTACGACATCATGATCCGCTAGACGACATTTTTTCAAATGCCTAGCAATGTTAGGTTTAGAAATCAACTTCTCACAGTTGCGACATGCCACTTTCCCGTAAAGACCGGAGGGACCTGGTTGCGATTCCATTTTTTCCCTCTGTTATTTATATATATATACAGAGAAATTTTTGGGGGGGGTTGTGGTGGTGGTAGTGGAAAGCGCACTGAAACAGAAGAAAAAAAAATTGAAAAAATGCTAGACATTTTTTCCTTCCACATATATATTAGACGCGAACAGTATGTATGTATGTATGTATGTATGTATGTATGTATGTATGTGTGTCTGCACTGTTGTAGAAGGTTAAAAATATACGACATGTAAGTGTGTGTCAATTTTTTATGACTCCTCCGAATATGTGTGTGTCAGACGCAAAACAAAAATATTAATATATCATGAAAAAATAAAAACTTACCTTTCAAGAGAGATAGAGAGAGAGACTTCAAAATAAAAACTTGTAGCTCACTAAAACTTCCACGATGATATATATGTATACTGCCAGATAAACAATTAAGAATACTGAACTGCCACGATTGACGTTCACCTTTCAAGAGAGATAGAGAGACTTCAAAATAAAACTTGTAGCTCACTAAAACTTCCACGATGATATATATGTATACTATCAGACAAACAATTAAGAATACTAAACTGCCACGATTGAGGTTCACTATGATAATGATGTACAAAAAGAGAAACTGGTGCGTTATATAGGAACCGCGACCCCCTTGGTGAAAACACAATGAGGGCTATAGTCAATGTCCTAGCAATGAACCCCGTTGACACTTCCACCTCATGCGTGTTTATCATGGTATTCAATCGGGGAGTTTGTTGCCGTTTGTGGTTGCCGAGGGTGGAGTCGTCCACTGCGGAAGCGGATGGCAATAAACCCCGTTGACAGTTCCACCTCATGCGTGTTTATGTGTGTGCACCACATTGTTCCCAAAAAAGAGAGGTTTACAAAAGTCACGATCTACAAACATTTTGACCGGGATTTGGAAAATTACAATAAGGTACATTCATCCTTCAAGAATAAGAAGATGAGAGAATAAAAGGATGAGAGGATAAGAGGATGAGAGGATGAGAGAATGAGAGGATGAGAGGATGAGAGGTTTACGAATGTCACGATATATAAACATTTGGGTCCCGGACTTGGAAAATTACGATAAGGTGCACTCATCTTTCAAAAAATAAGAGGATGAGAGAATAAGAGGATGAGAGGATGAGAAGATGAGAGGAGAGGTTTACGAAGGTCACGATATATAAACATTTGGGTCCCGGACTTGGAAAATTACGATAAGGTGCACTCACCCCCCCCAAAAAATGAGAGGATGAGAGAATAAGAAAATGAGAGAATGAGAAGATGAGAGGATGAGAAGATGAGAGGTTTGTTTTTTGCGTCACAATACGGAAAATAATGAGAGCCATACGCGCGCGCGCGTGTGTATATGCCACATCGTTCCCCCCAAAGAGAGGTTTACGAAGGTCACGATATATAAACATTTGGTCCCGTTGATTCCAGCACTCCAACTTCATCTCTGATGTTGACGACAATATTCTGAAGGTAGAGAGAATAAGAGGATGAGAGGATGAGAAAATGAGAGGATGAGAGCGCGCGCGTGTGTATATGCCACATCCTTCCCCAAGAGAGAGGTTTACGAAGGTCACGATATATAAACATTTGGTCCCGTTGATTCCAGCACTCCAACTTCATCTCTGATGTTGACGACAATGTTCTGAAGGTAGAAAGAATAAGAGGATGAGAGAATGAGAGGATGAGAGGATGAGAGGATGAGAAGATGAGAAGATGAGAGGATGAGAGGATGAGAGGATGAGAAGATGAGAGGATGAGAGGATGAGAGGATGAGAGCTCATCTTTCACTCATCACTGCTTTTCTGCGCCCGTGAAACATAGTCAGCGCAATAAATAAGGCACGGAACAGGGAGAGAAAGTGAGTTTTTCAACTTTTTGTGGTCGTTTGGTCAAGAAATCAGAGTTGCAGTGGGAGTCACAAATTTACACTACTTCCATCATTTTGACTTACCCTGTATAAACGTATGCATGTGGGTTCTGAGAAAGTCTATTGGTTGTTCGAAATACGGCTATGAATAAATATTGTGCGTAGGAATATAGTGCCTGTAATAGAGCCATATCACTCAACGTAGCTGCTACCTAGGTATATTGATTATTAGTTGAATAGGTAAGACCAATGTATTCATGGGCAAAGTACTGACACATAGGAAAGGAACTATTGCTCCTCAGAAATTGGTTGTTCGAATGATAGTTATGCAGAAATCTTGCACGTAAAAATGTAGTGCATATTATAGGGTAGTATCACTCCGTATAGTTGCATTCTAAGTGTTATAGGACCTTATGTTATGAGCGTACAGCGGCAACTAATGTATTAATGAGCAATATAACCTCAGTAGTGTAATTGATGATACAACCAGCACCACTTACAGGTGTACAAATGATGAGCTCATATAATTAAACAGCCCGATTTGCCCACACTTAAAATTATGCCAAGATGCTCTTATTCCCCAATTCTTCAAGTGTGATATGCTCTTAATTCTAAGAATTTTGAATCCTAGTGTACAAATGATGACCCCCCTTAGATTGATTTGCCTACACTTATAAAAGGCACTTCTGTGAGATTGTTGTCCATAAATTTGTTAAAAATATGCCCCTCTTGATATTTTTTTTGCCCACACCTAAAACTAGGCCAAACGTATTAACACACACCCACACCCACCCACACCCACCCACCCACCCACACACACACACATATTTACTTCCGGTCCACTTCCGGTTCACTTCCGGTCCACTTCCGGTCCACTTCCGGTTCACTTCCGGTCCACTTCCGGTCCACTTCCGGTTTGCCTACTTCCGGTCCACTTCCGGTCCACCTGTGGCCTATTTCTGAGCACAGCTCTGTTAGAGATATGGATATTATATAAATTTAAAAATTATTTCATTCTTCACAAACAAATCTTATCTAACAATTCCATAACAGTTCCATGCTCAGCTCTGTGTCTGTGTGAAGCAAGCACAGCTCTGTTAGAGATAGGGATATTGAGTATTGAAACATCTAGAAATTATTTCATTCTTCTCAAGCTCAGCTCTGTGTCTGTGTGGGGATTTGTACCTAATAACATCAAAACAACACAGCTCTGTTAGAGACAGAATATTCAATTCCATATCTATAACATCTCTGTGTAATTCCATAACAGTTCCATGCTCAGCTCTGTGTCTATGTAGAGCAAAACAGCACAGCTCTGTTAGAGATAGGTATATTATATAAATTTAAAAATTATTTCATTCTTCACAAACAAATCTCATCTAACAATTCCATAACAGTTCCATGCTCAACTCTGTGTCTGTGTGAGGGAAGCATAGCTCTGTAGGAATATTAAGTACAGATTTAAAAATTATTTCATTCTTCACAACTACCAATTCTATAAGAGTTCCATGCTCAGCTCTGTGTCTGTGTGGGATTTGTACAGCAACATAGCTTTGTTAGAGACAGAGTAGATGGGTATAAATATTATTTCATTCAATTCTTCACATTTATATCCATAACATCTCTGTGTCTGTGTGTCAGTACAGCACAGCTCTGTTAGATATTGAGTATAGATCAATTGGAAATTATTTCATTCTTCACAAACAAATCTCATCTAACAATTCCATGCTCAGCTCTGTGTCTGTGTGGGGATTTGTACCTAATAACATCAGTACAGCACAGCTCTGTTAGAGCTATAACATCTCTGTGTAATTCCATAACAGTTCCATGCTCAGCTCTGTGTCTGTGTGGGATTTGTACAGCAACATAGCTTTGTTAGAGACAGAGTAGATGGGTATAAATATTATTTCATTCAATTCTTCACCTCTATATCCATAACAGCTCTGTTAGAGATAGGGATATTAAGTATAAATTTAAAAATTCACAAACAAATCTCATCTAACAATTCCATAACAGTTCCATGCTCAGCTCTGTGTCTGTGTGAGGCAAGCACAGCTCTGTAGGAATATTAAGTATAGATTTTAAAATTATTTCATTCTTCACAAACAAATCTCATCTAACAATTCCATAACAGTTCCATGCTCAGCTCTCTGTCTGTGTGGGGATTTAGCTTTGTTAGAGACAGAGTAGATGGGTATAAATATTATTTCATTCAATTCTTCACATTTTATAACAGCTCTATTCTTCACATCTAACAATTCCTATAACAGTTTCATGATCAGCAAGGCTCTGTTAAGTATCTTAATATTTCATTCCTTCATAACAGTTTTGTGTCTGTGTGGGGATTTGTACCTAATAACATCAAAACAACACAGCTCTGTTACAGACAGAATATTCAATTCCATATCTATAACATCTCTGTGTAATTCCATAACAGTTCCATGCTCAGCTCTGTGTCTATGTAGAGCAAAACAGCACAGCTGTGTTAGAGATAGGTATATTTTATAAATTTAAAAATTATTTCATTCTTCACAAACAAATCTCATCTAACAATTCCATAACAGTTCCATGCTCAGCTCTGTGTCTGTGTCTGTGTGAGGCAAGCACAGCTCTGTTAGAGATAGGGATATTAAGTATAAATTTAAAAATTATTTCATTCTTCACAAACAAATCTCATCTAACAATTCCTTAACAGTTCCATGCTCAGCTCTGTGTCTGTGTGGGATTTGTACAGCAACATAGCTTTGTTAGAGATTCATTCAATTCTTCACCTCCATATCCATAACAGCTCTGTGTTTATAATAGATAGGAATATTGAGTGCATTTAACAATTCCTGCCCATAACAGTTCCATGTTGTAGAAATATCAGCAAGGCTCTGTGTCTGTGAGATTTGAAACCTTGTTCCCAATCAGTTCCAAACTGTACAGCTCTGTGTCTGTGAGATTTGAAACCTGTTCCTGTACAGCTCTGTCAGAATTTTCATAGTGCCTAATAATATCAGCACAGCTCAGTTAGGATCGCATCTAACAAATATCAAGGATTTGTACCTAATTACAGTAGCACAGGGATAGGGATAATAAGTATAGACTATTGATATAGAAATTATTTTATTCTTCAATCTTATTCATAACAGTTCTATGCTCCTATGTGTCTGAGCAACATCAGTACAGCACAGCTCTGTTAATTAATATCTATTGAAACATGTGTCTGTGTGGGGATTTGTACCTAAGTATAGCTATTATTGAGAATAGAATTATTATATCTAGATCCATTTTCTGTGTCTGTGCAGGGATTTGTACTTAATAACATCAGTACAGCATTGCTCTGTTAGAGTATAGATTTATATTATTATTGAAACATCTCTTCACAAACAATCTCATCTAACAATTCTATAACAGTTCCGCTCAGCTCTGTGTCTGTGCGGGGATAAACATCAGTACAGCACAGCTCTAATGCTCATCTTTTCAGCTCTGTGTCTGTGCAGGGATTTGTACCTAATAACATCAGTACAGCACAGCTCTGTTAGAGTATAGATTTAATTATATTATTATTGAAACATCTAGAAATTATTCTTCAAACAAATATCATCTAACAATTCCATAACAATTCCATGCTCAGCTCTGTGTCTGTGCGGGGATTTGTACCTAATAACATCAGTACAGCACAGCTCTGTTAGAGACATTTAATTCTTCACATTTATATCCATAACATCTCTGTGTCTGTGTGTCAGTACAGCACAGCTCTGTTAGAGATAGGGATATTGAGTATAGATTTAATTATATTATTATTGAAACATCTAGAAATTATTTCATTCTTCACAAACAAATCTCATCTAACAATTCCATGCTCAGTTCTGTGTCTGTGCGAGGATTTGTACCTAATAACATCAGTACAGCATAGCTCTGTTAGAGACATTTAATTCTTCACATTTATATCCATAACAGCTCTGTGTCTGTGTGAGGCAAGCACAGCTCTGTTAGAGATAGGGATATTGAGTATTGAAACATCTAGAAATTATTTCATTCTTCACAAACAAATCTCATCTAACAATTCCATGCTCAGCTCTGTGTCTGTGTGGGGATTTGTACCTAATAACATCAAAACAACACAGCTCTGTTAGAGACAGAATATTCAATTCTTCACAATTCCATAACAGTTCCATGCTCAGCTCTGTGTCTATGTAGAGCAAAACAGCACAGCTCTGTTAGAGATAGGGATATTAAGTATAAATTTAAAAATTATTTCATTCTTCACAAACAAATCTCATCTAACAATTCCATAACAGTTCCATGCTCAGCACTGTGTCTGTGTGAGGCAAGCACAGCTCTGTTAAAGATCTTCACAAACAAATCTCATCTAACAATTCCATAACAGTTCCATGCTCAGCTCTGTGTCTGTGTGGGGATTTGTACCTAATAACATCAAAGCAACACATCTCTGTTAGAGACAGAATATTCAATTCTTCACATCCATATCCATAACATCTCTGTGTAATTCCATAACAGTTCCCTGCTCAGCTCTGTGTCTGTGTGAGGCAAGCACAGCTCTGTTAAAGATCTTCACAAACAAATCTCATCTATCAATTCCATATCATTTCCATGCTCAGCTCTGTGTCTGTGTGGGGATTTGTACCTAGTAACATCAAAACAACACAGCTCTGTTAGAGACAGAATATTCAATTCTTCACATCCATATCCATAACATCTCTGTGTAATTCCATAACAGTTCCATGCTCAGCTCTGTGTCTGTGTGAGGCAAGCACAGCTCTGTTAAAGATCTTCACAAACAAATCTCATATATCAATTCCATAACAATTCCATGCTCAGCTCTGTGTCTGTGTGGGGATTTGTACCTAATAACATCAAAACAACACAGCTCTGTTAGAGACAGAACATTCAATTCTTCACATCCATATCCATAACATCTCTGAGTAATTCCATAACAGTTCCATGCTCAGCTCTGTGTCTGTGTGAGGCAAGCACTGCTCTGTTAAAGATCTTCACAAACAAATCTCATCTAACAATTCCATTACAGTTCCTTGCTCAGCTCTGTGTCTGTGTGGGGATTTGTACCTAATAACATCAAAACAACACAGCTCTGTTAGAGACAGAATATTCAAATATTCACATCCATATCCATAACATCTCTGTGTAATTCCATAACAGTTCCATGCTCAGCTCTGTGTCTGTGTGAGGCAAGCACAGCTCTGTTAAAGATCTTCACAAACAAATCTCACCTATCAATTCCATAACAGTTCCATGCTCAGCTCTGTGTCTGTGTGGGGATTTGTACCTAATAACATCAAAACAACACAGCTCTGTTAGAGACAGAATATTCAATTCTTCACATCCATATCCATAACATCTCTGTGTAATTCCATAACAGTTCCATGCTCAGCTCTGTGTCTGTGTGAGGCAAGCACAGCTCTGTTAAAGATCTTCACAAACAAATCTCATCTAACAATTCCATAACAGTTCCATGCTCAGCTCTGTGTCTGTGTGGGGATTTGTACCTAATAACATCAAAACAACACAGCTCTGTTAGAGACAGAATATTCAATTCTTCACATCCATTTCCATAACATCTCTGTGTAATTCCATAACAGTTCCATGCTCAGCTCTGTGTCTGTGTGAGGCAAGCACAGCTCTGTTAAAGATCTTCACAAACAAATCTCATCTATCAATTCCATAACAATTCCATGCTCAGCTCTGTGTCTGTGTGGGGATTTGTACCTAATAACATCAAAACAACACAGCTCTGTTAGAGACAGAATATTCAATTCTTCACATCCATATCCATAACATCTCTGTGTAATTCCATAACAGTTCCATGCTCAGCTCTGCGTCTGTGTGAGGCAAGCACAGCTCTGTTAAAGATCTTCACAAACAAATCTCATCTATCAATTCCATAACAGTTCCATGCTCAGCTCTGTGTCTGTGTGGGGATTTGTACCTAATAACATCAAAACAACACAGCTCTGTTAGAGACAGAATATTCAATTCTTCACATCCATATCCATAACATCTCTGTGTAATTCCATAACAGTTCCATGCTCAGCTCTGTGTCTGTGTGGGGATTTGTACCTAATAACATCAAAACAACACAGCTCTGTTAGAGACAGAATATTCAATTCTTCACATCCATATCCATAACATCTCTGTGTAATTCCATAACAGTTCCATGCTCAGCTCTGTGTCTGTGTGGGGATTTGTACCTAATAACATCAAAACAACACAGCTCTGTTGGAGACAGAATATTCAATTCTTCACATCCATATCCATAACATCTCTGTGTAATTCCATAACAGTTCCATGCTCAGCTCTGTGTCTGTGTGAGGCAAGCACAGCTCTGTTAAAGATCTTCACAAACAAATCTCATCTAACAATTCCATAACAGTTCCATGCTCAGCTCTGTGTCTGTGTGGGGATTTGTACCTAATAACATCAAAACAACACAGCTCTGTTACAGACAAAATATTCAATTCTTCACATCCATATCCATAACATCTCTGTGTAATTCCATAACAGTTCCATGCTCAGCTCTGTGTCTGTGTGATGCAAGCACAGCTCTGTTAAAGATCTTCACAAACAAATCTCATCTAACAATTCCATAACAGTTCCATGCTCGCTCTGTGTCTGTGTGGGAATTTGTACCTAATAACATCAAAACAACACAGCTCTGTTAGAGACAGAATATTCAATTCTTCACATCCATATCCATAACATCTCTGTGTAATTCCATAACAGTTTCATGCTCAGCTCTGTGTCTGTGTGAGGCAAGCACAGCTCTGTTAAAGATCTTCACAAACAAATCTCATCTATCAATTCCATAACAATTCCATGCTCAGCTCTGTGTCTGTGTGGGGATTTGTACCTAATAACATCAAAACAACACAGCTCTGTTAGAGACTGAATATTCAATTCTTCACATCCATATCCATAACATCTCTGTGTAATTCCATAACAGTTTCATGCTCAGCTCTGTGTCTGTGTGAGGCAAGCACAGCTCTGTTAAAGATCTTCACAAACAAATCTCATCTATCAATTCCATAACAATTCCATGCTCGCCCGACCCTGTGGCCGAGTGGTTAGTACATCGCGCTGCGACGCCAAGGGTCCCGGGTTCGAATCCCGGTCGGGCTTGGTTGTTTGTGAATGTCCATTCATCAATTTCATCGTTTCATCACTCATCCCCATCTTCGCAAATTAGCCAAGAGGCACAAAACGCGAAGTAAAATAAACTAAATCAAATCAAAATCAATTCCATGCTCAGCTCTGTGTCTGTGTGGGGATTTGTACCTAATAACATCAAAACAACACAGCTCTGTTAGAGACAGAATATTCAATTCTTCACATCCATATCCATAACATCTCTGTGTAATTCCATAACAGTTCCATGCTCAGCTCTGTGTCTGTGTGAGGCAAGCACAGCTCTGTTACATGATAGGAATATTAAGTATAGATTTAAATTTCATTCTTCACAAACAAATCTCATCTAACAATTCCATAACAGTTCCATGCTCAGCTCTGTGTCTGTGTGAGGCAAGCACAGCTCTGTTAAATATAGGAATATTAAGTATAGATTTAAATTTCATTCTTCACAAACAAATCTCATCTAACAATTCCATAACAGTTCTATGCTCAGCTCTGTGTCTGTGTGGGATTTGTACAGCAACATAGCTTTGTTAGAGACAGAGTAGATGGGTATAAATATTATTTCATTCAATTCTTCACCTCCATATCCATAACGTACGTACGTTGAAACGTTTATATAGAAACAATGGGCATTGATTGCCACTTTTCAGACAAGTTTAAAATTCCATACAAATACAGAGTTGAAACTGTCATGGCATAGGGATGAATTAACATCTAGACACTCAATAGATGTGAAGAATTAATTATACCCTAACTGTTAGTCCCTATCTCAGAGCTGTGCTCTGTACAAATCCCACACAGACACAGGAACTGTTATGAAGGAATGAAGTTTTAATATCCCTATCTACACAGACACAGAGCCTTGCTGAGCATGAAACTGTTATGGGAATTGTTAGATGTGAAGAATAAATTTCACAGAGCTGTTATGGATATGGAGGTGAAGAATTGAACGAAATAATATTTATACCCATCTACTCTGTCTCTAACAAAGCTATGTTGCTGTACAAATCCCACACAGACACACAGCTGAGCATGGAACTGTTATGAAATTGTTAGATGTGAAGAATAAATTTCACAGAGCTGTTATGGATATGGAGGTGAAGAATTGAAAGAAACAATATTTATACCCATCTACTCTGTCTCTAACAAAGCTATGTTGCTGTACAAATCCCACACAGACACAGAGCTGAGCATGGAACTGTAATGGAATTGTTAGATGAGATTTGTTTGTGAAGAATGAAATTTAAATCTATACTTAATATTCCTATATTTAACAGAGATGTGCTTGCCTCACACAGACACAGAGCTGAGCATGGAACTGTTATGGAATTGTTAGATGAGATTTGTTTGTGAAGAATGAAATTTAAATCTATACTTAATATTCCTATCATGTAACAGAGCTGTGTTTGCCTCACACAGACACAGAGCTGAGCATGGAACTGTTATGGAACTGTTAGATGAGATTTGTTTGTGAAGAATGAAATAATTTTTAAATTTATACTTAATATCCCTATCTCTAATAGTTTTGTTTTACATAGATACAGAGTTAAGCATGGAATTGTTATGGAATTACACAGAGATGTTATGGATATGGATGTGAGGAATTGAATATTCTGTCTCTAACAGAGCTGTGTTGTTTTGATGTTATTAGGTACAAATCCCCACACAGACACAGAGCTGAGCATGGAATTGTTATGGAATTGATAGATGAGATTTGTTTGTGAAGATCTTTAACAGAGCTGTGCTTGCCTCACACAGACACAGAGCTGAGCATGGAACTGTTATGGAATTACACAGAGATGTTATGGATATGGATGTGAAGAATTGAATATTCTGTCTCTAACAGAGCTGTGTTATTTTGATGTTATTAGGTACAAATCCCCACACAGACACAGAGCTGAGCATGGAACTGTTATGGAATTGTTAGATGAGATTTGTTTGTGAAGATCTTTAACAGAGCTGTGCTTGCCTCACACAGACACAGAGCTGAGCATGGAACTGTTATGGAATTACACAGAGATGTTATGGATATGGATGTGAAGAATTGAATATTCTGTCTCTAACAGAGCTGTGTTGTTTTGATGTTATTAGGTACAAATCCCCACACAGACACAGAGCTGAGCATGGAACTGTTATGGAATTGTTAGATGAGATTTGTTTGTGAAGATCTTTAACAAAGCTGTGCTTGCCTCACACAGACACAGAGCTGAGCATGGAACTGTTATGGAATTACACAGAGATGTTATGGATATGGATGTGAAGAATTGAATATTCTGTCTCTAACAGAGCTGTGTTGTTTTGATGTTATTAGGTACAAATCCCCACACAGACACAGAGCTGAGCATGGAACTGTTATGGAATTGTTAGATGAGATTTGTTTGTGAAGATCTTTAACAGAGCTGTGCTTGCCTCACACAGACACAGAGCTGAGCATAGAACTGTTATGGAATTACACAGAGATGTTATGGATATGGATGTGAAGAATTGAATATTCTGTCTCTAACAGAGCTGTGTTGTTTTGATGTTATTAGGTACAAATCCCCAAACAGACACAGAGCTGAGCATGGAATTGTTATGGAATTGATAGATGAGATTTGTTTGTGAAGATCTTTAACAGAGCTGTGCTTGCCTCACACAGACACAGAGCTGAGCATGGAACTGTTATGGAATTACACAGAGATGTTATGGATATGGATGTGAGGAATTGAATATTCTGTCTCTAACAGAGCTGTGTTGTTTTGATGTTATTAGGTACAAATCCCCACACAGACACTGAGCTGAGCATGGAACTGTTATGGAATTGTTAGATGAGATTTGTTTGTGAAGATCTTCAACAGAGCTGTGCTTGCCTCACACAGACACAGAGCTGAGCATGGAACTGTTATGGAATTACACAGAGATGTTATGGATATGGATGTGAAGAATTGAATATTCTGTCTCTAACAGAGCTGTGTTGTTTTGATGTTATTAGGTACAAATCCCCACACAGACACAGAGCTGAGCATGGAACTGTTATGGAATTGTTAGATGAGATTTGTTTGTGAAGATCTTTAACAGAGCTGTGCTTGCCTCACACAGACACAGAGCTGAGCTTGGAACTGTTATGGATTTGTTAGATGAGATTTGTTTGTGAAGAATGAAATAATTTTTTAATTTATACTTAATATCCCTATCTCTAACAGAGCTGTGCTGTTTTGCTCTACATAGACACAGAGCTGAGCATGGAACTGTTATGGAATTGTGAAGAATTGAATATTCTGCCTCTAACAGAGCTGTGTTGTTTTGATGTTATTAGGTACAAATCCCCACACAGACACAGAGCTCAGCATGGAATTGTTAGATGAGATTTGTTTGTGAAGAATGAAATAATTTCTAGATGTTTCAATACTCAATATCCCTATCTCTAACAGAGCTGTGCTTGCCTCACACAGACACAGAACTGAGCATGGAATTGTTAGATGAGATTTTGTTTGTGAAGAATGAAATAATTTCTAGATGTTTCAATAATAATATAATTAAATCTATACTCAATATCCCTATCTCTAACAGAGCTGTGCTGTACTGACACACAGACACAGAGATGTTATGGATATAAATGTGAAGAATTAAATGTCTCTAACAGAGCTGTGCTGTACTGATGTTATTAGGTACAAATCCCCGCACAGACACAGAGCTGAGCATGGAATTGTTATGGAATTGTTAGATGATATTTGTTTGAAGAATAATTTCTAGATGTTTCAATAATTAAATCTATACTCAATATCCCTATCTCTAACAGAGCTGTGCTGTACTGATGTTATTAGGTACAAATCCCAGCACAGACACAGAGCTGAGCATGGAATTGTTATAGAATTGTTAGGAAGAATAATTTCTAGATGTTTCAATAATAATATAATTGAATCTATACTCTAACAGAGCTGTGCTGTACTGATGTTATTAGGTACAAATCCCTGCACAGATACAGAGCTGAAAAGATGAGCAACAGAGCTGAGCATGGAATTGTTATGGAATTGTTAGATGATATTTGTTTGAAGAATAATTTCTAGATGTTTCAATAATAATATAATTAAATCTATACTCTAACAGAGCTGTGCTGTACTGATGTTATTAGGTACAAATCCCTGCACAGACACAGAGCTGAAAAGATGAGCAACAGAGCTGTGCTGTACTGATGTTTATCCCCGCACAGACACAGAGCTGAGCGGAACTGTTATAGAATTGTTAGATGAGATTGTTTGTGAAGAGATGTTTCAATAATAATATAAATCTATACTCTAACAGAGCAATGCTGTACTGATGTTATTAAGTACAAATCCCTGCACAGACACAGAAAATGGATCTAGATATAATAATTCTATACTCAATAATAGCTACACTTAGGTACAAATTCCCGCACAGACACATGTTTCAATAGATATTAATTAACAGAGCTGTGCTGTACTGATGTTGCTCAGACACATAGGAGCAAAGAACTGTTATGAATAAGATTGAAGAATAAAATAATTTCTATATCAATAGTCTATACTTATTATCCCTATCCCTGTGCTACTGTAATTAGGTACAAATCCTTGATATTTGTTAGATGCGATCCTAACTGAGCTGTGCTGATATTATTAGGCACTATGAAAATTCTCACAGAGCTGTACAGGAACAGGTTTCAAATCTCACAGACACAGAGCTGTACAGTTTGGAACTGATTGGGAACAAGGTTTCAAATCTCACAGACACAGAGCCTTGCTGATATTTCTACAACATGGAACTGTTATGGGCAGGAATTGTTAAATGCACTCAATATTCCTATCTATTATAAACACAGAGCTGTTATGGATATGGAGGTGAAGAATTGAATGAATCTCTAACATAGCTATGTTGCTGTACAAATCCCACACAGACACAGAGCTGAGCATGGAACTGTTATGGAATTGTTAGATGAGATTTGTTTGTGAAGAATGAAATAATTTTTAAATTTATACTTAATATCCCTATCTCTAACAGAGCTGTGCTTGCCTCACACAGACACAGACACAGAGCTGAGCATGGAACTGTTATGGAATTGTTAGATGAGATTTGTTTGTGAAGAATGAAATAATTTTTAAATTTATAAAATATACCTATCTCTAACACAGCTGTGCTGTTTTGCTCTACATAGACACAGAGCTGAGCATGGAACTGTTATGGAATTACACAGAGATGTTATAGATATGGAATTGAATATTCTGTCTCTAACAGAGCTGTGTTGTTTTGATGTTATTAGGTACAAATCCCCACACAGACACAAAACTGTTATGAAGGAATGAAATATTAAGATACTTAACAGAGCCTTGCTGATCATGAAACTGTTATAGGAATTGTTAGATGTGAAGAATAGAGCTGTTATAAAATGTGAAGAATTGAATGAAATAATATTTATACCCATCTACTCTGTCTCTAACAAAGCTAAATCCCCACACAGACAGAGAGCTGAGCATGGAACTGTTATGGAATTGTTAGATGAGATTTGTTTGTGAAGAATGAAATAATTTTAAAATCTATACTTAATATTCCTACAGAGCTGTGCTTGCCTCACACAGACACAGAGCTGAGCATGGAACTGTTATGGAATTGTTAGATGAGATTTGTTTGTGAATTTTTAAATTTATACTTAATATCCCTATCTCTAACAGAGCTGTTATGGATATAGAGGTGAAGAATTGAATGAAATAATATTTATACCCATCTACTCTGTCTCTAACAAAGCTATGTTGCTGTACAAATCCCACACAGACACAGAGCTGAGCATGGAACTCTTATAGAATTGGTAGTTGTGAAGAATGAAATAATTTTTAAATCTATACTTAATATTCCTACAGAGCTATGCTTGCCTCACACAGACACAGAGCTGAGCATGGAACTGTTATGGAATTGTTAGATGAGATTTGTTTGTGAAGAATGAAATAATTTTTAAATTTATATAATATACCTATCTCTAACAGAGCTGTGCTGTTTTGCTCTACATAGACACAGAGCTGAGCATGGAACTGTTATGGAATTACACAGAGATGTTATAGATATGGAACTGAATATTCTGTCTCTAACAGAGCTGTGTTGTTTTGATGTTATTAGGTACAAATCCCCACACAGACACAGAGCTGAGCTTGAGAAGAATGAAATAATTTCTAGATGTTTCAATACTCAATATCCCTATCTCTAACAGAGCTGTGCTTGCTTCACACAGACACAGAGCTGAGCATGGAACTGTTATGGAATTGTTAGATAAGATTTGTTTGTGAAGAATGAAATAATTTTTAAATTTATATAATATCCATATCTCTAACAGAGCTGTGCTCAGAAATAGGCCACAGGTGGACCGGAAGTGGACCGGAAGTAGGCAAACCGGAAGTGGACCGGAAGTGAACCGGAAGTGTACCGGAAGTGAACCGGATGTGAACCGGAAGTGGACCGGAAGTAAATATGTGTGTGTGTGTGTGGGTGGGTGGGTGGGTGTGGGTGTGTGTTAATACGTTTGGCCTAGTTTTAGGTGTGGGCAAAAAAAATATCAAGAGGGGCATATTTTTAACAAATTTATGGACAACAATCTCACAGAAGTGCCTTTTATAAGTGTAGGCAAATCAATCTGGGGGGGGGGGTCATCATTTGTACACTAGGATTCAAAATTCTTAGAATTAAGAGCATATCACACTTGAAGAATTGGGGAATAAGAGCATCTTGGCATAATTTTAAGTGTGGGCAAATCGGGCTGTTTAATTATATGAGCTCATCATTTGTACACCTGTAAGTGGTGCTGGTTGTATCATCAATTACACTACTATATAGGAAAGGAACTATTTCTCAGAAATAGTCACGTGGTCTTGCTTCACTAAATGCATGAAGAAAAGGTGTGTTTGTTACAGAATTCTAATTCAGAAGTATGTCCACACATATTTAGTCTTTTCTTTCCAGTTCTTGGGATTCAGGGGCCTGGACATGCGAAGGAACTGGGCCTGCGAATGGAGTACAATTGGGAGTTACTCAACCGATTTGTACACCAAGGAATCTATAGACATCATCCAAAACCACGATGCGTCCCGTCCACTGTTCCTGTATCTATCACACTTGGCTCCCCACGCCGGGAACTACTATGCACCACTGCAGGCCCCTTTGACCAGGGTAGAGAAGTTTTCTCACATCAAAAACAACGAAAGAAGAACGTACGCAGGTAGGATCCACCTTAACATATCATAGAAGCTTGCCGTCGAAACATGTGCTTGATTTGATTATTTTTCACCAGCAACATTTCTCCAAGTAATTCTTATCTAATCGGCGCATTTGGTTGGAATTATTACGTACATGAGTCAATTGAAAACCTTAATTTGTTTTTCTTCTTTAACTAGTGGATTTTTGTATGGAGGGTTGCACAAGTTTGCTGAAATTTAGGATAGACCCATTGCTGATCCACATATATTTTCAAGTCTGAATTAGTGTCTGTATACACCGCAAATGACTTTCCACCCATCTCCGTGCGGACTGAGGCCATTGTCGAACTTTCTCCACTATTTGTAAACATGCTGGTGTGGTAAGCATGCATAGAGACATTGAACTTTTATTTGCCGTATAATGTCTATTAGTTTTAGGCTTTCAGAGGGTAAGAAACCACTGTTGTGTATATGTATGCAGGAGGCGCAATCTATAAAATGACAAAAAGTGTGTTGTGAAGCCCACTTGATCAGTGTTGCAACCTTGATGTCGTTTCGTAAATAACAGTCGATACCTCATGTAAATTTGATCTGTTTACAGTCTGTCCTGTAATTTTTGTCGGACTCTTAAGGCTTTCATTTGACTCTCACCTGTACTAATGGATTTAAAAACTATTACAGATACCTTAGACGATTCCATAAAAATCCTTTCACCTTAGATCCAAAGAAGGCACATGGTTGGAAACAGAGTTGCCATATTTAACTCTTTCCTCATGTTAAAATTTACAAGTCAACAATTTAAGTGTCGTAAAACAAATGCAATGTAAAAGTTACAGCTACTGACTTCTAAATATAGATATTTACAGTTAGAATTCCTCAAGAATGTATCTTACTTGTAACTGGATTACAAGTAATTAGTTACTTTCAAAAGCAAGAAACTATAAGAGTTGTATTGCATCAATGGTCATAAAGTCTACAAGACTATTCAATATCTTAACAACAGTAAATCTGTCAGAAATGGACATTTAATGTCTTACAATCATTAATCATTCGATTTCGTTTCATAATATTTTGGTTTGATAATTTCCAACGTTAATAATTCCAACAGTTGTCAGATATCCTGCAAAATGTTTTTGAGCTGCGTTGAGTTAAATTGCATTGTAGAGCTCATGACCATTTTTGCAGTAAATGTTTTTCCACCATACTGGTTCGAAACTTCATAAACACCCTGTTGTGTTGCTTACACCAAAACGCAAAACTTCTCCAATGAACTTGCTATCTAATAATTGTAACAACGACCGGTTTTGTCGGTAAAATTACAACCTTCATATCGCAAACTCTTATCAAATTTCTTCGTCAATGGTGCGACAACAATACCTGTTTTTAAATTATGGGGTCGAAAAAATAAGTTCGTGTTTGTTTACTCCAACAAAGAATATATTTTTTTTGTTACGCAATACTTGTTACACCGTAAGGTCTCTCGGGTAAAACAAATTAGGTTTTTGGATAAGAGTAATGAGATAGAAGAGCTGAAATTTCGTGATATGCGATGTAATAGGAAAGAAAAAAATGTATTAAAATGACCAATATACGAGGGTTGCTCCGAAAGTAATGTCTCCAATTTTTTTTTCGGACAAACCACAGCAGATACAAAATATGATTGAATAAAGCACAGTTTCAGCTGCAATACACTATCTTGCTATGTAATCACCACCTTTTTCTACACAATTTCCCCTGCGATGAACAAGAGTCTGCCATGCTCGTAACAATCACCACCAACCGATTTAGTCCACTGTTTCACAGTAGTGATGACGGCATCATCTGTTGGGAATGTTGCCCACGGAATGCATCTTTCATTGGCCCGAAAAGATGCAAATCTGACGGAGCCAAATCAGGACTGTATGGTGGACGTGGAACGACAGTCCAGCCAAATTTGGCAATGTGTTCCTTGATCTTCAAACTCGTCTCTTTTGGGTCATGTGTAAGCAATCGCGGTACCCACCGCGCACAAACTTTGTGATATTTCCCTTTCCTTAACATGGTTTCAAATGAAATAAAGCCAATATTCAGCTCTATGCACAGTTCCCTGGTCATTATTCGCCGATTCGAACGGATAAGCTCATCAAGACGCATCTAATTTTCTGGTGTGACAATTGTGCATGGCCGTCGAGAACGTGGTCTGTCTTTAACTTCACTTTGGCCACGGCTGAAACGTGCCAACCTCCGTCTCACTTTGCTAACATCCACTGTCTGGTCTCCATAAAACTGCAGCTAGCGTCGATGGATTTCAATTGGTGCAACTTTTTTTCGCGTGAAGGAATTCAATCACACATCGTTGCTTCAAACGGACATACAAGTCAGACCTCACATCTGTGTGCTGCGTCTCAGCCTCCATCTGTCGCACAGCAACGAACTAGCAAGTATATTTTCAGGATTATTGAGCCTCCACTACCGTATCACCAACAACCACCTACACTGTCACTTGCAATGAGAAAAAAGTTGGAGGCATTACTTTCGGAGCAACCCTCGTATTTTTAAAACTGTTTCCCTATTGCTACCTAATTCTAGGTAGCAATTTAATGGATCAGAGTGCAAAATGTCTAAACATAATTACAACTGTAATTGTTATTGAAAAATTGCAGGGAGTTTTCACAATAAATCCGAAGAAAATGAACTATAGGGTGTGTCAAAAGTCCCTGACCGTCCCTTATACAATGAAGGGGAATGTAGATTCCAGCAATTCGTCATGGTAGTAATATGTCAGGCCTAGGGGGAAACGTTTTGGTGCATGTCATGACAACGTCCGCCATCTTAGTGATCGCCATCTTAGATCCAACTGCATTCTCCTATCCGGGTCGTCCTCAGAGAGATGGTGTTGCAGCTGCAGCTTGTACGGGTGCCACTTAACCATCTTTAACACCCTGCAAATGGAACTCTGGCTGACACCACATTGCATAGACATTTGACGTGAGCTATGCTGCGAAGACTTGGCAAACGATGCTAGCACTGCCGTGGCTGTTCCTTCGTCAGTGACAGTTCTGGGCGTCCCAGATCGTGGCCTGTCCTGGACTGTGCCGCTCTCTTCGAACCTGGTCAGCAATTGGGTCACTGTAACGTGCTACACTGGGTTCCGTTGAGGGTTCCGTTCCTTCAAATCACGAGCTACGGCACGGGCACTTCTAACCCCCCACAGCTTGATGATCTGGATTCGTTCGGACTTGACCAATGGCATACTTCAGCACCTGCAAATGATACGTAATTATCACTTTCATATGCCCATAACTTCCTTATCATTACAGTTTTCACAAATGTGACTTCGCCACTGGTAAAATTCTAGCCCGAAACGATACCCCACATGGCTCCCTTCCCATTTAAAGAAATGAAGTTGGATCCAAGATGGCGGTCACCAAGCTGGCGGACGTTGTCATGACATGCACCAAAAAGTTTCACCCTAGGCCTAGCATATTATACTACCATGACCAATTTGCTGCAATCCCTTTAATTTTATAAGGGGTGGTCAGGGACTTTTGACTCACCCTGTATATTCTCTTTGCTGAGATTCTCAAATGAAAATGATTGTCTATTGTCTGCTAGTAAAGACTTATACATGGAGAAGCTCTTATCTGCTTCCTCTGAAACAGTGTGTTGCCGGCGGTGTTAGAAGGCTATTTAAATCCACCTCTCGCCGTGGAGTTATGCAACACACATGGCGCCTTTGCAGGTAAGAGAGTATTTCAGGATGTTGTGTCACATTTTTATTGCCGGTGACTGTACATAGTTACGTGCACAGCCTGTATGTATTCGTATGCATGTACAGGGTGGCCCAAAAAACGTAACCGAAATGTATAGCAGTGGTATATGTTCGGTTACCTTTTCTGGGCCACCCTGTATAAATGCCGGTACGCTGACACTTACTTGTGCTTCTCTTAGCGATGGTCTCAGAACTGGATGGTTCGGTTGGAGCTGTGATAGAGGCTCTTGCGAAGAAAGGAATGTTGGCTGAATCCATCGTTGTCTTCCTTTCGGATAATGGTGCTCCGGTGAAAGGAATGCACGCGAATCATGGATCAAATTGGCCTCTGAGAGGGGTAAGGATTGCATAAATTGTTAATGCTGCAATTTCTAGTGCATCAAACTACACATGAATGCATAAAAGGGTACTTCAGCTGCTGTTCAGTGTGATGCACAAAAAATGCATCACTTTTCGCCACTTTTACCCCGCACTATGCTAAACCTTATCTACAAAGGGAAATATACTGTCTTTACCCACTCCCAGTTTTGGCACCTTGCCCCCCCCCCTCCGGTTTTGGAACCCAATCGCCACCACTGATTGAGAAGATCATTTTAATGAAACCAAAATTACACGTTTAACCGTGTATTTCGAGTACCATGCGCAGAATTCAAACCCGGGATCCCTGTCTTCCAATCAGACACGGAGCTAAGCTTCCAACTGAGCTGCAGAGACAATCTGATTTCTCCTGATTCTTTCGCTACCGCTATTTTATCCGTGCGAGCTGATGACGTCAATGGTGCCTAATATATTCCAGCGTGATGCTGCATATTATTTTATGATTTGACACACACGGGTGACGTACTACGTAGAAATTACAGCCAAAATTTTAGTTTCGAATCCTAGTCTTTGGTATAACTTGCCATTGAAGTACCAACTGAGCTACTGGTTTCGCGCTATATGCTAGACACTCAGGATTGAGTCCTGGTCGCTTATATTTCTACGCATCACATCTCCTGCTTGTCCAAATTATAATCCTCTAAATTGGAGCACTTGCTAAAGTTCACATCACCCTTGTAGATACTGCTCAGCATGGTTTTCTTCCAGGCTTCACCAATCTATCAGTATTGTACTACTCAATCAATTTCAAATAACTTCCAGCTTGATGTTATGTATTTGGACATTTCAAAATTTTCGATAAAATCGTAACGTTCTACCCTGTAAAACTGGGGATTGAACCAATGGGGAAGTAGCTCATCCCCTAAATTGTATTAATCGCTTGCAACGATGGCTCCGAAGGGGGCCAGATAAGAGATAACTAATCTAACTTAAATAAATAACATTGAGATGTTTATCCCAACCCTTCTGACTGAGAATGGGAGATAGATGGATAGTGATAAGTTACCCTGTTCGATATCGCGCACATCTTGTCTCCCTCCGTCTCTACCTGGCAGCGAAGAATCCTCATAAAGCCCCTTGCCCCCAGATTCTCTTGGTTTTGTTGGTTTTGCCTGACCTTCACTCACCTCCTCTAGAGGTAAGCGTCTCCCCACTTTCTCTGGGAAAAGAAATACTTTCCCGGCTAAAACCAGCTACAGGTTTGGGCAAGCCTGGACACGTTTGTGGAATAGTATGGAGCTGGGATATTACAAAATTATAAATAAATAAATTGATTTTCTCGTTCAGTGTAAGGAATCACGATTCACGTCATGATATCTGTGGCTGCTATGAAGCCAGGGTTACCGGGTTCGAATCATATTTTTGCTTGTCTATTCATCAATTTCATCACTAATCCTTATCGTCGCGATTAGCCAAAAGTGACAGAAAAGCAACGCTATATAAATTGAGATCTAACATTCATATGACGGTGCCTTCCGACTCTTCACAGAAGCAGCACAGAACAAACCTGATTTCCCTGGACCAACAAAGCTTGGGTGGTTAAACTTTTTGGTACTTATAAACAAAGATATTAGTAACCTTTATCAAATAATTTGAAATTCGGATGTTCTATTTCTTTTAATTACCCTACATCTGCTTACTGTACCTTCATCGCACGGTGCTATATGCACGGAGGACTTTACCTTTACCTTAACAAATTTGGTAATTTTGTGCAAATTTTTGGGTAACTTTAAACAAATGCGCACGACTACCAAATAAATTTGTTTCCATTGAACAATCATTTCTTGTCGCCTATTTATGCATATGTTTGGTTGCCAGAAGCTATATTTTTTGTTATTTCAAACAAACATTTTTCTCTGTGTAACTTGGGGATAACAGTTTACAAGATACCATGCATTGCCCAATGATGTCTCCTTATACCTAGGTATTTTCCTCTTCAACACATTATTCTGAAGTTTCCAGAAAACTTTATCTAGTTCGTTTTCTTCTTTTGCAGCAAAAGAGGACTCCCTTCGAAGGATCTGTGAGGACTCCGGCGTGTGTGTGGAGCAAGAGATTCCACAACAACCAGAGGGTGTCCTCTCAGCTGATGCACATTGCAGACTGGCTCCCCACTCTATACTCCGCCGCAGGTATACACCTTGTCATATACGACGGCCGATGGTCGCGTATGCATGTGCACACGGCGGAGAGTCACGTAGCTGCTGAAGCCAATCCGCGTCTCTTGCTTCCAGCGTGGTTACCAGGAATTCTGGATACGTCGCTTGCCTGTTCCTCACAATGTTTCCCTCCCTGCCTGAGCAGCCATCGGAAGCATTTACGGTCCTACTTCATTACCTTCTCCAAACATGAAAAGATTTGATTTCTCGACAACCACATGTTTTTCATGAATATTTCTACGAGGTATAGTCAAATGATAACCCTAAAAAGTCTGACAAAAAATTATATGACAGACTGTACACAGCTCAAATTTACCTGAGATATCAACTATTATTTACAGAACGACCGCAAGGCTGCAGCACTGATCAAGTCAGATTCAAGCCTTCCATTCTGACATTTTAAAGATGGCGGCTCCTTCACACACACACACACACACACACACACTTGCACTAGAGGAAGTGTGACAATGGTCTCAGTTGTCATGCTGATGGATGGAAACACACTTACAGTGACTCATAAAGTAACTGCAAGTGTATCACAAAAAGTGTTTTCTCTTGAAGTATACATGCACTAACTCAGCATTGAAAATACGTAGATCAGCTAAAATACAGCAGACTTGTGCAATTCTATATGAAGAAATGTACTAGACTAACTAACTAATTCTCTAGCCTTCTTAAACCAGAAGGTTTATGGCTGCAGCAACTAGATAACAAACAAATTAAGTTTTCATTTGCCTTCCCCGTCGTATTTTGCTACTGTACTAAAATGTCAATCTTCCTTCCATGTTGTACACCCTCGAAACTGCAATTCTGCACGCTAACGAGTCTCTGGAGCCTAGGCCTGCGGAAAGATTAATACTCAGTTGTACTGTGAGTTGTTATCTCTAGCTTCATATTTTAACCTATGTAGAAAATGTTTTTTTCTTGCATACACATGATTATTTAAAAATAACTCGATGGTTTCTTGATATTATTGTGAGGACCTATGACACATATCGTCATCATATGGTGTGTACATCTGTACCTGATGTCCACACGTTTTTTTCGAATAGTTCTACACACCAGCGTCTACCGACAGACTTGGCAATTTGGAATATATATGCTAACAGCACCAAACCTGTGCCGTCCTAACCTAGCACGTAGGCATATAATAGCAAAAATAAGCATGTAAATAGGTTATACAGGTTCAAGTTTGTTTGTTTAAGCTATTATAAGCACACGTGTATAGGTTAGGCAGGTCAAGTTTGGTACTGGTAGCATTCTTTTCCACGTTGCTAAGGCTGAGCACAATGAATTACAGTAAAGGCAATGAAACTTTGAACATAGTACTTCCATATAATACCTTACATACACGTATGAGTCAGAATTTAATAACATAACTGTAATTCAAAACCAAAGAGATCATTTTCGGACACCCTGTGTAATGTGACGGGGCAAATAGCCTGAGATTCAACGTGCCCATATATTTAAATGTCCATCAATCAATCTCATTCTTTTATTGCAGGAGGGAACGTGTCACGGTTGGGTCAAATTGACGGCATCGATATGTGGCAGGCGCTGTCTAGCGGTGAGAAATCCCCCAGAGAGGAAGTACTTATCAACATCGACGAGAAGATTCCGTATGCTGCGTTGAGGGTCGGCAATTTGAAGTTTGTCATAGGTAGGCTTACTCTTGTGGAAATCTTAAAATTTTTCTTATGAAATGAAGTATAATTCAGGGAATAAGTTCCCTTAAGCTTTAAAGCAATTTTGTCACAAATTTTCTTAGAATCGTTATGTTATTTTGATATGAACATTTATACATTTCGTTTTCATGTAATACTTAGTGCTGGAAACATTGACAATTAAAGATAAAACATTCAAAATCCTAATGTCAAGGTCTAATTATTAAACGAAACATATGATCTTTATTTCAATTTCCCTTGGGTGTTCGCACAAGACTTGCACACCCGGAGAAAACGCCACTGGTCTTGAGTGGCGGTTCAATAGCGGTAGTACGTTCAAGATTAAGTGGCACAATACAAAAACATGGAATTCTACCTTGGCTCTTGCCCTTTGCACTCAGTTCTTTGAGAGCTAACTCGTTACTTTGTTTTGCATATACTCAGTGGTGTAGTCGCTTTACAAACTGCATCTCAATGACATAAAATAGTATTAGCAGTACATACGTTAAGCTAGGCAATATGGTATCATTCTTGTTAACATGAAGTTTATTGTTATCATGAAATACATCCGCAAATTTCCATGACGATGAAATTTAAGGAAACGATTTTAAAAATGTCAAAAGAGCTTCCACGCATCCCTCTTGAAACTTGAGTTTCTTCTTATGTGTTTCCCAATAAAGTAACGTGCTACTTTATGTTTTTTTTCGGATTACACAACAAATTAATATTAAGCAAATTAAAAATTGAATATTTACTGTCATTTTGTGAGGCAGGCGTACCGAAGTGACGCCCCCGTACGACTACGCCACTGCATATTCTACTAGAATGCTAAATATGCATAACTTAACTTTATTTCTTGATTGATTGATTTGGTTAATTTTACTTCGCATTTCTCCCACTTTTGGTTAATCGCAATGATGAGTGATGAAGGGACATTCATAAAAAACATTCATGCCCAGGCCGGGATTCGAACCCCTGGCGTCGTAGCACACTGTGATAAACGCTCCGCCAGGAAGCCGGCTTAATATTATTTATCTTGGCGGCTATCAACGTAAGTTCATTGTTTTTTTGGTTTTTTTTTTAAAGTAATAATACCAATATCCTGTGCGGTCACCGATTGGTTCGACAGCCCTGGGCCCTGGAATCGCGATTGAAACTGAACCGAAATTTAAAAAGAACTGATTCCGACGATTCCTGAACCTGAACTAAAACTCCAAAGGCAAGTTTCAGTCTCGCGTAAGTGAGCGCGAAGTTTGGATTCAATTTCTGTTCGGACTGGAATTGACTTCCACATAATTTCAGTTGGTTCGACAGCCCTTGGGTCTCCCGACGTCCAAGCAATCATAAAGGACATTTACTCTACACACTGTATTTGACGGTTTGCCATATTGTGTTTTGCAGGTACACCCAGTGATGGGCAGTTTGACAAATGGTTTGAGCCAGAGGATATGGATAATCGTAGACCATACAACACGCGCGACGTTTATGAAAGCAAAGTAGCAAAGGCGCTGGCGGATGTTGGGTCTCTCCTTCAGGAACACATCTTGGATCTCAGACTGCAATCTCAGCTGCAATGTGACAGCAAGAGCAAACGACAATGCGACCCACTTTCAGCTCCTTGTCTCTTCGATTTGGAGAAAGATCCGTGTGAGCGGAACAATATCTACGGGGTCCATCCAGCTTCCAAAATGATGGATGAGAAGATGAGGCAATATGCAGCAAAACTTGTTCCTGCATCCAATGTGGACCTGGATCCAAAATCAAACCCAATATTCTGGAACTACACGTGGACATTTTGGAATGACATAAATTAAAATCCTGACATGTACACCCAGCGGCGAAAGTAATAGTACACGAATTGTCCATCATCATTTTCATTCAATCTGTTTTCCACATTGTGACGATCATGAATTGAAATAACAACTTCAATGAGCGGGGGGCAATATTAACAGAATTCCATTGCTTCTTCTTCTTCTTTATTTTTGGCTCACACCGCGTTTGCGATTTCTAGCCAAAGTTGCTGAGTTCAGGTACTATTATAGTATATGTTCCAACCTGTTATTGAATATCTTTTACTTTAGAATTCCATTGCTTAAAATAAAACAAGATACAGAATAATTGTAGAATCCAAATAGCTATGGATAATTTGCCTACTATTTTTTTGTTGTTGGCTGTACAGGCAACGGCAAAGATAATGGTAGGCAAATTGTCCATCGTTATTTTCATTACTTTTCATTCTACATCCGTGTTGTTTTAAGCAATGCAATTATGATGGTGCAAAACATGCATTGCCCTCTGCTTATTGAAGTCTCTATTTCAATTCATTATCATCATAATGTGCAAAACAGACCAAATGAAAATGGTGATGGACAATTTGCCTACTGTTTCTTTTGCCGTTAGGTGTACAACTAAGAATGTGTACAGTGTGATGCGTAAATCATAACAGGAAAATTGTCAATTGCTGTTTTAATTTGTTTTTCTTTTGCATCCTACGTGTTATTTTAAGGAATGAAGTTGTTCTGACGCTTGTACAGAGATTGTCGACGCTGGCGTACGCAGAGGGGGAACTGATGGGGCTACAGCCCCAGTGGTTGTCGATTGTGTGTTTAGTGTTTTGTTTCAATTTGTCGTTTAAGAACTAGAAGGACGTAACTCAAATTTACCAAATTTACAGGAGAAAGAAAATGTTCTTAGGAAAATGTCTGACTCTTAAAAAGATTCGGTAAATTGGAGATACTTGACTCCAGCTTAGTGTTAGTGTTAATTATTAGAAGTGGAGATATGTCAATCTAACACGTTAAATAAAACTGAAAACAGCATTTGTGGAGTTACGTTCCTCTGGTTCTTATACGACGAATTATTGAAGGTCTCTTTGCGAAAACAATTGTGATGTTTTCCATGCCTCTCAATATTATGTGCAGCAGTAACGTACAGGGTGCTCCGATCAAACCTTCTACATTTAAATTCATCATTGCTAAAAGGTTATGAAACATAATGGAATGCGAATGGTACTAGACGAAAGAGAAACTCAAGGGATTTTATTGCACGAAGCACTAAATACGAGTACACCAATACACCTCTACACTGAACTCTAATACAATTCAATGTGTACACCGTTTGTAGCACGAATAATCTCCAATCTGAGAACCTCCGGATTGTTTATTAACACTTCCAGTCACCAAAAGCTTCGCACACCATGCCTTAATGGTTTTCCCATCAGATGCTTCACCTCCATATTCTCTCCGGTAATTTCTTTGCACTGTAATGATTGATTTGGTCTCTGCATACCAGAATACAGATTGTGCGCTGCTGCGGAGTTGCTATTGTGCTTTATGCGATTGTGGCGCTGCATAGTGAGAGAACGGTGAACTTCAAAGTCATGCAATAAAATTATTTGAGTTTCCCTTTCGTCTAGTACCACTCGCATTCCATTAAAGGAACACGCTGTATTGTATGCCTTAGGAAAAGGTTTAACGGGTTCAAACCTTTCACATTTGCGTAGTGAACATTTTGCACTCACTGTCTTAATGAAATTAATAACATCTCAAGATTGGTCAAGGAACTACATTGGCTGGAAAGGTTTTCGTGCTTATATTAATATCACACACATACACTCGAATAGTTGCTTTAGAGATGAAACCCAATGTAACGAAGATAATGTACAAAAATACTATTGTGGTTAATAAAATTAATGAAATCCAAATTATTTAGAGAGATTTCTTGTTAGTTATAATGCTAAGATTGTTTATAAGTTAATAAATAAATAGTTACAATAATAACTAACATAATTGTATCACCCTTGTAAATTCAACTCCACCCATTGTTTTTGTATATGTACGGCCATGTTTGATGCTATTCTTCTACATTGCCAAGATGAGGATGAATGATGAATTGATGAAACAGATTAGGAAGCAAACACAACACAAGGCACATACCTTACCCAGGGTTTGAATCCATGACCTTTGTATTCTTAGAGCAGGCCAACCAGTTCAATATAGTTCTTATTTATGCTATATACTTTTATGTTGTGCAATACTTATTCTATTATTACAAGTGCATGCAAATATACAATTAAAGTTTTAATATTAATCAGTAAGAAGTAACATATTCCAAAGTTCTGTTTATTGATGTCATGACATTATGACATTGCAATGTTTCTGTAAACTGCATAATCATAGGAACATTCTTGTCGATTGCTGGAGTCAATTGACTCCTGGAATAGACTAGTAGTCAACGTCATTTTCCTCCATCATGGTCACCAAACCACATCTGAAAAGAAAATGTATACAGAAAATGTCTTAGGAAGAAAATGATAGCTGTAGTCTTATAAGAAACAAAGGAAACGTCCATCCTATACATTTCCAACACGTCCAATCTATACAATCTTACTTCTATAACAAACATTCCTTTCTTAGCATGACGAATCTGTTCTACATAATACAAAAACAAAACCTTTTGAAACATATTTTTCTAAAACTTCACCTTCTTGGACAATCGGCCAAAATTTTCCATATTACAGCAAAAGATAACGAAAAACAATTACTGGAAAAAAATACTTCGTACAAAAACTAAATTTCAGTTATTAATGGGGAAGTCCATGAAAAAGTGCCGCTGAAACTCAATTTCTAAAATTAAATGCAATGCGGTAACTTTATCCTATCTTGTGGGTGAACAATCTAAAATTGTGATTTACATAAAAATTCAAGTATTATTCATAATTAAGTTAAAAGGTATTTTGCTTATTGTTTGTTTATTTTAACTTTTTGATTTACTTGTATTCTGTAATGTGTCCAACCCACACCAGAAACAATTAATTTCTTCTTTAACTGTTGCATTTCCCCTTCAACTCCACTATAATATTCAATGGTCTTAACCTAATTTATTTTTCATCATTTGACAATTCACAGAAATTAAATAAATTTCTTATTAAGTAAAGAGGCAGTGTTTCGTTTGTCCTACCCGTGACACAAAATTTTTCACTTACAGCTACAAATCTTGGAAAGTATTTTAAGGGTAGTTATGTTGAATCAACAGTGTTAAGGTTTCATATTGCATTCCCCACAAAGTGTAAGACAATTGTTGCTTAACATTATCTTTAATAGAGTAAAACCTCGTTAATCCGGATCGCGATAAGCCGGACTGCGCTTAATCCGGACAGGTAAAAGGCAAAAGGAAAAAATAGCAGAATGCAAGGTTTTTAAATATGGCTATTGTCAACAGAACTTCCCAAAGAAAAGGCAGTCAACCACTGATGAAATTATGTTTACCGCAGACTTTGTACTGTACTGTATAGTGTATTTAGGCCTATGCTCTTTAAATACACCATAATAAACGTGTTTTGTTGCTATAAACGGAGTGTTAATGCACTTTCTACTGTTGTTTTAGGTTATTTCAGTTAATCCTGACATTCGTTAAACCGCTCAACTTATCCCCCCCCATTAGTCCGGATTAACGAGTTTTACTGAAAAATGTAGTCCGCGTGTCCCACCCAATAAAAGGGAATGCACCTAATGTGTATTACACTGATACTTCTGTAACAGTCTTCAACAACAAATGTTTTTCTGAAGAATATGTTTGTTGTTGTTTGCTCGTAAGCCTCTTTCTTAAAATTAGTATGATTTTAACTTCTGCGGCTCTATAATGGCACTGACGTAGCGTGAACGATGTCGCTTTGTAATAAAAGGGTCCCTGGTTTGATCCCCAATGGATGCGAATTGCGCAGTGATACGGTTCTTACTTTAAACTGTAGGTCCATTCCTGATTTTGAGTCCAACCTTATGACCAGCTTCTTATTGCACGTCCTTTAGATTTATTTACACAAGAAATATTGTCTTTTAATGTAGGGCACAAGGCTTACAACTAAAGCCGGTACCCGACCCTGTGGCCGAGTGGTTAGCACATCGCGCTGCGACGCCAAGGGTCCCGGGTTCAAATCCCGGTCGGGTATGGTTGTTTGTGAATGTCCATTTTCATCCATTTCATCATTTCATCACTCATCCCCATCTTCGCAAATTAGCCAAGAGGCACAAAACGCGAAGTAAAATAAACTAAATCAATCAATCAATCAATCAATAAAGCCGGTACAATAACCTAGCAGACATATAACTCAAAAATGGCAGTGGAAAGCTTAAGCTGTAAAGTTGTAGGTTTTAAGGAATTATACGTAAAGGCTTGATAGTAAAGAGGTTTATTCAACATCATGCCTGAAGGGCTTGAGACTACATAAATGATAATAATAAGAATACAAACCCCAATCTAAATTCAATAAATAATCAAGAAACAATTAAATTATACAATTAAATCTTTACATAACTAAGACTTCCTAACACTTTATTTAACCAAAAGGGGATTATAGTAATTTCATTTTAATATCCAATTTTAATATTCATTTTTCCCCCAAAAGACCTATCTCAGAATAGAACAAAGTGTGCTGTGCTTTAACTAAAATATTTCAACTAAATACACTACATAAAACAACTTCAAATACTAAACCACTACAAAAACCGCTACTCCCTGGACTTTATTCCATTCCGAGTATGTCCCTTTCAACACTCAAAGAGAACGAACGCAACCTAACGTGCTTTAACCTAAGCCACACGAGGCTCGCTTTCCTCCGATCTCCGGTATTTCTTAGCCACGCCCCTTTCCAAATCAAAGCCATCTGGTGGCAAACTAACTAAACAATTATCTTTTTTACACTCAAAGACCTTGCATATTGTTATAACTTGTTAAAATAAAGTTTATTATGACATAATTAATACTTTTCAAAGTAATAAACGTTGCAGTGGCGTGGCGTGACTTTTTCAAAAGTGTTACCGGCCATCAGACGTTATCATTTCCACCCTACCGCCCCCCCAAAAAAAAAACATGCCTTTAATTAATGTGGATTTTTTTTTTCAATCCGCTCAATGATTTATTTAGTCACAATCACTCCTAGAAAGAACTACCACTCATGAGAGAATCACCGCGAAAAACCAGTGAATAGTAGTCGAGCCTTGTCAACCATCTCTATTTCTTTGCAAAGAGGTGAAAAGGGGAAGAAGAACCACACATTCGGGTCAGTTTGACGTTTCTGCGTTGAGCAGACGACAGAATTCCCCTCCTCCAGCGGTGGAAGGGAAGTTCAGATGTACGTACTACTGTTGCCACACTTAGTTTTTTGGAGCAGGGTTTGTCCAAATCACGAATCGCATCAAGTACTTATCTTTTCGTCTATTACTAAACGGTTTCAGTGGTAGTTAAATCCAGTTCTGGCTTTGCAGTCTAGAGCTAGTTGCTTCAGTTGCCTAGTTGGTTTAGGCGGGATTTTGCTCGTTTCTGGAAATGCATTGTGACAACACTTGCTGATCCGGTAGGCTTGACCGCCAACTGAGCCCCTAAACAGGCATATGAATAACCCCCTAGCACACTTGCCTCCAAGTCTTTCCCCGCTGTTCCCTTGCATTGGCGGGCGCCCATTTTTCTTGTTGCCTCTTGAGGGTAGAGGAACGGCCTGTCTCTTCGCTTTTGTCGGCTGCGGAAAAAATGTCCTCTGCAATATACACTTAACTGCAACGCTGTCGGTTAACTTATTTAACAATGTTGTTATTTTATTGAGAAAAAAACTTTTTAATTTCTTTACATTTTGCTGTTACCTGCGGTAACACCGGTTACATGCACGCCACGCCTCTGAAACGTTGGAATAACTTAACAATTCAAGAATAAAAACATTAAAGTGTAATGTTCTAGTGCATTACAAGGTCATTTTTGATACAGTAGAACTTCACTATCTGGAATGTTTTCTACTTACCCACATCTGCTTGGAATCCATTCAAGACCTGTGCTGCAATCTCGCTCCTCGGCACACATGCACTTGCACCTCTTTTCGTCCCAAACCTTCTTTCTGTTGATGCATCTCATCCTTTCCATAGGGTCCTTGCACACACACATGCAGTTTCTTGCATCGTACATCTGTAAGATCACAATATTAAAATAGTTTTGTACATTGAAGAGTAACTGAAGTAAGACACATTCTAAAAATAAGCATTTTATACATAAACTTTAAAAGATTTTAATAAGTAATTGTTTTTCATGGTTATGCGAAGAATATGTAAGAGTTTCCTCAAATTCACACACTGAGAATCAGTGTTTCCACATGAAGGAAATTTCCCTCAGTGCAGGAAAATTCAGGCAGAATTCTAGGTGAGTTGGGAAAAAAATTGTATGAAAGATGTCGAATTTGTAGGGAAATTTGAAGATACCCGGATCACATATTAAGTCAAGGTGAATGAAGTGTGATAGAAATTTTCAATTGTTTTCGAGTAATTTATACCACAAACGGAAAACATTTTAAATTGGGCGGGGATTAATATCTTTCCATTATCATATTAACTTTAAAAATTGTTGTAATAATTCTGCAAATACGTATAAACTTAGTCTTGGTAAAATTTTGACAATTTATATATTTTTCTCAAAACGTAAAATTTGCTGTAAGTAATCTTCATCATTCCTTGATTTCCATCCATTCAATAATCCTAATATTTACATGATTTAGTGCAAAAAATTAAATAATTCTACTACGACAGCTATTAACAATTAACTTTTTGGTCACGATTTCATTTTTGTTACATAAATAAATTTTTTGTTGAAAAAGCTAAATTGTATTGTTTGTCTGTGGCAACATAACTACCCAAAACTTGCGTATGGTGGAGGTGTATGCGTTGCAGCCTTCTATGTCGAAATAAAAGAAGTTGAATAAGGTTTATCTACAACGTCAGATAGAGGATGCGCAGTTAAAAGCGCAGTAGCCCCCTGCCTACTCTGCTACGTCATCTCTACGATGCACAGTGACGCCCTCTGTAGGCTACTGCGCTTGCGCACAATCTTTATGGTTAGTGGTTCGAGTTGCACTTCTTTTTGGTAAGTACAAAGGACTTGTTCGAAACATAGACTGGCATTCATTGTAAAAATTGTTCCCATGTATGGTAAATTCTTAACAAAAGTATGAAATTAGAAATAGTTTCGTGTTAAATATACTGGTGTATTTGCTCTGGAATCTGTAGACGCTAGGTAGAACTTGATAAATTCACATTGCACTTTGATGCAGCACATTAGGTTGCCGCAAAATATTTTAGGGATAAACGAATATATATATATATATATTATTAGGAAGTAGTCAAAATAAATATTAGTACTGAAGTAAGTATTTATTTGACAATAAATTTAACTTGATCCTGATAACATGTTGCAATTCGATTTAGGATTAAAAATTGAAAAAAAAAAAACTAACAAGGATGCCCGACGTTTTTAAACTCATTCCCAAGGGTGCCACGAACGTAAAAATGTTGGGAATCCTTGCTTTAGAGGAAATATTAACAATAGCATAAAGCAATATGAACTCTAAACTGATGCACACTTACCTGCTTCTCCGTGCAGTGGTGCTCCATCTGAGAACACTTGCAAGTGCACTGCGTATGCTCTAAGATCTTAACTTGACCACAGAGGTACATCCGCCTCAGGGCATGTAGCGGCTTAACCTGAAACAGAAAGAAATGTCATTAAGCTTAGCATGCTACTGAATCGCCACACAAGTTCCCTGTTCGAGTTAAGATCAGTGGCGTTTGTTCTGGGTGTGCATGAAAAGCGTTAATGCTCAAAGGGAACTGAAATATACAATATCGTATGTTCTTTTTTTAATAGAGACCGCTTGATTACAAGGTGACGACGCTACCACTGCGCCATCGGGGAGGCCCTACAAAAGATAGTGATTCGGTCTTCTCGAGCTATACTCTATCCTGGGAATCTCTGGAGAAAGGCTACACATAACGGCAGAGAAGGAGATGAAGCGAGTGGGCGAAGCGAGGCAGTACACGCTGGTACAAATGGCTGGTAGCTACAGTCCCTTTTCCCCTTCCACTCAATTTTGTTCCCCCTTACGCATAATTGGTCGAGCTGTTACGAGTCACTACTCGCGCAGCCAGAGATTGCAGGGACAGAGTATAGTCTGATCACAGAAAAGGGTATACCCTTATCTGTGGTCTGATTCATTCTGCACATACCCACATAAGCTAATAGAGAACAGAAACTTATATACATAAATATAAACCTACGTTAAATAAGGTAATTTTTGTCTTAAATGTAGAGATTCCGTCCTATATCACTATGAACGCTACGTTATGTAGTTCGTGATGAACAGGTGTATGCTACTTACATCCACAGTGATATCTTTGGCTGCTGTGGGTAGACAAGACTTCTTTGAAGAACAAGATCCTCCACAACGGTTGACTGTCAAAGTGCTTGGATTCATCTGGAAACGAAAGCATTGGAAAGCATTTTAAATCTCGGTTCAGTACATTTAGTGAGAAAGAAATATTTATGAAAACAATATTTAATTATTTATTTATTATGTTTATGGTTCAGTTATCCCTAGAAACTTACTGATATACTACAACTTTTAACAACTTTGACTCATTTAGTATTTGCAAACTTTCTAAAAGCCAAGTTCAATGGAAGTGGTGAGGATAGGTGTTTTAACTCATCCAGTAGATAAAAAATGAATGCACCTTAAAACCAAAATCCATGGATGCTTATTTTAGATTTCAATTTTTGAATTTCTTCGAAGTGATGCCAAAGAGTTTACGGATACGTTGTGCTTGTGCAAATCATAATAATACTTATTATTTCCAAGGGCGCCCGCAGGGAGGAGCCAGGGGGCACTTGCCCCTCCCCTGAGATTTCTGGAAAATGTTAATGTAATTCGAATGGTAAAATTTTAGCGATATTTTACAACAGAAAATATTGTTGTTTTTTTGTGACATACGGGAATTAAGTTTCAGCAATAATAATTATAATTGAAGTAGGGTTACATTTAAACTTTCAGTCTAATATCTAACTATAAAAACAGCATTTTGTTCTAAATGAATTGATATATTAAGTATACAGTTATGCAAATATGTATGGATATGCTGAATATGAAAATTATAAATGTATGTATTATTTTAACAAAATATAATAAGTAATAATAGAGGAGAAGGTCTAAATATGGGCGAATGTTTAAATATGGGTTTTGGAGTTATCAGCGCTGCCGGGTGCTGCAGCCTGGCAGAGGCTATTGGAACTGGTTATCTGTCAAGAACAAAGGTTGCGGCGACAATTCGCAAGAGAAAGTGGTGGTTAGTTTTGGCCTTGGACGCTGTTATAGAATTGCGACCTCTGAATACTTTTTGCAGGCATGTTTTAACTCAGCGTTTTCTGAATTCTCATCTGCTTTGTATAAGTTATGATATTAGCGGTACATAAAACAAATGTGGGCTTTTATAACGCCATGATTTCTTGTGAAATATTACCACAGAGAGCAAAAATAAATTGAAGAAGAAACATAGCGTGATGGTCTAAATATGGGCTATGGCATGAGGTCTAATGTTGAGATCACATTTTCAACAAATATTTCAATGTTTTTCGTAATTTCGATTTTTCCCATTCCGCGTGATTATCAAAACAACAGATTATTCATAAATATGAATTTTATAATGTTATAGCGATAAATGACTATTTTTTAAATTTTAATTCCTTTTTATGATATTGCCACTAGTAGCCCATATTTAGGCCACAATTTGAATGACATCATTTTACCATTTTTTGGAAATGGCTTTTTTTAAAAAAGAAATTGAGACCTTCTAATACTTTAGCATGCTATTACATTTAAGTATATATTTCATTGATATGCATTTTAAAGGCAGGTGCTTGATATATTATTTTTTCTCCGAAAATGACAACATAAAAAGGGGGGCCCGTATTTAGACAGTTTCCTCTAATAATAATAATAATAATAATAATAATAATAATAATAATAATAATAGCAATAATACTACTACTAATAATAATAATGATAATGATGATGATGATGGTGATGACGATGAAATTTTCTTTGAATGCCCCTTCCCCTGAGAAAATATCCTGCGGGCGCCATTGGTTATTTCTTTGACTCACTGACATGATCCGGCGGGGAGAAGGGGAGGGGGCTCGAGGTAAAAAAAAAAAGGAAGGCATTGTTTGTGGTGGAGTTATGTTGAACTACTGCAGTGTGATGATATCTTGATTTGATTACAATGACAAAAACTTTGTCTATATTTTTAGTTGTTACGACCCCACGCAATTGAGTAAATGGGCATTGAAAATGCAAGGATTAAAATATATTACTCTTCTTATTCGACGTCAATTCTAGCGATTACTGTAGATTTTAGGTTACCAAGGAAATGCTTTGGAATTAATGTGTGCGTGTATCAAGATTATCGAAAGTTGGTTTATGGAATTTTGACAGTTGTAATTGAAGTAAAAGGCTGTTCAATAGTAATGTTATTGTTAGTTAATTATGTGTTTCTTTCAAAGCGAGTATTAGTGATAACAGTGTTTGGAGCTGAACAGGAGAGACTATATCCTGCATTATGGATGGGTTTGGATCATATGTTCTATAGTTTGTTCCACGTTTGAGCTGTCCTCATAATGGACCGTTCGAGTCTCACTGTACGGCACTAAGGAAGTTTGATTGATTGATTTGCTTTATTTTGCTTTTTTGTGCCACTTTTGGCTAATTTGCGAAGATGAGGATGAGTGATGATGTGATGAAATTGATGAATGAACACTCACAAACATCCATGCCCAGGTCTGGATTCGAACCCAGAACCCCTGGCCTCGTAACGCGATGTTCTCACCACTAAGGAAGTGAAGGTTCATTTTTATATTGATCAAAAGACGGGCAACGTAACATACATACTTAATCAAAAATCTGTTAAGAATGTGGGTAAATAGGTAAAAAATCACCTTCAGGAAAAAAGTACTTGCATGGAAGACATATTTATTGCTGAACCTATATATATATGTGTGTGTGTGTGTGTGTGTGGGGGGGGGGGGTGTTCTCAATATACCACACCAGTGCTCGCCAAGGATTGAACTCGGAACCTTCAGCTTGCGAGGCAGACATGATATCTACTACACACGTATGATGGTTCTGTTGATAGGGCGTCTGACTGCCACGCTGGAGACCCGGTTTCGATTCCAAAGATGAATGACCTAACGTGAATATGTCCGACAATGGTCACACCTAAAAAGCAGCTCTTCGGTTCACCCAGCCTCTGGTGAATGGGTACCTGTGGAGATGAGTGGTGCCTCTAATAATATTATTATGGCCGAGAGGAGAATATGTGGATCCGTACTTTCACACCCCACACGGTACAATGCAGAGGGGAAAACTAAACCTAAACGTCAGAACTCTCATTCAATCTCCATGGGCCTCCCCGATGGCGCAGTGGTGACGTCGTCGCCTTGTGATCAAGGGGTCCTGTGTTTGATACCCGGTGGAGGCACATAGTGGTTCGGATCCCACTGTAAACAGGCCCAGTCCCGATTAGCCTTACTGTGCATGAAGTGGACTTAAAACACCAACTCAATCAATCAATCTCCATAGCAGTCACAGTCGTCACGTTGTAATCAAGGGGATCCAGGTTCGATACCTGGTGAAGGCACAGTGGTTCGAGTCCCACTTTAAGCTGTAGGTCCAGTCCCGGTTAGCCTATCTGTGCATAAAGTGGACTTATAAACGACAAATCATTCTTTCCATGACAGTAGCAAGACTGGATCACCAAATTTATTAAGTCTAAAACCTGGCGGAGCAAGATCAGGACTGTATGCAGGATTCAGTCATGAAATCATGTTCGAATACCTATCCACCAACGAATATACCACAAACTCAATTTCCGAGTACTTAGTTACCAAAAAAAGGGGGGGGGAATCAAATCTACACGATCATCTTATTATCTGCTGCTTACTATCACCTTGCTTCCTTTAATACAAATATGACCTTCACTAACGGTGTACATATTAACATTGTATAAAATCTACATACCTGTAAATACTGATCAATTGGTTCTAACTTTACCACCGTTGGACGAGGTTTACATCTGTTCTCCTGAAGAACTTCTCGCAAGGTTGATCCACAAACTGCTAGGAAAAGCTCATTTTAGCATTTTTAAATGTACATATATATATGACAGCTTTCAGTTTTCTTGCCTGTAACATTTCCTTATTTGTTTTTCTTATTCCCTTGACTTACTCCCCTCTCCCCTAGTCTCCTTTTTTATTTTAGCAATTTTGCTTTTTTAACCCTTGTTACAATGCCCAGGAGCTAAGTAAAGAATTAAACATACAGTGCAACCCCAATTTTACGTTTTCGAATTATACATTTCCCATATTTCCCATCCTGAACAATCAGGATTGCACCATATCTCCACTGAATAACGTGTATATGCTTAAAAAACAATGTAATTATCTCTTCCCATTTTCATGTCATTATCGATGAAGTAATCTTGTATGAGTGACTTTTGGATCACGCTGTATATCTTTGAAAACACAATATCTTACAGTTCTTCATTCATGGCTTTTCTATGAGTAGCTATATTTACAACAACGTCATTAACAACCAAGCGTTTCCCTGTAAGTTCATCAAACATAACCATTATGCTCTATTTCAAAAGTATAATTTGTTCATACTTACTGTCTTCCTTAAATTCATGTTTCTCTATTTCTTCAAAGTCAGAGCGGACAACTCGGACTCGGAAGTCCTGTAAAGAAGAGAAAAAAAGCAAAATTGTTTTATATTCTCATTGAATTTAATAATTTATGAAGAATTACGCTATTTTCCGATGTCATCATGTCATTAATAACAAACACGAGACACATTTTCTTTAATGTCAAATATCTTACTTGATTTAGTTTCGTTACGCTTATAGCTTTATGTGTCTTATGACATTATTCATTATCAATATTAATTGCGGATGAAAGGGTCGTCGTGTGTATTTACAACTTGAGAGCGAGTCACATCTCTAGAAAGAGTGTTCAGTAAGTTATTTTTGAAAGTAACCGATTTACAGTTACAGTAAGTTGGTTCAGAAAGTACTGGTAACTGAGTTACTGTTACTCATTTAAAAAAATTACTAAGTTACAGTTACTGGTACTCGAATGCTTTGTAGTGAATGAATGGGTGCCGGGTTTGGTCCCTGGTGGAGGCACATTGCACTGTAGTCGGATCCCACTTTTAAGTAGGATTTGAAGGTCCAGATCCAATTTGCATATCCGAGCGTAATTCAGTGTTGCCAACACCAGAGTTGTGTAATATTTCCTCCTGATCATATAATTCCCATCAACACAACTCAGAGAAATTTTAATTGATAGCACAAAAACTAATCAAATATTATCATTATCGTACATTCTATATTATATCCAAATAAAACATCATCTTAATGAAGGGGTCCTGTGTTCGATTGACGACAGGGGCACGTCTCAGTGAGTCGTTTGCCACATTTAATCATAGACACAGTACATAAAATAGATTGAAAACGAACTTTTGCATGATTCGTATTAAATCTTGCTCTTCGCTCTGAATTGTTCATATGTCTAGATTGTTCGGGAAAAGGCACTTAAGTCTAAAAATGCAATTTAGAGCAGACAGTTACCGTATTTATATTTATTCTTTCAATAGCAAACATTACAGACATTATACAGGGTGATTCTTATAGAACCGGCCTGATGAATTTGCTAATAATGCTGCAGGTGATGCATACAACCGCTCACAATTACGACATAATAATCCGTGGCCCGTGCTGAGTCGAATGACGTGCGGATGGTCCGACAGGTGGCAGCACTTATGGTTCAAGGTCACTTAAGAACATGTTTGCAGTGCCCAGGCGACAGGCCCCCAAGATCCCCCGACCTTATCAGCCTAGATTTTTTCCTGTGGGGTTTACTGAAGGACAGGGTGCATGCAAACAAACCGCGTACGTTACAAGCTTTAAATGACAACATTTCGGCTGAAGTCAGGAACATCACTGGAGAAACACTGCGGCGCGTTACGGCGCATATGCAAAGGCGGTTGGAGGCGTGCCTTCTTGAAAACGGCGGACACTTTCAACACATGCTCTGATCACAATCAACGGCACACTATCTAAGGTACGTCATGTATAAATTACGTTTATATCTACTGTTGTATATTTTACATTACAGCTCATTTTGTCGGGCCGGTTTTTATAAGAATCACCCTGTATAAACGTTGGATCAGCATTGTCCACAATTTTTAACAGAAAATCACAGTTTGTGGCTTAATGTGTCTTTTGCCGAACACCCTACATGTTTTCCTTTAAATCTTATATCATTCTGCTAAAACCACAAAAGGAAAATTTTAAAAAAATATCAAAGAGGATATGTGGTCTTCCTACGTCAATGAAAATATTGCTGTACCTCAAAGACTAATAAGTATTATACAGGAAGTTCCGGGTGCAAAGAAATGTTACACAATTTACTACATCTGATAATAGACTTGCTTTTTTGCAAATGTGCTTTCTTCCTGCAATCAAGAGCAATAATACTACCAATTATGACACTTCGTTACAATAATAATTCAATTTAGATACGAGTGGAAGTAATAGTGAAAGAAATTACTTTTCTGTAACAGAAATGAACAAAAATCTGGATTGTTGAAAAAATAGGAATAGGCCTCATTTACATTCTCATATATTTTTGTTACGAGCGAAATATTTTATCTTATGAATATTTTAGAACATGTGGGTTTACTGTGACTTTTTGCTTAAATATTTTCACATTTATTTCATTATAATTTAATGGCAATTGGTATTATTCTTAGAGCCTCACATCACGAAAGAAAAGTGCAGTTCGCTTGCAGTTTGTATGTGCAGCAAGCAGTGGCGTGCCCAGGATTTTCGAAAGGGAGGGGCTATGTATACTTTTTCTTGGTAGTCAGCCCTCATTTTGTCATATTTTCCTACTTTTGACGTCCTTTTATAGGTATTCTGGGCGAAAGGGGGGGGGTTATAACCCCCATCAACCTCCCTTTGGGCACGCCATTGACAGCAAGCAAGTTATTGTTTATCTATAATAAAGTAACTGTAAAAGAAGCTTGCAGTTAATAGTTAATTTTAAAATAACATTAATTGAGTTACAGGTAATTACTTTCAAATCAAAGTGACTAACTCAGTTACCAGAGGGCACCAGCCAAAAAACTGACATGAAGAAAGATAAAGCAATAGACAACATACAAGTAGGGAAATAAAGAGATACAAATAAAAATCATATATATATACACAAAGGAAGGACATAGAAAGTGTGAGACAGGCCCGTAGCCAGGCAGGGGCCAGGGGGGCTGAGCCCCCCCTGGCACTGCCTTCAGCCGCCTTGACATTAGGCAAAACTATTTTCTGTAATTTGTTTTGCAGTGAAGAGTGAAAATTTAGACAGCAGATATTATTTTTCTCACAACTTTGGTGAAGGATAAATTCACAGAATATGAACGAACAGCTAACATATTTCTTCATCTCATTTGTAAGAAGAAGTATAAGTAGCGGCAAGTATTTAGAAGATTCCCTTCTCTAGACTCTAGAAGGTTCTTTCACAGCCAGGCACGTATCCAGGAATTCCTTTCGGGGGGGGCTCAACACCATTTTTTAAGGGGTATAGTAAGAACCTCACAATTGTATGTTTAAGACCAGTGGTGGCAATTGGGTTCCAAAACGGGAAGGGGGGGGGGTGCGGAAGGCGTTGCAAGGAAAGTTTACTTTCTCTTGGTAGACAAGGCTTAACATTAAGAGGCCATAATTTTGAAGCAGAAAAATAAAAATTGGGGAGCAACTATCCCTTAAATCGTTGCCACTGTAAGGCTATCATTTTAATCAGAACGTGAAATCGGAACATTTTTTACCACTCGACTCCTCTGTTTCCATGCATTAATAATGTGTGCCGGAACCATCTCAGTATGTGTGTTTGTCCATTTCTTCTCATCAGGTATAAAAACATCTATGGTATCTTTGAGTGTTTTTACGAAGCTGTTACACATGCACGGGATGGACAATCCACTCGACAATGCGAGATTCAAATTGTGGGTTGCGAACTGGACGCAGACAGCTCTCGAATATTCTCTCTGATTCGAGCCTGAACACCACTAACGTGTCTTGTCCTCCCATTTTTTCAGCTCTTATAAAAGCCGAAACCCACCAAATTGTTCAGATTCAGGCCTTAGCACTCACAAGTGTTCAAAAATGCCTGTCACAGCTTCCGCTGTCTTGTTATATATCGGCCGAAACAAAGGAAGTCTTGTCGAATACAGGTGGATCACGAAACAATTAATGCATAATGAAAACCCTTCCGTTCCCAACACATCTAATGTTTCGTCTCCCAGTATGATCAAATGCTTACTCATTTATCTCCAGTGACGTGCCCAAGGGAGGGTTGGTGAGGTAATAACCCCATTTGACCCTACAGGTTTGAATATGATCCTTTAGGGTGCTGTCGTCTGCCTGCCTTCACACCTAACCTTAACAAGGCCCTAATTTTTCATCCTTGTGACTTGGATTTTCAAGACTTAGGAAGGTTTCAGACCGAAGGGACACGCGATACATGTCGATTGGAATGGGCCAATCAACAGCAACGTTTCACACCGTAGCGACACAAAAGGCCGCACAAACCTAATCTTCAGGCGACACGGTGTGAAATCTCCCTTATTAGGCCACTGTCATTGTCACCTTGAAGTAGTAGCTCTTGTTGACCACAGAAAAAAATTATCCTCAACCGGTGATAATGCTCCTCAGTTTTCTTCTCTCTCCTATATTTTCTGTGCTTGTTCACTATACAGGCAACACCTTACGATTTGATATACACAGGACATGTACTATGTAGACATTTTAACGAAAAATCGGTTGAAGTCAGGGATGACTAGGTGGCTCAGTTGGCAGAGCCCTGATTTGGGTCCTGGTAGAGCCTGCAATTTCCGCCTAAAATGTCTACATATGCAACATCTTCTTGCTTTCTCTTCTCGACATTCATAAAATTTTCGGCTGTCTCTTTATGGTAGTTAAGTGTTTGAATGTGTTTCGAACCCAGTAGGCTTAAACAAAAGTATTTTTTTTAAATCATGAAATTCTCAGACTGCATATACGAAATTTAGTTCTAGCAAAACTAAATCATCACTCAAAACTTTGATTTTCAGTTGATCTATGCAGTTTATTTCTGTTTTAATATCCGGTACTGATGAAATATTCACTTTAGAGAGAGAAAGAGAGAGAGGACTTGATCTCTTCGGCCCTCGAACCGAGCTAGCACTACTCTGAGGCCCCGGAAGTTCTGCTGTCGTCAATGTCTTCATTTTCGAATCACTATATCTTATAAAGCAACCAGAGGACGCTGACTGATCTGATCACCAATCGACTGTATGAATTGTCACACTTACGTACCTCTGAAATCTCATTAACCGATTCTTTGTACAGATCAATCGAAAAATTGAATCGGCGTATTTATATCCTCATTATCTTGTAGAACGTTCCGCAGATAAAACGATTCGTTAATATCGCCAGTAATTGACTCCTTCTCTCATTCAAGAACGAACCCTCTCCCGCCTTCGAGAGATTAGAAATTACAACGAATCGCCCTACGTGTGGCTCTACCTTTGTTGTGCAGCTTCCAAATGCTGACAAGACTCTACATAGTCCTCAAGTGCGCTGAAACAACACCGAATGCGCAAGGAAAGTGTACGTGCAATATTACCAACAACAGGGTTATAGAACATTCTCCGTCTTGCCTCGATACTTGTCTATCTCCTTAAATCATCGTCACATTATTCAAAAAGCCAAAAACCTAATTTTATCTAGTGTAAAATAAAAAAATCCTGGGGGGGGGGGCTCAAGCCACATCAACCCCACCTTGGATACGTGCTATTAACAATAACAGGGTTATAGCACATTCTCCATCTTGTCTCGATAATTATTTCTCCCAAATTATCATGACATTATTCAAGAAGCCAAAATCCTAATTTTATCTAGTGTAAACAGAAAAAAAATCCTGAAGGGGGGCTCAAGCCTCCTGATTCCCACCTTGGATACGTGCTATTGACAATAATAGGGTTATAGAACACTCTCCGTCTTGTCTCGATAATTATTTCTCTCAGATTTATAAATTTATTATCTTCACATTATTAAAGACGCCAAAAATCTAATTTTATCTAGTGTAAATTTAAAAATTTCCTGAGGGGGGGGGGGCTCGAGCTATTAATAATAACAGGGGTATAAAACATGCTCCGTCTTGCCTCGGTAATTATCTCTCTCCTTACATTATTTTCACATTATTTAAGAAGCGAAAAACCTAATTTTATCTAACGTAAAGTGAAAAATTTCCTTGGGAGAGGGTCGAGCCCCTGTGACCCATCTTGGATACGTGCTATTATCAATAACAGGGTTACGGAACATTCTCAGTCTTGCCTCGATAATTATTTCTTTCCTTAAATTATTGTCACATTATTTTATTTCACACCACAAGAAACAAAAAAACTCATTTTATCTAGTGTAAACCTAAAACTTTCGGGGGGGCTCGAGCCCCTAAGCCCCCCTCTGGATACGTGCCTGTTCACAGGGCAGCTTCTTTATCTGTACTTTCGCTGCCCCTGTTACGACCTTCCACTTAGACAGAAATCTGTTACTTTGATGACATCGTGCAAATTCCCTCCACGTTTGTGTCAAAGGTCAACAGGTCCCAAGTTTTCGGAACGAAGGGGAGTTTCATTGTTTCCGCCGGGGGTGGAATGTACTGTAGGCACTATGATTGAATATTGTGCATTTTTTCTTGTGTGATATAAATATCTGTATCATCAAAAGTAGTATGGAGTGTGCAGTAAGGAATGATTTCAGGAGCAGTCAACACTTATAAGAAAACGATGTTTTTAAAGATATCGAAAAAAATGTTATATTTGTATGATATTTCTAAATTTCATATAACTTAATGACCCCCCCCCACACATAATTTACCTTCATTTAATACTCTTAAACTTTTGAAAATTCGACTTGGTTTACAAGTCCCCTCTGGAGATCAATTCTAGCTACGGGCCCAGTGCGAGAGATACAAAGGAAGAACATAGAGAGAGAAAAACAAAGGAAGGACATAGAGAGGGTGAGATATACAAAGGAAGAACATAGATTAAATAGAGAGAAAGACAAATAAGGACATAGAGAGGGTGAGAGATACAAAGGAAGGTCATAGAGAGGGTAAGAGATACAAAGGAAGAACATGGAGAGAGAAGGACAAAGGATGGACATAGAGAGGGTGAGAGATACAAAGGAAGGTCATAGAGAGGGTAAGAGATACAAAGGAAGAACATAGAGAGAAAGACAAAGGAAGGATATAGAGAGGGTGAGATATACAAAGGAAGAACATAGATTAAATAGAGAGAAAGACAAAGGAAGGACATTAGAGAGGGTGAGAGATACAAAGGAAGGACATAGAGAGGGTAAGAGATACAAAGGAAGAACATGGAGAGAGAAGGACAAAGGATGGACATAGAGAGGGTGAGAGATTCAAAGGAAGAACATAGAGAGAAAGACAAAGGAAAGACATAGAGAGGGTGAGAGATACAAAGGAAGAACATAGAGAAAAAGACAAAGGAAAGACATAGAAAGGGTGAGAGATACAAAGGAAGAACATAGAGAGAAAGACAAAGGAAAGACATAGAGAAGGTGAGAGATACAAAGGAAGAGCATAGAGAGAAAGACAAAGGAAGGACATAGAGAGGGTGAGAAATACAAAGCAAAAACATAGAGAGAGGGAGAGAAAGACAAACGAAGGACATAGAGAAAGTAAGAGATACAAAGGAAGAACATAGAGAAAAAGAGAGCGATACAGAGAGACAGATACAAGGGAAGAACAAAGATAGAAAGGAAGGAGAGAAGGAGAGAGATATAAAGGAAGAACATTGAGAGCAAGAAACAGAGAGAAACAAAGGAAGAACAGAGAGGGAAAAGAAAGAGACACAAAGAAAGAACGAAGAGAGGGAGAGAGAGACTGATGAAGAAATGTAGAAAGAAGAGAGAAGGGGGTGGGAAAGAGATTCTTAGCACCCCAGACCACAGAAGAAGAACCCACTTCAAAATCTCTTGCCCTCTCATGACCCCACTAAAATTTCTCTGGTGACGCCGGAAGTTACTTTTAAAAAGTAACTTTTCAGATATTGGCGCCAGTGGCGTACCCAATTGAGATACTCCCATTTGGCAGAGCATTCCTTAATTAAAAAGACTTCAAATGCAGAAATAGCAGGCAAAATAAGGAACTGGCAACTACAAAATGAAGACATAACGCCCCCTGAAGAAAATCCGGCCACGCCACTGACTGGTGCTAAGTAACACTTTGCGAGAACAATAAACTACTTACCTTATCCTCCACGAGTGTTCTATTCTCAAGCGAGACAACGCATGGAAAGACGAACACCGCAGCAAAGAATGCAAGGGACATAACGAGGCGCTCCATGTTCTGAATTTCTGACAGATTGCCCTTGACGGAATGAAGGACTCTTGAAGTCGGCGAAGGAACAAGAAAAAGAAAATTGCATTACGATTTTTCGGAGGAAGTGGCTCACCTACGGAAGTACACTTCCTGCGAAGGAATGAACTTACAGTCATCCTACGGGCAATATATGCGACATATACTTTCGTAAGCTCCTTTTTTGGGTTCCGTGAGCGGTGAATTCTGGAACGGGAATTCCCCCTTTATGTTTTCGTGCCCATATTCCTCCTTCCCACTTGATTCAAGCGTCAATATAAGTGTAGGGATGTTCTAACATGCTTTTCTAACATAAACTTCACGGCGGAACAGTCCTTTGGAGGCCAATGACCTCCAAGCCGCTGACGTGTGGTCAGATCATTGTGTTCTAATCGCAGCTGGTTTCGCTTTCAAATAGCTCTCAAATTGTTCTCACGATGCTGGATCAATACAACATCTGAATTTTGGAGCTTCCACAACGGATCGAACCTAGGACCGCTAACACCAAAGGCTAGAGCGCTAGATTCGGCTACATGTGAACTCCGACAATGGTTACACTATTTTCAATACGCATGTTAGGAATTGAAGCTTTCCTGGTGACGTGATTTGAACAATTGCTCTCGAGTTACCAGCTAGGTTAATTCTACATTAGAGTCCAACTATTCGATTTGTTTCTTTATTTGATTTGATTTATTTCACTTCATTTTCTGCCACTTTTGGCTAATCGCAAAGACGAGAACGACTGATGATACTATGAAATTGATGAAGAGACACTCACAAGAAAACCCACGCCCAGGCCGGTATTCGAACCCGCGGCCCCTGGCGAGCGTGTGTGGAGGTCCTGGGTTAATCACACCATGAGCCTCTCTCCCCCACCGCCATACACAATTTAAGTTGTAACTTCATGGCTAAGTTACATCTGATGATTATTTATCTCTTTTATTTGAGTTTGTTTTGAAGTCTACTTTTGCACGGGGAGGCTAATCGGGACTGGACCTACAGTTTAAAGTAGGATCCGAACCAGTATGTGCATCCACTGGGTATCGAACCCGAGACCTCTTGAAAATAAGACGTTACCATCACGCCATCGGGGAGGCCCCTATTTCGTATATAACATAACATTTTCAAATATATATTATATTAAAATTTTGTGGCCCTTTTTAAAGCAATTTTCCCAAGCCCCTTTGAAGATAGAGAACTGGAGGTGTAGCCCTCAGCTCCCATCTAAATCTAAATATTACTTTTAGTTCTACAAATGTAAATTTGTTCATGATGCAAGTTCAAATATAATTAGTTAATTCATCGACAACACATCTGGTTCTTGTGTAACTGACCGTGTGCTCAAATTTTATTAGCAGTAAATACTTAACAATATTAAGTATAGGTGGGTTTCATGTGACGTCAGGATTCGCACCACTGCCATGTTTGCGGCAAAGCTGTTTGTCGTCTCCAAGGAAATACCCACCACGCAGCGTTCGTTACACCTGCGCCAAGAGCACGTTTGTTGTTAGTACTGTGTAAAATGTCGGTAATATTGCATAAAAATACAACGAAAAGGCCAACTCTAGTTCACCTGTGTTTATGTACTTGAACCAGCTACATGGAATCAGTTTGTGTGTGTTATTAGTGGTTCTGATTCTGCTTGAAATATTTACATCCAGTAAGTAACCTATTTCCCGCTCGGGGTGGGAGAAAGTGGTTATCTTCTGTTTCCTTTTAACGTTGTTCAACCGCAGTAATTTGAAATGTTGAGTTGTTCAAAAACAGTAATTTCACTCCTTGCTTTAACAATTTTTCGATATGCAGGTCTCAGTGACGGAGTGGTTAGCACAACGCAGTACGATGCTAGGGGTCCCGGATTCGAATCTCGCCCTGTGCATGACTGATCTTAACGACTAGCCAAATATAGCAGAAAAACGAAGTAAAATAAACCAAATAAATCAATAAATTTGAGATACTTTGATATATTATTAACACGTTTTAACCAAGCAGTGCTTTTTTTCTGACAGTACGCAAAACCTACTACCGGCACCTTTTCTCATGAATATAATAACAATTAATAACAGTCTGTGTTAATGAATGAAATATAAATAATCAAGTACAAGCGTGCAATTATCAAGATGAATTTAACTTTGAATGTTATTATTTTTATCGTCAAACTTATCAACACCTTTCTACAAAATAAAACAATAACAAGGAAACGCTACTTGCAAGTATGATAAAAACACCAGTTCAATCTATTTGTACTAAAAGTCACAGAGAAAAACGATATATGAACTTACCTGAAAACAAATGTTCACTCCACCGCTCTGTACTGTTTGATTTGTTCATTAATGTTGACACGATTTATTCTCACCATGACGGCGTATTCTAATCAAGAATCGGAAAATTCTGTGCCGTGAATTGCACCTTCTGTTCTTTCTCGGAATATTCTAGGATAAACGTGAGTGCCTGTTAGACCTAAACAACCAAATATTGCACAAAGTATACCATCGTAAACAAGGTTGAAATCTCCAACCCGCCCGCTTGAATTCCGAATGTTTACAAAAACCCATGGACGTCCAGAAGGGGGGCAATGGGGGGTGCCCCCCTGAAAAAGGAAAGTCAACCTAAAATTATGTATTTCACACATATAATTTCATTTTAGCCACAATAAAATGTGTTAATTATTGCATGAACACCATCAAATTTAAGCAATTTTTTTTAGGGAACAACACTATTTTGGGGGGAAATGTGCCTTGTTTGCCCCCCTGGAAAAAAATACCTTCCTTGTCACTCCCTGGAAAAAATCCTGCGGACCTCCATGCATGAAAACGCGCACGGTTCTGCGCTCTCTGGCTGGTTCCAGTCGAAAATGATCCGCTAGAGGCGCTGGTGTTGAACCCGGTGCTTGGTATTCGACTGCTTATAATGGAAGTAAATGCAGTTTTCGCTGCAACGTCTGATTCTTTTACATGAAGCATTTCTATGAATGTGATAATTGCTATGATATTTGGTACAGTGGTCGCGAATATAGTAACGAACATTCTAGACAGTCGACCACGTCCTGTTATCGTCATACTTTCGTTAATAATACGGGAGAAAAAATACGCGTGGAATGCTCTTGGCAACTAAATTTTTGTGTATGAATTAGGTTCATTATTATTATCATCATCATCATTTCTTTTAAAGATATACACACTGAAGCATTTGTATTTTGGATATTTACTGTCTCTTTTCTTCCGCTTTAAACTAATCGCGGCGATGATGATAATGATGATTGCATGAAACGACAAGGGGAACCCCACAAAACTTTCTTAGTGTCATCGACATGAGTGTAACGCTATGTCCAACGTGGATACGGGCAGCGCGGTGCGTGCGGTGCGATGCGAGCAACGCGGCAGTCGTATCCGATCAAACCTGTAGTCAGCAATGAGCCCGTCCTACGTGGACACGTTACGCGTGCGATTCGTCCGCTCGCAACGCACGCAACGTTTGATTTTCAAACAGGTTTGTTTTGTATCGCATTTGCCGTCCGGTGGCGAGTCGCCGAGAAAGATGGAAGGGCTTATTGCAGAAGTGCAAAGAAGAAATGTGTTGTTGGATAAAACAAACCCTCGTTACAAAGATCGTTTAATTGTTGATAAGGAGTGGGATTCCGTAACAGTTTTCACGTTTTAAGTATTTGAAAGTCGTGAGTGGATGAACAAAAACATCAAATTGTATTCACTGAGAAGGAATCACAGAATACGGTTCATACATTTTCTGCTGCTCTCGAAGCGCGGTTGTTTGCCTTCGAGAGCTGTAGGTTCCTGTCCATCACATTTTCGTCCAAGACGTTTACAAGAGAATCTTTTTCTATGTCAATTATAACATTATGCAGAATGCGAATTGCTTTAACAATATGAACAGCATGCTGTACATTACTTTCAATTGGTTTCAATAGGATCCTAAATTTCGCAGAACTTATGCCGAAAGCACACTCCACTGTCATTCGAGCACGCGATAAACGATAATTGAAATATGACGCGGCTGCATTATTTGAACTCTTCTTTTAGAATATGGTCTCATAAGATATGTTCGTAATGGAAATGCTTCGTCTCCTACAAACACAAATGAGTCTTTTTGATGGAAGTTGGACAGCTGCAAATCTTTTGGTAAGAAACCATTTTCGACATTTTGATAAAGTGCTGAGTTAGAATATACACCAGCATCACTTTCTTTGCCATATGCACCCACATCGATCATTAAAAATCTGTACCTTGCATCAACAACGGCCAAAAGCACCGAACTGGAAGCCATGTTCGTCGCAACTGCTCATCACAATCGCACGCAGTAACGTTGGACACTCCCGGCGTTCACGCACATATCTGCGGTGCGGCGCTCGCATCACACCGCACGCACCACGCTGCCCGTATCCACGTTGGACATAGCGTCAGGCAACTTTCAAATCAATGGGACAAGCGACACGGGATGTTCACACTGTCACACTAGTGACACACACTTCCAGACTGCAAAATAGCATTCATTGCACATGAGGGTCCAAACAGCAAACGACACGTTCATATGGCGTATTCGCGTGCTACTTGTTACTTTGGTCGGAAAGCTCCTTAAAGGAAGGGTGCTAAGACCGAAGCGACGCGCTACAGGGGGAGTTCCCAACTAAGTGACAAGCGACATGGTGTCTTCAGTCTATTAGCAAGCGTTGCTTGCGAACAACAGATAGGCGACACGATAAAGCGCACATTACAACAACAGATCTAGGCGACACGATAAGCCACACATGTCGCTTTGTCGCTTCTGCGTCGGTCAAACTGGGCCATTTTCTCAATTGCTTGCAACATGCCGTGGTTTGTTGTTCGCGCATACGCGATGCAATGACTGTCTTGCTTTAGTGAGATTGCGCACCAAAGCGACAAGCGGCACGCGACACTTATCGCTTGAGGATTTCACCAACCGAACGCTGGCCTGTGCTTCCCGTAATGCCGCTACGATGTGAAATGTTGCTCTTGATTGGCTCCTTTCCAAGCAACATATGTCGCTTCGGTATGAAAGTTGCCTTGGACCGAATGACCCGTGTCGCTTTGGTGTGAAATCCTCGTATCGTTTGTCGGGTCTCGCTTTGGTCTAAAATCTCCTTGAGGAAACGGTGCAGTCAGAGCTTGTGTTCCTACGGTTCGAAAGGCTGCATTGATTACGGACTGCTCGCTTCCAAGTGACACTTGTGGTTTGTCGCCTCGGTATGAAATATCTCTCAGGATACTATTTATATTCTAATAACATAGAAAAATAAAACTCTAGTACACAATCCAACACCTGACGTCCGGAATCACTTTGCGATGTTTCTTTTTGTGTTACGCATGCTATTTATTTATTAATTTTATTTTACTTTTCTTTCCAAATTAATGTCATTTCGTGACTGCAAAACACTCCACAAATATAACTGTTTCCATCAATTCACGTACCGTCTTTCAAGACAAACAAATCTACATAATATATTCCAAAAACTAACAAAGCCGCATTACTTTCATAAGAAAATTAGCACCGACATTGATCGCACTGCCATCTAAGTTTCTCATCCGTCTGGGGAACCAGTTTATTGGGTCGTTTTCCACACTACGTTATTCAAGGCGCTGTAATGTCACCAGTGATGTGCAGTAGACTATAAGTTTACGTCTACACAGGGGGTGCTCGTTCGGCGGCGCAGATCGTATGCGCAGTTGTCCGTGGATGCATGACGTCATCGTCGAGAAGCTAGGCACGGAAAAGGCTGGTTCCTTATGCAAATATTGAGATATTTGACAACGAATATCTTCTAAAATATAGTAGCAGGGGAAAAGTTACAATTTTTACTGTTAAGATTCATCCTTTCTAATCAATTTATCACAAAGTTGATTTAAATGTGTAAAATGGTTTTCAAGAAATCGTGTTACGAAGGAACCTCTGTTTTGTTCTCTCCAGGCTTCCAATGTAAGGGAGTTTTAACTTAAGCGCCTTGGATTTCTTTTTGCTGTATGTTTTGAAATAAGATTATTTTGTTCTTGTCAACTGAAATCATGCCTAAATGCTATGGAAAGCTGTAAAAACTATTATCAGAAAACTAACGGAAGAAATCTAAAATATCACAGCTTGATATAAAAATGCGGGATTGCCCTTTTTTGTGAAAAAGGCATTGTGCGAGATCTAAAAGCAGAACTTTTTAATATTGTATGTAAATGTAAGGGTGTAATAAACGTGACTGCTTCCCAGGCACGTATCCAAGGGGGGGCTTAGGGGGCTCGAGCCCCCCGAAAGTTTTCAGTTTACACTAGATAAAATGAGATTTTTTGTTTCTTGTGGTGTCAAATAAAATAATGGGACGTTAATTTAAGGAGAGAAATAATTATCAAGGCAAGACGGAGAATATTCTATAATCCTGTTATTGGTAACAGCTCGTATCCAAGGTGGGAATCAGGGGGTTCAAGTCCCCCTTCAGAAAATGTTCAGTTTACGCTAGATAAAATTAGGTTTTTGGCTTCTTGGATAATATGGTGATAATTTGAGAGAAATAATTATCGAGACAAGACGGAGAATGTTCTATAACCCTATTATTGTTAATGGCACGTATCCAAGGTGGGGATCAGGGGTTCGAGACCTCCCCCTCCTTTAGGAAATTGTTTTGTATACACTAGATAGGAAAGGAATTCCTGGATACGTGCCTGCTGCTTCCCGTAAAATATCACTGCACTCTCCATTTTTCTCTTCTGTAGTATTCTGCTCGTTCCGCCACCTGAACGCAGCAGCTAGGGCTCAAAGGGCAGTGCAGTTACACCGGAAGAAGGCTCGGAAATGGCAGGCTTCAGAAGTTAACTCATCCAAATTAAATTAAACAGGTGTGTGTTCTCTCTAAATTTAAATCATAGTTCACAAATAATTTGATTAAAAGTTTTAAAAGTATCTGTTTTATTTAATAGCGTATTAATTGGTGCATTCTTCTCCAGCATAGCTATAGGCAGTGACCACACTACAGGGGGGCAGGAACGCCCCCTATTCTCGTTCGACAATTTCTCTCTCTCTCTCTCTCTCTCTCTCTCTCATCTGCCCCCAGTAAAACGACAAAAATAAATAAATGAATGAATGCTCTTTTAGCCAAAATATGCATTTTTGTGTCGTATGTAACGGAATAATAAACATGATTGCCCCGGGAAAATATGATTTACCCCTCCATCTTTACCATTGCGCCGTCACTAGCTACAACATATTTTGATTTCTATTATTCCCACATATTTATTTTAATTTTATTCCACTGTGTTACCTCACGCAGCCAGCCCCCCCCCCCCGCCACACACACACGTACGATTTCAGTTGTACGTTTTAGACTAAGCTTGTCAAATGTCTACTTATATCTTTGTATTCTTGAGCCATTTTTAAAAAAAAATCATTTCGCCCCATCTTCTGGACAATGTTTTCCCACTTGAAGCCCTTTGCAGATCTAGATCCGGGGCTATAGGCTTCCTAAGCCACCGTCACCTCCAAATACTCTCTTGGCCTCATGAGAGAAAAATATATGTATTTATACGAAATATTAATTTGACTTGGAAGTTTCTTTTTTCGAACAGGAATAAGTTTTAAATTTTAATAGCTTATAAATTTACACTAGCAATTTTTAGTAAAGGTTTTGCGTAACCCTAAAAGTACATTTAGAGACTGCAAGGTCAACTCCCGATATTTCAGATATATTAATAATTTTCATCACAACGTCTAGTAATAATTATTTGTTACTTCAATAACCTCCTCGCAAATGTTTCTCGCATATTAAAACATAGATGCCATATGATTGCCATTTTCTGTTTATTTCCTGGTAATACTGACCTCTGTGGTGAAGTGGTTAGCACAACGCTTTACGATGCCAAGGGCCCCCAGGTTCGAATCCCCTCCCGGGCATGGGTCTACTTTCCTTTCACCAATTTCATCATATCATCACGCATCCTCATCTTTGCGATTAGCCATATGTAACAGATAAGCGAAGTGAAATAAACTAAGTCTATTAATCAATTATTTTTTAAAACTCTTTAATTCTTCTTTAGCATGCCACGTTTTTGTTAAAATTATATTACGATTTGTAAAATGGCGAAATTCTAAAGGAGAACACGCAACTTTCTTTGTAGCGCATCGGTCAGAAAGTTTCAGGAATATGGATTTTCGAAATACATTTTTTCACATGTACTTTGCCCCCTTTTAAAAGTAGCGCGTTTTCAATTATGTTACTAATCATTAAAAGGATGCCTCAATACCATCTTGGAGGATGACAATTAATATTTTCTCCCTCCTAAAAGTAATAATATACTTTCGCTCTCTTAATCTCCCATATAAATGCTAGGAGCCGTCTGCTTCAGCCGAGCTCACTCCCTCTCTGGTGACGTCACGCGTTCGTGCAAGATCGGCAATCTTCGGATGGCTTTACCTAATCTCTATCTACCTACCTTGCGTCTACATGCGTTAGCTACACGTAATCTACGCGTAGATTACATTGGGTTGTAGTTTACATAGACTACGTAGACAATCTAAAGTGCATTAAAATTAATTTTCAAGGGTTTCATGAAGGGAAAGTGACATTTTCAACTATATTGGTTCCTAACGAAATGAAAATAATACTATTTACAACAAAATTCCTCTTCTCTTCTATTATCAACTATGAAAGAATATAAATAGTATGCAAATAACAACAACAGATGGCAGTCGTGAGGCAAGAGTGGTCTTTTTCCCATAAAACACTATAATATTTCCTATATTAGGTTTCTTCCTAGGTGAGAAATTGTTGGAATTTGGAAGAAAGAGTATGAAAAGTTCTCTTCACACATCAGCAACTGGTACGTAGTATAATTTTATCTTAATTCCACGGCACCCTTTGCTAAGTTATCACCTTTCGCCATGTTGTTTACATAGATTACGTAATCTACGTGTATAAAATAGTCTACGTGCCGAATGTAGACTATCGTTGTTTACGCATAGACGCACATCTAGTGATGGGTCATGGCAGTTCCTTTTCGGGAAGCAGTTCACCGGAGCTCGCTCACCGAAAGGAAGCGTTCACTGGAAGTCATTCAAAGGAACTACGAAGCCATGGAGCATGCTTTGGTCTCGGACGAGGCAGTTCCTTTTAGAAAGGCAGTTCACTGGAGCTTCCTCGTTGAAGAAGTCGTTCACAGGAGGAGCTACCATACCAACACAGCTCGAAGTTGGTTTCGTTGGGTGGAGGAGGGGATGTGGGAGACTGCTTCTGGAGTGGGTGAAAATAATTAGAGGGGAGGAATCCGCCTTCGCGCACATATTAAACAGCTATAGGAAACAATGTATCGACTGACCGACCGAGGTTCGGGAGCTGCTTTCAGGGTGGGGGTGAATGAAAATACATTTTAATGGATAATTGAACTTTAGCGGACAAAAAGTCCTCATCGGAAAGGAAAAGTTGGACAAGTTATATTCTCCCCTCTTCCTTTCCAAAAATGAATTCCTACCCCTTGTTGTCGCAGCGCATTACAGCGCCTGGTGATAGATGAGGAAAAATAATTGTAAATATTTTAAACATGGACGTTCGCTGTATTTTTTCCAGGGAAGGGCAAACAAGGTATTTTTCCAAGGTGTCAAACGAGGCATATTTTCTTCCAAAATAGTATAATCTAAAAAAAAACTTCAGTTTGAAGTTAGCATGCACCTGTAACGCCCTTCTAATAATTAACAAATTGAGATTGAAATGAAATTATACGTGGCCTATGTGTAAAATGTACAAATTTTAGGTTGAAATTTATTTTCTATTGTAGGCGTTGCCCCTCCCCATCTTTTCAGACTTTCATGCAATTAAATGACTACACGGTCAAAATAACACCCGTAAGAGAATGGAAGAGAGGACGCTAAACCTTTGAACTACGAAGAATAGCATTCGTAGTTTTCAAGCTCTTTCCGCCTCCCGGCCCCACTTTTACTTTGAGATAATGGAAGAGCACGGAAACGGAACGTTGTCTTAAGTTTGATTGATGATCTTATATCTATCAAGTTCCTTCTACAGTTCCTTGCAATGCGAGTTGCCAAAACATGCCACAAAAAGGGTTAAAGGTAAATTACTTGCCCATCCCTCCCTCATTGTTGAGCTTCTGCAGCATTACTGTAAACAGAGTTGCACACATAGCTACGCGGAAAACCGCCACTATCAACAATCGGCAACAAAAGACGGGACCTCGCGCTCGCTCTCTCTCGATGGTTCGTAGGAATGAGTCATCGACTGTGAGCGTTGGCAACATACAAGCAAAGCTCACGACTTCCGAGGAAGTAAGTACCACGGGTCATGGCAGTTCCTTTTAGGGAAGCACTTCACCGGAGCTCGCTCACTCAAGCAGCCATTCAAAGGAACGAACGAACGACTCCTCCCGATGTTGGTTTCGTGCAGCTGAAGTGAAGGGAGTGGGGGAGGACTTGCTGGAGTTAGCTTGAGTGAAAAGGATTAGGGGAGAGGGAACTGCGCTTGCTACTCGACTTCCCACAAGAAAACCAGAGAACATACACAGCAGTAAACAATACACGCAAAGCTCACGACTCCTGGAACGAGGAACTACCACAGAGGAACTGCTCGTTCACTCCGAAGGAGCGAGCACTTCACAGTTCCCAAGAGGGAGTAGTTCAAAAGGAACGGTTCGTTCACGAACGACCCATCACTACGCACATCACTGAATGTCACCCATGCGTTCTATTGGTTCTATCGTCTCATTACGACTGTAGTCTAGAAAATAGCGTTCATCTACTTTGAATCCGTTCATCTTCTTTTTTTTATGTACGAAGTATAAACTAAAAACACACAATTACGTAAAAAAAATCAACATGTAATGGAAATTAAAATTCAACTACGTGAAGACACACTACATGAACATAAGAGGTTATGGACGAGGTATGCCTTCTGTCTTCAATATTACAACTTCATCCATTTAAGATATATATATGTATTTTATTATTTCTGGGTCAAACTACAAAACTCCCCATGGGCTCCTCGTACCGATGGGATCTCACTTATCGCACAATTTTCAAATAAGCATGCGTAGCAAGTAGGTCGGTCCTACTAAATATCCTAGACCGCATAGAGAAAGTAAAAATATCACAAAATACTTTTGAGGGTAGACTGTAATTGGTTTTACTACACTCAGCCTATTTTGATGTGCTATATTCTAGGTACGAAACAATGTAATATAATCAAAAGTAATACAATCATAATTTATTTTTGGTTCTGTGGTATGGGAATAATCGTGAGACCATTAAGACTTGAACCGCCTGTTCGGTTATTATTGCTCGAGGACTTGTTGATATTTACCAATTGATTATTACAATTTTGCTGTTAAAAATAGTAACAAATTGTGTGAAATGGCTAGAAGGTACGTTTACAGGGATATTTATTTCGTGGGCATTATAACATTTCATAAGATTCGTACAATAGTGAGCTTACAGACAATGGGCGGTCTAATATAGACATTGCTGAAGTATTTTTTTCTTCTAAATTTTCCCTTTAGTTCTTTTTTTTAAAAGCTACAGTAATGCGTACTGAGAAATGATCATCTTCATAAATAGACAGCGGATATTTTGTCCCAGTTTTATAAATGCCGGTGGGAGAATTTGTCATAGTTAACGCAGTGCAAGGGAGATCGGTGCTAGTTTATTGCTGGCGAGATGGTTGATTTTACTGAAACATTCCTGTCTACGAGTTACTTTAAATAATTCAGGACCCAAGTTAATTTTGTTTCATTGCGATTTTATCATGCTACGAATGCCATTTTGGTAAATGTTTACTATCCTTCGGACACGTATAACTTCTGAGTTTCGTCAATTATTGACATTTCTACTAACCTATCTGCTTCGCGGATCATTTTATAACGTATATTAATTTTTTTTAAAAGTGTTTTTGAAACTGAAGAACGTACGTTTCCGCAAATGGTTTGTGGGGCTATGTGTCAATGGTTCGTGGGGCTATGCGAGAATGGTGTGTGGGGCTACGCATATTTTTTTCGAAACCAATTTTTAACTATTGTAACCTATTGTGACCCTACCTAACCTAACCTTACCGGAAATGGTTCGTGGGGCTATGCGTCAATGGTTGAATTTCCGCTATGAAACATTCCCACATCACACAAAACACCTTCCAGATGTTAGACAATAATACAGGAACTTATTACGGTAAGTAGTTTCTTCTGTAGAAATGAAGAAATCTGTCCGAAGGATAGTAAACTAGTACTGCTTGGGTATAGTATGTGTTTTTTAATGCACATGTTTTCTGTATCAAGTGTACCATTAAATCAGAATAATAAACATGCAATTATAGATTTTTGCAGTGTTGCTAACAGAATTTTAAAATTTGTACCAATATGATAGAGTCGGCCATATATTAGAATATTAGAATAGTTATTCATGCTGTTACCAGTAGAACCTTCTTTAGAAAGACCGGCCCCCATGGTGGAGTGGTTATCACATTGCAATACGATGCCAGGGGTCCGAAGTTCGAATCCCAGCCTGGGCATGGATGCCCATTCATCAATTTCATCATAGCATCACTCATCCCCAACTTCGCAAATTAACCAAGAGCGGCACAAAAAGTAAAATAAAGCAAATCATTAAAATTTCGGTACTAATCTGATATTCCCGGGACAGATTTCTTCATTTTTACAGAAGAAACTACTTACGGTAATAAGTTCCTGTAGCATTGTCTAACATCTGGAAGGTGTTTTGTGTGATGTAACGGATTTCTTCAAATTTAAAAGTTTGGGGCTCATTTGGGGGCAGGTGACTCCGGCCAATTTCTAACATGCCTTTAACAGGGACTCTATAGATAAAGCCGGGTAGCCGGAGCCTAGCGGAGTGGAGGCGGGGGGCCCCATTAGCTGTTGGGGGCGATAGGTCAATTACCCCAGGGGCAGAGCCCGGAATCGGTGGGAAATTTGGACTCAAAAATTTCAAACGAAAATAATTTTTTAGTTTAAATTTTCCACCGATTCCGGGACGAAAAATGTGAATACACCTTAAAGAATGTTCCACGAAACAGATAGGTAAGTACAGATGTCAAAAATTGACAAAATGAAGAAGTTATAGGTGTCCGGGGAAAATCAGATTTTTACCAAAATTTCAGTATCCGCCAAACGTCTGAAATTTCTTTATTTTCTTCTTTTTCACATTGGTACTTACGTATGCTGCATTGCTAAGGATTCTTGAAGGTGGGATTTCATTTGTTTTATGACAATAATTTGAATTTTCCACAGAGTAATTATTGTTTGTTGGTTTTTCGGTTGTGTTATACACATATGGCGGGCAAATCTTGACTAGCGTTGTCTATGATCAGTGGCTGTGCAGTGTTTCCAACCTTCTTCACTGAAAAATGCCTACTTTCGTGTTACTGATTTTACAAATCATTCATAAATAGCCCCATGAACCATGCACGGCAAGGTTAGGTTAGGCAAACATAGTTGAAATTGTCATGTTCTTGCAAAACAACGGTGTGGTTGGAAACACTGACCGGGGGTTACATCATCGAACGCAAGCAACATTTGGTTCACGTAGTGGATGGACATAGAGGCAACAGCTTTCGTGCATTGGAGAGATATTAATCTTCAAAAATACATGATTTACAGGCGAAATAATTTAAGCGATGGGGAAAAAAACACTCCCATTACCTTTCAAAAGTGTACGGAAAGTCAGTTCGGTAGGTACTTTCTCCTGTAAAATTGAAGAAATACGTTTTGCTGATAACAAAATTTTACCTTATTTTAAGTTTCTTCTATACCTGGTTAAGAGTGAATTAATCGTGCCCACGACAGAGACAGATGAAATGTCAGAGAAGTAATCGGTTGTTTCATATGTAATATGTAGATGAACTATGATTTATGAAATAATAATTTAATTACAGAGTAATGGAAGGATCAACAGATCCAACCCATATAATAGAAATGATGGACCAAATCCATGCAGTGGAGTTTTCACCATACGAATGGTCCCAAGATTTAATAGCTGTTGGGCTAGCCTCCAAGATAATAATTGGATACGTAAGATTTAAGGTAGGATAATTCATTTGAAAATAGTGTCATGCCCAGAACTAGTTGGAAGTTAATTTGAAATTAGTTCTATTGTCAGCAAATTAAGGTTAAGTACTGGAAATCGTGGTTGTGTTATTTTGTTTTGGAGCGAATTTACAATACCGGAAGTTTCTTCAATTGCTTTCAAATTCGGCATACTCACTAATTTTGGCCTCGTAATCACGAATCTGCAGTTAAAATTTGGCGGTCACGTCTAGAAATTGCGAAATAAGTTGAAAAAAGTGTGTTCGTGAATGGAGTAAACACCCTTGATTTATGAAGAAAACAACTATTTTTTGCAATGATTAGCGTTTCAAATCTATGTTTATGATGACCCTTAATTTTAACTATGCTTGCCTAACCTAACCTAACCTTACCGTGAATGGTTCGTGGGGCAAACATGTTTTCCACCTTTATGCAAGATGCCATTTTCTCATGCAAATCAAGGCTCCATGCAATGGGTCTTAATTATTGCACAACACTTGAGCAACGTTGGTAGCAAGACCGTTGTGCGGAAAGGAAGACGTCTTCATATCAGAGTATGGAGAATCGTAGTGGTAATTGACAAGGTTCTTTTGCAATTTCAAGACGTGACTGCCAATTTTTAACTGCAGATTCGTTATTACGAGGCCAAAATTACGAGTATGCCGATTTTAAAAGCAATTGAAGAAACTTCGGTATTGTAAATTTATATCTTTGTTTTTATCATTGGCCTTTGATGCACATGACAGAGTATATACTTTTTTATTATAATTTCTTCTTATTTATCTACTTGCAAGTGGGTTGTTAGTGAAATTCCACTACTTGCACATTATTGGGTTGAAACTCTTTCAACACTAACACAACAATGCAGGAGATTGAGATGTCAAGTATTTTTTAAAGTTCTTTAATTTATGTTTGTTTGTTTATTAACGATACAGCAAATATATCCATTGCAGCACCTGTTGTTATAGTGTAAGAAATGAAATCATTTTGTTGCTTTTTCCATATCACAGGTTCATTTGAGGCTGATTGCTGAAATCTGAATATTATTAAATGTGCTCATTGATTATTTCACTGTTACTTCAAAAATAATATAACGTTTTCAGCAAGCACTGTATTTCTGGTTGTGGCAATGTTTGAGTACATTCACATGGTACTTTTTCAAGCTTCGCTTGAATGTACGGAAATGTCAGTAAAGCAAAAAATACAGTGTTTGTTGAATGTATTTTTACATTTTTATAATGCTGTTAATAAATATGGAACAGCAAAATTATATTTTATAACAATTATTATTAATCTTTTCATGTTGAGAAATTCTTAGAAGATATTATTTTTGTTTTGTTTCTTTTATGTGATTTGTATCTTACAAAAGTGCTGAATAGTTTAGTGTGCATATATACAGTCGAATCACATTATTATGACCACCAGCTAATATACAGACTAACCACAGTGTGCAGCATGGACAGCAGCCAGATGGGCTGACTCAAAAAGATGCTGGTAGGTTGTCACAGACATCTGGAGCCATGCTGCCTGCAGTGCACCCCACAGCTGCTGGAGGGTGCATGGTGAAGGTCCATAGAGGGAACACAACGATCGAGGTGGAGCCACAGATGCTCTATTTGATTCAAGTCCGCGAAATTAGGGGTCCAGGGAAGTACTTGCAAGTCTTGGTCATGCTCTTCAAACCACTGCCAGACATTTTTAGACGTGTGACATGTCGCATTGTCTTGCTGGAAGATCCCATTCGCACCAGGGAAGACAATTAGCATGTACATGATCTGCAAGCATGGATTCACAACCAAATCGGTTGAGAGTGCCTTCCACGTGAATGAGTGGTCCCAGAGAATGCCACGAAAACATTCCCCAGACTATAACTTTGCCGCCACCAGCTTGCGTTCTTACAGCAACTGTTGCATGGTGTTTGTTCTCCGCTGTTTCTCGCCTGACATGCCAACATCCATCCATTCAATGAAGCGGAAAACTGTACTCTTCTGAAAAGGAAACCCTTTCCAATCAGCGGAGGTCCAATTGCGATACTGCTGCGCAAAGTGAAGCCTTTTCTGCTGGCTGGTGCACCTTTGTTTGTACAGGTGCAGTGGGTCATTGCTTCAGAACCCCATACGTGACAAAGTTTGCTGAATTGTCATTGTAGACAAACGTCTGGTAGTCTCCTGATTCATTTTGATGGTGAACTGCTCCACTGTAGTGTGTCGGTCGGCATTCACAAACCTTCAAAGCCGACGTTCACCTCTCACAATAATGGCACGCGATGCTCTGCAAATTTTGCAATTTGTTATCTAGTGCCCATGTTTTAGACAGTTCAAAATATTGCATATTTAAATAACAAAGTATATAATTTGAGGATACAGTACATAGATAAAGTACAGGGTGTATCAGAAGTCCCTTACCACCCCTTGTAAAATCTGCAGTGATGTTTTTTCATGGAATTTGATATGGGCGATACAAAATAGACCTAGGGGAACACCTTTTGGAGTATGTCGCAGGGATGGCCGCCATCTTGAATTCAATTTTTTTATTTAAAATGATAGGTGGGTCATGTGTTACATGACCATAGGCTAGAATTTCATCAGGATGTCAAATCTGAAATTTAGCCGTAATTGCGCGATAGCCCACTCGCAAAACTGCACGCGGCGATCTGGATCGTCCTCGGAGAGGTGTTGCTGCATTTGCACCATATACGGATGCCACTTGTGCCTCTGTAGCACCCTGTACACTGAACTGTGACTATAGCACATTGCATTGCTATACAATGTGTGCTTCGCTTCTATGACATCAAGAAGGAGGCCAGCTCTGCCATAGCTGTTGCTTCATCCGTGACTCCACGGTTGTCCACTACGCCGTCTGTTCAAGACCGTGACCGTCTCCTTGAATTTAGTTAATAATTGTGCTACTGCAACATGTGATACAGGGTGACGTTCTGGGTGTTACAGGTTGAAATCAGCAGCCACTGCATGGGCGTTTCTCCCACCCCACAGTTTGACGATCTGGATGCGTTCCTCAGTTGTTAACGGCATGGTTCAGCACCTGCAACAAACAGGTAAACATCACTTTCAGTTGCTAATAACTTTTCACCAAATGAAGTTACATGAAATCTGATTTCAGATTTGACGAAATTCTAGCCTATGGTCATGTATCACATGGCCCACCTATCATTTTAAATAAAAAAAGTTGAATTCAAGATGGCGTAACCAAGATGGCGGTCGTCCCCGTGACATACTTCAAAAGGTGCCCCCTAGGCCTATTTTGTATCGCCCATATCAAATTCCATGAAACTACATCACTGCAGATTTTACAAGGGGTGGTAAGGGACTTTTGATGCACCCTGTATAAGTTCCTCGTGCATATTGCACCGTGTCATGAAGCCACATGTAGGTGATGGGGGGGGGGTATTGTCCTGCATATTCTCTATATCGGCCACTTTGGAGGTGATGTGATCAGCACCGTGCTCTGGCCCCTTTACCCCCCATGTACCCATTGATTTGAGGCTGAGTCAGTCCCAGAGCCACTTTATGCGGGGACAAGGTCAGAAAAATTCCGACCTTAGATCACCAAACCCAGGAATCAAACCCGCGTCTTCCACGTGGCAGTCCGACATCCTACCTACTAGACCACAAAAGTGTGTGGTATTAATATATACATTGTATATATTTGGTGGTAATCGATGATATTTGTGTTTTTTTCCAATTTACAGATTATCTGTAGTACACATTGCATTTCAGTCTTACCTTCAGCTTTATTTGTAATTTCATTGAATTGTATTTCGCTATATTTGTTACATGTACCTTTTATGTACTGCCTACTGCAAATGAACATGTTCATTCTAACATCAGACACGTCTCCCAGAGACTGGGGAAGCATCGAACCTACAAGTGAAAAGTCATGAAATTTTGAATAAACACAAAAACCTGGAAAGTCGGGTGTTTTTACTTGCCAAGATTTGAGAAATAAAATAAATTACATATTTTTCTTGAACCATCATCGCGATGGGAGATATCCTGTATAAAAATGTGTTTGTAGTTATTTTTTGTTAATTTATTTTGAACAATGTTGAATAAACATGATTTAACACTTCACACAGGCCTGATCAACATGAGAGAGTGCTCTCGTATGAATGTATTTGTATTAGTGTCACTTTTCTGCCACTTTTGGCTAATTGTGAAAAAGGATGAATGATGATTAGATGAAATTGACGAAAGGCACTCATAGAGAATACCTATGCACACATGCTGGGACTTGAACCTAGGAACTTTGGTGTTGAGATATAAAGTCAACCACTTAAGGCTTGACTGGGCATTTGGCAGCCGAATGGGCAATTTTTTCAAATTTTGTTCTTCATTCGAAAAACCAATGTGATATTCCAAAATATGAAAAATTACATACATTTAGAATTCCTTCTAGAGCATTGACGTGAATTTCCGAGCACTTTGCTTTCGCTGTTATCTAGATATTCTAAAATGTTTTGCGATTATGTAAGTCTATTAAACTTTTGATAATATCTGGATAACAGCGAAAGCAAACTACATGAAAATTCACGTCAATGATGTAGAAGAATGATCTAAGCGTATTTTTCGTATTTTAAAATATCTTGGCGGTTTTTCGAATGAAGAGGAAATTTGAAAAAAATCACCCTTTTGGCTGTGAAAGGTCCTCGAACCTTAATGTGCTTGGCCACTGAGCTGGCTTGTGTGCACATGTATATTGCAGTGAGCTGTTATTCTGTAGCATTGTATTAGAGCAGAAAAGAGGGAATGGGCAAGGAAGGAGGCCTCGTCAGTCACGCCAGCCTCTCTGGCAGAGTGGCTAGCACAGCATGCTACGATGCCAGGGGTCCCGGGTGTTCTTTGTGAATGTCCCTTCTTAAGTTTCATCATGGTTAGCCAAAAGTGCAGAAAAGCAACACTAGTGCAACGAAAATGCAAATACAAATGAAGACGTGCAAATCTATTGCAAATAATGTGGTACTTCCATACTTATTTTGTGAACAAAAGATTCCAAAACAGTTAATTCAATTAGTAAATGTGTATGATGTTGTTACAGGAAGGTGAGGGAAACATAGAAGAAGAAATGAATTTTGACATAGTTCGGGAATTCCACCATGACTCCAGGATCCATGCTTTGGCCTGGAGTCCACGTACATCCTTGCAAGTTGTCCCCAAGTGCCTGGAGTTTGGAGGTGCTGGATCTGACTACAAGATAAGGCTGTACTCCAGTGATTTGGCTGGAAAGGACACAATTAAGGTTTGCTTTTTTAAAAAAACACACTTAAAGTTGCTTGCATGTTGTCGACACCATACATATAGATATATATTTTTTTATGGAAAGACTTTTTCTGGTAAACTGTCCTGTAAAAATGTTTGAACAGTTTGATTAAAGCAAATAGAAAATTACATGTAAATATACATTTTTCTGTTTCTGATACTGTGACCCTACTTTGGAAAAGTTTGTTGAGTGTGTTAATGAAACTATAATAATTTCAGAAACTTTTCTTCCAGTGAAAATAAAACATTCTGGATGTACTACATAATTGTTAACTCAAAATATTTTTCATGGTCTTTGTAGCTGAATTTTGGAAATTTTTTAAATAATAGTTTGCAAAATACCAACTGCCATGTTTATTTACATCTTAATGGTAATTACACTATTTATGCTTCAACATGATTAGTGTTTTGTATATTATTCTACACAAAATTTTTGCATATATAAATTATTGAATTTTAAATGAAGATAAATTCAAGTGTGTTTATATATTACATATTAAATTTCCCTTTCATATAAGCTTCACCCCAGCAGTACATATATATTTTCCCTGCTTTTCCTATCTTAGAGCCTAATATATGATTACGAGATTAATGTACTTTCGCCAAAAGTGATACTGATATCTACATATTACTTATGTACATTATTCTACAAATTATTTCTTTAAAGTGATTTAAAACAGTGATTCTTTTTTAAAGAAATCACATCACCTGATTTAAATCAATCCAACTTGAGTAATATATTAATCAATATTGAATAGTGTAAACAGATTTCAGAGTTTTTAATATGTTGTATACTACCAAACTGCAAGGAATGTTTTATCTTTAACAGAGGTGACCTTTTTTTTAAAGTCTGTTTTCAGGCAATTTCTGAAAGAATATGCAACTTTTTTCCCTCTGTTTTTGTTGCCTATTTTCAAAATAACTGTTTTTTTTATGTCTAATCCATGAAAATGAAGAAAACTGTCTGTGTTTATCAATTTTTTTTGTCTATTTTGTATTTTTTTGTTTGCTTTTTTCTACCTATTTTGAGAGTTTTGGGTACCTATTGATTCTCATCCTGGTTATATGCCCTTACGCTCCCTAACAAGAATGTGACCACACATAATATAAAACACTGTAAAGTATCATATGGAGGATGTAATAAATTATGAAATTTTTTCATAACATTTAACATTTAGTCAGTAATTAATTTGTGAGAATTCGTTAAGAGTATTATGTGAAATATTTTGTTTTGTTAAGCTGAGGGACTTTTTTCTAAACTAAAATATAATAAAAAGCAAATTTTTGGGAGGGCTCGAGCCCCACAGGTCCGTATAAGTTGGCACCACTGGATTAAGTATAAACCAGGGTGTCGACCAGTCTGGAAAACCTGGAAATTGTGAAAAAATCAGAGAAGTTTACTGTCTCTGGAAAAATCAATATTTTTTTGTATTCGTGCACTAAAAGTTGGATTGTGGACAAACTATTATACTAAAGACAGTTTCAGTAGAAATTGCATATTAAATACTCTGTGATAGGGGGCATATTTTGAACTATTTTCAACTTGAAATCTATTGCAGTAAGTGACTATTGACATTTACTACTTTCTTGTTGTAATTTTTGGGTTGTGTTTTGTTGATATTTGGATTAATACATATATTTTTTAATCTTTCTATAGTTGTGTATTATTTAAGCTGATTATTTATGAAAAAAAAAATTATCATTAGTCAATGCGTGGCAAGTATTATGTAAAAGCTCACTCCTGATGCCTCTATCCAACAGTCAATTTCTGATCAGTTTAACTTCATTTAGTACTGTTCAGCTAAAATACCAGGTGTATAAGCTTAAATCTGCTGTTTGCTCATAGATGGTGTTAGTGAGCGTATGAAGCTACCATGGGCACGCCATACCTGGTGTTTGTATGAGTTGGACATCTGCCAACACGAATCAGTGCACATTGTCAGCATGTGCAGACAACAACAGACAGTGTTCCTGTGGTAAGCATGTCTAGTTTTGTGCCAGAAAAAGAGCATATGCCGGATGCTCTGCTTTTCTGCTTCCATTTGAAGAAATCGGCTGCTGAATCGCATCGAATGCTTGTGGAGGCCTATGGTGACAGTGCTGTATCGGAAACAACGTGCAGGGATTGGTTTCGTTGGTTCAAAGATGGCAATTTTGACCTGAGTGATAAGAAGCATGAAAATCGGCCATCAATTGCAGGCTCTTTTGGACGAGGACGATACCCAAATGCAAAAGATGCTTGCCTAGCAATTGGGTGTTACTCAAGCAGCCATTTCCATGCGTCTACGTGCCATGGGAAAGGTTCAAAAGATCGGAAAATGGGTGCCTCATGAATTGACAGATCGGCAGCTGGAGAGATGCCAAAACACATGCGAAATCTTGCTTGCCAGACAAAAAAGAAAGTCTTTCCTGCATCGGATTGGGACTGGTGATAAAAAGTGGATATATTTCGAGAATCCTAAACGCAAGAAATCTTGGGTTGATCTCGGCCAACCATCAACATCTTCCTCGAGACCAAATTGCTTCGGCCGGAAGACGATGCTGTATGTTTGGTGGGATCAACAGGGTATTGTCTACTTGGAGCTGTTGAAACGTGGTGAAACTGTCACTGCCCACAGCAATCACCAACAACTGATCAAATTGCACCGTGCTCTGTGTGACAAAAGGCCGGATTATCAACGAAGACGTGATAAGTTGATTTTCCTCCACGACAACGCCCCATCGCACACGTCAAGACTGGTCCAAATCTACTTGGAGACACGCAACTGGGAGGTGCTACCCCATCCCGTCTATTCACCAGACCTGGCCCCTTCCGACTACCATCTGTTTTCGTCGATGGGCCACGCCCTAGCTGAGCAGCACTTCGATTCGTATGCAGACATCCGAAAATGGCTTGATGAGTGGTTTGCCTCGAAAGAGAAGGACTTTTTTTGGCGTGGTATCCATAAATTGCCCAAGAGGTGGGCAAAATGTGTAGCTCGCGATTTCAAGTACTTTGAATAAATTTCTTGTTGCTTTCTATGAACAAACCATGTGTTTTTCTGACTGCAAAACAGCAGATTTAAGCTTATACACCTGGTATACAAATGTGTAAATACATGAATTGCCCTAATGACGTGGTCTGAAAAAGCTGCAAAAGTCAGAAATTTTGTTTTTACGAAATTGTAGACACCCTGACAAACTAACAGTAAAATAATTTGATCATAAATAGAATAACATCTATTGAACCAGTCTGAAATCAAGAGCCACAGGTTATTATAAAATTAATACAATCTCAGTTAACAGCTTTCTACCAATAGTAGTCGTGAATCACTGAAATCAGTAGGTGAATACATAAATACAATTTAATTATTAATTGTAGATTGTTCTAATTTTAAAATGGTAAAAAATCATGCCTCTACTTATGAATTCAGGTATTTTCTTTATAGACGCTTGCAGGGCACACAGATTATGTAAATAGCATAGTGTATCAGGCAGATGACGGTGAGGTTTTGGCTTCCGTAAGTGATGACCATACGTGTAAATTATGGGAAGTCAAGGAAGGTTGTTGCGTCCATACCTTTTACCTGTCATCCCCTGGTAAGTAGTAGTAGTAGCTTGACAACTTCATTAGATGTAAAGCAAATGCTGTTTACAGATACGAAGGAAGAATTAACCTCAATCCAACATTTTGGGAAACTTGTTAAAAAACAACACAAAACAAGAAAGTTTGTCCAATCTTTTGACTCCATCTCGAAATGAACTCCGGCAACTACAGTATTAAATGTGAATGCAACAGGAAATATATAGGCTAATGCAAAAAACATATCAAAGACAGATTTGCAGACCACATAGGATACATACGCAAAAGAGAGAGTTCTTCTGGGTTGGCTAAAGACATCATAGAAACCAACCACCAATTACCACAGGATTGTGTTTCCTTTTTGGTGCATGCTAAAGGAAAAATAGAACGGGATGTTGAAGGTGTACACATGATTAAAAACACAAATGATCTCAATGACAATTCGTGTGGAAATTTTTTTTATCATGATATGTCACAGTCAAACTTAAAAACTCATCTCCCTCAGCCATTAATCTCAACAACCAAGAACTTACCAACACTGCAAGACCGCAAGGGCATCTTCTGGCAGACACAGCGAGTAGTGTCAGCGGAACCTCAACTGCATCCTCTTCACGGTCTCTCGACCAGCCCTGATGATGACTCCGACATGGGGTTGAAAGCTTGGACAAACTTTTTAAAGTGTCTTTTATTGTGCTGTTTGTTTTGTGTTGTTTTTAACAAGTATGTTGCCGACACGTGACGTAAGAATTTTTTTGCTGGCAAATTTTGGGAAACCTCGATATATTTTTTTTATTTTTCTTTGCTACAGAAGGTTGTACTTCTTCCACATTGTATGACACCAGACATGCTATAGGTGGTAGCAGTTAGCCAAGTCATAATATGAAGCTCCTGTTTTGTATGTACATTGGTGGAAAAATTGTCAGTAAAAGCCATATTTATTATGTTGGTCTGTAATTTGTAATTTATTTCTTTTAATGTAAGGCACTAAAATCAATATTTTTTTCCCTTTTTTTGTTACTGCATTTTGTGGGATGCAAGATGCACCTTCCTGAAGTCATCTGTGACTTTAATTTGTAATTGCAGATAATATATAACATTATCGAAGTCAACGTGTCGCAAGTTGTACTAGTAAGTGTGGAAATAGCAAAGGAAGAAAAGGGGGTGGCTTTGGCAAGGTACCCAAAAGTCACTCTCACTTGCACCTAGCACCCGCCATCCAACATTGTAGTCTAACGAGGCTCTGGCGTCTGGACCTACGGCCAGTATAATCCGCAGGGCTGTATGTGTTGTCCTGTTTTTTGTCCTTTTATGTGCTGAGTGCCCCTTGATAGCGTCAGCTTTTAACATGGGTAAGGATATTTTAGTCCTCAGAGACAAGTATTGATTTTAGCTGTGGTAAGGGGCTGCACCCCATATAATGTGACGGAACAATATACGAGGGAGAATCAAATGAAAACCGCAATTAATTTTTTTCCACTAATTTACGAGGGTCACTATTTATATTTTGACCCTTGGTAACACTGATTGAAGTTAGGCGCGATTTGACGTTTGCACGGAATCGTCTGGCATTATTGACCATAACGTACTTCAAATGTTTTGTCAATAGCTTCATTTGTGTTGTTTATGTTGCCTTGGAAATTGCACGACAACAATAAAATGGAATTAACTCGTGAACATTTTCATGCGATGATTTTTTACGATTTTCGACGTGAGAGTGCATCGATCAACTTACTTCCACATTTGGCGATGAAGCCCCATCCTTTGCCACTGTGAAACGCTGGTACAACGAATTTAATCGTGGCCGCCATTCGCTCACCGACGAGATTCGCGAAGGTCGTCCAAAATCAGTTGTTGTTCAAGAAAACATTGATGCTGTGCAAAACCTAATACTGCAAGATCGTCATGTGACATACTGTGAGATTGAGGCAACCATAGGCATTAGTTCCACCAGCATATATAAAATATTACATGATCATTTAGCTGTGAGAAAGGTATGTTCTCGTTGGATCCCACACAATTTGACAAAAACTCAAAAAGACGCTCGCGTCAATTGGTGAAAACAAATGCTCAATAAATACAATCGTGGTGCTTCAAAAGACGTATATAAGATTGTAACAGGTGACGAATCATGGATATATGCATATGAGCCGGAACGTAAACAGCAGTCGAATGTATGGGTGTTTCAAGATGAACCCATTCCAACAAAAGTTGTTCGCGCTCGAAGCACATCGAAACAAATGGTTGCCTGTTTTTTCGGGAAAACTGGTCATGTGGCAACTGTGCCTTTAGAGGAACGTAGAACGGTCAACTCTGAATGGTACACAACAATTTGTTTGCCAGAGGTCTTCGGTCAAATACGGAAAACAAATAAACGCCGTCGGATCATTCTTCATCAAGACAATGCCAGCTGTCACACATCTCGTCTAACAACCGACTTTATGAACAGTCAAAAAATCGAATTGATGGGTCATCCGCCGTACAGTCCTGATTTGGCACCCAATGACTTCTTCTTGTTCCCGAATGTCAAGAATAAATTGCGTGGACAACGATTTTCGTCGGCGGAAGACGCAGTTGATGCGTTCAAAAACCATATTATGGAGGTGTCTCAAGAAGATTGGAAAAACTGCTTTGACAAATGGTTCGAAAGAATGCAAAAGTGTATTGACCATATAGGAGAATACTTCGAAAAACAATAAAGCAGTTTTCAATGCCAAATTCCTGTTTTTTCATTGTTAGGCTCAAAATATAAATAGTGACCCTCGTAATGCAGGGATGATGTTTAATTGCACATTATTTTTCTACATAGTCCCCTCCCAGTTCAATGCACTTACACCCTGAGATAGGTAGTGTTTCGATACCGCGTGAGAAAAATTCTTTCGGTTGACTGTGTAGCCACTCGTGCACCACTGATTGGACGTCTTCATCAGACTTGAACCTCTGCCCTCCAAGGTGCTCCTTTAATGGACCAAAGATGTGGAAATCAGATTGTGCCAAATGTGGTGAGTATGGCAGATGTGGTAGGCACTTCATGCGTAGGTCATCAATGGTTTTCATGGTTGCACGAGCAGAATGAGGACGGGCGTTATCATGTTGAAGCAAAACATCTGCACTCAGCAATCCCCTTCGCTTTGTGCATATCGCTGGCCTCAAATGGTTCTTGAGAAGGTCGATGTAGGTGGCACTAGTCACTGTCGTACGTGGGGGCATGTAGTGTTCCAGAATAGGACCTTTCTTATCCCAGAATAAAGTCAGCATGACTTTCCCTGCAGAGGGCTGCTGGCTGCGAAACTTCTTTGGTTTCGGCGAAGACGAATGTCACCATTCTTTGCTTGCACGTTTCGTCTCTGGTTGAAAATGGTGCACCTAACTTTCATCCCCGGTGACAATGTGAGCTAGAAAATCCTCACCCTTCTCTTCATAATGCCTCAGCAGCTCTTGACAAGCGTCAACCCGACGGAATTTCAGTTCCTGCGTCAGCTGCCGATTAACCCACCTGGCGGACACTTTTCTGTAGTGGAGTTTGTCATGCACTATGTGTTGTACTGAACCGAAGCTCATATTCAGCAAGGAAGCCATTTCAGCCAGGTGACACACCGGTTTTCCTGAATAAGCCGATCTGCTGCGGCTATGGACTCCTCTGTCACAACTCGCTGAGCCTGACCCGGATGGGGAGCATCAGTCAATAGAGTCTTACCTTCTGCGAATTTCTTGCACCAATTGTAGACTTGCCGCTGTGACAGACAGGCGTCCCCATACTTTGTCTGCATTCTCCGTTGAATATCAACCTGTTTCACACCTTCACTCCATAAAAATCGAATAACTCCATGCTGTTCCTGCTTGGTGCAACTGCGTAATGGTGCCACCATCTTGAATCAGCTGTTACTCACATCCAATCCCACCTACCGGTACTGCTTCGTACTACCAGCTCGGAAAGACGTCAGGGACTGTATCTGCAAATTTTCAAATGACTAGAAAGAAAAAAAGATTTTTAATGGCACTTTTGCGGTTTTCATTTGATTCTCCCTCGTAACCAGTGTTAACGCACCCAGAAATTTTATTTCAATCAATGAAAGGACAAACAGGATATTAAAAATGCATGCAGAAGAAATGCAAAAATTTTGAAAGTATTGAGAAATGAAAGATTGATTCATTGATTGATCGATTGATTTGGTGTTTTAAGTCCACTTTATGCACAGTAAGGTTAATCAGGACTGGAACTACAGTTTAAAGTGGAATCCGAACCACTATGTGCCTCCACAGGGTATCGAACCCGGAACCCATTGATTACAAGGCGACGACGCTACTACTGTGCAGTCGGGGAGGCCTCAGAAATGAAAGAGTTCGTTAATATTTTTTTTCCCCACATAAAACAAAGTATTTTCAGAAGAATTTTTTTTACTTTATATTTTTTTTGTATAAAAACGTTATTATTGTGTGTATCAAAAAAGAAAATCATTATGTACTAAAGCTAGCTAGCTATACACATGTGAATGAAGGCCAGCTGTATATATTTTTTAATGAAATCCCAGTTTTTTCTTTTAAAATGCTAATTTATCAATAAACTAATTAAGTTGGTTAGTAATTATTTACTATGGTCATTTTTTTGTAGATAAGTCAGTAATTTTGACTGGTTTGCCCCCATGTACATTTATTCTGTGTTTCTTTTTTCTCCCACTCATATATTTGATGGAGGTAGCTAATGAGGGTATTTTTCTTGTTGCACCACCGAACATACAACTGGGAGAAAAAAGATCCATTGTACATGCAACAAGCCAGTACATGCCTGACAAAGCTACCAGACAAGTGGCAAAACCGATCGAATTCAAAAAACTGCATGAGAAATGAATAGTGAGTGGATTAGAATAGATTGCCTCTCTCTGCGTAACTGATACAATGTAAGAGTTGGTTGTATTTACGTGATTTTTATATTTTTGATGATTCTACAAGGATCATTCAATATATGACGGTAAATATGTTCTACCGGTAACAAATATTTATTACAAGCACCAAAGGAACTACAGTACTATGTTTCAACATAGTTCCCCCGTAGTTCAATGCACCTACGCCAACACTTGATAAGGGCACTGATTCCAGAGGAAAAAAATATTTTCGACGCGTGCGTAACACTCATGCACCACTGACTGGATTCTGGAACCTTGATCCACTTAGTGGATCTTTCAGTGGGCCAAAGCTGTGGAAATTGAAAGGTGCGAGATTGGGCGAATATGGAGGGTGGGGTAAGCACTCAAACTTTAGGTCCTCGATAGTAGACAATTTGACAGTGTGTGGTCTCACATTGTCGTGGAGCAAAAGCACACCAGTGGACACCAGACCACGTTGTCTCTGCAGAATGGCTGGTGCAAAAGGTTGGTACTGTTTACATTATGACCTCTGGGCATGTAATGTTCAAGCAATTTCACTGACAGTAATATGCCGGTTCTCCGTATCAAGTCCTCCACTTGAGCAATGTTGCTTTCCATGACTGCAGTGACAGAGCGACCTGGACGCAGAGAACCTTCAACACTGGTTATGCCCTATTTGAACTTCTCAGCCCACTCGTACACTTGTGATCGACTTATACAGTTGTCACCGTACTGAACTGTCATGCGGAGATGAATTTCTATTGGTTTCACACCTTCACTCAACAAAAATCTTGCAACACTTTGCTGTTTCAGCTTGGAGCACTCTTGTAGGGGTGCTGTCATCTTGTGTAACTGTGTTACAGATGCCTTCACAAAGTAACAAACATTTAACAATCACAGTCGTATTTTAAATTTTTTATACTACTATTCCGGTTATTTATTGAATGCACCTTGTATGAATTTTGTGATTAAAATCATCCAATTAGTACAAAATGTGCTGCGCTCTAGACTTGATAAAGTTGACGTCATCTGTTGCAGTAATAATTTTTATGTTAGGAATGTCTGTGTGTTGGCACAGAGAAGAACTTGCCGAACTGATGGTGGCAGAGAAGAGTGGCATTATCCAACTGTATAACATTGAAACGCAGCAGGCAATAATTACATTCGACTCAGGGATCCCACCCCTTACGGCTGCAGATTGGTCTCCAACTAACAGCTTGAGGATAGCAGCCCTTTCTGGTGGTGAACTGCTTGTGTGGGATGTTACTAGACCCAGGTGAGCATAAGAGTTATGTAATTGTTCACAAACATTTAGTGGTGGATTTATTAATCAAAAACTTGTGTTTCTTTTAAAATTAGGGCTCGGCTAATACCAGTGTTGATATCTGGAAATACAAGAAAATTAAACTAGTACAGAGTAGTCATAAATTTTAAAATGTTCATGTTTTCCACGGCTGTGGTAGAGAGTATATGACAGTATATGCTGAATACCCTCTGCTTAACCTTCCTTATTATAGTACACCTTCTGCTTTCATTTTGTTTTTATTTATTTATGTAATTTATCCATTACTCCACTTGATCGGGAACATAATGTCGAGAACACTTTGCTGCAAATGACATTAATTCAAGAGTTTTGTGCAAGACATTCTTTTGACAAGTGTGGTGATGTATCAAAAGAGGCACTTTGGAATGTTTTCGAGTAGGCAAGTAGCAACAGTCAATCCTACACATTCTATGTGAAACCAAAATTCACATTTGTTACAAGAGATCAACCTTTCCTTTCCTGAATCTTGCCAACATTTAACAAGATGTAATGATTCATGGCTGGTCATAGACTCATTGCCTGGTGTAGAATTTACAGATATGCTAGTTGTGGATCGTAGATTATAGTTACTTCCCGGAGATTGCATTATTGTAGTCCAAACACACTTACGACAACAGGCACAATAAAACAAAACATAAACATCAAAACTAGTTCACAGTACACATTATTCGATCTGTTAAAACGTTCCACTTCACTGACCACCAATTTTTATCCTGTATCGTCGATGATTAATTATTCGTGTACTATTATTGAATGCAATATATCTTTCACAATTTGCGAAGGCGAAGAAAAACTTCTGTGGGCTGATTACATATGTAAATTACCTGAATATTAGCATAAATGAAAATGCAGCAAATAATGTTTTGGTAGAAACTTTTATCGAATTCTTGACTGTTTTCAATCACTGTTACCATGGCAATGGCAATGTTGCCAAGCCCATAAACATTGTTCAATTTAACATAAATAGAAAACAAACGTTATTAAACAGCAACTTGAACATTAACATTTGAAGTTAAAATAGATAATAATTGTTAGGGGCATGCATATTTCGTTTTTGACAAAAAAATGAAATTTCAAAAAATGCATTGTAGTGTTAATTTTCCATGTTTTTGAATGGTGTGAGATGCATTTCGTGACCATGTTTTGTCACGAAATAATGTGAAATGAACTGCAAAAAGCGAAATTAACTCTTAAACACAAAATTCAGGGTTTATTCACCGACTCGACACCTTCTGAGGTCTGAATTATCCTGAAAGTTATGCAATTCCCAGAAAATTTATTAATTCTGCTGTTAATATTGAAGAAGCAAAAATGGACTCCTTTACACAGAAATAAACTTAATACTCTTATAACTACATAAATGTGCTATTAGAAGTGAAATGTTAGTTCTGTGGAATAAGTGTAGTTTTAAAATCAAATTTAGGAATATATTCACAATTTTAAAACCAAAATGTATTTTCATATACCATTTTTTATCCAATTTTTCACCGATATTTTATTTTATTTACCGCTTTTGAACCTGAAATTGACTCTGTTTTTGTATCGAAATTTTGCTTTTTTATTTACCAAAAATATGTGCCTCTAATAATTGTAATTGTACATTTACAAATGAACATAAAAAGTAAATAAATATGTGCTGTATAGAACAGTCACAAGTGGAATGGATGGTTATTATTGTATATTGTTATCCATTGGAGTAGCAACTTATTGCAGGGCCCTTGGCGAGATCAAAATGCAAAGTCCCAATCTGTTCTTTAAAATCTATCTCAAAGTGAATAGATACAAAATAATCAGGCATACATCAGCAAAGGTATTATCATATTTAAATACCGTATTTCTTCGAATTCCAGGTGCACATTTTTCTCTGGTCTTTGTTCTTGAAAATGTAGGTGATCCTTGGATTTGATGGCATATTGATCGGAGTATGTATGCATAAACAGTGGTAGAAAAATACCAGGTACCAGCTGCCGTGGTGGAGTGGTTAAGTGCATTGCACTATGCGCCAGGGGTCCCGGTTTCGAATCCCAGCCTGGTTATGGGTCTTTGTGAGTGTCCCTTCTTCAATTTTATTGTATCATTACTCGTGCCCATCTTCGTAATTAGCCACAAATGTCACAAAAGCGAAAGTAAAATAAACTAAATCAATCAATTTAGTCAATCAAAAATACAGGGTGCCTAAAAAAGTTTACCTGCTGCCTCAATTTTCAAATTCAGTGCTATTTTTTTTATATATACAGAGTGTCCGAAAAGTCACGCAACCCGGTGTTTACGACCGTATAACGGAATAGCGAAACGGAATGAGAAGAAACGCTTTCTGCCAGGAGAATGCCCTGTATATTGGGAAAATTTAGAGAGACAAACATATGTAAGAACATGCATGTTTTAATAACAAATAAGCAAAGTGTTGCCAAAGGCGGAAAAAAAATATTTGTAAATCGTGTGTATTGATGCACAGAACTCACTGAGGTAAATTATTGCAACATTTCACAATACCAACGAACAATTTGGATGGCCATCTATTGAATTTGACAGAAAAAGAACTTTGACGAAGTTTCAAAAACATTGCAGAAGGGAATAAATGGGTTGTTCCAAAAATCGATGTTTTCACAATATTACGAGGGACACTGGCAACACTGTTGGTGTCACGTGTCACTAACAGACGTGTTTCACCTCAGGCTATCACACTAAGCCACTTTTAACGACAAAGGAGAAAGTTGGTTATTCTCGAACATATTCAATAAATTACATACACCTTGCAACCCTGAAATGTGGGTACAGAAGAACGTGTATCAATTGTTATGTTTTCTATGCCTTAGGTGGTTGCTGTTTGCCACGAACGGTATTCCAGATTGTGTCTACTTATTATCCTGTGTGTTTTTTTTAAAATGCCATATTCTACACAGGAAAAAGTGTTTATTGTTGAAGAATATATCCGAACATCGTCATATTCTTCCTTAAGAGAAGCATTTAGGGATACCCACATTTCAGGGTTGCAAGGTGTATGTAATTTATTGCATATGTTCGAGAATAACAACCAACTTTCTCCTTTGTCGTTAAAAGTGCTTTAGTGTGATAGCCTGAGGTGAAACACGTCTGTTAGTGACACGTGACACCAACAGTGTTGCCAGTGTCCCTCGTAATATTATGAAAACATCGATGTTTGGAACAACCCATTTATTCCCTTCTGCAATGTTTTTGAAACTTCGTCAAAGTTCTTTTTCTGTCAAATTCAATAGATGGCCATCCAAATTGTTCGTTGGTATTGTGAAATGTTGCAATAATTTACCTCAGTGAGTTCTGTGCATCAATACACACGATTTACAAATATTTTTTTTCCGCCTTTGGCAACACTTTGCTTATTTGTTATTAAAACATGCATGTTCTTACATATGTTTGTCTCTCTAAATTTTCCCAATATACAGGACATTCTCTTGGCAGAAAGCGTTCCTTCTCATTCCGTTTCGCTATTCCGTTATACGGTCGTAAACACCGGGTTGCGTGACTTTTCGGACACTCTGTATATATATATATTTCTAGTTAGCTTATGAAAATTTCCATTGCTCTTTTCTAACAATGAGCACAGTATATGTTTTTTGTAATGTTTGTGTGTTTTCTGTATCACGTGTAACATTACATCATAATAATAAACATGCAATTATATTTTTTCACTGTTGATAGCCGAATTTTAAAATCTGCGGACATATATTCGAATGTATTGCATAGTTTTTCATGTTACCAGTTGAGCCTTCTTGAGGAAGGCCACTCGCATGCAAGAATTAATTACTTTTACCCCCCAATCCAATTAATAAAATAAATGTTTTAATATCATATTTCAAAATGTGTAGCTTTACCGTAGTTGGATTCATGGCTTTCTCAGACCATATTTGAAAAGGAAGCTTGCTCCTGAGAAAAAAAGTCTGAATTGTAACCCTGTGAGTAAATATACCATGGCCAAGTTTCAGTAATCAAGTTTTCTCCTCGATGTTTTACTGAAGTACAAGTATTGGTAAAAAAATCACCTTTACGAAATTTTGTTTTTGTTTCCTTTAAACTTACGTTAGAACAATCAACATTTCACAACAAAGAGTCAGTTTATTTTTGTTGGTGAACTGTGTTTTGTTCTTATGCTCTTTGCAGTAGCGTGGTGGTCAGTGAGTCAACTTTTGCAAAGTACACATTGACCGGACATTACATTAAAAATGGAGAGACAGAAGCATCACTCATGACTTAAAGATAAAGTTATTTTGTGTGCTGAGGAATTTGGCATCTGTGAATAAATCATAGCCAAAAAGTCAGAAAACAAAATTAGTAAAATTTTGTCTTGAAAAATCAGTCCAGTATATTCTTTATTCTGTTCTAAGAGTTCTTACGGTCGACAATTTACCATAAGTGAAGTGTCTGTTTGTTGTTGGAGAGGTGAACAACAGCAATCTCTGTTTGTTGTTGGAGAGGTGAACAACAGCAATCTATCGTCATCAGCATATCTCTTATACGTGGGAAGAAGTGGTACAGTCTCCTGTCATGCAGGCTGTTAGGTCAGGGTCCATGTCGAAATCTTACACCCTCGATTTCGCAGGTGATTTTTTTTTTAATAAAGATTATTTGCTGGTAATTGTGAATAATAAAATTCTGGACCACGGAAATAAATATTTACGACTGTACAGCCATTTGAAGTTGAGATGTAGCCGTTTGAATTTGCGAGGTGGTTGCTGTGTTGAAATTTCCCACCGATTCCGGGCTCCGCCCCTGGGGTAATTAACCTACCGCCTCCTACCACTACCGCAGCTCTGCCTCCGCTCCGCTCTGGCTACCCACCTTTCTATATAGTCCCTTTTGAAGGTATGTTAGAAACTGGCCGGAGCCACCTGCCCCAATACTATTTTTTGCACCGACACATTTAGGTACCAAAAAAATAAGGCTAAAATTAAACCTCAAAAGGTAACTTACCTAGGGTTACCAGATTGCTGTAAGGGAAATATAGGACATGCTGTCCCAAAATGTAGGACATTTAGTCAAAATGTAGGACACAACATTCTCAATAAATAATACATATTTCTATAGAGCACGTTAGAAAGTAGTTGAAAAATTACACTTTTCGTTTTTAAAAAAAATAATTCTTAATGAATTTTTAAATGCAAAATTTCAAGACTTGCAATCATACTAATCAATGCACCTCTTACTACATGATTTAGGTGGTACTTCTCTGAGGAGACAATTTTTATCAAAATTTCAGGTTTAGTCAAACTATATTTATGTTACATGGACAGTCAAACTCTTGAAATTATTGGGACCAGTAACAGACATTTTACAGACTTTATGAAAAAATAATTTCTCTAGTTAGTCTGTTGGGCTGATGGTAATAAAAGTACTCTCTGAACATTTGAATTATGACCTGTAGTGTTAAACAAATATTCAGCAATTACCGTAATTTAAAATTCGAGAAGTTTAAAGTTCGGGAAGTTTCATCTTGGGTAGTCTTTAGTTCAATAACAGGGTGTCTACCAAAATAACATATCCAGAATTATTGACTTTTTCTGGACTTTTCTAGACCTTTTTCCCGTCTTAACGTTTATTTATCCGACCCCTACTTAGGTAAAATTGAAAATTAGTAATTAAGAAAATAAATATTTATTTATTGAAAACCGCTACCAAAGGGCCAGTTAAGGTGAAATCTGAAGCTGAATTTAAGAAGAGAATTAGATCTGCTTTCTCGTATTAATGCATCCTGAACTGTGTTTGGCAGACGAGCGAGGCTTTGGCGTCTGGACTCAAGCCAGTATAATCTTATGTGGGGCTTGTGTCGGTTGTCCCTATATGTTTGTGACTGTCCCTTCATCCATCTTACCTTACCGCCATTCATTATCATTTTCGCGATTAACCAAACGGACAGAAAAAAGTTAAGTAAAATAAACTAAATCAACCAATCAGTCATTATGATAGCAAAAATTCTTGACCACAAGAATAATTTATTGCCTTTGTATTGACTTCTTGACCTATTTGTTGATTTCTTTACTTTTTTTTGACTACCATGACTTTCTTGACTGGTAGACACCCTGAATAACTTTGTTCTCTATACCCCTGCTTTACAATCAAATTACATTGAATAAGAATGGCAACACCTTGTTCCATCAGTATATTCCCTAAGGCAAGAGATTCTGCTCAGACATTGAACAGTTACGTTATCAGAAAGTGGTCCCAAAACTTTGTTCATTAAGTGCTTCCGTTTTTCCGTATTTTTAATAGCAGGACAAACTTTTTCTTTGTGGGCAATGACTGAATCAAAATAAATTTCAACATTGAGTTTGGAAACGCAGTCCATACACTTGTAACTTGCATGATTTTTTCCTGTTACCTACTTTCCTAATTAATATTATGTGACTCAAAATGTAGGACATTTATGATATTTTTCAAATTCCTCCCGGACGCCGGACATAAGGCTAAAATGTAGGACATGTCCGGGAAAATCCGGACGTCTGGTAACCCTAAACTTACCTCTTTATCTCAAGTGTAGGTTGAATTGCGGATCAAAGTTAATTTGAAAGTCCAAAAGAGAAGTCAGTCGTATGTCAAAAGTCTTTGCTGTCGTTTTGCACAGAATACTACCCTCCCCTGTCCGTACCATCATAGAAATAAGAAGTTGCAAATTATCCCATCCCACAAGTCATTCAGAAAATACAATTTCCTCGAAGCAGCCAGCAGACCATCTCCCTACAAGTCATGTATAATGTCACGTTCGTCTCGTCTGACAAAGTCCTCTACTTCCTTCATCCGTTGAATGTCGCTCAATCTAATCTTGGCTTGTTTACTTCACCTTTGACCTTTGTTTGTCAATTGGATGTCACACAAATCAAGAAATTTCTGAAATCAAATCTGCAACTCGCCAATACGTCATACCAATAACATATCGCAAATTATTCCATTGTCAAGTCAATCATAAGAAGAAAAAGAAAATGTTTAGACGTGCACTTGTGACATGAATCCAATATGGAAGCCCTGATAAGCCGTATAGATGCAACGTGCGTAAAGCAAAAAAAAAGGTGAAGTGCTCCCCTGTGCTTAGCACAATGCCATGAAGGTGTATAGGGGTGTGGGGGTAACACCCCACACTTTCTTGATCCGGTCATGAGTGGGGGTGATGTGATCAGCATCACATCCCTGACCGCCTTTACCCCCCCCCCAGGTTTCCCCCAGGTACCCATGTCATTCGATGCTGGGTGGGCGCCGGGGCCGCTTCCAACGTTAGAAAAGTTCCCGGATTTGAACCGGACGTACGTAAGGAACTTCAATATCAAAAAGTTTCGTAGCAGTAGATGTAAAAAAAAAAAAAAAAAATACTTTCCGTGCTATTGGGTTGGTGCGAATGAAATGTCCGGCCCAGGTGCGTCATTGCCAAAGGCCAAAACAATCAAAACTACAATACCTGGTTAATCAAAATAGTCGCCGTCTGCAGCCACACACTTTTGTCATCACACAGCCAACAATTGGATTCCATGGCGAGAGAAGTCTGGAGTCTGTGACGCAAAGAACTCCTCAACGGCATGTTGCACCGCCCGATTATCAGCGAAGGTTTTCCCTGTCAGGAAGTGATCGAGATGCCGGAAGAGATGGAAGTCTGTGGGAGAGAGGTCGGGAGAATATGCTGGATGACGAAGAGTTTCATATTGCAACTCATGGAGAGCCTGCACCGTCCTTTACGCGACATGTGGGCGAGCATTGTCGTGCAACTTGAGGACACCATGTGTGTGGACCATTGCTGGATGCTTGCGGAGAAGTTTGTGGTGCATTTCATGGAGTTCAGCACTGTAACGATCTGCATTGATGGTTTCACCTCGCCGGAGAAAGACATGATGGATCACACCCACCATAGACCACCATACCAGTAACAACACCTTCCGTGGGTGGAGAGGTGGTTTCGGAAACCGCCATGGACGTTGATCACGATCCAACCATTGTCCTGATCGTTTACGATTGTCATAGCAGATCCAATTTTCATCTGAAGTGACAATCCGATGCAGGAAACCATCCCGGTTATTCCTTACACTCAGAGAACTGCACACCTCCAGACGGCGAGTCTTGTTGACGGGTGTCAAATCATGTGGTACCCATGAGTCCAACTTTTTCACTTTACCTATCGCACGGAGCCGCCGAACGACAGTGGTATGGTGTATGCCTAACTCGTCTGCAATGGCACGAACACTTTTCCGAGGGTCTGCTTCCACGGGGTTCCTGAGGAGCTCATCCGAACATGATGTTGGTCGATGGCCACGGGGTTCATTTTGCAATGCTGTGTCACCAGAACGAAATTTGACAAACCAGCGGCGAATGGTGAGTTCATTTACCATTCCTGGCTCAAATGCACTGATAGTGTTTTTGGTGGCTTGCTGAGCAGAATGTCCCAGTTTGAATTCGTAAAGACAAATAACTCGCAATTGTGTGTTCTCCATGGTGCACTTTCAGATGACCCTGTTCAGCAACACACTGCCTCCTGACTGTCTGGGTGCTCCAGCCTGTTTGCTGGTCGTATACAGAGTTTATGACGTTAGACCCGTGACCTCATTCAATCCCTGTGTTGTCTTGTTGAGTTGAGTTTCCCACCAGACGTCAAAGTGGACATTTCATTCGCACCAACCCAATATTTAGAAACACCCTTTGTTACAAGAAACTTATTTATTTGACGAAAACATTTAAAATGTTCGCAAAATCCAGGGTGTAAAATTTCGGCACCGAGCCTTAGTTCATTCTTCCTTCCACTCCTGGATGATCTGGGAGTTAATTCTGCAATGATAGGAGCATATCTGCCAATTACTTTGTAAACCCTCTCTTCTTGGTCGCCTTTGCTCCAGCATTAGGCGGCTCTGTGTTTGATTATTTTGTCCCCTTAATTATCAGTATTGTTGTTCGAAATGCACCTGTTATTCTAATTACGGCCTTCATTTATGATAGCGTACTGCATTGGACCACTTTTGCTTGCTCAAACTTATTCGAATCTCACGCTTGATTGTACCATACTCGTAGTGGAATGGTCGGCAATGTCCTGTATTTCAGAGCCTAATAAGCAGGACTGTCAACCTAAAACCCATACATGATAGGAAACTACTCTTTGCAATTACAATTCTAAATAATAATTCCGTATATTATTATGTAAGACTCAAATACAACACATATGAAAGTATGCAATATCTACAGATTGAAACGTAAAATGGATACACGTGCTGACAGACCTGCCTAAGCAATTACAAATATCGTATCACAGTACAAGAAGCACGTGTACATCATTGTTCACTTACCGAAAAGAAGAATAATATTCTGCGAAACAATAAAATGCAGTTATAAAATTCATTCGAACATCATTCCAATGCGACAATAATCGTAGAAACATGAAATGTCAGCCTAAGCAGTTTCAGCCCATAATCATCTATTTAATTTTCATGTATCTCTGTAAGATTCACAAAACTGCATTTTAACATGGAGATGATGATTATGTTCTCTTGTTTTTCAATTTCACTTCGTCTTTTACTTCACGATCAATATTTGAGGGCTCACTGCAATAGACAAATGACTGAAATATATGAACTAATAGGTAGGGATACAAATTTATGGTAAATAAAAACTGAGGAGAGCGGTAAATAAAATGTTAGATCAGCGGTATATGTCAGCGGTGGAAAAAAAAAATTGGCACACACTTTTTCATTATGAGAGGAAACAACATACAAAAGAGCTATAAATTGATAAACTACTTCATTTTTATATACTGTACACATACACAAGTACTTAGCTGTCCAACCAAAAATAAAACATCAACACAAAATCACTTCATTTCTAAATTGCATATCTCAAGTGATTTATTCTTTGTATGTATTTCAAGGATATCCTTGCTGTCCAACAAATAAAATAATCACTACTGCACATACACAAACACATGTTGAAAATCACATGATGATAAACAAAATTCATTCATGACTGAACACAAATGACACTATTGTTTCCCTTGATGTGCGGGAACAGACCAATCTTATCGCTGCTACAGCTAGCAAGTTCAATGAAACTGGAAGTTGAATAGATATTCGGGGGTAGAAAGGAATGCAGCTTGACAGGGAACGAAGTTTTCGAACTGAGATTATGTACATGGGAAATCCAAATTTGCAGCATCTTCCTGATGTGATCGAAGATAAAACGTTCTTCAGCTGCAAGAGGTAGGAAACTTTACGGAAACGTTTCGCTACAAATCGACAGTTTGCGCACACAACCTCGGTTGCCAGTTTTTGCGTGTTTCCTACTTAATTTGATGTTATTTCATGGTTATTTCGCGAAAAACCATTCATTTCGTGGAAAAGCACACATGTCGCATTACTTCGCGAATAAAACTCATGCATATTTCAACATTGGGGGTGTAGTTACATGCAGAATGTTCAAAATTGCATCTTTTTTTCACATTTGACGATTTCGCACATCGCGAAAATTCAATGTCCCTACTAATAGGGTTCGAGAGTTCGAGTGTATTTCGTTTTTTCTGGCGTTTTTCGCTTCAACAGAATCACTATCAATTCTGTATGCCATATAGCGATAGCGTGTGAAGTATTTGCCGCTCAAGCGAAAAACGCTCATTGGAGCACTCTAATTTAAGATGTTATTTCTGTTACATACATTGTACAATGCGTTCGTTTTGGCTCTGGGCCGAGAAAACACGTGAACAACTTTGAACAACTCTTATAACACAGGTTAGTACAGGGAGGTTATTTCAGTCGTTCACCGCCAGCGTGTCAGCCGTTCGGCGGGCTCTTCATGCAACAGGTCCCGGCAAATTGCGTTCAGAAAGTCCGTAACAGAAACCGCTTGTTTTGTAATGTTTCCACTTTTCACAATTACAGTTACAATTACAATTGAAATAAGCACGTACCTTGTCGCAAGGATGCTGTGTGTGTGTGGAAAAGGTGTCCTCCCAAATACAAATATTTCTGGCACCTTATTTCTGACAGAAAATCTTAGATTAGACATCGTTACTTTATCGTCAGTTGTCAGAAAGGGAAGACAGCATCCCGGCGCATAAAGCAAACCGAAAGCGTAAAATGATATTTAAAAGTAATAATAATGATGATCACTAACCTCCTGTGTTATAAGAGATGTTGAAAATGACCTCCTTTAACAGCAATACAACACGTTTCTTAGGTTCAAGAGATCCTGTCTATCGTAATTCCCTGACCACTTTTCTGCAAGAATTCGTTTTCACGTAATTATCGTACATAAAAACTCTCTGTTCAAGACTATATTTGTTTAACGACATAACTAATGAATGAATAACAATTAACACACAATAAAGCACTGGCCATGAGTAGCACATTACAATAACACAGTATAAGCAACACGTGTACTGATAAACGCAAACAGAAGTGAACATGAACGTACACTGACGTCTGGTAGCCGACAGTGTTGCTAACCATTTTTCGGCAATGTCCCTACAGACGTAGTCAAAATGTCCCTACAACTGACCAAATGTCCCTATGCCAAGTAAAGCGACTAAAAAAATTATCACCTCATGAGCATGCAAAACAGAAGATAAAATATACACATTTACTTACCAAATCTTTCTGCTCGGTGCTTCCACAATTAATGAAGGAGCGAATTTACATTTGCCTATCCTAACTTAACCTAACCGTACCTGGAAGCGGCCCCGGCGCCTACCCAGCGTCGAATAACATGGGTACCTGGGGGAAACCCCGGGGGGTAAAGGCGGTCAGGGGCGTGATGCTGATCACATCACCCCCACTCACGACCGGATCAAGAAAGTGTGGGGCGTTACCCTCACACCCCCTATACGCCTTCATGGCGTGGTGCTATGCACAGGGGAACACTTTACCTTTTTTGTACCTGAATGGTTCGTGGGGCTATCTGTCAATGGTTTGTTGGGCTACCCGTTTTTCGAGCCCAAATTTTAACTATGTTTGCCTTGCCTAACCTAACTTAACCTAACCTTACCGAGAATGCTCAGTGGGGCTATTCCTGAATGGTTTTGCGGTAATTGTGATTACGAACCGATAAAAAATATTTTTTTCGTAGCACTTTAACATCATCGAAGACGCCATTTTAGTATCCTGTAATTTTATGATTGATGTAATGTTGCCAAATTTACCTGTAATCAAATCAGTTCTTCTACATCGTGATTGTCGCTGTCACATGTAAGCACGTTCTTTGGGCAATATACTGAAATGAATAAGTTTATTAATTAGCCCTCCTGCACACTCCACCTAACAATCTGTATAACATTAACAACTTTTTTACTGTTCTCTTCCGCTATTCTTACACAATCCATGCTCTCCAAGTATGAAATCAACAGTGTGGCAACGCTGTAGACAGCGTAACTAATTGTAATTTGTTCATATCAACAAATATGGCTACCATACTTGTATACGGAGAATCATTGCGAGAATTGAAATGCTTATTTTACAACTTCTACACGTTAATTAACATTTTTCCCCCTCACCCCAACATGTTAACTTGAGATAAATCATCACGAATAATTATTTCGTGAGTATAAGACGTAGCATAGAAATTACAGAAGGGTCCGGTATTGTAAATTCTTGCCTTAATGAATAATAGGGGTGTGCGGGACAGAATTTTTTGGGTCGGGACGGGATCGGGACGGTAATTTTTTTAAATCCCGACATTCGGGACTGAAAAATTTGCAATTTCCCGACCAAGTCGGAAAATTTTCGGGACGGGAAATGTTCGAAATTTCCCGAAGCACTGGAAATCTCGAATTTTACAAGTCATTTTCACTTTAAGTGATTGTTTTTGCATTTCTAGAATAAAAACTTACAATTTTCGATAAGTTCCAGAAACTTACAAGGCAGAAAACGTCGAGAATTAACGACTTTTTAAAGTAAAGGATCCCGCACACACCTAATGAATAACGTTGAGTCGTTTACTGTTGATTATGTTATTTGAAGTCATACATGCTGCTGCTGTGCAGAGATAGATGTTGGTTGGTGATGCTGTATTTCCTGCAGTCTTTAACAATTCTGGTCCCATTTTATTTCCCTTTTTTGTTTTTGTATCACTTAACATTGAAAATATTCTTTCCGTTTCCGCTTTAGAATGTGGCAATGTTAGCACTATTTTCGCGAGAGTGGAAATGTTTTCAAAAAGGAACTTGCCTTGAAAGTTTTTGGCAACCGATAACATGTTCCAAAATTCTGATGGAGATTTGTTAGTTAGTTCTTTTTTCTCCTCTTCGCTAAAGTATCCAGATAAACTAATTCATAAAATGTCATTTACCAAGATTGAAAAAAGTACCTACGTTTTCCCTCATTTGTCAAAATCTGTCCCTATGTTCCTACGCGGGCGAAATTTAGTGAAAAGTCGCTATGCTTAGGGACATGTCCCTACGGTTGGCATCACTGCCGACACGTGCAGTATGAATCGCCCTCTCGCGGCTGACAACTCACCCAACCCCCGATAAGCTGCCGGCGCTGTCGCGACAACTGAGGATAAAGTAGCGATGTCTAATCTAAGATTTTCTGTCAGAAATAAGATGCCAGAAATATTTGTATTTGGGAGGACACCTTTTCCACACACACACAGCATCCTTGCGACAAGGTACGTGCTTATTTCAATTGTAATTGTAACTGTAATTGTGAAAAGTGGAAACATTACAAAACAAGCGGTTTCTGTTACGGACTTCCTGTAATGCAATTTGCCGGGACCTGTTGCATGAAGAGTCCGCTGAACGGCCGTCACTCTGGCGGTGAACGACTGAAATAACCTCCCTGTACTAGTTATGCAATGTAAATATAAGTGTCTACATGCTAAAGATATGTGCGTAAATAAGCGAGACATGTGCCATGTCACATGCTATCTCGGCCCAGAGCCAAAACTAACACACTGTATATTTTAGGTAGTCTACTGAGATTGGTCCGTCGAAAGAAACAATCATGTTGTAGATTATGAATATGTATGCGTGTATAAGAACATAGGGAGTCTGAATGTATTTGAACCTATTGCTACCAATTTATTTATTACAGACTCAAATTTTGAAGTTACGTAATCCATGTCATCATTCCATTTCTTCTAATTTCACACCTAGATATTTAGCCTCCTTTCTCTTCTAAAATCTTTCTCTTGAGTTTTATCTGTCGGTGTTTATTAGCATTCAGCTTACCCTTTATGATGATTATAAAGTGGGTCTTCTGGTGGCAATCATCAATTTCGCCATATCACACAAGTCCTCGAGAGAGTTTATCGCAATACTGGTCTATCTTTCCAACTCTCTTACATTATTATTAATATTACGTCATCTGCATAGTCTATTTGTGCTTTTGATTGCGAAGTAGTTCCTAATTTTTCTAGAGATGGTTCCAAGTTTAGATTCCACAATTCTGGACCTAGAATTCATCTCTGTGAACATCCTTGTGTCGTTGATTTTGAGGCCGTGAATTTAGGACATCTGATATGCTTTGCTGCCGGTGCAATAGCTTCCATAATTCTATCAAGGGTTCCTGGGCAATCTATGTCTCTTTAAGGTCCTGAAAAGACACAGCTTGGTTGGTACAGGTAGATGTCAGTTCAAAGCCTCACAACGCCGTCAACGTCTCTACCATCTGTGAGGGCCTCTTTTTTTTTAGTTGGAAGAGGGGTGCAAGGCCATTTGTACCTTACAGCCTTACGCCGGAGAACCAACTGCAATCGACTTGATATATCGCTTTCAAATACACTCAATATAAATGTCAATTGCATCTGTGTATAACACGATCTCGCTTTCATGTCCATAGCGATCTCTTGTAATACACCATTCATCCTTTTGAGTCTGACATGTTTAAATCTAAGGTACTAAAAATTGTACAAAGCACTTGAAATACCTATCACTCAAGCTAATCTACAAGCTTAAGGAATTACTTGTCAGACCCAAAAGGAAAAACCATTAGTGGTCTTACATTACAACCTAATATTTGCATACCTACACACACACACACTGGCTCTCAAGACTTACTTCATTACATAGCTACATTATCCTGAAGTGACATGGGCAGATCTCAGGGATTACTGTTATTACTGTAATTGTACCGTGGTAAGCTGGCCAAGTTCACCCCAGCATAACAACAGTGGATGCTGAGCCAGAGTAGGACCTTCCCGACCCAGCAATATTCCAGAGCTGACGAACTCGTACTAGCTTGGAGAACCTCATGTACTATCACACCGTAGTATAGGGCCACCAACGCATAGGCAGGCCCGTTGTCCTAGGTGGAACTTCCACGAGGTCTCCTACCAAACGGTAGGGAAAAACCTTATCGGTAGAGATCCTACAGTTTTTCGCCATCCGAATAACAAGAATCCATGAGATATAGGGTAGAAACGTAACATGTGAAGTGTTTTTAATTTAAAAAAAAAAAAAACTGCCTTGGCCAGCAGCTATAGTGTGTTTAATATGGAAACAAGGCATAATCGCGTCACAGCAAGAATCCAAGTTACTTCAGGAACATCCTGTGTGTTATATTTTGTTAGCACAAAATATAACACACAGGATATAACTAGCAGATAAAGAGAATAACTTTCATCCATTCTGCAATATAATCTTTCAAGCTGTGTACAGCAGCAGTGATGGGATTCTACGAGTTCACTAGATGCCATCTAACTGAAATCTGGTTGGCAGGCTTTGGCACTTTAAGACCTGTTGGCCACAGGGTTTATCTATTTTATAGAAAAAATGCCTTTAAACATACGAGGGCTATCCAGAAAGTCACTCACGTTTCAGCAGGGTGCCACTAGGGGCGGTGCGAGCGCTGCCATTTTGTGCAGGGACTTTTGTCCATTCAGTGCGCATCCAGCTGTGGACATGTAAAGTTTGTGTCGCTTCTGCTCTGTTCATAATACATTATTAACATGAGTGCTCAGATTGAAAATCCCGCCAGTTGTGAAGTGAGGTCGGTCATATGATTTTTGTTGGCGAAAGACACTAATCGAGTTGACATTCATCGACAACTGTGTGAAGTTTACGGTGAAGATGTGATGAGTGAAAGTGGAGTGAGGCATTGGTGCCTCATGTTTAAAGATGGCCGCACAAACGTTCACGATGAAGACCGAAGTGGGCGACCGAGCATTGTGACAGATAAACTGGTCGCACAAATCAATGACAAGATTCATGAAAATCACCGTTTTACGATAACAGAGCTCTCGTTTGAGTTTCCGCAAATTTCACGGAGCTTATTGCATGAAGTTGTGACCCAACAGTTAGGCTACCATAAGTTTTGTGCAAGATGGGTTCCAAAAATTTTGACAGAGGAACACAAAACTCAGCGGATGGTAGCTGCCTTGAAATTCCTTGAGGCCTATAACAAAGACGGCGATTCCTTTGTTGATCGTATTGTTACTGGGGACGAGCACATTAAGCACGTTAATTGTGAATCAAAAAAACAGTCCATGGAGTTAGGACACACCAGTTCACCCAAAAAACCAAGAAAATGCTTGCAAACCTTGTCTGCAAGAAAACTTATGGCTACTGTGTTTTCGGATAGGGAAGGTGTACTGCTAGTTGACTTTTTGGAATGTGATGCAACAATTACCGCTGACAAATATTGTGAAACATGACAGAAGTTGCGAAGAGCAATTCAAAACAAACGCCGAGGAAAACTGAGTGCAAAAGTCCTGCTGTTTCATGACAATGCCCGCCTGCACTCGGCTAACCGGACGCAGGAACTTTTACAGGCCTTTCATTGGGAGGTTTTCGACCATCCGCCATATAGCCCGGATCTCGCACCAAGTGATTACCACTTGTTTCCCCACATGAAGACCTGGCTATCAATGCAGCGCTTTGATGACGACGCAGACCTTCAGGCTGGTGTGCAGAAATGGTTGAAGTCACAGGCGCCAACTTTTTATGACAGTGGACTTTGTAAGCTTGTTCATCCCTATGATAAGTGCCTAAACTTGTACAGCGACTGTGTCGAAAAGTTGTGTAAGAATGATGGTTCAAAATGTATATAATAAAAAATGTCTACTTTCATTTGTCTTCTTTTTATTCCAGAACGTGAGTTACTTTCTGGATAGGCCTCGTATATAGCATTAATAAGGGTCCCGGGCTTGAATGATGGCCTTGGAATAGGTGTTCTTTGTGGCTGTTCCATCATCTTAATCATCGCGAGTAGCCAAAAGTGGTAGAAAAGCAGAGTAAAATAAGCCAAATCAATGTAGTATTAATGATTAATGAACGCCGGTTCAGTGACAGAGTGTGTTAAGTGGTCGACTTTCAATCTTGCCGCCGAAGTTACTGGGTTCGAATCTCGATCTGGGCATGGGTGTCCTTGTAAGTATTCATTCTTTAATTTAATCACACCATCACTCATCTGCATCATTGCTACTAGCCAGGAATTACAGAAAAGCGACTGAAAAATAATAAAATTCAAAAACTTACGTACTATCCTGCAACTGCCAGCATCTCTCCACTTTCGAATGGAATCCAGTATGAAGAACTTTTACCTGAAGTAAAAGTACAATATAGAATTCTTATGCATGTTGAGTCGTCAGCTTTTGGATGTAGTATCATAGCTACTGTAACAAGCTTCAACAATGAATTATAAGTGTTGCATGTTAAAAACATTGTTGTGCTGTTGTGTGTTAGATCACATTCACTTACAAAATAATCTAGAATGAAAAAGAAATTTTGAACATAAAGAAAGTATATATTGAAACTGAATGTGAAGTTAGTAAATTTCTGGACTTACCTAATTTTACTTTTTTTTTTAATACAGCCATTGTGCCTTCATTGTGCATTACCTGTATCAGTTCATTTTGAATTTCAGAACGTGAAAAATTATTGTGAATCTCATTTTATTGTGTATGTCTCAATGTTCTTGTGATAATTGGTCATATTTCGAAAGAAATTTCACCAAATACGTGAAGTTTCCTGAATTTCCTGTTGTTTCTGCTGTGTATAATGTTTCTCGATGTTCTCGAACCGCTAAGTTATGAGAAGTCAAATATTGTGTTTATGCTTATCAACTTTTGTAAGAGAACGTTCCATTGTTGTTGATTGGCTTCCCTGAATATTCTAAAATCAGACGGCTACCACCCGGTTTATTTAAAATATTAAATAGTTGATGTATTCAAAGTGTAATGTTTCACTAGAATTTATAACCGGTTAAAACATATGTTGCAGTTTTAACGCCCACAAAAATTAACCCTTTCCATCTATTTTTCTCACTTCTATTTATTACATTAAAAAAAATAATAATAACCCCATGAGACGTGAGGCCCCTTCGCCCCCCGTTTGCTACACCTCTGTTGTTATAATTCCTCCCACGGTAAACTGAAGGTCAGATATGAGGAGTAAAAAGAATAGACAAGGAAATAAAAATGCATTCTCTGCAGTGGTCTCAGCTCCGATTCCCTTTTAACGCATCTTGTAGATTAGTTCAGATCGAAATTTAAACTGTAGGTCCAGTTCCGATTAGCCTATCATGAGTATAAAGTGGACTTCTCAAGCATGTTAAATGTGGTGATAAAAATACAGAACGAATGAGTCTTGAGTATTATTAGGCATAATATAATATATCCAAAGCATGGCAGTTGCGAGGGGGCAATCGCCCCTATCGCCCTCCCTGTAGATCCGTGCCTGCTCACAGGTTAGAATCCCAACCTCGGCATGGTTGTTCTTTGTGAGTGTCCTTCATCAATTTCATTTAATCATCACTCATCCTCATTGGCATGATTAACTAGAAGTGGCATGCTAAGTAAAATAGAATAAATAAATAAATTCGAACTGTAGCAAGTCTGTATCCTGGAGGCAAGAATCATGTGCTACTTAGTCAATTGCCTACCATTGCCAGATGAGTGCAGCAACCAGCTTCAAATTTTACATATTGCTTTGTCCACATCTAACAAGTCATAAATAATATTCATACCCCTCTTACTTTGTCTGGAATGTGTGGAGTAAGGCTGCACTTAACTGAAGAAAAGAGGAGAAAAAAGCTACTTGGCGGAACAAAGCAGTGCATGCTGCTGCAAACAGCTGGTAGCTGCACTTGATTTTCCGAGACTTCATTGGTCAAGTCCACTACTTGCGCACAGACTTGCTTCTGTTCATTCGCTCCAGAGATTCCCGGGACAGTGTAATTGTCATTCTTTACTGCCCCCCCTCCCCTCATATTTGCAGCACACACTGTACTGCATAAAACCTGTATTTTTATGTTTTATTTTAATTGTATATTGATTTCAACTTCTGCTTTTAGTGTTTCTGTTGAGAAGAGGCCTGTTCATACGGATGGAGGACGATGTTTGAAGTTTTCGAAAACAAGTGATGTTTGCATAGCTTCCACCGGAAGACCAGGAAACCAGTTGAAAGTGACAAATCTGCATTCAAAATATCCAATAATTTCAGTTAATCTACAGGTAATTATATTAAACAATCTTTCATAACTAATATGTTCACAGCAGAGGGGAGCCTGTTGTGCATGTTACCCTCTTTTCAAACTTGCTGCGATGTCCAAAAAAAATTTAACTTGAGAACTAGTTCTGGAGAGATGATTTTTTTTTCCCTGGCTTGTAGCGGCGGTGACATTTATACTACATTGTACCTCCCAAAATGAAGTTAAAGAAAGAAGGAAAAAATTGAAAATTTTCACAAAAATTCGTATTCAGTATGCCCCCATGGCCACTGCAATAGACCAAAGTGAATGACAAATGTAGCATGTAGCAGTAGTAAATTTCTACAACTGATCAAATTTACATTGAAAATATGCTGATACTAACAATGTATAAGGACAGCAATGTTGCCACTTTACAGAAAAAAAAAAGTCTGGAGAATTGCTTCTAGCGTCAGCCTTACAGATGCTGGATGCATCAGATTTGAAGGGAAGCATGACCTTTTGTAGGTTCCCAAATTTTGGGTGGGGGGAATTGAAAATATGCAACATTTAGAAATGTGGAATTTTGAAATTTCGATATTTCCTGTACATATTACATTCTTGTATGCATGAAGTTTTGTAATATTAAATAAAGTAATGTGGCCATTCCCCTACCTAGGATGAAGTCTGAAACATTAAGTTTTATATGTATTAATAATTAAAGCAAGTCTAAATCTCTTGTTAAAGTACAGTTTCAATTTTCATCTTAACCGGCCTTGTGGTAGGAATTTTTCATTGAATAAAAATATATATATATTTTTTCATTTCCAACTATACCTTAGTAGGGGGGTGATTAAATAAATGTTAAAAAAAGGGGGAAAGGTCAAGAAAAAAGAAAAAAATGGTCAAGAAAAAGTCAAGAATTTTGGATTTGTTATTTTGGTAGACACCCTGCTCTGGAATCTGCACCCTTTCAGGGTGGTTTTATCTGCGGACAGAGAAAGAAGTTTACAGGTGTCAAATCAGAAGAATGGAGGAGGGGTGATGGTACCACTGCTGTGTCATGCCATTGTTATGGTGCAGCATCCATGTTTTGTTTACTTGCACTTCAGCACCCAGAAAATCACCACCGACACGAACACTACCTCACTTGGTCTCTTGCAGGCTGGATATGAAACAATGTACAGAGACGTGATGAAAGGAATATTTCCCGTAAAGAATCCCACTATGCAGTTCCAGTTGTACAATAGCAAGATTTGTGTTCATGGAAATGGTGTTTCAAAATTTCGGATTATTTTTGAACAAGCTACATGCAGTTTCTGTTTCTAATGGCAAAATCCATTGTATTTACCTGGTTTAGGTACACTAATTGGGCCCCTGCATAGCCAATTGGTTATTCCTCTCACCTTTGGTGCAAGAGGTCCCAGGTTTGAGCTCCTGTGGGTGCCACCAAAATTTCAGCATTGATCCTGTGTGGTGAGGACACTTTGGAATCTACTTGAAAAGAAGAAGCAGGAGGTTTGGTCTCGAAAGCCAGAAAACAGTAGCGATGGGACTCGCCACGAGTCTTTCAATGAAAATGCCATTCTGGCACTGGTGGTCCTTAGAGGACTGCTACACCATGGAGCTTAGCATGAACAGGAACTTCTGTGTACCAAACTTATTGAACCAGTAAGTCTTAACTGGATACAAAAAACTTGCAACATTACCACATTAGAATGCAAAGGTATAATTGATGAAGCAAGCAATTTTGCACTTTTGTGGTGCTACTCTTGTGGTTGGCGATGCAAGAGGAGAACCCACAAAAATTCAAATGGATTGAAGTGACTCTTTCGAATTTCAAATAACTCTGTACAGTTAAAAAGAAGAAACCTTTTCCCTTATGATCTTGTCTTGAACTTTTCGTTTTAGGTCCAGTGAATCTGGAAAAATTAAGGAATTTTATTTTTACGAAATCGTAGACAGTGTATACAGTGGAACTCGATTTTGCATTCCCATATTTCAAATTTTCCTGGTTTATACATTCAATGTTGACGACCCGAACATAGCAAAACCTTATAAAATTTCACATTTTCCTGCATTTTAAGTTTTTTCAGCTTGCTCCCCTCAGAAACGTATAGTCAAAGTTCCACTGCATTTATAAACATCAGACCCAACGAATTATATGGGAATTTTATGAAACCTTGTGTGTTATAAAGGAATCAATGTCGTATTTTAAATATACAAGGCAAAGTCTTGAACTAACAGGAACTTTATTCTAAAGGGTATGGCAAAGAATACACAATGGAAAATCTTATTTTGGGACATAAAAATGGTTCCTTAGCAAGAACCCTATAGGGGGATCATGGTGATTGTGCAGTAGCTCTACAAAATGTTACATATTAACTACCCTAGGAAAAGGGGTCATATTTTGAACATTTTCAATTAGACATTACTGCAGTAAGTGGATATTGGTTTTTTTACTACTTACCTGCAATTGTTGGTTTGTATTTGGTGCATATTAGGATTAATACATATTAGGGATGGCCCGATATGAAATTTTGGCTGATACCGATAAAGTAACGATATAAAATTTACCGATACAGATAACCGATATTCTACCGATCCGATATAAAATTAGAAATGGTCCTTGAAGAACCTGAAAGGTTCATTGACCTCTTTAATAAATGTGTTTCAAGGTGACTGCAGTGAAAAAGAAATTGCATATTTAGACATTTACTTTCTTATAAATTAGGGCATGGAGATTATCCATAAAAATTACAACAAAATGGCAGAATTTTGCACTAAATTATCAAATATTTATTGATATATCGGATCGGTAAAATATTAAAATATTAAAATTGCAATTGCAGCACACGCGGGCCGTGGCTATTTAGTTTTAAAGTTTTAACGTTCCAAGGAGCAGTTTTAATCAGGAAAACAGCATGGTAAAATGAACGCACACCTGTTATGGGTGTTAAGTATGTACTGTTTAACCACACACACTTAACCAATCCCATATCCTATACCTAATAAAAGGTCGACGTGGTTATGAATTGAGTATAACCTAAAAGTGAACAGCCTGAAGAAGGGAGCAGTAGCGTCCCGAAACGTAGCAGAAGCAGTATAGATACTCGCAAAACGTAAGTTTTTAATATATTTTAATAAATAATTTTAATACTATAATTGTGAGTAATTTGCACAACTTTCATCATGAATTCGGTAAAATAATCAGTAATTTTACCGATAAACCGATATGCCTATATCGGCCGATACCGATAGAGTACCGATTAATTGGTCCCATCCCTAATACATATATTACTAAATTTTACTGTAATTATGGATGAAATGGATTAATTAGTACTCTATCAGTATCAGCTGATATATGCATATCGTAAAATTATCAATTATTTTACCGATCTGATGTATCTATAAATTTCGTATAATTTAGTGCAAAATTCTGCCATTTTGTTATAATTTTTATGGATAATCTTCATGCCCTGCTTTCTAAAAAAGTAAATGTCTAAATATACAGCTTCTTTTGCACTGCAGTCACCTGGAAACAGTTTTATTTAGGAGGTCAATGAACCATTCAGGTTCTTCGTTAGGGTGTATCGAAAAAGAACTTTTTTTCGAAATATTAAGGTGGGTAGTGCGGAAAAGTGGCCATTTGTGACCAAAAACAAGTCTGATTTTTTTCAGATTTTTTGGATGTCGTTTAGGTGGTGCGCATCAACCTTGAAGTTTTGATAGTGATTTGGTTATGCAACACGCACAAAAATGTCATTATTTGGCCATTTCATGTCTTTTTTTCTGCATTATGGTCATTTATTGTTTTGTTTATGGCAAATATGTTACATTCGTGCCTTAGGGGTGGTTTCCTATGCTGTTTACGTATGCTTTTGGTCAAAAATTGTCAATTTGAGGCTAAAAATTCCATTTTTTCTATTGATGGTTTCCAATTGGTTTCGACTTTGTGTTTTATTCAAAAGTTTTCCGATATAAAAGACTAAATACAATATTTTGGCTTTCTAATTGCTAACAGTTCCTCAATTACTGTCCAGCGCTTCGCTTATTTTCATAGCTTATTATGCTTTAAAAATAAACCAGAGCTCACCACGAGGAGGTGGCTGGACCACACCGGCACGTACACCTTCATTATGTAGTATGTGTGGTTTGGGATGAAGAAGGAACCATCGATAACTGACGGAGCCCGACACCTCTGGAATTTGATCCACTTGTCCTGATTTCTCCCACACCACTTGAGAGATCTGATTAATAGGGTCATTCAACAAAACGCATTCTTCGCCCATCCTGAAAATCTCCTGCTGGCTCTGCTGGCTTTAATAACCGACCAAAACCCAGAAATAAGAAGTCTTGGTTGGCAAAGAATTAAGAAAGCAAGAGGATTGAAAAAAGGCAAAAGAATTCGCACTTTTGTTTTACCAACCATCAATTTTAATGGACCAATACTATGACATGGTTGATTGGGCTTCATGCTCCCTCCACGAGCCTCCATTGACCAATAATATTACAAATGAAGAAGTAGATGACTACATTAAAAACAAAAAAAATTGCAGAAATTCAAGACTTCCCCTGCCACACACAAGGAGTGGAGCGACTTGTGAAAATTATCACAGAGGCTGCTTCTTCCGTTTTCGGCTACATCAAAGCGAAATTGGAATCTAGAGAACATATGCCGACATTTCGAACAAAAAGTGACTATGAAGTTCAAGGAGAAAACTAGAAGAAAATCTTGGCCTGCCCCTTAGTAAAAGTATGTTTGCCAACATAATTTGGATGGGTGGGTGGGTGGAGCTCGCAGTCCAGCCACCTCCTCGTGGTGAGCTCTGGGTTATTTTCAAAGCATAATAAGCTATGAAAATAAGCGAAGCGCTGGACAGTAATTGAGGAACTGTTAGCAATTAGAAAGCCAAAATATTGTATTTAGTCTTTTATATCGGAAAACTTTTGAATAAAACACAAAGTCGAAACCAATTGGAAACCATCAATAGAAAAAATGGAATTTTTAGCCTCAAATTGACAATTTTTGACCAAAAGCATACGTAAACAGCATAGGAAACCACCCCTAAGGCACGAATGTAACATATTTGCCATAAACAAAACAATAAATGACCATAATGCAGAAAAAAAGACATGAAATGGCCAAATAATGACATTTTTGTGCGTGTTGCATAACCAAATCACTATCAAAATTTCAAGGTCGATGCGCACCACCTAAACGACCTCCAAAAAATCAGGAAAAAAAACGAGACGTGTTTTTGGTCACAAATGGCCACTTTTCCGCACTAGCCACCTTAACATTTCGAAAAAAAGTTTTTTTTCGATAAACCCTATTCTTCATGTATCATTTGGGATTTTATATTAGATCGGTAGGATATTGGTTATATCAGTATCTCTTACCTGATGGTAAGAGACCAGTAGGAAGGCCAAGACGAAGATGGAGGGACAATGTCGAGATGGACCTAAGGGAAATCGGTAGGGATGGAAAAGAGTATATAGATCTTGCTCAAGATAGGGACAGATGGAAGGCATGTGTTGCTGCAGCCATGAACCTTCGGGTTTAAGAAGGCTAGAGAGTTAGTTAGTTAGTTATCGGTATCAGTAAATTTTATGTTGGTTTCATGCTATAATTATGATTTGTTGCAAACATTTTTTTTTTTTCTGTTACCATCAGTCATTGGTATTACATAACAGCTGACCCTTGGTGCCTCTATCTCAACAGTCAATTTGTGTTCAGTTTTTCCTTTTAACTTTATTTAGTGGGTTTCTGAGTGTGGTATTTAGCTAAAATGTAGCTAATGTCCTTCTTGTATAAATGTGTTCAAGACTGTGTACAATACATCAATTTACCTATTGACTTGGTCTGGAAGATATTGGCTCTTGGTCTGAAAAACCTGGAAAATTCACGGAATTTTGTTTTACCAAATTTTAAACACCATGAGAGTGGGTAGTACAATGTGCTATGATGCCAGGGGTCCCGAGTTTGAATCCTGTCCTGTGCATTTGTGTTCTTGACTAGTGTCCCTTCATCATATCATTATTCATCCCCATCATTGCAATTAGCCAAAAGTGGTAAAAAGCAATGTAAAATATCTTAAATCAATCTTGGATGCAAAAGAATAAAAGTAGAATTTTTCCATCTTGTACAGTGACACCCTGTAAAACATGGACAAATTCTAGTTTTATTCTTTTGCATCCAATATTGATTTGCTTTTGTATTTGTTTGTTGTTTCTCATGTTTCATACCAGTATCTTATTTTCTTCATTTGTGGTCATTTCATGCAAATTTCAGTTTTAATTTACTTTTTCACCAATGTTGTGTGAAGAAAATGGGAAAATGACACATATTTTAATATTCCGATGAAGTTCTTGAATATTTTAAAACAAAACTCTGGTAAAGTGATGCATATACGAGGGCTGCTGGAAAAGTTTATGCAATCAATATGCAAAAAGACATGTAAAATTCTGGGAATGGCTTTATTGTTTTTCAAAGTATTCACCCTTAAGATCGATACATTTTTGCATATGCTCAAACCAATTTTGAAAGCATTTTTTCCACTCTGAAGCTGATACCTCAGAAACCGCTGTTCGGAAAAAAGAAGTCATGAGTCATTAATTCGACATTTTTACTGGACAAAAAATCAACAGTTTGATGTGCTGAGTGGGAACTGGTGTTGTCATGGTGAAGAATAATGCGACAATTTGGGTTTGTTTTACGCAATTCATTGATGACCTCTGGCAAACAAATTATTGTATACCACTCAGCATTTACAGTCCTTCGATCTTCTAAAGCTATTGTTGCCACATGTCCGGTATAACCGACGAAACAAGCAATCATTTGCTTGGCACCACTCCTCGAACGAACAACTTTTGTTGGTTTCGGCTCTCACTTTGAAACACCCAAACAGTGGATTACTGTTTAGTTTCGGGGTTGTATGAATAGATCCAAGTTTCGTCCCCTGTAACGATGTAGTACAAAAAATTTGACTTGCCTCGGTTGAATTTTTTGAGCAATTCTTTACAGTAATTTACACAAGCCTGTTTTTAGCTTCGGTCAAGTTGTGTGGGATCCAATAGCTTCAAAGTTTCTGTACGTTCAGATGACCATGCAAAATCATATGTATTGCTTTCATGTCAATGTTCAAGGATGCCTGAATCTCACGGTATGTCACATGCCGATCTCTCTCACGCACAGCATCAATATTACTGGCAACAACAGACGTGGATAAACGACCTTCACAAAATTCATCACTGAGAAGTCGCTCAATGCATTGTTTCGTGTTAAACTACATTTGAAATCATAAAAAATCATTGCCCGAAAGTGTTCAAGAGAAATTTCCAATTCTCACACGAAACTACTTCTTCAAACTGCTGTGAAAAATAAACGAATAGGCTTAAACAAACAATCAAAGATAATTTAAACATAAAAAGGTCTATTCTTCCGATTTTTATAATAGCGGAACATTAGTGCCACTGTTGGTGGTAGCTTGCAGAAACTTTTCCAGCAACCCCCGTAGTTGAATTGGAATGCTTGTCAACTCTCGATTCTACGACCCCGGGTATAACGACCCTCTCGAAGTAACGACCCTTTTCCTGGGAACCGTGAAAAATTTAGAAAGAGATAGAAAAATTTGAAAAAAAAAAGTTGAAAAATTGAAGGAAATCGGCCGAAAAATGCGTTGTTTTTTCCTCCACTCATTCCCTTTACGAGCGCTCTACCGCTCACAATTAGGTCTGAACTAAAAATAGACACCACCACACCATGCTTGAGTGATATCCAATAGCACTTGACCTCTGCCCTCCCCTCCCTCAAGTGCACCAATGTTACCCCGCACCCGACTGTCGCTACCCAACGCGCCAGGCTTGTTTTGTCACGCTTGCTCTTGGATACGCGAGAAGAGAAGATCGAATGTGCTTGGATGTTATTTTAAATCGACTTTACTTGTTTCCTTGTCCTAAGAACTGCTGAAAACTCGCGGGGAAGGGTGGGTGCAGCCCGAAATGACTGCTGGACTTGCAGTCTTTGCCAATGTGTATGGCAGGTCAAGCTCTTTCATCGATAAATACACCACCTTGAGAGATAAGATCGCAGGAATGTTCGAAAATACAGATGTGTGGCGCCTGGAAGTCTGGCCCATCTCTCCAGCTCTGACCTAGAGTTCAGCAGGTTCCCGTGAGTGAGCAACTCTCGGCCTTGTAGCCGACAACTTCCGGTAACCGCTTTCATTCAAAACGTGTTCTTTGTTCCCTGCAACACTTCATAAAAAAGCGAAACTGTTAGAGATAATCAAAACCACATAGGTGAACTAAAAATCGTCAACCCGCTTAATGCGTTGTCATCCAGGTTTCCACAAAAGTTTACTTCGCTCTTACGTGCATCATAACTCCCGTTTCCCACTTCATACGTTTTCCTAATTGTGTCGTAATATCTGCCAAAAAAGTGTTCCGTTGGCTGACTGACTTCTCCATATTTTTCTGTCAGCAAACGTGGGGGGGGATGCAGATTGTTTCAGCCACGATTTTCTTGCTGATGCGGGCTGATTACAGGCGAGGGTGGAAAAGGACCCACCCTCTTCCTTTCCTTTGACGTCTAAAATGGGGTAACCAGTTCTGGATATATTCTTGAAAACGAACAAGAACCATAGAACAAGTAAAAAAAAGGTGACCCTCTACCCTTTCCCCAGCTCATTCTCCGCCACTGGTGTGCACGGCAATGTTGATAATTGCAGAATTCAGTTGTTTTTTTAAAATTTATTTATTATATATTTTTTTTAATGCTGTTGTCTGCATAGGAAATATTGCCCGTAATATTGTCTGTTGCGTGGTAAAACGTAAAGCAAGGGTCATTTCTTTCTTCTTTACACTGCTGTTAAAAGTTCCGTCTTCGACAGTTGCGTTATCTTTAAAATGCTGGGACTTTTCTCTTCCGCCACCTGTTGCTCGAACTTCCAGCCGGTCTCCTTGTTTTAACGATGCAGCTGGCGCCAGTGTTTTGTCTAGCGTGTGCAAAGCTCTTGCTTGCCGATAACAGCGATGACTCATCCAGCGCGCGAAGGAAAAAGTTATTGTTTTGAATCTCGCAAAGCTGTTTTGATTTGACGATAACGAAATTCGATCTCCAGAAAGCAAAACAAGAGTTAAAATAACTTCATGTTCTGCGCCTTCTGATAAGCAAAACGTAAATTTAATTTACTTTTCTTCAGAACCATTCATGTGGAGGAAAAAAAAAAAAGTGTTCAATGTAGGAATGGTCGCTGAGACCCATTAAAAAGACATTATTCAAGGGGAAAGCGTTTGGAGGGGTGGGTGTTTGACATCGAGAATACTCCTAAATCCAACATTAAATCGTCGATTAACGTGCGAGTAAATAACGATCTACCATTTTGATATGTGAAAATGCGCCGTTTCATAAAGCTTGTTTTCAGTTCATTTTATGCTGATGGGCTAATCGGGACTAAATATAGAGTTTAAAGTGAAATTCAATTCCAAACCCGAATGATTATCAACTGGCACGTTGTTTAATGACCTGTCCTACAATACGCATTGGGTGAAAATAGATCGCAAGTTGCGCATTTCCTTTTTCACGCTGGATTACAATGCAAGTCAAGGAAGGTGTTTGGACTGCTCCCTTGAATGGGGAAGGAGGGTGAATGAAGTTGGTTGAAGCAAAGAAAAGTGACTTTTTTTTTACGATGTATTTTACACAGCCGAACCAGAACGAAAATTACAGCCCTGCCTTTATTTTTTTTGTCTGGTACCTAGAGAGGTTGTGTTGTTTCTCCCGAGAGATCTAATCTTACCAGTTAATCTTGTAACAGACAATGCTCCAGTAAACCCATATAAAATCCAACATTCATTCTGCCCGATTATCTCCCGACTTTTGCTGGCACCAGTCTGACTGGTGTCAAGATTCTTCGAGTTTCGCTTGCAATACGCGAGAGATTGTTTTCCTTTCCATAGGTCTCAGTGGAAACGGGTTTCTCATGAACTAGAAATGTAAGAATTTCCTGGAAAAACAACGACTGTGCACAATTGAAACAAAGTAACATTATTTTAAATTCTCTTTTGTGAAAACTTTTTCATGTTCTATTTTCCTTCTCAGAACACGCATCCTGTGCATAACAGGTTGTATAACTACCAGGATAAATGATGTTACCATCTCCTAGGCATCTTTGTGTCCGTTTGAGCTCCCTTCAAGCTGAAAATTGGTGCAAATTCAAATAACGACCCCTTCGAAATAACGACCCTTTTCCCGGGAACTGTGAAAGGTCGTTGAATCGAGAGTTGACTGTATGTTAATGTGAATTAATATTTTGAACAATTTTCAATTTTTCAAACATCTGTGTCGGCAGGTTTGTTAGTAGTATCAGCATTGCTATTGATATTTGATTAGCCCTAGTAATTAACAAATTGGTGTATGAGCACTGAATGGCTGATGTGTATTGTTGATTTATGCAGTTAGCCAGTAGCCACTTGCCTCATTGTTCACTTATATTTGCAGGTGTTTGGTGGTATCACGTGGCACTACAGGGTACCTTATGTTTGTGTCGGAAGTGACAGGAGTGTTTTGTTGTGGAAAGTGCTTACAAAGTGAAACTTTTGCTTTACAATAAACATATGTGCTTTCCTCTGAAAATAAGGAATAAGTAAACTATATTTGACAGTGTTTTTCCCCTAGTCATGTTGACAGGGCAGAGAGTGGAAATCAGTGTTGCAAGACCTTCAACATTGTAATTTTGAAATGTCCAGGTTTTGGATTGTGTTACACCCTTGAGTGGACATCATTCTATATGGGTTCTAAGTTTATGATTTTACTGCACACAATAAAGTGAAGTGTATTTGATTTTTGTAAATTTTATGTGTTTTATTATTATTTTTCTTATCTTTGTCAGGCCTTGTTAACTTACGTTTAATGTGTGGTCAGAAGTAATAATTTATTTCTTCTTGTATTTGTACAGGTTGCTCAAAATTAATTTATTCACCATCTTTAGATGATTTAAACAGGGTTCCCACTGATCTAAAAGGACAGGAAAAGTCAGATATAACACATATGAATGAAATAAGTTGAGGAAAATCATGACTTAGGAATGAAAATTAACTGTACTTTTTTTTTAACCATCTTTTTGATGGGAGATCCCCTATATAAAATATTGATATATATTATTGTTACTTATTTTGAATAATGTTAAATAAACCTCATTCTTTTGTGTAACAGGCGTGTGTAAACTTAAAACTTATCTGTTACTATCTTCAACCACCACAAAATAGACTGGAAATTTATTTTAATAGTTGTCTGTAAAAATAAGGGAATTTATGTGCATAACTGAGTGGGAACCCTCTAAAACCTCATTAAGTACATATAATACTTTTTTACGAGGTCTGACAATTAAGTTCGCAAACTTATCCTAGAAAATATGCTACATACCTTATTGCTGAATAGTGCTGTGGTCACCTTCAAAGTACTCCCCTTGGGAAGCTATACACCAATGCAAGTTCCTACTCCACCCTGCGAAGCAAATTTGGAACTCTGTTGATGGAATGGCCTTCAGAGCTGCCGTCTTATTAGCCTTAATGATGACCTCAATGTCATCAAAATGTCTTCGTTTCAAAACTTGTTTGATCTTCGGGTAAAGAAAGAAGTCATTGGGGGCAAAGTCAGGTGAGTGTGGTGGGTGGTCTACCAAAGTTATTTGTTTCCTGGTCACAGGTGCATTGTCGTGATGCACGACGAGCCATGAGTTGTTGGTGAAAAGTTCCGGTCGTTTGCGCTTCACATTTTCACGCAACCTTCAGTTAAAATTTTCTGCACAGTTTCCCTATCAATGTTCACTTGCTACTATGGATCTCACGGTCAGTTGCCGATTTGCATGCACAATTTGACAATGTTTTCGTCCGTTCGGCTTGTTACTAGCTGCCCTACCATTTCTTCATCAGTCACTTGTTCACTCTCCTCAGATAACCGTTTAATTCATTTGTACACCACTGTTTTCATCATGGCATTCTTGCCGTACACCTGCACTAACATTTCCCGTGTTTCACTCCCACTCTTGCCCAGTTTACCCAGATATTTGATGTTTGTTCGTTGTTCTAATTCCAGCTCAGCCATTTTCACGACAGTGCACACACCAGCACAAACCACAATGCATGTTACTCGGCACAAATCTGCCACACGTCAACGTGTACACTGCTGTGAGACCCTGAAATACCAAGGTTACAAAATGTTACAGAACTGCTTGTATAGTGCTGCCTTCAGCGTTAAAGGGTGGCAAGTTTGCAAACTTAATTGTCAGACCTCGTAGTTGTCATGTATAATGTAACATCAACAATTGCAAAAACCACAATGTAAACATTGTTTATATTTATATTTGTCGTATTTTATGTCACTTTTCTGCCTCTTTGGGTTAATTGCGACAATTTGATAACACCCATGCACAGTGTGGGACTAAGACTTTCTGTGGCAAAGTTTGGGTTGATCTTTTGATTTATTAATAAATGATAAAAATTATTTAATAAGCTTTTTCCTTTCAAATAGTCCTACTGAATTGTAACTGTTTTTACAGTGTGTTTCAAAAGTTGCATAGCCTTAATCCTCGAGGGTTGTGCATGAGTAGATTGGACCTGATGCCAAAATAAAGTGAAATTAATCATCATGAGGGAATGCTTGAGTCCACCCCACTTACATACCTTTCAGCATTGCTCTTGTCACATCACTGTGATACTCATGGTGGTTGCGGTAAACGCGGTTTAAAATTACTTACGTGAAATTTAAAAGATTTCGTAATTCCACGTTGCACAATTTAATGGTTCAATCCTATTAATTTCTTCATTCACAAAAGGGTACGGCGTTTGAAGCGGGGATGGTACCGCGTCAGTACATTGTTTGTTCCCGGGCAGCGGTGGTTGCGATTTTTCCCGTTCGGCAGCACTGGCGCGCGCATCTTGGTTTGCGTCGTCTGCTTCCTGTTGTCCGGTGGCGTTGCCAGTTGGGGGTTGGGGGGCTGGGCCGTGTTGCTCGGTAATGTGCCGTTCCTGTTCCCCGCGTGGCTGGAGGGGGGTCGAGTATGTGTATAGCATCTTTTCTTTTTCAGGTCGGGGATCTTTCTGAGGACAGGGTGCCAAGTTGGGTGTGCTTGTCCATTGTCCAGGTTTAGTGCTGGTTTCTGCTGGATGATAGCATGGGTTTCTTTGATGGTGTTTTCTATGACAGAGCCGGTTGGGTGAAGTATGGATATGGAGGAGATGGTGTGGTTGGTGGAGTGGAGGTGTTGGGAGAGGCCTGATTTAGGTGTGTCGTTTTTGGAATCTTTTACATGTTCGTTAATCCGTTCTTGGACGGTGCGGATGGTTCTGCCAATGTAGGTGTTGTGGCATTGGCATGTGGTCTTGTAGACACCGGGGGATGCAAGTTTGGGTAGGTAGTATCTCTTGAAGTTGGGTAGTGCCCTTCCGATTTGGGATATGGGTTTGTGTGCTACTCGGATGTTGAAGGGTTTGAGGGCCTTGGCAAATTTTCCAGATGTGGTGGGGTGGTATGGAAAGGCGATCCATTTGGGTTTAGGATTTTGGTTCGGGTTATCTCTGTTTCTTGGATGTCTGAACTGGGTTTCTGTTTTTGCGCACCACATGGATAGTTGGCGCTCGGTGTAACCGTTGTTTAGGCCTATTTCCGTTACGCACGCTATTTCATCTTGCAGGTCATCTTCTGTGCAGCTGTGTGTGAAGGCTCTTCTGTAAAAGTTCATCCATACTCCAGCTTTCTGTTTTGGTGGGTGGTTGGATTTTGCATGTATATACTGGGTGCCCGAACCTGGTTTCCTGTATACGGATGTGACGAACTTGTCTTGGAGTCGTCGGATGCTGAGGTCGAGACCTCGTAACGGAAATAGGCCTAAACAACGGTTACACCGAGCGCCAACTATCCATGTGGTGCGCAAAAACAGAAACCCAGTTCAGACATCCAAGAAACAGAGATAACCCGAACCAAAATCCTAAACCCAAATGGATCGCCTTTCCATACCACCCCACCACATCTGGAAAATTTGCCAAGGCCCTCAAACCCTTCAACATCCGAGTAGCACACAAACCCATATCCCAAATCGGAAGGGCACTACCCAACTTCAAGAGATACTACCTACCCAAACTTGCATCCCCCGGTGTCTACAAGACCACATGCCAATGCCACAACACCTACATTGGCAGAACCATCCGCACCGTCCAAGAACGGATTAACGAACATGTAAAAGATTCCAAAAACGACACACCTAAATCAGGCCTCTCCCAACACCTCCACTCCACCAACCACACCATCTCCTCCATATCCATACTTCACCCAACCGGCTCTGTCATAGAAAACACCATCAAAGAAACCCATGCTATCATCCAGCAGAAACCAGCACTAAACCTGGACAATGGACAAGCACACCCAACTTGGCACCCTGTCCTCAGAAAGATCCCCGACCTGAAAAAGAAAAGATGCTATACACATACTCGACCCCCCTCTAGCCACGCGGGGAACAGGAACGGCACATTACCGAGCAACACGGCCCAGCCCCCCAACCCCCAACTGGCAACGCCACCGGACAACAGGAAGCAGACGACGCAAACCAAGATGCGCGCGCCAGTGCTGCCGAACGGGAAAAATCGCAACCACCGCTGCCCGGGAACAAACAATGTACTGACGCGGTACCATCCCCGCTTCAAACGCCGTACCCTTTTGTGAATGAAGAAATTAATAGGATTGAACAGTGGATCTTCGAAATTAATAGGATTGAACCATTAAATTCTGCAACGTGGAATTACGAAATCTTTTAAATTTCACGTAAGTAACTGTGATACTCGTTCTATTCCTCGAACCATGTTTTTTTTTGTTTGTTTTTTTTGTTGATATTTTGATATTTATGATATGATATGATCATGAATCTATTTATGAGTGATAACAATTTCTATAAAAAGGAACAAGAGGTAAATTGTTTTATAGAATTTCAAATTGGGTTATTCCAGTAGGTAAGTATTAATTTTATGAATCTCAAGAACATGATTATGTAGAAGCAGTGACGTGCACTGAGGAGTAGCTAGTCTAGCAGAGATAGATCAATCAATCTCACATCTCGAATTATATTCAAATCACAATATTTATTGTCTTGTTAAAGCCACCACAGCTCGTACGCAACACTTTCTTTTCCACGCGCCTCTCGTCCATCGGTGTTCTCCGCGGGCAAAGCTGGCTGGATACCCTAGCTCGCTCTTCTTGCGCCAGACCAGTTTTCAGGTAGAAACGGCCGGCCCAAGGAAAAGGAAGATTTCTACCTCTACCTCTCTTGTCCCCTCGCCCCCCCCCTGCAATGGTTGAAAGCCCAGGCTCTCAGGTCCCCCAGTCTATCTCCTATAGGACAGATAGGGGATTGGTTTCTCATAGATTTTTTTGTAAATCCTGTAAAGAACTCAGGGTAAAATTTTCTGCAGTACTTATGTTCTCTATATTTACACAACCTTTTACACGTTGTACAATATGTGCGTATGTATAATATGGGATGTAGTTTTATTATTTATGAAATGGGAACGTGTTATATGCAGACAATGATGTTATGCTTTCTTTCTTTTTTTCTTTTACAAATATGGAATATATAATGATTAAATTACAAATATATGCTCAGGCTCTATCTGACTCTCGTTTTAGTAGTGTTTTATTTAAATATACTACTCTTGGTCTCTAACAGTCATAAATACGGATGTATTTATTTGGGCAAGAGAACGCGTGTTCATATTGTTGTTGGTTTGGTTTATTTTACTTCGCTTTTCTGCCACATTTGGTTATCGCGAAAATGAGGATTGAGTGATAATATGATGAAATTGGTTAAGGGACCTCATATGAACAATCCAGGACAGGATTCGAACCCGTGATGAGTGCGCATTCTTGTCCTATGTGTTGCAGTGAATAATGAAATAATTTGGAATAAAAAATGTATCTCAGAACTCAAAAAGTCAAATGAATATCATTGAAGAAACTACAAAAAAGTGTGTTGTGTTTTGTTACCTGTCACCAAATCAACCAAGCGTGGGGGACTGGTTATCATAGCGCGCTACGACACCAGGATTTCCGGGTTCGAACCCCGACCCAGGCATGGGCGTTCCCTGTGCTCGTCCCTTCATCAATTTCATCGTATATTCGCAATTAACCAAATGTGACAAAAAACCGACGCTAAGTAACAAAAATGAAATCAAATCATTGATTGATTGCTCAATTTAATTCATTTTACTTCGCTTTTCCGCCACCTTTGGTACAACAAAATAGATGAAGGAACACACACAAAGAACACAAATGGCCAATCCGAGATTCGAACCCAGGATCTCTGGCTTAGAGTCCAATCAAATAGTTTTTTACTTTCGAATGTGGGTGGGGTTACGTGTACTTTTTTCTAGTACTCATTCATAATTTTTTGCAATCTTTTCCTGTTATTGACATTCTCCTTTTTTGTAGGAATACTGGCCCTAAAAGGGGGCGGGGTTACCCACACCAACCCCCCCTCCCCTTGAGCACGCCACTGACTGCTACCCCAAGTGTCGACGTCACCGCACGTCACTGTGTAGAAGCAATATTTCAACTCGAGAGTTGGAATGTAAATCGTTACGTTGGTTTGCACCAGCATTGCACAAACTTATGAGTTTGAAAATCTATAGGTCAAGGTAACCATCAAGTTAGGATCATCTTTCATTACACCAATGTGAAAAGCATGGTAGGCTGTGCAAATCATGAAAACTTGGGTTTACCCTAGGATAGTAGCTAGCCTCAAAGCAAGCACCTAAACATCACATGATTCGTTAGCTGTTTCAAAAAAGTACGGTGTTACTCATGGTGTAATAGACGAAAAAGAGAGGAAGGATTAGGGTTACCAGACATCCGGTTATTCCTGGACATGTCCTACATTTAGCTTTATGTCCGGCGTTTGGGAGGAATTTGAAAAATATCATAAATGTCCTACATTTTGAGCATCGCATAATATTAATTAGGAAAGTAGGTAACAGAAAAAATTCTTGCAATTTTCAAGTCTATAGACTGCCCCTTTGGCTAGTCGCGAAGATGAGGATGAATGGTGGTACGATAAGATGATGAACGGACAGTCACAAACATATAGGGACAACCTACAAGCACCACATAAGTATATACTGGCTGAGAGTTCAGATGCCAAAGCCTCGCTTGTCTGCCAAACACATGGTGGAATGACAAACAGGTGGATGCACGCGCATGGCTCTCAGCCATATGTCAGAGCTCTGACGTCAACATAGTGGCCACAGTCAGGAGAGGGGGTGCTTTTCAGAGGGTGACAAGTGGAGTTTCCAGGTTTGTTCTTTTCTGTAGACCATTGAACTGGTGTTTCTTTTTTGTTGTCTTCGTTTCACTTCTAGTGAGAAGAATCTAAGTGCATTGCGAAAGAAAATATGCCTAACTGTGCTATTTACGGCTGTAGCAATCATTACAAAAAGACGAAAGGAACGAATATCAAGTATTTTGGATTTCCTGTTAAAGAAGAAGAATTTTGTTACAAATGGGTATTGGCTTACAGGCGGAAGGACAAAATAAACAATTTTATATCTCTCTTTATATATATATATATATACACACACACATACATATAATATATATGTGCATGTATTGTGTGCTTTCACGAATCACATTTTACGTTGCTTTTCTGCCTACTTGGGCTGATTGCCCAACACAAATACTCTTACCCAGTTCAGGATTCAAACCCGGTAACTTCCGTGGCAATATCGCGAGTCAAGAACCTGGCACCCTCAGTCACCGAAGCGACTCACGTATATGTATATATGCAGTCTTAGGTATGTGTATATTTACGTATATGTATGTATACGTACTATACATATGTGTATATATAGGGTTATTAATGCAATCTGTGTTATATGCTCTTTCGTGCCTCAAATTTATTTCTAAGTTCGCCGTGCGTATAGTACCGTACCATGAAGGCACATTTTAGAGGTTTTAGGTGTAGGGACCCACACATTCTAGATCTCGGCCATTTAGGAGGTGATGTAATCCATACCACGCTCTGGCCACCTTCTCCCCCCCCTCCCCCGTGGAAGGAAGTCTTGAATTTGAATTTGAATTTTATTTTCTTCCGTTGACCCTTGATTAAAAGGGCATGGAAAACGTCAAGATACATAATGAAATAATAATTAGTTAAGTACATCATAACAAAAAAGAAGAAACATCGTGTAGTACATTACATCACTACACCAAAGTAAAAATTAAAAAATACACTTCATTACACTACAATAAAAATAAAAACACATTATCATTGTTCCATGATTGAAATAAGAATACAATTAAAATACATATTTTTTAGTACATTGGCCTTGTATTGTCTTGTTCCATTAATTCTCTGATACTGTAGAGAGCTCTCTCTGTCAAATACTTTTTTATTGTTTGTATTTGTTTATCTTTTGGAGATATCAGTTTTATGTCATGAGGCAGCTGGTTGTAGAATATTTTTCCGGCATTCGTTGGTGATTGTTTTGAGATATTGAGTCTGTGTTGGTTCTGGTAATAATTATCTTTCCCCCTTCTATAGAATACAGCTGGATCGCGAAACAATTATTGCACAGTGAAAACCCTTCCGTTCCCAACACATCTAATGTTTCTTCTCCCAATATGATCAAATGCTTACTCATTTAGGTATCTCCAGTGACGTGCCCAAGGGAGGGTTGGTGGGGTCATTACCCCATTTGACACAGTCCTTAAAAAAAGAACGTCAAAAACAGGAAAATATGGCAAAATGAGGACTGACCACCAAAAATAGTATGCGTAACCCCTCTCCCTGCCGAAAATCGTTGGCACGCCACTCTTTATCTCGGACACATTTTTAAAAACAACTCACCAGAATTTTTTATAATTTCGTATTACAGACTGAAGTAAAGCACTTTTAACAGGATCAAATTAATCATGAACAAGTCCTTGAATTGAACGCTTAAAAGGAAATGATGTCAGAGACAACGCCATTTTTCTCTTGGATCCAAGGTTCGGTCAAAGAATTTCTATTTAGGAATGGTTCTAATTAACGTGCATTTATATCCTCAGTATATTCTAGAACATTGCGCAGATAAATGATTTATAAATATTGCCAGTAGTTTGACTCCACTTATTGAAGAACATTCCCTCTCGCGCCTTCCAGAGATTAAAAATTACAACGAATTGCTCTACGTGTGGCGATACCTTTGCTGTGCAGCTTCCAAATGCTGACAAGTCTCTACATAGTGCTCAGTTTGCTGCGACAATACTTAAAGCTCAAGAAAAGTTTACTTGCAATATTATCAACAACAGGGTTATAGAACATTCTCCATCTTGCCTTGATATGTATTTCTCCCCTTAAATTATCGTCACATTATTCAAAAACAAAAAATCCTAGTTTTATCTAATGTAAACAGAAATATTTCCTGAAGGTGTGTGTTGGGGGGGGGGGCTCGAGCACCCTGATTCCCACCTTGGATACGCGCTATTAACAATAACAGGGTTATAGAACGTTCTTCGTCTTGCCTCGATAATTGTATCTCTTTAAATTATCATCACATTATTCAAGAAGACAAGAACCTAATTTTATCTAGTGTAAACTGAAAAATTTCCTTTCCTGGGGAGGGGGCCTCGAGCCACCTGATTCCCACCTTGGAGACGTGAAAACAGGTTTATAGAACATTCTCCGTCTTTTCTTAATAATTATTTCTCTCAAATTATCATCACAAAATCCTAATTTTATTTAATGTAAACAGAAATATTTCCTGAAGGTGTGTGTTGGGGGGGGGTGCCTCGAGTCCCCTGATTCCCACCTTGGATACGCGATATTAATAATAAGAGGGTTATAGAACATTATTCATCTTGCCTCGATAATAATTTCTCCTTAAATTACCATCATATTATTCAAGAAGGCAAATACCTAATTTTATCTAGTGTAAACTGAAACATTTTCTGGGGGGTCGAGTCATCTGATCCCCACCTTGGACGCGTGCTAGTAACAATAACAGGGTTATAGGACATTCTCCGTCTTTTCTCGATAATTATTTCTCTCAAATTATCATCACATTATTTAAGAAGCCTAAATCCTAATTTTATGTAGTATAAACAGAAAAAATCCTAAAGGGAAGGGGGCTTGAGCCCCTTGATTTTCACGTTGGATACGCACGATTAACAATAACAAGGATACAGAACATTCTCCGTATTGCTTCGATAATTATTTCTCTCCTTAAATTATCGTCACATTATCTTATTTCACACCACAAGAAACAAAAAACCTCATTTTATCTAGTTTAAACCGAAAACTTTCAGGGGGGGGGGGCTCGAGCCCACTAAGTCCCCTCCTTGGATACGTGCCTGGCTCAGTACACCATGGTTATGGTTATTCCGCGTGTTTTGAAGTTATATTGAGTCTGTAGTTGAAATTTGTTTCACGAAGAACGCTTCACTGTAAAGCGAACGGACTCCCTGTAGTCCTCTTCTGCAACGATGATGACGTCATGCGCCGGAAGGGAGAGTTTTCAGGATCGGCTTGCATCCACCTCTTTAGTCTTTACACCATGTGCCAAACACAGTTCAGGATGCATTAATACGAGATAGCAGATCTAATTCTCTTCTTAAATTCAGCTTCAGTTTTCATTATACTGGCCCTTTGTTTTCATTAAATAAATATTTATTTTCTTAATTACTAATTTCCAACTTTACCTAAGTAGGGATCTTTTAAATAACGTTAAAAAAAATGGAAAAAGGTCTATAAAAGTCCAGAAAAAGTCAAGAATTCTGAATGTATTGTTTTGGTAGACACCCTGTTATTGAAGTAAAAACTACCCAAGATAAAACTTCTCGAACCATTTTAAATTACGGTAATTGCTGAATAATTGTTTACCATTACAGGTCATAATTCAAATGTTGAGAGAGTACTTTCATTACCATCAGCACAACAGATTCACGAGAGAAATTATTTTTTCATAAAGTCTGTAAAATGTTTGGTACTGAAAAAAGGTAAAGTGCTCCCCTGTGCTTAGCACCACGCCATGAAGGCGTATAGGGAGTGTGGGGGTAACACCCCACACTTTCTTGATCCGGTCGTGAATGGGAGTGATGTGATCAGCATCATGCCCCTGACCGCCTATACCCCCCAGGGTTTCCCCCAGGTACCCATGTCATTCGACGCTGGGTGGGCGCCGGGGCTGCTTCCAACGTTAGAAAAGTTACCGGATTTGAACCGGCCGGGTATCGAACCCGGGACCTTTAGCATGGTAGTCAGACGCGTTACAGACTGAACCAAAGTGGCCCACAATGTTTGGTACTGGTCCCTATAATTTCAAAGAGTTTGACTGTCCAATCTAACATAAATATAGTTTGACTAAACCTGTCTGCTCGGAGATGTACCACTTAAATCATGTAGTCAGAGGTGCATTGATTATTATGATTGCAAGTTTTGAAATTTTGCATTTAAAAATTAATTAAGAATTAATTTTTTTAAACTAAAAAGTGTCATTTTTAAACTACTTTGTAATGTGTTCTATAGAAATATGTGTTATTTATTGAGAATGTTTTGTGTCCTACATTTTGGGGCAGCATGTCCTACATTTCCCTTACAGCAATCTGGCAACCCTAGGAAGGATGGAACAATGGTAAGCTCGGATGCCTATCCGGAAATCACCTGGTTGATTGCCTGAGAAAACCTCTTCAATGGTAAATAAATTTAGCAGCATTTCATGTTTGCAAGAAACTATGTTTTTTTACCTAATGAAAAGTATAGGCTAAATTGTAGAAGGAAAGAAGGGAAATTTAAAAACAAATTTCAAAAATTTTAAGTGCAGTGAAATATACCTGAAAAGTAAGAGTGAGAATGTCTGTTGGTTTTGCATTCTTACTGCTCCAAAACCAGATAACAACCCGTTGCTACTCTTATGGTGCATGCCTCCAAGGAGGAGGTCATCTTGATGTGGTTCCCGACATCACATTTCCCGTCAGACCCCACGTGCTGGTATGTGCAACAGAAGAGTATATATGTGTTATGTACATGCCATGTACAACTATCTACTACATTGTTCTGATTTTTTGTTGCTATACTAAGGTGACTTTTTTTTTACTCTGCCTTGTATTTATTATGTTCTCTATACTCCCATTTCGAAATGCCCTGTCTTTTTTAGACACCCTTTACTTTACGATTAAGCACACACAGGAGATGTACTATGTAGAAATTTTAATGACAAATGCTAGCCCAGTTGATAGAGCAACGACAAAGACCCTCAGTTTGAGTCCTGGTCAAGCTTGCATTATTTGCTAAAATTTCTACATAGTACATCTCCTGTGTGCCAGATCATAATTTGCAACTCTACACTGGGAGAAACTTGGTACTGGAAATGTCATCAACGTTTCAAAGGCAACAGATCCCATTGTGGTAGCACTGGCAAAGACAACTCTACACAGGTAAAACAGCAGAAAATCAGACAAAGCCAGATCTGGCTTGGTAGCAACGTTATAGTATGCCAGAGACCGGTGTTTGAATTCTGGTCGAGCCTTCATTTTTCACTAAAATTTCGGTGCAATACACACTGAATTTTTGTTTTTATTTTATTTTATTTTAGAACCTTAGAGTGCAAAACAAATAGAGAAAAAAATGAAGCTACTTCTGGCATTGATCTCGGTACTCCTGATTTTGTGTGATGGTTATGGAAGTCAAATTACAGTCAGTGGTAAGCATTTTAATGTGAAACATTATATAACTGCATGCATTGTTTACAATGACAATAATCTGCACCACACAAAATAAAAGTGCTACAACAACTCTGAAACACTACAAGCTGCTTTTTTACGTTTTCTCTGCATTGAACATATAAAGTATTAGATACAGTACCATACCCAGGATTTTTGAAAGGGGCAGGGGTACATACGTTTTTAGTAGTCAGCTCTGATTTTGTTATATTTTCCTGACTTTGATATAATTTTCTTTAGGAGTTCTGGGTCAAAAGGGGGCCGTTTATGACCCCCACCTCCCTTGAGCATGCCACTCATTACATGCCAATATGTTTAATCACAACTACATTTAGAAATTTATTTCTAAATAGTTGAAATTGTATTATTTACAAGTATCCATTCATAACTTTCATCATATGAGTCATTCTCGTTGTTGCAATTAGCATAAAGATTCAGTGAAGAAACATAAAATAAGAATAATACACAATACGAATCATTTTACAAATTGGTCTGAAATAACTTGACAAATATTGGAAACCTTGGATTTCCTTCTTTGCAATGAATATTGATTGAATTTTGTTTTCAAAAGATTCCCACAGAACTTGTTCATCTTGACTCCTACACAAACACATTTGGTTCATACAATCATAAATAATAATATTGTGATTGTTAAGAACAATTGCAAATATGCAATCTTAAAGTCTTAAAGTAAATGACCAAAAAAGATGCTGTAGTGAATATTCCACTACGAGTTGCAGATTTTTTTTTTTTTGATAGTTGCAATATCATGTTTACAAGTAGCATGCAACTTAGCAACACTGATAAAATAGCCACTCTAAAAAGTATGTTTTAGAAACATAACACTAATGAGGCATAAAGATTAAATTTGTCACTTGGATTGTAACATTAGAGAACTTCTAAAATTCACATCTCAAAAACTTCAAATTGGTCTAATTTGCATCTCTTGTACAAGGATTGTCGTATTATTATAAAAAACATTGAAAGGTAAAATTATTTACAACATTCACAGCAAATGTTGGAGTATATTATAGTTTAGACAGGCATATACAAAATTGACCATGATCATGAATATTCATGATTAAATGCATATAGTTTTACTTGCACAGTGCTTGTAAGAATTATAATACAAGTGCTATTAACCAAGCTGTAGATGTTACTGATCATATCTATATTTTCTGCATTCAAAGAATAAACACATAGTGAACATACACGGTGGTGCATATTCTATTTACCAATGCCATTTTAGTTAACCCTGTTCAAATACAGGCATTCATGCACCAGAATTTCTTAAAATTACTACTGTGCCACTCTGGCATTGGTTGATGGCATTTCTCAACAGACTGTTGCAGTGTTTGCTGCATTTCCTGAATGAAATCTGTTCGGATAAAGTTCCGCACTGTCGTGATTAATGTCTGAACCAGCCAACATTCCATAGCACACTTGTGATCATTTCAGTTCAATGGTGGGAGATTCCTGTGTTCATTCAGGGCAGATCCGTAGCTAGAATTGACTAGGGGGACTCAGGTTATCAGAGGGGATAGGGGACTTTGTAAAGCAAATTCATGTTTCCAAAAGTTTAACTATATTTATTGAAGGTAAGTTGGGTAACGATTAGATATAGTGGAAACACATTTCTTGAAATTTACTGGAGAAAAGACGAGAAAGTACTTACGGAATTTAGTTCTTGTTTTTTTTTTCTATATCTTATAAAACATCTCTTGAAGTAGTGCTCTTGACTGCTACTGGCATCATCCCTTACTACACACTCCATACGAAATGTGGATAATGACATCAAAGACACAGAGTTTTGTCTAAACGGGAGGCTGAAACAGGGGTAAAAAAAGAAGCTCCCTATGAAAGAATTTTCTAAAGTGTAGAGAATCTTCTAAACACTTGCTGCTACTTAAACTTCGACTCATAAACAAAATAAATGAATGTAATTCGTAGCTGCTGTTCATGTTCTCTGAATTTATTCCTCACCATGTTGTTAGCAAAATAATATCTGCTGTCTACATTTTCACTCTTCACTGCAAACAAGTTATACAAAATATTTTTTTTTACCTAATGTGAAGAAGGCTGACGGCAGTGCCATGATGGGCTGAGCCCTCCCCTCCCCCATTTTGGCCCCTGCCTGGATGGATATGGGCCTGATTCATTGCCACTAACTGATATTGGTACGTGGAATGTAAATAAACTAGCGGCAACACTGTTGGAGGTGATTATGCACATGTGTGAGAAGTTTCTGAATGCGCTTGTTGGTGGAACCAGTGAAGTGCCAAAAGCAGTCAGTCAAGCAAGTAGTTGTGGTGCCCTAAATCATGTTTATGAAAATTAAATGGTGTTCATGTATAAAATTCCAAGTGGTCCATGGCAAAAATGCACATCAATGTCATGAAGGGTTATGGGAACTGTGTGGCAGTGATGTGCTACCATATCAGACAGTTGCATGATGGGTCAAGGTATTTTGTTCAGGCTGGGAGAGGTTCGGGAGATGTGACCCTGTGTTGTGTGCAGTAGGGTGCTCCAGCACAGAGATCAACAGAAACAATCTCGCCAACAGCATATGACAGCTAGCATGGATTTGGGAACGACTACGCGAAGGATTGCATCAAAGGGCTGAAATGTGCTTTTGCCACGAGCTTCAATAAAATGTCTGTACTACTTGCCACTACTTTATTTACAATCCACGTGCATATACAATATGTGTCACCCTGTTGTTTGGTATTTACAATTTTCAGCAGCAAGGGGGAAGGGGGGGGGTTCCTTTGTTTGTACCAATTTTTGGTGATACATGTGTTTGATGACAATACATAGTACAATTCAAATACTACATAACTGAATAACAGCAATTATTTTATTGGGTTCGGGTTCTATTATGAACCTTTTTCTTTGCATTTAACAGCACATAAAATTTTCTATACTACATGTTATTTCAGATGACCTTAACTCAGCTGTATATGGTCAACCAAGAGGCATTGGGTTATATAAATTGCACACGGAAAAGAAAAGCTTCCAGGAAGCACAGATGATATGTGAAAGTGAAGGAGGAAATCTGGCTATCCTCGAAACATTTGCAGAGGCTTCCATCCTGAGATACATGGCACAGGAATACGTAAATGCAACTTCCATTACAGCTCATTATCATATCTATGTGGGCTGCAATGACATTGTGGAAGAAGGACTCTTCGTATCTGTCAAAAGTGAGTACATTAGAAATAAACCAGAGCTGGCCTTAGGGATTCGCCCGAGGCCCCGCACTATATTAAAATCATTGTTTTTGCACAGTTTATTACAAGTTAATAGCTGGCGCTTCCAATTAAGCAACTAAACTCCGTACCTGCTAACTGTATACCAGGCGAACGAGAACAAGTCTCTGCGCAAGTAGTGACGCGAGACGGATCCACCAATGAACAGTGAGAGAAACGGGATTGGGTAATGGGTGATGGGAGTTTTCCCGATTTCCTCCTTCGCTATGCAGCGTTGCAAACTTTTGAAAAGGATAATACCGAATGCACATGGCAAACAGACCGTATTTTAACTCCAGGTCCGTACGATTGGTTAAAGAATTTCTTAGGGAAATATTAGGGATAAAACTGCAAGAGCAAATTTTGACAAGCCGTGCATTTAGTGTACGGACTAAGGTCTGGACCGTATGTCCGTATATGTATGGTCAGGACCGCACGGTTGGCAATGCTGCACTTTCACCACTCGATTTTCTTCCTCCTCTTGTGCCGATATGCATGGCCCTGCTCTACAGTTAGCTGGGACAGAGTATAATCTGATTTTTTCTGACTTCATGGATTGTTTTGACACTTAAAAATATTCATAATTACTGATATGATATTCCAAACAAAGTACTGCATAAAATATGTGTTCAAATATTTAAATCAAGAATAGTTAATATTCGCTATTCATTTATTTATACAAGGGTCCCAGGTTGGAATTGGGCCTGGTCATGGGTGAATGTTCCTTCTTAAATTTCATATTATCACTCATCGTCACCTTCACAATTAGCCAAAAGTGGCAGAAAATCAAAGTAAAATATACAAAAGCAAATCATACCAGTTTATTTACATGAAGTAAAAATATTATTTTGTATCAAACAATGTAAAATTCACTACAGCATCAAAATTCAATGAAAAGTAAACAAAGGACAATTATAATAGAAAATGTTATTGGATATGATTTCAAATTCCCACTTTGATAGGTAAGATAATAGTTTGATATTGAACACATCCAGTTTTGTAATTAAATATAATGAACGTTGCATCAGTGAACATTGGAAATGAAAATAAACAATCATTTAGTTTCTCTTTTTAGCTTCCCATAATTATTACTCAAGATATTCTGCTTATTGATCTTAAGTAATAATACACAATATGTAAATTAATTATTTTAAATGTAATAATGTTTACATTGTGACACCTGTTCATCAGACTAGGGAACAAAAATCTCTGATTTTTTTCCAACTTCTGAAAAAAAAATTGTTAGGCCCCATCAACACTGTATGTCCCAGGCCCCACACCCAGTTAGGACAGGCGATGAAATAAACATAAAATTAATTATAGCAGTTATCTTTCAAATGTTCATTTTCTCTGATTTTCGTAGATAAACTAATATTTCCACAAATTCTTAGACAATGCTATTCCATATACGTTTATGTCATTTTTGTGTTTCTATTTAGTCTTTCTACAGGGAACCAGTTCGGTGGTTTAGTTTTGATCTCGTCATCAAAGTTCTCACTCTGTCATGGGTGTTATTTGTGATTGTCCCTTCATCAATTTCATCTACTCAGCAGCATAACTTGGGGTCTAACTTGCAGGGCGAAAATGAACCTTAGGTCCCAGGAAGTTTAACGTAAATATCCTTAGAAGTTTTAATAAACCTGGGTGGCAAGTGACCCCCCTCTCCCTAAGTTATGTCTATGCATCTACTCATCCTCATCATCGCAATTAGCGAGATGTAGCAGAAAATCAATGTTAAATAAATGAATTTCTTATGTCAGGGAGATATATCTTAGTAATAAGTATTTGAATTTTCAAGTCCATTTTATGCACAGATCGAGATATTTCCAACCTTATCCCTGGCAAAAAGCAGCTCTGCAGTTCACCCAGCCTTTCATAAATGGGGACTCAGGGGCAACCTGGAGGATAAAAGCAGACTGAGCATGATGCTGATCACACCATCTCAACAAATGTCTGAGACCGTGAATGTATTGAGCCCTATCTCATACCTTTTGGCCATCATGCCACGGTGCAGTAAGCATGGGGTAACTTCACTTTTACCTCATTAGTATCCCTAAACCAAATCTTTGATTCTTTCTCATCTCCTGCTCTTATTTCAACAGCACTCTGCACATCTTCCCTCTTGGTCTGGTCTCCTACATGTTCACAACATAAACTACTCTGGCTGCTCTTGTTCTGATCTTTGTCTTTGCAGATCTGAATCATCTTGATCCTGTTCTACTTTCTCTTGCAACAAAGGTATTCTCAAACTAGTTCTTATGATTTGATATCTCACCCAATCTTCACGTCCAAGATAATCTCAAACTAGTTCTCACCCAATCTTCATGTCTTTTTCTTGTGATGTATGTAAAGATCTCATTTCCTTTGTCTGTAGTTTACTAACCTATAAAATTTACCATGTACAAAACAATATACATACCCACAATTCTACGTAGATGAAAGTAATGTATTTTGACATAAAATTAAACTACCACTTCTCTTCGGTAATAGCAGATAATAATTTTCGCCATATCACATTTGTGAAAATGTTTTTCATGGTTCTACACATAAAAAATAACCTTACCATTTGTGCAGGAGCTTGTAAAGGGAAATACGACACCTTTCCCATAAGCCACTTCACTTTTGTATTTTTTTTAGATAAATAATGTAACTGACATGTCTTCAGCACACTAATGTTTGAATCAATAATATCTTTGAATTATAATTTTCAAAATCTGAAAGAAAATGTTTTCTTTGCAGAATTTACAATCACATTATCAAAAATAGCATATATTAAAATTAACTTCTGTTTGTAATGGATAGTTTTTCTTGTTAATTTGCACTCTGTGAATGAATTTTTTGCCAGTGCATGATGAATGACATCGACATTCTAAAATAGGAATTTTTTTGTTTTATTTTTTAGATGAACCTCTGTTAAGTTCAGGATTTTTCTATGATTGGGCGGGTAGTGGTCCTGATGACTATGGTACAGGTGAAGATTGCTGTGTTTTGGAAATATATGGTCTTCTCAATGATGTAGACTGCAGCCTACTAAATCCTTTCATTTGTGAAATATCACGGGCTTAAAACGGTGGTTTAGGCTTATTGTTGTGTTATTTCCTCTCTATTCTAAATACATCAAGTTTTTCATGCCCATTGATGTATATTACAAGGAAGTACAATAAATGTAATTTTGAAAGTGACTGTTGTCTTTTTGGTAGCATTAATTTTTTTCGTTTTGTAGAAGTTTTATCAAGCTAACACTGTATTGTCATATGTTTGTTTTTTTTGACATGTATCGCTCTGCTTATACTAATGTTATGTACATTTTTTTTCCAAATGTTTCTTAGTCCCTGAAAGAGAGTTATGTTATCTCTTGAAAATTTGGAAGTATATCTGTAACTGACTTTGTTATGCACCTACATGTCTGTACAAGAAATTTATCCTATGTTACTCATGTCGGGAGCAAAATTCTCTGACAATCAATGGTAGTGGTAGATGAAATTCTTGATTTAACCTTAATAAAAGATTTATTCTTCTTGTACACACTCACATTTTACAAACTTGAAGGCCTGCATCAGTAAATTTATCAATTTCTTCATACTACTGTTATTCCATTGCTAACATATGTGAGACTTTTGATAAACTGATTTTTTTAAAAAAAATTGTTGCCAGCTTGACATCTACATGTTTGTCTACTTGTCAGTTGTGGCTAGTCCTTAGATGCCAAAATTGTGCAATTAGCACATATTTCTGGACTTACATAGATAATTATGAAACTTATTGGTAGAGAATAATAGTTACATAATGTAAATTTCTTCCCAAGCTTTTCCTGTTGTTTTGTGCATATATACTGGATGGGAATCTCCGTCTTTCAGCGAGGCAGTGTACTCGGCTTCTGCCACTTCAAGAGGGCATTTAAGGCCTCCCTATCCTTTCACATGCTATATCCCCCTATCCCAGTATATGGACAGCCAGGGATTGCAGGCAGGTTTCAACCTCCTACCTCAGAAGTAGTGCCCACTTAAAACGTTGAAACACAGTCAAAGAGACCATAATGTCTTCTGAACAGTACATTTGTTTTTAACGTTTCTGTACAACATGAGATAGCTAAGTAACAGCCCATTCTGTGCCAGGGTGGGCAGCACCAAAGGCTGTGATGCTAGAGCTCCAAGCTTCCAACTCTGGTTAAACATGGATGTATTATTGTGTTTAGTCCAGTTCATCTATTTCATTTGTTCATCATCATTGTCGATTTGCACACGAGGTAGAAAATGGACATAAAATGAACACTGTAGAAGTGGATGGAAATAGCTAGATAAACAATAGGCTGCTTTCGATGTAAAAAAAAATAGTTTCAAATTGTGGAGCATGGTATGAACGCTGAAAGCTTTGATTTCTTTGCAGAATGTTGTAGTCTGTGTTTGTGTGCAGACCAACAGCTGTTTCTTATTCTTAGATACATTTCTGTCACTTTCAAAGAAATTTGTAATGTGTGAAGGAAGTTGATTATTGATATTTCAAGTTGTGGCAATTTCAGCTGCACATTTACAAGAATATATTAATATAATCAAAACTTTCGTATCACAGTTTTTTTCACTTTACCACCATTCACACATTTATCTTATGCTGAGTGAACCCCAGGGGTGCTTTGTGCAAGGACAATGCCAGAAGAATTCTGATTTTTGATCACCCAGATCTTCTGCTTTGCAGTTAGACTTCCTGCCGTCTAAAACATCATGGCTCGAAGATACAAATAAGTTTCTAATATATTGTTCCCCTCCCCTACAGAAGAAAAACTGGCCTCCAGTTTTTAGGAAGAAAATTATTATCAATACATAATACCATCATTATAACAAGGGTGTGGGATTTGAAAGGGGATAAGTGGGAATTTCCAATTCTGGTTTCTATGTGCTGGGTGACGCAGGGTTGAGATCAGCTCTCATTAGAAGTGAAGAAGTTGTTTCTGCTAAATTCTTGTGTGAATAAATGATAAATGCTCGTAACATACACAATCACAAAAATAATATATATAGAATTAAATTTTATCAGTGCAAACACCAACGTTCTGAAAGTTGTCCTTCTAATACAGGTTGCCTGTGACCTATGACACTCTAAACACTTGACAAAATAAGAATAATGAACTAAATAACACAACTATAAAGTAATGTTCAGGACATTATAACTAGACTGATATTCTGAGACTGTCTTCATCATTCTCCCACAACAAAGCTTCAAGAATAATTTAAATCTGCTATAAGTGAATTCAATGGTGCAACAGCCCTTTCACACAATGCCTGCCCAACTTTTTCCATGAGTGCAGTCACATTTAACATGCCTTTAAACTACCAAGCATGAATATTTGGGGCATCCTGCCACAAATATATATATATATATATATATATATATATATACTATTATCTGGCTATTTGGAATTCAACCTCCACTTGGCTGGTACAAGCACATGGCTTACTGCAGCGCCGCAGGGTATGCGCAGTAATAAGCTGTCACCTCAACTGCCTCAAGAATTTCCTGATATTGGGCGAACCACTCCCTATGAGATTGTGATTGTGATGCTGCGTTGTTACAAGTTTTGAGAGCAACGAGGAGCTGATGGGTAGTGTTTGGGAGTGGCTGAGTCCCCAGGTGGCAACCTTCTTCAACGAGAACAGAAGATGGTGCAACGATTTTATCAATGACATAGTGACTATACCCCGTGACAGGTTAAGTTTGCAGCAAGTTTAATGTATTAATCCACTCGAGAACGGCGCTCAGCATCTCCCGTGCGAGTCTTGCTTTAACCGCCGAGCTTCTCATATCACAGACAGCGAGAAAATCCGCAGTATTGCAGTGGAACTACATTCTGCGCTCCCGTTTGGGTTTTCATATGTGAAAAAGTGCTGCAAACTTAACTTGTCGCGGGGCATAGACTCCAATATGTTTTTGTTTCAGTGGCGGCGATTGAGTTCCAAAACTGGGAGGGGGAGGTCAAGGACAGTTTCCTTTCTCTTGTTAGATAAGGTTTAGCATAGTGCGGGGACAAAAGTGGGTGGAAACGCCACCCCCCCAATCGCCGCCACTGGGCATATTCATTAATTTTTAACCTTTGTAAGGTGTTTAACACATCTTCAACACATTATTCTAAACCCACATTGACTTTCTAATCCATAGGTCATAGACCTACTCAGTGGGGTGCCCAAGGGGGGTTGTTTGGGGTCAACCCCCCCGACCAAGTATTCCTAAAAGGAAAAACGTCAAAGGCAAGGAAAGATAGCAAAATGAAGACTGCTACTAAAAGAAGTATACACAGTGGCCAGAGGCGAGGCGACCGGTCATCGGGAGATGCGGCGATGACCAAGCAAAATAATAAAAATATTGCATTTTATATATTTTAGAGAAGCAGTAAAAATAATAAGTCAGAATACTCGCATATTTGTGCGAAATAAGCCAAGCGACAGCATGAAACAGCTCCAAATATACGCAAGAGATTCGTTAATTGAAATGAGGTCCCAGTACTACCCCTCGCGCCAAACCCTCCCGCCAAGTTTCCTATTGAGGGAAATGGTGTTCGTCGGCCCAGCTCATCGCTGACTGGTGCGAATTTCTCTGGTCTCTGCCGGTGCCGAGAACAGACGAACGCTTCCGAACAGGCAGACAGGTCCAACGACCTGTACTTTCCCCCACTCTTGAAGGTCGAGTCATAACAGGCCCTTTCTCAGCCCCCAATCTCCATGTTTACAGCCACGGCAGGGTTCGTCTGGAGTCATCAAGTTTCTTCCGAGTGTCCAGTGGCGTGCTCAAGGAGGGATGGTGAGGATTATAATTCTGCTTAGGCTCAATATTCTTTGAAAAAAAAGAAGAAAGAAAAGGCAGGAAAAGATGGCAAAATGAGGACTTCAGGAATGACTACTAAAAAGTACACATAATCCTCCCCCCCCTTAGAAAATCCTGGGCACAGCACTCGAATGTCTGCTATTTCCACTTGTTAAGAGGAAAAGCACACATTGAACGATATGGATCTGCTTTTCATTATCAAAACAACAATTGGCGGCGAACCATAAAGGTTCTTGTTACCTTTAAACACGACAATTGAGATGTTTGCATTTCAGTTTCCATCATATTTAACAATTCTCGTCGTATGGGATAGAATTATGTGTCTTTTGTAGCCGTAAGATCTGTTGTATGAGCTTTTACATTGAATTGGCAGTGGCCTTGGCGTTTATCGCAGAGAAATATTGTCGTCCCCCCGTCTCTCCGTTGAAAGATGGACCCTGACGTTTGGCAAATCTTGCGATGACTACGTAAAAATGTCACGCTTCGCCACTGACAGTGGCGTAGCAATGTGTGGGCGACCGCCCGGTGCCTCGCGTCGCATGGAGTTGATAAGAAAATTGTATTCAATAGAAGTGAAAGAAATAGATGAAAAGGTTAATTTTTGTGGACAATAAAATTAAAACATTGTTTTTTTATCTGACTTTAAATTCTAGTTTGTTATAACTTGAATGAATACGTCAAATCAGAGGTGTAATATACAGGGGGGCCCCGAAAAAAAGTAATAATTATTGTCGTATTCCTCATGTGAAACATTTACGAAAAATTCACGATAACTTGCCAGGACATTTTTACCCATTTATTCTTATCATGGATAAAAAACGCTTTGTCTCTTCATCATTTCTTCCTTCTCTTGATCCTGCACTCTCAATTTTTCATATGTTAACAATAGAGCACCTCCAACTGCCAAAGCAATGCTTCCGTTGCTTTCAACTCAAGTAAGACATCGGTAATATTAGCAGCAATCTGGTCATCGGGAGATGCGGCGATGACAATGCAAAATAATAAAAATTCTGTATTTTAAATATTTTAGAGAAGAAGTAAAAAAAATCACATATTTGTGCGAAATATGCCAAGCGACACATGAAACATCTAGAAATACGCAAGAGATTCGCTAATTTTAGCGCATCGGAATGAGAGCCCAGTACTATTCCCCATGGCCAACATTCGCGCTACGTTTCCTATTGAAGGCAATGGTGTTCGCTGGCCCAGGTGATCGCAGACAGCGTGATCTCCCTAAGCTTTGACCCTTCCTACAGAACACTGTATGGCGACGAATACATTGAAACTTAACACAGTTGAAACCACAACATTTGTTTTTACATTGATATATATTTGAAGTTATTTCATTGTGTATTTAAGAAGTAATTTGACCAAAAGTAAGGTAATGCAAAAGGATTACGTTGCCGGGTTCAGGGCAAAGTGATCCCTTTTCAAATTGTTATTATCAAATACGATTTTAAGTACAGAATTAATTAATTTTATTAATAAAAAGTAAATGTATTAAAAGTAAGTAACTCACAAACACGTTGAAGAAAACAGGTCTCATTCAGAGAAGAAAATATGAAACAGGTTAGGTATACACGATAGTGTAAACTGCTTACTTTAGTTCAGACGTGCCAAAAAACATTTTTTTTTATCGCCACTTGTTGTTCACAACCCACGTTCCGCAACACTCATAGGCTACAACACACTCAAGATGGCTGCTCTGCAGTTGACATGTTTCCCGCTTGGAAGCAGCACCGTAAAGTGAATTTTTTCGAGGGATTACTTTTCTCCAGGGAATCGCTATGCCCCGGTCTCCCTACTTTTATATGTGATTAGACCTATTTTACTTTGTAATTTGTGTATATTACAGAAAATGAAAATTAATCAATTTCAAAATTATCATCATATGGAATAGTAAAATTTGCTTTTTGTAGTCGAAAGGTGTATGGTACTGCAGTGAACTTTCACATCGAATAGGCAATGTCCTTGCCGTCTACCGCAGAGAAATATTGTGCAGGCACCCTCACCCAGTTGAAAGAGCAACCCTAACGTTTGACAAGTCTTGCGATGACTATGTAAAAATGTCACCCTTCACCACTGATTAGCAGCTCTTCTTCCTTCCTTTATACAGATACAGATGCAGCGATTGCCCTCTGCAACGAGTACGATGATGATTTATCCTACGGATTTCCTGATCAGGTTCTAAGTTTCAGGAATGTCCATAAATTTGAAATCATGAACAACATCCAAGATCCTTGGGGAAATTTCTTCTCTTCCATAACTCTACACAAGCTTCTAGTGTTCTGTGCACCGCCTTCTGTTTGCTATCTTCCAGTAACAGTCACGACAGAACTATCTTTCTCGAAATTTAAAGTTATGAAACTAGTGTAGAGTAGTATGATTCAGGCTAATAGCGGACTCGGAATTCTCACTGTTGAACGTGAAATACAAGATCTATTGATGTTGTGAAGTAATAGTGTTATTTGCAGCCCAGAAATCAGCTTTCTGTTAACAGGGGCGAAGGAGGGGATAAGTAAGTAATTTGTCCTTCCTCCCCCTCCTTCCCGCACTAACAAGCACCGATATATTTCGTGTGCGTCCTTCGATATTTTATTATGCCATGGTGTGATATTAACATCCTACAAATTTTTAAATGAGGAAACTAAAGAAAAACGTATTACAATAATATAGGTTATATTTAAAGATTCGTAGTTCTGATTTTTTTAAAAAAAAGAGTTTAGCATATTTAAATATGTTTCAGTTATGTTTTAGTTCCTGAAGAACACATATAGGATGGGGATGGGGGCCTCGCATTCTAATCTCGCTCAGGGCCTCGCGATATGTTGCTACTCCCCTTTCGAAAATCATGGGCACGCTACTGGGCCTACTTTGTCCCGGTCGACTTTAACCCATGGTGCGAAATCCTGGGCGGGACGGGGGATTTTTCCCCCAACAATCTTGGCCTCAAAATTCCCCCCCACCAAAAATTTCTGGAGGGAAATAAGAACAAGGTTAAGCAATTACTTTTAATTTCAAATATACTTTACTAAGAATAATATCCAAAAGACGCACAAATTAGTGTAGTTGTAAGTATTGAATGTATTCTCTCTCAAGAGATCATTAACAAATCTACATCAATACGCACAAGAAAAGTAAAAAAAAGAAAGCAAGAAAATTATAACTATGAAATCTAATTGATTTATGTTAACATAAAGCACAAACTAAACAAAAAGTTACACATAATAAAACCACTTGAACTATTTAATAATTTATTAATATCTTTAACCAGTTAGCAAAGGAATTAGTTAGCTACTTTGCAATATCTGATATCTATAAAAGTAACAAATTAATTTCTCTTATGTAATTAATAATAATAATAATAATATATTTTTAATTGAGTAATATATTTGGACTTTTAATAACATTTCAAATATGTATATCGTATAATTTACAGATATGTTTGTGGGGGAGGGGATTTGTAGATGAACTTTCTTCCCCCCCCAACCAGTTTTCAATGATTTTGCACCCTGCTTTAACCTCCCATGTACGCAGTGATTAGGGTCTGGCTAAACCCCAGAGCTGCTTTATGCAGCAACATTGTCATTATAATTCCCATTCCAACTGGAAAAATTATTTCCAAAGAAGCTAACTTTTTTGTTCCTTGCCTGCGTTCAAGATTACTACTGTTATTCCAAGTGTTAAGATTTCGTTTTGCTTATATAATGACCACTATATATCATTGCTGACAGGGGTCACAGAGTTCAATGTGAGTGTGATAAGTGATAACTGGCTGAGTGGGGTTCCTTTTCTCTCCAGTAACGTGCTTCCCTAGAATAGCAATATTTTCGTTTGTGTGCGTGGTTTCATCTCACCAGGAAGTAGTGCTATCATTCTGTTCAAGTATTTGTACTATAAACGCCGTTTTCAGTGACTATTTTTGGAAAAGCTATGTCAGTTTAACGTAAGTCGTAAACTGTTGATAGTTTTATTTCGTGTCTGTTTGTCACATATCTTGTGATAGTGCAAAGTACAATCTCGTGTAGTTTTACATTTAATACCGGGAAGAAAATGGATTTTTTTTTTAAACTTGAATATTTTCGTTTCTTCAGTGATTAAGGTACAATGTGATGCACAAGTATTGCTCAGCAGATTGTCAATTAATATTTTCATGAATTTTTAAGAATGGGTTTTATTTATGACTAGCTTGTCAGCAGCTTGTTTATGTTTTTGTTTCAATTCTTGAAGCTCTCACTGGGTGAAGTATAGAGAAAAAACACGATGATCGACAATTTGTTTGGTAATATTTATGCATCCTACTGTACCGATATGGAGTTTTAAAAAAATTTAGACAAAAACGAAAACGAGATTCTCGTTCTCGTTCAAGAAGTTGATGAATTATAGTGTATAATACGTATTTGAAAACCTAATTAATTTTACTGTAGCCTGTGACTTATTCAAACTAACAAAGCGAATATCTAAGAAATTATTTATATAGAGAGAGAATATATTTTGTTTCTCGCAATTGTAACGTGGCAACTGTGAACATAAAAATGTCCTTTATTGCTCTACCAAGAAGAGAAAAATCTCTGGCGTAGTCGTTGATTTTTCAACTCTAAAGGGACGAAACTAGTGTGGAGGATGCAATCAGCTGCTTGCCACGCAATACTGCCCCTGCGTTGCCAAAATGTCGGGCGTTCTTCAACACATCGTTGTCACCTTTCAGTGAAAAATGTTTTCAACATCATGAACGGGAGAACCGTACATAGCGAAAGCAGAGACGTAATATTTAACCAGTCTTTGGAAGTAACTAATTACTTTTATTTAGAAATTCAAACTCTAACTACTTTGAAAAGTAAGTATCTATAACTATAACAGAGTTACTTGACCAAATCTTTCAGTAAGTTTTAGCAATCATTTGTTTGTCTGTGGCAAGGAATTAAACTTGACCAAATCTTTTTAGTAAGTTTTAACAATCATTTGTTTATCTGCGGCAAGGATTTGAACTTGACCAAATCTTTTAGTAAGTTTTAGCTATCACTTGTTTGTCTATGGCAAGGAATTAAACTTTACCAAATCTTTTTAGTAAGTTTTAACAATAATTTGTTTATCTGCGGCAAGGAATTGAACTTGACCAAATCTTTTAGTAAGTTTTAATAATCATTTGTTTGTCTATGGCAAGGAATTAAACTTTACCAATTCTTTTTAGTAAGTTTTTAATAATCATTTGTTTATCTGCGGCAAGGAATTGAACTTGACCAAATCTTTTAGTAAGTTTTAACTATGATTTGTTTGTCTATGGCAAGGAATTAAACTTTACCAAATCTTTTTAGTAAGTTTTAACAATCATTTGTTTGTCAGCGACAAAGAATTAAATTTGGCCAAATCCTTTAGTAGCTAAGCTTTAGCAATCATTTGTTTGCATATGGACGGGTTAAAGTTACAGTGGTGTAAGTCACTTTCTTAAAAAGAAAAAACAGTCTGACTCACATCACTTTGTTGATCAACACAACAGCTGTTTCCTTTATCACGAGACCTTAAACTGTCATCTGTTGACAGTTGAATGAATATCTGATTTACTTCACGTTTTCTGTTAACAAATTGACTTATATAAATCTGGTTTCTGTGTCTACGTCTTTTTTTAAAAAAAGTGACTTACACCACTGTAACATTAACCCGTCCATATGACTAGGAAATAAACTTGAAGATATCTTTTAGTAAGTTTTAACAATCATTTGTTTGTCTATGGCAAAGAATTGAACATGACCAAATCCTTTTAGTAAGGTTTAGCAATCATCTGTTGTCTGCGGCAAGGAATTAAACTGTACCAAATCTTTTAGTAAGTTTTAGCAATCATTTGTTTGCATATGACTAGGAAATAAATTTGACCAGGTCTTTCAGTAAGTTTTAACAATCACTTGTTTGCAAGAAAATATTTCAGTAAGTTTTAACAATCATTTGTTTGTCTGAGGCAAGGAATTAAACTTTACCAAATATTTCAGTAAGTTTTAACAATCATTTGTTTGCATATGAGTAGGAAATAAAACTTGACCAAAGATTTCAATGAGATTAACAATCATTTGTTATTCTATGACACAGAAATAGAAGTTGACCAAATATTTCTATAAGCTCAATTATCATTTTTTCTTTAACTCAAAAAATGAAACTTGACCAAATATTTTAGTAAGTTTTAACAATCATTTTTTTTTCTATTTTACAAATTGCTTCTTCCAAATTATTACCTAGGTATTTTCTTTTCACTGACAGTCTTTGTTCTTATCCTCCATGCTTTCCCAAAAAAGGGTTTAATTCTAACACCGCTGTATTTTTATTTACAGACACATCATGATAGAATGGTACGTTCTCGGACTGCTGGCGTTAATTGTATGTCCTAGCAAGTCCACCTGTCCGTCCGGCCAGTTGATGAAGCTGGACCTGTATGTGGAGGAGAAGACGGACGACTCTGGCGAAAAGAGAACATACGTGGACTACGATCTGAAGGAGAAGAACTACAACTTCCACAATTGGAGTGTGGAAGTGGACGACATTGACGTGGACAGCTGTGATGCGAAAGAATGTCGAAAAACTCTCATAGGGCTTGTGGGTAAGGACTAGTGCTGTCAAAACAAGCTATTCTGAAAAGCAGAAAATAACTTTTTGAAAGAAGTGACATAAAAATAGGTTTTCAAAACCGTTTTTCATTTTTAGTTTTCGAAACAGTTTTTCGATTTCGGTTTTCCAAAGCGTTTTCCAATTTCGGTTTTCTAAAACCGCTTCTCAATTTGTTTTGAAAACGTTTTTCATTTTCGATTTTCGAAAAATGGTTGTCTTCAAAACCCCAAAACGGAATTTTCGAACAATTTTCAACATTACTAGTAAGTATCCTATTCTCTCTCTTACAAAGGTTGTTTCAAAGCATGGCCTTAATAAGTATTATTTTTTCTACCATATGAATTCTCAAAAAATCCATTATCCAATGTGATTACGTTACTAATGTGGATTCTTATTTCTGCCATACTTTTTTAAAAAAAGAAATCCATTTTGCCTTTAGCCTAAACTAATTCTTATTTCTGCCGTAGGAATTCTCAAGAAATATATGATTGAAGTTTCCCTTTACTTGTTAAATAGATTCTAATGGAATTACACTAACATATTTGAGCTTTCGAATAATGATCGTACACTTGTTATTTAACGTCGCTTTTTGCAACTTTATATAATCGTGACGATGATGATGAATAGTGATTACATAGAATCTAAATTCACTTTGTATATATTTAAAAGTGGGTCTGATTTTCATTAATTACTTAAAAAAGTACTATCAAATATCAATCAGCATTTTCTAACATGGTTAGCATTATGAAGCAGACTGAGTAAATGCATTAAGAAATTATTTACACTTTATGCCACAAACTGGATCCATTGTAACGGTACATGGATATTTTCCAAGGAAAATCTCACTGTTCTCTGTCATAAGGCGTGATATATGCCTGCAAAATTTTAACCATGTTTAACCTTTTGACGCCCAAGACCTTTTTCACAAGTAAGCCTCTGGGTACCGAGCCGATTTTGAGCAAAATGCAGAGTTTCAATTAAATAAGTGTAGATCGGATGCTAATTGCCCTAGAGAGATGAGTGATATACCATTGTACGCGGAATGAACCAGAGATTCAGACTATATGAAATTTTTGCAAATTCGGCGTATATGTGGCGAGGGGGAGGGGGCTAACTCTCAAAATTCCAAAATTTCGGAAAAAAAATTTGTTCCCCCACCCTCCCCTCAAGCAAAAAGTACATGACAGTGTCGACATGCATATGGAAATGATCGCTAACATGTAAGGAACACAAAAATATTTGCATTATTATCATATGACCAATGTAACTTGAGTTATACCTCCAAAAGGAATTGTCGGCACGTCACTGATTCAAGCTTCAAAATGCAGCGGTACCTTGAAATAACTTTAGCTTAGAGACTATTTGCCCTGGATATATGAACGATATACCGTTATATGCAGAATGAATCACAGATTCAGACGATATATAATTTATTCACATTCGGCGCACATATGGAGGGTGAAAGGGGGGAAATCCCCTGATTTTTTTTTAAAAAAAAGGGGGTTTCTCTCCCCGCCCCCCCCCCGAAAAAAAGGATATGAAAAGTTCAAAATGCACATAGAAATTATCGCTCGCATGTAAGAAACAGAAAAATATTTGTATCATTGCCGTATGACCAATGTAACAACAGAACAACAAAGCCGGTCTTCCTTTGTCGGCAAAAATTTGACGTTGAAAAGAGCCGCAAAAGAGAAGTACCTTTTCCCACCTTTCCCCCTCCATTTTCATGAAGACAAAAAAAAATGCAAAAAACAATTTCTGTTAAATACATGTGTTAGGAACAATATAAAAAAATAAAATTGATATTCTAGCCAAAAATAGAAAAGTTATAACGTAAAAACTACGACCTTGACACAGCATCTCGATCGAGACGCTTGGTACCCCGAGGTTACTTTTGGGTATCTCGTTCGAGACGCTTGGGCACCAAAAGGTTAACGGAAGTAAAATAAAAAGTAAAGTGCTCCCCTGTGCTTTGCACCATATCACGAAGGCGTATAGGGGTTGTGGAGTTAGGGCCCTACACTTTCTTGATCACGGCTAAAGGTGGGGGTGATGTGATCAACACCACGCCCCTGATCGCCTTTACTCCCCAGAGTTTCCTCCAGGACGCTGGGTGGACGCCGGAGCCGCTCGAACAGTTGGGAAAAATACTGGTTTAGAAGCAAATTATCAAGGAGAGTAAAGTAAGTTTTTCCATGTAAGACAAAGGAGCATTCATAAATCATCGTTGCAGAAGAACATGCATTGAGTGTGGAATCGAGGCGTATGGTAACATTTCCTCTCCGCAAATTAGCACAGCTTAATTCTTTCACTTTGCTTCTAGACAGGAACAAAGCATTGAATTAGATGTTTCCATCGCTGGCCTACGAATAAGTCAAGAATTACACCCTTTGTTGTATCACGTGATGCTTTGAAACTGCACAAGAAAGATGTGATAAGATACACTTATTTTTCTCTGTACACGTGTGCATTAAGTGAATCAAATATCAACTTCAAAATATAGTGAAAATTTAGTTCATGAGAAATGTTGCACTTGGTTGTATATATTAGAATTTTAGACTTACTTAAGCCAGAAGAAACTGGGATTAACTTTCATTTTTCTGTAAACAACAGATATTTATACTTAAGTTCTTCAAAAAGACAAAGAAAATTATATCACCGGTTCTTATTGTAAAGTGACAATGGTTTAAAATAAGGATTATTTTATTTCTTAGTGACATCTACGTGAAACACCTATAAATAATTTATTTCGCACTTTTTTACATTGCAAACGTACTATTCTGCATTGCAGAACAGTTCTTTAGGTGTAATAATGAATTTCTAACGAAATAATGTCTATTTCTTACATTTACGAGTACTTACTGTTATTCGTTATTTCGATTCTGTAACACGCATTATGGCGATAGCGTACTGGTTCATCGCGCGTTGTGCAGTGTTGCAATCTTGTTCACCGAAAAATACCTACTTTCGTGCTCGGATTTGAAATTATGCTAATACCTCGCAAACCATTGACGTTAGCCCCACAAACCATTTCCCGTAAGGTTAGGTTAGGCAAGCATAGTTTAATTTTTTTTTTTAAAAATAAAAATACTAGACACGTCATGTTATAGTGAAAACACGGCGAGGTTTGAAACACTTACTGGGGGTTACGTCATATAACTCACGGAACATTGTGCTCACGTGCAGAAAGCAAATGGCGGCAGCAGCAATAACGTGTCGGAGAGATATTTTCGCAGATAAACACATGATTTCGAATTAAAATGGATCAAAACTACATTCCCGAACTTCAACAACGCTAAAGAAAATGATTTGCATAAGTACTTATGTAAAAAGTAAGAAATCCTTTTCCGCTATACGAAAGTGTTACCTTCCAATTCTGTGAACTAATTGCTGATCTGGATAACTTACAAGTGAAAATAGATTTTTCTCATTATTCAAGTAAGAATATTCCTCTGTGCATCGACTTCGTTAAGTGTATCTACTTTCAAAATTAGCGCATGTTAGATTGTTTGATCTGTTTTTTTTATCGTCGCTTTATCTTCCACTTTTGGCCAATCGCGACGAATAGGATAAGTGATGAAACTGATGAAGCGACAGTCACAAAGAACACCTATCCCCGGGACTGGGTTCGAACCTGCGACCCCTGTTGTCGTGATAGGTTGTGAACTGTGCCATATTGAGAGTGTCCATTTTGATAAAATATAAATCTGAATCTGTATTCCGAAGTAGCTTTTGCTAATTAGCGTATATTTAGTTCGATTCCGTGCTCGTAGCGAACGCCGGAAGGAAAGGATTTGCAGGTGCGTGTTGTTAGCGAACACACAAACTTGCCCTGTTTTGTTTGTCCTTGAAAGTGGTCAACATGCAAGTGTTGCCAGTACTTATCTTAGAATCATGTTGTGTTTGAAATTAGCTAATGAAGGATCCTCAACAATTTAGGTTAACGACATAAAAGTTTTTGTTAAAATATTTATACAGGGTGTCATTTTAATGGCGCCCACGGACCACAGAAAAGTATAGAGGACATCAAAACAAACAACTTTTCCCAGTAACATTTTTATCGTTGGTGCGTCGATTCGACGCTACAGCCGTTCAAAAAAGATCGTTTTGCCGCTTGGATGCTGGCAACCCAACACAACATTTGATCGTACCTGTGACGTCATATTCTGTGGCGAAACAGCGCACGGCAGGGTTGCAAGGAACACACAAATTTTGTGAAAAATAACAATCTACCAACCACATTATTAGCCGTAAAACGAAGCGAGAAACGCGTCCAGCAGACCGAACATCATAGCCTACCAGCCAGAAGATCAGCAGTCATCCCAGGGGAAGGGGGAAGTGAACCAACGATATGAGAAATGGTAAAACACGTATTCAAAATGAAGTCAATGTCGGATTTTGTCTCAGCCTACATCTAAAATATCAACAACAATAAATTTTATTGGACTTACAGCTTACACGTGGCTGTTTACGTCCAACTTCATGTCAAATATTTGCAAATCTCGTTGCAAGGTTGATATCTACATGTTTGTGTCCAGATGCCATGCGGTACTTTTGTGCTGATAACGGAAATATCCGAGGTTCACGTTGTTACATTACGGCTAAAACAAGTACAACCACAGTAACAATCTAATGATGAATCAGTACCGAATATACTGCCCTGTTCACATTTGCAAACTATTACATGTGTATCCGGTGCATAGATAAACACATAGTTGTCTTAGATCTTGTATTACTACTACTTATATCCCTGTATTTTCAATTATTTCTGCCACTTGCCTCATAATGCCTTGAATATACATTATATTATCTGTTGCTTACCTTTGGAATTTTGAGTTCTTTCATTTCTATTTTGTCATCTGTTCAGTGTGTCACAGACAACTAGTATCAGAAGGACGAAGTGGATAGACTAAATTGTAGATGCCAATTTGGTAACTAGATTTGCAAATATTTTACATGTAAGCTGAGACAAAATTCGATATGACCACTTCCACTTGAATTATATTTTCTTTCTACTATTTTTCGTATCGTTTGTTTACTTCCTGTTAGGGTACAGAAATTGTTTTCTCGTTTTGTTTTACGGTACATAAGGTGGCTGATTTAAGCTATGTCATTTTTCACAGAGTATGTGTGTTCTTGGCAACCCTGGAACGCATCGCTTCACGACGAGATATGACGTCACAAATGCAATCAAATGTTGTGTGTGGTTGCCAGCATCCAGGCAGCAAAACGGGCTTTCTTTGAACGACTGTAGCGCCGAAATGATGCACCAACGAGAAAAATGTTACTGAGAAAAGTTGTTTGTTTTGATGTCCTCTATACTTTTTGTGGTCCGTGGGCGCCATTAAAATGACACCCTGTATATTTCATCTTTAAAATCAAATTTTACATAGGAAATGTAAATGTTAATCAAGCTAGGTTACTTTTTGTACAAAGGACAACTTCCTAATACATTTGTAAATGTTATTATCAATTTTCAGTTGTTCCAAAGCTGTTTTTATCCGAGTGTCGATGTACATCCTTTTACCGCTAGACACTCCAAGTTCTCCCTGCCTAATTTGGAACATGGCTAAGCCTACGTTATTTAGTTCTCTTAACATAAATAATAATTTTTAATTGTATTTATGCTAATGTAATCTAACCTAACAGGCCTAACCTAACCTCGTAGGCATTTCTCGTCTGACGTCAGAACACAAGGTAGCAAAACTGTTGTGCGACAAGGAAGACCCGATTGAAGAATGATCAGGGTTGAGTCAGGTCAGGTCAATAGGCACTACCCACTGAGGTGTTTCTCCAAGCAAGTTGGATTATCACTGGCAACACTTGCATGCTGACCAGATTCAAGGACAAATAAGACAGGACAAGTTTGCGTGTTCGCTAACAGCACCCACCTGCAAATCCTTCCGTAACTGTGTTCGCTAAGAGCACGTGTTCGATACGAACACGTTCGCTAACAGCACGGCACCATTTAATTCTGCTGGATACCGCTCCATCGTCCGCCATCTTGAAATACATTGAAATACATTTTAAAATTCATCTTCAAAACTCTAATATGTCATTACATAATTATCGGTATTTTCCAAAGGTTTTATTTCTAAATTGTACAGCTCGACCAAGAAGAGAAAACCTCTGTGGCGCTGTCGTCGAATGTTCCACAGTAAGCTGGCAGACGGAGCAAGGGCGATGCAGTAAGTTGCTTACCTTGCCACAATGTGCGAGATGAGAAAACATGATTGCCCACTTCAGTCCCTTAGTTTGCAAGCGTTTTTCCTCATTTTGGTAGCACTGCAACGCGGGAAAAGAGTGATGCCTATAGGTTATGTGACTTTCGTTCTCCGAGCTCCAAAAGACACAATTAAGGCTGCAATTAATTTGGTTTATTTTACATTGCTTTTCTGCCAATTTTGGCTAATCGTGAAGATGAGAAAGACTGATTATAGTAATATGAAATTGATGAGGGGACACCCACAAAAAATACCCATGTCCAGGCCGAGATTCGAACCCGGGACAACTGGCGCCGTAGCGTGCTGTTCTAACCACTCCGCCACGAAGGTCCGCATGTGACTACATGGATCACAATGACCATTTTTGATCATTTACCATGAGTAGTTCTTGTGATGAATACAATGACAATCACAACCAACTTGAAGAGTACTGGAGACTTTCCTCCTAACACACACACACATATATTTGCCCCTCCTCATACACACCAGCCTTGCGTCTCTAATGTAACCTTCTCCACTTACCTGTTGTTTCATCTATTTTATGTCTAAATACGAATATCCTTTTCAGTGGCGTAGCGTTATAGTACGCCCGTACGCCCGGCGTTCCCAGATTTAAAATTTCAAAAATGCTTAAATGCTGTGATTATAAAGTAAAACGTGACTAATTTCATATATGTTTGACCTTCATGGCATTATAATGGCTATTTTTCGCGATCCGCTTGCAACGCTCCACTCTCAACATTCATTCTAGCATCTCTTTTCAATGCCTTTCCCGGCCGGACGCCGAGCAGGTTCGGCGTACAGGACTCTATATTCCTTGCTGCCTTTCTGGAGGGAAAGCTTCGATTTCTACAGCACGTGCGTAAATGGTCTCTCTTACGCCAGCGTACGAGAGGTCTACCGTGATTGGTTCATGTGACCCTTCCTGCCTTCTGAAGCAGACGACAGCGGCAGAATTCCTACCCGGTTCTTCGCTCTTCGCGCTCATGCAACTCGTGCTATGTGATGCTACAATACGCAATATTGACTGACGTAACTTTACCAATCTCAAATATACTGCTTCTTAATGGCCACTGCATTGTATAATTTATGAACAGCGATGTGTATTAGAAACTAAAAGATCAACACAGTTTTTGTCAAATAAGTTGGTGAAGTCCTCGTGATAGAAATTCAGCCTGTGGCTGCTCTACCACTTAACCCGCAAAACTATTATTTTTTTTAATGTATTTTTTCGTTATTATCTAACTACTTAATATTGTGTGAATGGAAATGTTTAGCATTCATTTGAAAACTCTTAACATCGAATGGTCTCTGGAGAAAATTATTTTAAAATGTTTATCAGCATTCTCAAGATGTAATAAACAGTGGTCTGAATTACTAATCGGCACTGTTACGTCAGTAGAGTGTACGATATTTGGATCATCAACTCTGCTTTTCACAGTGCGCCAAGACGACAGAGGTCCCTGGTTCGAATCCCGGCGTGAGCACGGGTGTTCTTTGTCAGTGTCCCTTCATCAATATCATCACTCATATTCATATTCGCAATTAACCAAAAGTGGTAGAAAAGCGAAGTAAAATAAACCAAATCAATCAGTAGTTGGATCATCCACAACAATGACGTCTACTGTTGTGCAGAGGCGCTTGTGATTCAGGTAGGTTTTTAATGACTTGCGTCATGCAGAAAGATATAAAAAAAAAGTATAGAACACCAGAGTTCAAAACATATGTGGCATAGTGAGGCATCTAATTTTCTAGCTAAAACATGCAATGATGATGTTTTATTGAAAACCCAGCTGACTTCAGGCAAATAAACAATACCTGTGGCGACTAATACCATAAGTAAATTATTAAGCAAGAAAGGGCCGACTCTTCCTTCGGACTTGGCGTTCCCACCCGAAATGTCCATGCTACGCCACTGATCCTTTTTAAGATTTTATATCCCGTTTTAAAACTATGTGGTAAAAAGAAGTGGTCAAACGTAATGTTGGAATGTCTCCAATACTTAATTAGTGACAAACCAATATCCTGATGAAAGAGTTCATCTTGCTCACTTCTGCTGTTGACACAAATTTAATGGTTTCAGGACCTCCCCCCGCCACAGACTACATCGTGAACCATCGCCTGGGCAGCCGATACAAGCTCCACACAGACGCCAGGACGTGGCAGGAGGCAGAAGCCATTTGTGAGCTGGAGGGAGGCCATCTTGTGATCCCCAACTCTCAGGAAGAGGTCAATTTCTTGTTCCAGATATTCAAAGCCTCTCCTCCCTCTCCGGAGTCGTACGACCCTCCGGCATTCTATGTTGGGATCAGCGACATCAAACAAGAGGGGAAATATGTCACTGTATGTGGTAAGTCATGCATTACGATTTCCTTCCATCATCGTCAGTGACGAAACAACAGTGTTTCTGTAACTAGTTAGAAGTAACTCAGTTACCGTACAAGTAACAGTTACTCTTTTGGAATAAATTTAACTGTAATTAGTTACTTTTAAAATCAAGTAGCTGTAACTGTAATAGAGTTACTTTTTCAATGAAAGTAATGTTTTCAAGAGTTACTTTACGACACTTAAATTGTTATTCTGTCTTACATTATTGGCGATTTTTGTTACTTTTTTTGTCCTTGCCATTCATTTGCCACACTTTTCTGTAAGACAGTTGGAAGCTGTGTTTTGCGAAGACAGTAGCAGAAACAGCTATGTTAAATGGTATAAAATCACTACTTCATACTGTTTCCATACAGTTAGTAGAATTCCTCTACCCCCAGTGGACATTTCTTAAATACAGTACTGAAGACTTATATAATGTACCACAAACATAAATAAAACAAATGTAAGTCTTCACATATTATTTGATTGCAATTAGTGATTATTGATTGTGTTTAATTTGCAAGAAAATTTCAAGCAGAAAGTAACTGTAAAATTAACTATAACTCTGAGTTACTTTTTAAAATGAGTAACTCTAACTGTTACTTTTTGGAGCAAGTAACTGCAACTGTAACTCAGCTATCATTAAAAAGTAACTTTCTGAACATTGTGAAACAACTGAGAAACATTAATTTTTCATTCAGCTAGAAGGTGCCAGGGGCGCCTGCCCCCTTTATGAAAAGTACAGAACACATTTCTACCTGGAATTTTTGCTTTATATTGCTCTAGCAACGTAACAATGACACACATTGGTGTTGTGATTTTTAAGGGCGTGCGTGATCGCGTAATGCCCTACTAGGATTGAGAAAAAGATTTCCAACGTGTCCAGTAATCGAGAGATATCGGCGATGACAAGGCAAAATAATAAAAGGAATACATTTTAAATATTTTAAAGAGGAACTAAAACTTAAGTCAGAATATTCATATATTGGTGAAAAATTAGGAAAGTGACAGCATGAAACAGCTAGAAATAGGGAATTTCTAAGCTTACCTCATCGAAATTAAAGAGACGTGTAAATGTTAATAACAAAATAGAATATCGATGCATTTCGGTGCACTAACTGTCTGAAATGTAAAAATAATGATGAAAGTTGTTCTGGATATTCATTCATTTGGTGGATTGAGTAGAAAAATTTCCCCAAGGGTAATAATAATGACAATAATAATAAAATTTGAAATAAATTTGGATTGCTTTTATTAGTTTCTAATAATTACCATAAGCATTATTATTATTATTTCTACTATTGAAGTTTTATCAATTTGCCTGACCCAATTACAAATTTTTTTGGCGACGTCCGTGGTTTTGAGGGCTTCAGTGCCGGACATGCAGTGGTAAATAGAGAAATGTCTTTGAGAGAGGCTGGAAAATAACAATAGACGATCAGTCTAGTCCCAACCATTCTTGTCATTTTCCGTCAAGTCCATCTGAAAATTATCTTTCAGTATGTGTCTTCTGTACATTCCTGTCACGTTCACACCCGTAATTTTAGTTTTGGTACAATTTATATTCTTTCATTTTCCAGACGCGCCACTTTCTTCTACTGGCTATGAAGTGTGGTACCCAAAAGAGCCCAATAATTACAAAGACTATAACACCTACTACAACAAAGACGGTGAAGATTGCATCAATATGTTTTCACCTATAGGACTCAATGATTGCCATTGCTACTTTCGTCTGGCATTTTTCTGCGAACAGGAATTGTAGGTAGATTTGCAAGGTGGAAGTAAATTTCGAATTCGTCACTAATCTTCAATTACCGTAAAGTAATCATGCAAGGAAAAAGTACGTTTAGTGAAAAGTGTATGAAATTTCATCAGAAAACTGTATGTAAATAAGAAACGTGACATCCATATTTGAGTATGGGATGTAGTGTGTTTGTTTCATATGTGTACGTGTATGTGTGTGTGTACGCATTACTTTTCACTTTCTTAGTTATTGGTGCTACCATATCCATTTCGTGTGAATAAAAACAGCATACTTTATTCTCTAATCTTGCATTTATTGTACTACCTATTTTCATCAAGGTCGGTATTGCTGCTACAACCATTTCTCGTCGTCTTCTTCTTCTAAGAGAACCAAAGCCAACTAGCCTAACCTAACCACCACAGATTATTTACTATCCCAAGAAGCTACCAGCCAATGGGAATGCTTGAAAAGGTTGTAGCAGCAATCACTACCATTCAATCAAAAAGGTTCTTACTGCATTTTTTGTGTATTCTTAGTTCATTTTGCATGGTAAGTGGCAGAACATAGCCACGATCTATAAAAACTTCCTTCTAGAATTGAGATATTCTAAAATAAATAATACTTAAATTACTATTCCTATATTATTTGTGTTTCTATTAATACAATAAAGATATTCTAAAATAAAGAATATTTAAATTACTATTCGTACATTATATCGGTATAGCTCAAAGAAGAATTGTATTTGCAAATTAATTTTATTATAATTTATAAAGGGAAAATTGTTAAAAGTTCACAAGCAATAACGTAACATTACAAATTTTTGATTAAGTGGTTGGTTTAATATCTTGCATTGTTCCTACTACAACTATTCGTAAAGAAATTTGTACAATTATATAAATCTACTTCCTTGTATGCAATCTCCTTCAGACCCTTGAGCGTTCATCTGTTTAATAGGTCACTACACACGCCATCTATCGGGAAAATTGAACTCAACAACATTCATCGCTTGTGCGGGCCATCAGTCATTCAGTGTTCGTTTATGGCAGGCTACGAAGCAAGGTGTTCATGTTCTCTTGTGGTAGTGGTCAAATTGGCAGAGGGGATAAGTTAGACGTTCTATCAATAGAGAATGTTCGAAGAAGCACGTTAAATTGACAGACACAAGAGGCCTACTTCCTAAATATAGTACGAAACATTCCTCTAAGTTTACACCTAGATGGCAGATTCAACATCTCTCTCTCTATTAGGTAAGTAAATAACTTATATTTTATATAAAAGTATAACCTGTAAAAATATATTGTATACTGATCATATACTGTATTTGGTATTAAGCGTTGACCGACAAGTACTGGTTCGTTTGTAGAGTTTGAAAATGTGACAGTACTTTCTTTGAAAGATGGTCATTATTTGTACATAAAAGTGTATTTGCTACTAGTACAAGCAGGATTAGAAAATAATTACAAGATTATTTTTTGGAAGCTGTATGCAGAAATTTTAACTGAGTACAGCCATTCTTGTGTTAATCGAATAATGTTACAATAAATACGAATACATTATGATGATTGGGTTATATCATATCAGATTGTTTTGTGTGCTTACTTCGACTAGGTTTTTAGATAGAACTTTCTTCAAACTCGCAAATGAAGGCCAACTTCTTGAAGCATGTGATGTCATTGAGACGGCCTCTCTTGGTAATGCATCCGCAATCCTCATCCCAAAGTACCCCATTGTGAGGGTAATGATAGTTTGAAGGTTCGCGCTCATCCCATTGCAGAAAGCCAGTGTCCTCGAGTTCTCCTCCTGGAAGAAAAGAACGTGATTCACAAATTACCATTCTGGATATATGAGATACGTATTTTTACATGGGTATATTTGATTGTAGTCATAAAGCCTACGCAATATACAGGGTAAGCATAAAATAAATAGACATTAAAAGCATTATAAATTGAAAACTGTTGATTTTATCAAAAAGGATTTAGTACTTTTTATAGAGAAATCTTAAAGTTTACGATATCGACTTCTCGTTTGTTTTCGTGACGTCAGCATCAAGTGAACGGCCTTGACGTCAGTAATGGCCGCTATCAATCAAGTCAGTGGCGGATCGTAACCATACAATTATCTCGTTCAGTTTACGTGGTCACTTATGATACACCCTGTATGTATATAAAAATATAGTCGTGTAAAAATGAAAGTTAATCGTGTGATTTTGGTTTCTCTGAAATGGACGTATCTGATCTTGATGCATTTTAGTGTACCATCTTGAACAGCAGTAGATTAAGTACCCTTTTATACATTTCTGTGTGTACGAGGGTGCATCATTAATACCGGGGCTAATAGTATTATTTCAAGACTATTGACTCTATTGAATTTCACTAACAAACTCTGAAGTGATGCACTGATTCGAACGTTAGGCAGCCAATATTTTATTACAGCCATTCTTTGTCAGACTGTTTAGTACAACTGAAACAGTATTGTTCAGCTCACTATCTGATTGAAAATGGCGTCCACATAGCTCATTTTTTTACGCTTGCCTCTTTAGTGATATCAGAGTGGTACTGCGCGTTGACTATAGACTGTTTACGAAATACATTATCATTAAAGAATTCCAATTTTGTCGAACAAATCTTGATTCCCACGGGCTGGTGTAGCTTCAAATCCATGCTGAGTACTACAAGTTCGTCCTAACCAAATGGCTGCCACCCACCAACTGAACATTTCGAGAACAGTGGCGCCAATCTTATGACGTCATTCAAGGTCACATCTCTCTGTAACAAATGACGAACGTTAGCGCGTGCACATTTGAACAGGATAACACTAGTTCCGTTTTATATTGGTACATCTGTGTTTCTGGAGTCAATGTATTTGTGTCAGTTGACATACGTTCTTAACTAACGCTATAACCATCTCGGCCTGTTATACGAATTGTAATCTTACCTAGAACGGTGACGTAGTGGCCTTCTTCCTTAATATCGTTGAACCCGATGTAGGTGTAGTTCTGATTGCCAGCACCTGGACTGATAGGATGGGAGATGAAGAGTTTTGCAAGCTCTATGGATTCGTCCTCGGAATTGATGATGGCCAGGTAGCCACCGTCGTTGAAGCAAGTTCTGTTGGCGTCCGTCCAGTTCATAGGCTGTGCGTAGAACTTGTGTCTGTGAATTATGATGTCAGATGCATTGTTGTTTTCCTCCACTCCATTGCACACAGAGGAACTTCCTGGAATGAAGGAAAAGAAATAAGTCATTCTGTGTTCTTGGTGTTAACATGAATCTAGAATAGCCGCCATTTTACAACATGGAGGCGAACTCTGATTGTTGATGAATTTTAGTACGTTTTGCTGGGCAATATTCTGAACATCTGTGCAAAAAAATTACTTTCGTTCTCTAATTTTGCTCGATTAGAAGTTTCAGGTGTTCAGAACTTATTCTCTGTCAAGAATGAAGTCAATATCGGCAAATGAATGTGGTGTGTGACAAAACTCATTGGTTATTTAGAAATCTTGCGCGTAGGAATACATGGTAAACCTCTTTTAACTCAACGTATCCTGTGGGGGCGATTGGGTTCCAAAACCGGTGGGGCAAGGTGCCAAAACTGGGGGCAAAAACAGTGTATTTCCCTTTGTAGATGAGGTTTAGCATAATACGGGGGCAAAAGTAACTGAAAGTGGGCGAGCAACTGCCCCCTCGCCCCCTAATTGCCACCACTGAACGTAGCTGCTATATTATGTGCTGTACAGCTACAGCCAATATATTCATGGGCAAAGTAACATCAGAATTAACACATAGGAGAGGAACTATTTCTCAGAAGTCATGTGGTTCTGTTTACGTCAACTTCGTTCTTGCGGTGGGTGGATGGATGTTAATTTTCACCTTTATTTTTCACTTTCTACAAACAATACACATAGGCATTCTTTTGCTAGCAGATACTGGCAGACAAGTGGGAAAGAGGATAGGTTCTTATGCAGAAAGAGAACATGACAAGTTCATAAAAAAATAACTATCATGGGCAGGAGCCATTTTTTTCCATGGGGATGCACATATACTTTTTTCTTCAGGAAGACGAATAACTTTTTATCCAGGGGGATCAAGATTACATTCCAAGTTAGGGTAATGTTCTATATGTAATTATTTGAAAGGAAAATGTATTTATTTTAAAATTAAATATTTCATATTCATTTTCGAGGAAGGAGGAGGTGGGCAATTGTCCCCATGCTCCCTCTGGATACGCCCATGATATGGGACCCGTTTTGGAGGCGCTAGTAGTTAGCGTAACTGTAGAGCTATCTTGGTGTGTTCTTTCTTCCACTGTGATTGATTGACTTGCTTTATTTTTCTTCACTTCGTGTTCCACTTTTGTCTAATTTGCGAAGATGGGGATGATATTATATGATAAAATTGATGAATGGACACTCACGAACACGCATGCCCAGGCCAGGATTCGAACCCGGGATTCCTGGCGTCGTAGTCTGAGGTGCTAATCATGCGCCGCTCTGGCCTCACTGTGTACGACTTTCATACTATAGGTGTTGTCCACTCTTACGGCGGACGGTCCTCATGCTGGCAAGGGAAGTGGGGAGCGGGGAATACGCAGCAGACCAACCAGACAACAGCGGTGGCGCTGAGAGTTACGACGTCGAGGGGAGGATGCACTGCTCCCACCTCGTTCTACAGGCTGCTGCGTTTCTTAACGCGCTGAATTGGTCGCTTCCCTGCTCCCTCACTTCTCTTGCCAGCATGAGGGTCGGCCGCCCTAAGAGTAGATAAGACCTATAGTGATACAACACAGGAGAACCGGATTCGATTCCAAGTATGAGTGATCTCGGGTAGGAATCATTCCGTTCATACCCCTGCGTAAGTGGCTCTTGGGATCAGCCAACATCTTTCATGTGAATGGCATGCCACAGAGCAAAGAGTAATTTATTTGAATCAACCAAATGACCGTGTTTGTAACCTCAAACAAAAATATGTGGTTGATTTACCTAAATTCCATAATCTTGACAAAGTTATTTGGTAACTCTAAATAATTGGTCCAGATTTGGTCAGGATTACTAAAAAAAATGTGTGCTGGAGCAGTGTTGCCACTTGAAGAAGAATTTCCTTCGGCGTAGGGAAACTTTAAAAAAGTGGCGAAATGAAGTTTAAATTAAATGGAAATTTGAAGATCAGATTCATATATATAATCGTAATAAAATCATGCTAATTTACTGTTGTTACAAAAATGTATATTCTTTTGCAAAATGTACACTTCTGTTCACAAAAAGTAGCACACTCGTTTGAGTTGAAGTCCAGCTTCGTGGCAGGAAGTACAGCCGAAGTAAGTGTTACTTACTTAACCATATGCAGGGAATTTTGTGTCTCTCAGACTCAAAGAAAAGGGTTAACGAAAAGATTGCATCGAAAATATTAATTAACTGGAATTTCCACGTTTACAATCAAAGTAATGTAAATGTGAAATATTCGTGAAATTTATTTTAAAAAAACTCGTTTTTTATGTTCGTAACGAAGTAGTTATCGCAATTCGTGAGGCCCAGGGTTCGAATTTGGCCTGAGCTTGGGCGTTCTTCATCGTCGCGAGTAGCCGAAAATGGAAGAAAAGCAACACTAAATAACGAAAAGGAAAAAACGCAATAAGAATAAGCGAGGCAGAAATAGTGCTGTTGCAATTCCTGAAAATGAATGCAAAAAAAATATTTCGGAAATAGTATTATCCTATTCAGGAGAAGGCTTGAAGAATAAATAAACCCCTTCCCCATACACTTTGGCAAACAGAATCGCAAAGTTGGCACTGAATATGCGATGGGAAAAATAATAGAAATCCTAAAGGAAGAAGAGTGGGGGGGGGGGGCACATGAGAGGAGGTACCCCCAACATCAGTCATCCAGACTGTTAAAAATAAGTCAATGGATGTCCTCTCATTTAACTTTAACAGTAAATGTAATTTTTGTAAAATAAAAATTGTCTGGCTTTACTTGTTTTACACGTGCACGTTGGTTTCGTAGTGGAGCACAAAAATAGAATTGTGACTCTCGTAAAATTCTTACCGAATGAATGAATGAATGAATGAATGCCTCCGTAGATTCAAGAATAATGACTCTTCATTTTGAAATAAATAGTTTTAAAATAAAATATATATATATATATGTGCCGTTGGTTAATGAGATTCGTCGTCACATAGCAGAATCCGCTATATTGACGGAAACTAGAGAACAGTTATCATTTAGGGTTGCATACACTAACCTTCCACAAAAGCACGATTTCCCAAAGCCTTCATTAATTTTCATGCACAAACTTCACTTGTATTTTGTCAGCAATGTGTACAGCATATGAACCCTATCTGATGAAGCGTATTGCTTTCAAATTAATGTAATTAGCGAGAAGCGACATCAAAATTTCGAGCTGGACAGGAAAAGATGCAATCTTATGGATAAATTACTCGAATAGCTTGGTTTTTCACCGTGGCTTGTGGCCATGTCGGATAAAGGCCAGCTTTGTAAGCTGAAATCCTAGGTTCGAATCCCCGTGTTTCCAAAATATTTTTTCTTACCAAATGGGTGCTACATAATGTATTTTATTCTCGTCACACCGATTGCAGCCTGCAACTCTGTTATTGTTTGCGTGCCAATAAGAAAATATGTATTGAAACTATTACTCGTTCAGAGAACGTGACTGTTACTCGAGACTACTTGAAATTGAGATTTTTTAGTTGCTGCTAAGCCTCGATATTTCAAACAAGTGCTAAAATTGAAAATTGTTGTGTGCCATCGTTAATATTCTGAAAAAGAAAACCACTGAAATTAAGTGAGTAAGTTGTGAGGAACATCAGCAAATGTATTTTAAGATGTTCCGTCATTCACGTGTCACTCTCCTCGTTTTATACATAGATAGATGTTTACAAGTGACCCACTCGATGAATGCTCGCACCTTAAGAGTAATTTTCAGATGGAAAAGGAAGAAAACCTGGTCCAATTTGTAATGTCAAGACGTGTGCAGATTGTAGATGTTAATATCAGAAACAAACAGAATTGTGGCAACACTGTGCTGTTAGGTCACGGTAACTACATATTCCTCTCTGCGGAGTGTAGGAGAATGGACTAATAACCAAGATAGCAAATATAAATGCTAAAGAAGCTTACCATCTGTCAAACCTTCAACCACACCAACAACATTGAAGGAGTACTCGTCAGAACTGAAAGAATCCTCAAAGTCCACATCCCAAGCGAAAGCTGGCTCCGAACCATTGTACTTCAACTTGAAGTCTTTCTCCCACAGACCAGTGGAATTTCTCCTACCAGTCACGCTCAACTGCAGCAAGTATCTGGTACCACTTTTTGCCAAGCAATCGCTCTGAGCAAGCTGAAGCGTCAACACTGCCGCAATTATGAGCTTGGCTTTCATTATTGTAACGTGTCGGTGATTGTTAACCTGGAGTCCTTCACCTAAAAAGATAATCGTACGTTGATTATAGAGATTGTCCAATGCCTCTAATCTTTCAAATAAGTTGAAAATCTGTTGATTTATAACCTGCGCGTTAACATATCAATTGACCTTGATGCAGTTGTTGAAACAGTTCATTCAATTGTGAAAATGTTGCTGAAAGTTTTAGTGGGCTACCTGTTCGGATGAACAGTGCCGCTGCTATGATTTGAGTCTGAACCGTTACATAGTAGGCTGCGATTCTAAGCATGGAAGATTCCTGCGCATGCGCACCTGCCTTCGCATAGGGTTACCAATTGACACTGATGCATACTACATGCACCACCTGTAGCTAATGCTTCTATATTTACGAGTATCATCTACTGTAGTTATAAGTTCCAGTACACTTACTTCTTCAGGCATTTTAAAAATAAATACTAGGTACACTACGTGTGAAGGAGATTCAAAATATAATATTCAATTCCAAAATTACCATTCATTGGGAAGAGGATTTTTTTATGTTCTGAAACGAACCTCGAATTTAAGAAAACAAACATTGGAAACGTGGACAACGAGGAAATTACTTAGGTGTATAGGGTGAGACTAGATACGTTGACTGATAATGAAAGTAATGAAGTTGAACGATAGGATGGAGAAAGGATAATAAGTTCAAAGAATTAATTAAAAGAAATAGGTTTGAAAAGTGATAGATGAGAGGATAGGAAGTGGGAAGAATTCGTCTTGAAAGAGGAGGAAGAAACACTGTGATTCATGGCCAGACTTTTGATAAACAAATCTAGATTAACAATAGAACTGAGGCTCTAAATATATTAATCTTATATTTTTGTTCATAGATAGCAGGACAAGATAGTTGCTTTTATTTGGCTAAAACATAAAACAAAACTATGAACTTAATAACAATTTGATACTCATTTTTTATATTGTAATAAAGTCCTTAAAATAGAAAAAGTACAAATGGGTCTTTATTATTATTATAGGCCACTACATATATTATAACTCTCAGGATGCCAGAATAAGGATTGTAGTATATGCAGATAATATAGTTTAGGCTCTAAACAAAGGTTGAAGTTCAACAGTGTTGGATGATGCGAGCAGTCCACTAGGTGCAACACACATATCTTTGCCGTTGCGCAGCTCCCAATTTTTGTTTCGTCTCCCTCTCTCAGCATCACGTGTTCTACCCTGCTCGCCAACCTTCACCATTGTTGCCAATTGTCATTCCATTACTGGACACACTCGCGCAAACATCATTGAAAACAACTGAATAGCGCTCCAGGTCGCGGTTCACAGCGTTCGACAGGGACGGTAATGCGGCAATATAGCATGACGTAGTGGTTGCTTCTTTTATGCAGTGTATGTTCATTGGCTAGCTAATAACTAGTGTTGCTAACTGTAATAATGAAGCACTAGTTATATCACGGAAGAAGAAAGGCAAAGTGGCTGTGAGTTGTGTTGGATTGGAAGCAACATATTTTCATTTTAAGTATTTGACTGGTTTGACGTTGTGTGCGTGTGTGTATGTGAAAGTGTATGTGTTTGGTTATTGAACGTTAAATTCCATAATGCTTCCAGTACTATTGTTCACACTTCATCACTTTAGAATTGCTCAAACGAAATAACTTATGTGGATGCATGAGAATTTCAACTCTCGACTCCGGCACGTGTTCTTGTAGAAATTGTATGACGGAAGTTGTTATTTTTGCTGCTAATGCGATGCATATTGTTTTCTTTGTTAAAATTGGCATGCTTTGATGGGTGACAAGTTTATAACAAAGGAAAAAGCCGCGCGGCTTATTGTCTCGTGGCAATATATGAACTTCTTATTCATGTTATTGTTGCGAAAGCCGGCATCGTTTGTTCTCTAACCAGTGGTAGTCTCAGTCGTGTATCAATCACATATCGTTGCAGTTCCAGTACCAGTGTGGACGGCAGTGGCGAAGCGTCCTATGAGGCCAGGAGGCCGGGCCTACCCACGCCATTACTCTTTGAAAGGTGTATTTACTTATTTTGTCAAAACACATGTAATGCAATGGAAAAGTTTGGAATTTTCATTTATGATAATTACAAAAAAATTATATCCCTGTCCAGTATACGAACTTTCCACGGAGTGAGGCACGTTTGCTGGGGCCTCTTCTCTTTACATTCCGTCGTACGGTCGTATATGCGGGAAGCCTAATCTTACGAGTACTGTACGTATGCTTATAACGTGCTCCTGAGCCCGGCCTCGCGGAGTTACCCACTAGCACGAACAGAATATCAGCAACACTGCATTTCCGCCAGGGTTGGAAATTTGTGGTGTACCGGCATTTTTTGTAAACATTTGCCTGTGTTCGTGCAGAGATATTTCTATTTCATTGTACATTCTCCATATTTTGTACGAAACTTAGGTTTTTCCTTCCTTTCATCGACAAGTGTAAGTGAAATTGAAAATTACTGAGTACTGTAGTTCTGACTTCGTTTTCTGGTCAGAGTGCTGATGGTCTTGTCGATTCACCCAACACTGTAGCGTAAACAGAAAGTCTAAATAACTTATATGTGTAAAGTAAGTCTTCATACCAAATAATGTAAATTAAAATGCTAGCTACGCCTTATATATTTACAAAGTAGTTTTACTTTCACTGGAAATAGAATAATTCATTTTTATCGTGAACGGGGATTCCCTCGTTCGTTCCCTCTCTGTGAAAACTTGCCTCCTGCTCAGGGCGCTACAAGGGAGAGTGGTTCGGAGCAGGAGGTTCGTGGCGGTAGAGCTTTGTTTGTGATTCGTGTCTTGTGCAGCGATCAGATTTATGCAAGAAGTGCCGGACTGAAATGCAAGAACAATCGAGTTCTTAATTCGTTGAAGATGTAATCATCGGTAAGGTAGGACCCACTTTTGGTATTTCATGTTTCCTTCTTATAACAATCATTTCTAAAATGTTTTCAACTATATTTTCCTTTGCAAGTTGCAGTGGCAAGTGACAGCAAAATATTTAAAAAAATTCAAAGTTGTTGAAACGTTATTTAATGCGTTAACACTGTCGTTGAATAAATATTACAAGCAGACTTTTTTTATGCAGCCGACACAAGCGAAGAGGTAGGCAGTTTCGTTTACCCTGAAGGGATAACAAGAGAAGAGGGCGGTCAATGAGAGTACAATACAAGGGAAGACTTTTTTTGGGTTTAGGACAAAGAGTTTTGTGTTATGGGGTTATTGCGCGGGCCATGTCTGTTTCAGGTCTGGCGGAACAGGCCAGTGTTGTCACATTGGATTGGCAGAAAAGAGCTGAATTGTGCCTAAAAATTGGGATTCTATTCTCTCAAGCAACTACATTTATTATAACCTGTTTATATGTTACATAGTAACCTGTCGCGTTGCCGGGTCCCAAACAAAGATCCTATGTTCTATTATCACGTAAAGGTGTCTACTAACACAAGGGGTAGAACAAACTAGGATGCGAAGTATACACACTGAATGAGAGAGGTCACCTTTACTTATGTTATTTCTTGAAAGCCGCGTGGTGGTCATCCTAACACGTTACGAAGCCAGGTGACCTAATTGTGGTCATGTCAATGTTTCGTGATCATCTTTAATTCATTCTCCATACATTCTCATCGTCACGATTTGCATAGAGCAGAACAAATAAGACGAAAATATTCAAAATTTAAATTATGTTTACTTGCACATACAGGTGTTAGAAGAAATTCATTTATCTAGAAAGCCAAGACTGGAATTAACTACAACCATTCCTTTAGTTAGACAACAGATAACAATGGTGTTTTCCTCGGTGCGAGGAAGTCTTGCTAAAAAAAACTAAGTTGGCAGCAGTAGAACGTACCAAACTGACAGACGCTGAAAGTGCGGAATTCTGTCGTCTGCTCACGGCACAAACGTCAGACTGACCCGAAAATTATGGGGGGGGGGGATTCTAGCCCTTTTCACCTCAATTGCAAAATGAATTTAGAATAAAAGTGATGAATAATTGACAACAGGGCTCGAGAACGTCACGCCACTGGCAAGTAAAGAAGCGGCCTGGAGAGACATTGAACCACTCTCCATGACATAGCCCCCCTCCCTTTCTTTTTACATGTTTAAGCAACTAATGGAAATTATCGCACTTTTGTGCCTACCCTGCTAGGAAATCTACGCTTCGCCACTGGTGGACGGGCTTATTGGGAGTGAACAGTTCAAGTGCCACCAGGTCCATTAATGCAACGGATTTTTTTTTTACTTTATTTGAAATCACACAAATAATGAATAACTATCTTTGCATAATTTTGGTTAATTTTACACATGTGTTAGTCCATATTTAGCGATATTTTAGGTCATATGTATGTCCAGTCACGGACACTACTGGGTTGTAACGAATCCATTGAAAGTTGATGAGATTGTTGCAACCCAGAACTGTCCGTGACTGTACATATCAATCCCAGCCCTGGCAATAATGCACGGCGTTCAAAACTCAACGTTAGATGGAGCTGATTTCTGTAACAGCTGTACCTCGGCGCACTGTAGCGATTTTTCTATCGAACGGATTAGCAACACTGGTTCTCGCATTGTGCCGCGCCGATCGCGGCAGAAACTCGGGCAGCACAAGAGGCGTATAGTAACTTTTGCTTTATTCCCTTTCAAGGAGGTTGCTAGATACCTGAGCTTGCCAAGAGTCAATGAGCTAATAGAAGGAAATTCTCTAGTCGATTTTAATCATTATCGTCTGTACTTCTAAGTTGGCTGTTTACTCCAATGTAGTCGACCACAATTGCAGAGTGGTTATCATACCACGCTACGACGACAATGGTCCCGGGTTCGAATCCCGATATTGACATTGGTGTGGTGTTCTTTGTGAGTGTCGCTTCATTAATTTTATCTTATCATCACTCATCCTCATCTTCGGGATAGCCAAAAGTGAAAGCGAAGTATAATAAACCAATCAAATAATATTCCAATGTCACCTAGATTGTTGTGTAAAGTTTTCGTTCCAATAAATTTCTATATGTGGGGGATGGATTGAAATTTTTTTAAAAAAATTGTTGCACAAGTGACATAGACACCCGACTCCTTCATGTCAATCCATTTGTAGACACTCCATAGAGACAAAACACTGTTCCTATACTGCGCTGTAGGTCTTCGATGAATTTTGACCACTAATACACCTTCATAATTAGGACCAAACATAAAATAAAAAAGGGGATAACTGAACGCTTTCCTTTGACGCGATTTGAAGCCGTGTTTTATAGTCAACGTAACATCAATGGCAACACAAAGACAAAGGAACTTCAAACCTACCAGAAGTGAGTGAAATAAATCACGCCTAGTGATGTACGAGGGGAATAAAAGAAAAATGCCATGCTACCAATGGAATAATAAGTTTACCTATTGACTCAACCTTGTATATTAGTTCCTTGGAAGTAATTTTAGTTCCATTCTAGGTGTGATTTAGCTCTCTTTTCAAAATCTGTTCTGGCAACATTGTAGAATGAAAGATATGAATAGAAGAAGCTGGTGATTGAAGGAACATGCCTTCGATCAGAATTCAAGATGATGATGATGCGTAACATAGTAGTGATACCTTCAAATAATTCTTATGTATCAAATATTGGAATTTTGGTTATCCAGGTACAAGGAAGGATTCATAGAGGAACTTCAAACTACAACTTTAAGTACAACATCCTAATATAACTTACCTTAAGTGACGCTGTGTGATTTGACGCTGGCCTAAGTATGTAGTAGACAAGTAAGGTTGTCTTTTATAATGCAACCATATCTTCAGTGTAAATAGACAAATGTTATTGATAGCGAAATCATTACATAAAAATCGCAGCAAATTTCACAATTGGTACATTACGAAAACGTCGGCAAGAAATTGTAACAGGAGAAATTAGTTTAATGTATCTGTAATAAAATCACGAATCATGTCGTATGATTCACACTACGTCATATTTGCAATTAAATGTGGTTTTTATGGGCATGCCTTGCAAACTAATTTTTGTTCTCCAGCAAAGAATTCTGCCGGTCGATAAGATTTGGGTGGATGAAAGATTACCGCTGTAGCTATTAGATATAGATAAAGTGGTGCAAAATGTTAGGGTGGCGATTGCGACATTTGCACTTTTTGCACGTAGACTGCTTACGGGACTTCCCTTGAAAAATCTCTTCTATGTATATTTGCAACCGACTATACTCGGCAATTTAACTCAAGATAGCAAATCCTTACATTCAAAAGGAAAGCCAGCATTTTTGACAATTTATTAAAACAAGTTTAAATATACAAGAAAATTATATACTGCTGGACAATGAAAACCGGACACTTTAATATTTGACATCTGAATTGCAATAACAGCTCGCAGGTATATTACAGAATGTTCGGCAGATCATGTAGTACCATATGCACCATTCATAGGCTCGGACTTTGTTTATGCATTCGTACTTAATTCAGTTTCTGCAACATTTAGTTAGCCCTTGTACCAGAGCTTTTATCGACCCATTGCGTTATCACAAAAAATGCAAGTGTCCGGTTTTTTTTTGTCCAGCAGTATATTTCAATATGTGATTCTGGAAATATTTTGAATGACATTCATTTTTTCTAATCACGTCAGGATTTTTCACAATTCAAAATTCTCAGTTACGTTACATTTATGCATAACTTAACGAAATAAATTTATACAAGCACAATTCAAGAAATCAATTAGCAATTCACTGCAGATGCAATACTGTGATGAATCTTAAATGTTTACACACAGGAAATTAAAGGTACCTTAAACAAAAGCCTTAGCCTACCTAACTGTGGAATTTAAAAGTTGCAAATGTGTATTTATAACAATAATATCAAATACATGAATTTAGAATAAATGAGAAATAATAAAATTTTAAGAGAATACAATAAAAGGCACATTCACACACACACACACGCAAACACTTTCACGCGTGTACATACGCACTTTCCAAATAGAGACTGAAATAACTTATACACAATTTGAAATATTCTCTGTGTCAGCTAAGTGTTCACAAAATACAGGGTTTTATTTGTTACGTGTTGTTGCTTAATTGTACAAGTTAATCCTCAGTTGTTGTTTTTGGAATAAAACCAATAAAACTCGTTAATCAATAACATATTTGAAGTTATTTAAAACATAACACATTGAACATAGTGAGATGTTACATATTATGTCTTACAAAATGAAATGCACAAGTTTAGTATATAGATATTGGGGAAGACCTTCTGGGAAGGCACGCAAAACTTCCACGTAGTACATCCCGGCTTCTTGCAGGCCAACAATGCTCTGGCGCCTGAACCCACGGCCAGGATATTCCTCTGTGAGGTTGTGTTGTCCTGTGTTTGTCCTGCTCTATGCTGAGTTCTCCTTTACAGCTTCAGCTTCTGATTAGGTTACTTAATCTTAGTACTTAGAGATAGTATAGTTTTCGTTGTTAAGCAATGAATGAATATATTTTCTATTCTTGTTAAGGTGATGTATAGTCAATTTTGTTTTAGTTAAGGCGCTTATCCTCGTATAGCATGTGTGCTGATGTTCCCATACTACAAAAATCAACCAATTCAAAATAACATTTTAAAACCTTAACAAAGAAATACAGCTTTTCATGTGGAGAAGAACATCCAGTCTCTTGTACTTCGAAAACCTCTCCATGATATTGTCAACACTTGAAATCAGAGACGGCGATTAGGAGGCGAGGGTGGGCAGTTGGCCCACTTTTTCTCCTCCACTGCACTAAACCTTAGCTACCAAAGGGAAAGTAAACTATCCTCTGTCCTTGTCGCCCCCGGTTTTAGAGCTTAATCGCCGCCACTGCTTGAAATTATAGTGAAATGAATATTCAGTAGAGCTAGTCCTGTGAGCCACTTTAGTAGTACGTCCATGCGCGGTTTCGATCAAGTTTCGAGACGTCGAAAGGTGGAAAAAGTTCATTTGAAATGTTGCAACAGTCACTTATTAGCTTCCAGTAATTCTGGGCGTTTGCAACAATCTGGCCCCTGCGAGGGCCTTTTTACTAGCTAGTAAACGGTATAATTGTTTAAGCATGGCGCATTGTCAGCGAGTGAAGGGAAGAGAGGGGCGTGTTCCACGTAAGAGTGAACTCGTCTCTCCAAAAACAACGAATGTGCAATTTTTTTATTTCTCACCTACAACAGTTTCTGACTACTTTTTCTTGTTTGATTCCAATGCTAACTTACATGACCTAATTAACAATAATAAGTTGTTATTATTTTTCATTTTACGAATGACAACATTTATCCAAATATAAAACCTGTGTCTTTCTTTCAGGGGGTTAAATAGTAAAATAGTTTGTTCTCAAACTAAAATTTAGCACATTTGTGGTTTTGGCATTGGTGTGACGATATATTCTTGCCAAAATATCAATGAAAACTTGGGATTTTGCTTCATATTGCGGTTGTTGTTTTTTTTATTTAGTATCTCGGGGAGAGGTTGGGGTGCGCTTCTCTGCCCCCCCCCCCCGGTGGTTTCTCTCCTCAATATTTATACTCCTTCTGTAGACAAGAGATGGAGAACATCAGCGTTTCAATAAACAGACATCACCGGCTTGTTGCCGGAACGTGTTAAGTAGTCGATTTGATTTAATTTTGCTATTTAAAGTCGCTTTTCTTCCACTTTTGGCTAATCACGACGATGAAGATTATATAATGAAAATGAAGGACACTAACAAATCATACCCATGTTCAGGCCGGGATTCAAACTCGAGACCCTTGGCTTCGCAGCGCGCTGTGCTCTAACTCCTCCGCCACCGAAGTTACCGGGTTCAAATCCCAGCTTGGGCATGTGTTTCCTTTGTTAGTGTTCCCTACATCAATATCACCATATCATCAACAATCCTCATCGTCCCGATTAGCTAAAAGTGAAAGAAAAGCGACGCTAAATAACAAAAATACAATTACAGTAAATACCATGACATTAAGAAGTTCACAAAGATATCCATTTTCATGAATATTTTAGTATACAACCATTGGCGTACGCAGGATTTTTTTTCGGGAGGAGGTGGAATTGTAAAGGTGGATAGTACAGTGGAATCCATGAGCATTACCGTGCAAATTGTCCATGACTATTTTCATTAATTTTGCTCTTGCACCCTATGGATTTTAGGTATGCTGGTGCAGAAGTTATCAACAGCTTGTTTTGAGTTTTCTTATAATTCTTGAAGTTCTTATTGGCTCAAATGAAGTCAGGGGTGCCCACAGGGGGAGATTATGGCGCAGGTTGCGTCATCGAGATTTGGGGGGGAATTTTTTTCCTTCAGATAATATAAAATTCAACATTTATATCTATTTCCAAAATATATGTAAAGATTTTACACCTTAAATGCACCATATTATTAGATGAAGAATAGAAAGTGTTTAAGGGTATTATCGAAGGTAGGGAGGGAGAGATATCTAACTTTTACATATTAGCCCTTAATTGACACGTGGGTTCTGGGGGGGTATTCTGAATTATTTTTGTTTTTGGGGGGACAGTATCCAACTCTAGGTCTTACATTATGGCGGGTATTTTCGTTGGAGAAGGATTGAGCATTAAATTGAGGGGATATCCAATTCTTGTGTATTGCTATTGTCGTAGACTGTTGTGGAGACTGAGAATTATTTTTTTTTGGAGGAGGCAATATCCACTCTTCAATATCAACAGTAAGTCTCAAATTGATTGAGTATTAAATTTATAGGGGGAGATAGAAAGCTCTTGATAAAGTGTTAAATCTTAGATCGTCAAGGGATTTCTGTAGTGGAGAGAGAGAGTTCGAACATTAAATTTTGGATACTGTATTTAGCGATATGGTATCCACACGTTTTCGACCCCGAACGTGCCAAAGGAGAAGCTGGAAAAGACTAAGAAAGTATTAACATCCTATTAAATTAATATTCTTGAAAGCCTGCAAAGAAATGGATGTAAGAAATGTTCTTGCTCGCATCGCTCGCAATGATGTGTTGCTAGGATTCGTGTTTGGTGCTTTAATGAGGTGAATGTCAAGTTTTTATTCTATTGCTGCATTACAAGACAAGCGATATTCTCAATTATGATCAACTATTTTAGGGGTGGTCTTGAGTGATGGGCCCCCTGTTTAGGAAGGAGGGGCAGTTCAAGTATAGTGTTCAGTAAAGCTAAGGAAACCGTTACTTTCGGTAGACACGCTGTCGTAATTAAATACTTTGTGCGGATTACGATATGGTTTGAGAGCGCGAATGATATGATTTGGGGGAGAACGCATGACATGATTTTTGTGGAAGATGTGCCATTGGCCTTGGGAGGGGGGGGGGGAGAAAACCCCTGAATGAAGTACACGGACATGATGATGGACAATTTGCACTGTAATAATTCATGGATCCCATTGTACGTAGATACTTTCAGGGTGGGCGGGGGTTGAAAATTTTTGGTATTATTAGAAATTTCCTCTCTCAAAATGGCAAAGCAATCGGATGTATTTCAAGGGGGCTTTGAATTTACCACTCTGTTTTTCCCCCGAGTTCATAACTGCTTTTATTTGAATATTTTGAATTTCTAAAAATTTCGGAGGGAACTGTAGCCCCTTCAGCCTCCCCAGTACGCCAGTGAGTACAACTATTTCGATGTATAGGAAACCGGGGTTGGTTGTGACGTGGAAACTATTAGCGATGTTCGTTTGTTGTTGACAGTGGTCGTTCTTTGGCAAGTGCATTTCTTGCCTATTGTTTGCCAGTTGTGTGCTTCTTCCCAGAGAAGAGTTAGATGGGTGTTTTCTTTTTATGGGGTTTTAACCTAATGTCTGTGGTAAATATTGTTTCTTTTCTACAGTTTTCAATATAGCCTCAAACAGCAGTAATACGTATATCCTGAGAATTATATTATTTATAGTCATTATGTGAGAGGTTTTGATTCAAGTAAATTTAAACTTGAAGTTGAGATTGAAGGGTTAGAAGTGAAAAAGTACATTTGGGGCTAGTCGTGACAAAAGTAAGGGGTTGGTTCTGACAGCTGTCAAATTACAGATATTTATGTGAAAACGGAAAAGTACTGAAAATGAGCAGAGTTCAGATAATAATGATTGTTTTTGACTTGTGTGTACGGAACCATTTTCCAATTCTAAATCTCAAGAGAAGTGGGTTCGGTGCTTTTAGTGTAAACACTGGGTACGTGATGCTTGTTCAGTGGAAAAACCTGTTTATATCCGTCAAAATTGTGACTCGGATGATGATACATAAAGCATCTTGAATTTCACAATTCATTATTTCATTGTAGCCTATTATTATGTTGTTAATGATTATTACATTTTCTATAGTAGACTAGACCTACACCATAATTTTCCTGACATGGTGTTAGAAATATCACTTGATTAAAAATCAGATGGCGAGGCAACGTTTTATTCCTAACGGCGAAATTAATGAACCATTGAAATTATATTTACCCACAGTGATGATACACAATTTGTCTATACTATGTAATTCAGAAGTGTTAGATACTGTCACAACTTGCCCCCGGCTTGTCAGTACCAGCTCCACACCGGGGCATGTTGTGACAACATTTCTCCTTCTTTTTCGCAAATACTGTCCTTATGCTGTAACTTAAACAAATATAAAAAAATCATGGTAATAGCTAAATGTATACACTTGCATATAAGACGAAAAAATGTGAAAATAAAGAAAATGTTAAGCAAAAGAAAAAAATATTCAAATTTTGTCACAACGAACCACGGTCTCATCTATTTATTTGGGATTGTTCCCCCGAAAAACTCCTCAACAGCTCTTGCCCTGAAAAACGTGTATTTCACAGAAACATTAAAATAAAGATAGTTTCATTACATTTAGATTGCTAACCACTGCTATAAAATTCCTTACACCCAATTTAAATTGCTCTTCAGATGATACCACTTGATAAGAAGAAACGATTACGTTTGTAGTTATCTCTCATTTTCTTGGTTATAATCCTCATATCTTTCCTAATAACACCCAGATAACAATATTACACTTCAATTTAGATGTTTTTGAGAAACCATTATCCCGACACGTACCATTATCATCTCTTTATCTGTCCTGTACGATACAAGGGCAATTGAGCAATTTTTGAACTGAAGATGATACCAATTATTGCGCTAATTGAGATTGTCCTTTAAATCGGATCATAAAGCTTTCACATAAACTCAATAGATGACTCTGGATATTTTTTAAAATTACCTGACCGTTAAACGTTCTATTATTCAAGTTTTGTATCTCTTTTCTGATCGGATATGAACACAGTACAGACACCTAATTCTATAATAATGTTCCAATAATAGGGTTTATAAGTTGCTAAACAAGATAAGATTTCCACTAACCCTTATTAGAGAAATGTTGACATTTATGATGAATAACGCTATGAAAGGTAAACATTCATTCTCATTATTCGTGCCAATATAAAAATTATGGGAACACAGGTGGCGCCAGAACTGCTTGCACACCAATTAATTTATTTTCTTTTATTTTTTTGGGAGGGGTGTAAGGTTGGCATAAACAATATTTTATATGTGTAAATACATATAATACGTGAATTTGAGAGACAGAAAGTGATTTACCCGAAGTCTGCGCCTATGTTCCGCACCCCTTTTTCAAAACCCATTTTCAACCGAAAACATTTATGAACTTTTACAGCGTCATATTACGTTATGGCTTTTAAACGTTTGGCGAAAGGAGCCTCGCGCGGGCGCGTGTATAGCCTCTCTGAACTTTTCACGCGCGCGCTTTTCAAAGTTGCTGTGATATACCAAAAAAATCATAGCTCGGGATCTAATAGTCATAGAGACATGAAATGGGTTTTACTTTCTTTTGGAATGACAGGGATTTTAGCGGAAATATATTGTACTTCCCAATAATGGAAGTCAATGGAAGAGGAAGAAGAACAACGACATTTTAGGGGAAAAAATGGTATTCGGCACGCCCCTGTGTTCATCACAGTAGACCAAAGTGAACGAAAAATGTGCTATGTAGCAGTGGTACATTCCTACACCCATGCAAAGTTTCATTGAAAATAGGCTGATACTTGTGGGGGGGGGGGGGAATAATAATATGTGTGAAACAACAGTGTTGCCAGCTTACGGGAAACAATTTCCGGAATTTCGCTTCTAGCGTCAGCGCCATGGACACTGGATGGACCAAATTTGGAGGGAAGCGCAACGAAATACCACTCTTTAAGGATATATAATGCCAACAATTTTGAAAAAATTCGGAACTCGTAATTTTCGGGAAATTTTGAAAATTGGGTCTTTGCCCCCTGGATCCCGAATTGTTTCACGTTGTTAAAGTGTTATTTTGTTCTCATTATTACATGTAAAAGTGAAATACACTGGCTGACAAAAAAAGTTAAGCACCCAGAAGGAGTGGTTGGACGTGAATGAAACTACATATGCTGAAAGTCCATGTACCATTATTGAACTGATTACAATATAGGATGCAAGAGTCAAGGCCTTTGGCAGTTACATGTGGAATGGTGGCGACAGGTCAGTAGGGTGTCGCACCCCCTCTGGCCGCAATGCATGCCCTTATGCGGTTCGGAATAGTGTCAAACAGCCTTTGGATACTCTCCTGAGACACGTTCGTCCACAGGTGTTGCAGCTGTCCCTCCAGATCCCGCAGTTTGGAACTAGGACGGAGTCCCCGTCCAATGTCATCCCACACATGTTCAATGATGGAGAGGTCCGGGGATCGTGCTGGCCACGGGAGGACCTCAACATGCTCTAGGCAGTCCATAGACACATGGGCTGTGTGTAGGCATGCATTATCTTGTTGGAACATTGTCCCAGTGTGCTGTGCCATAGGGGGTAGGACGTGTGGACGCAGAATGTCTGTGACGTATCGCTGTGCCGTCAAAGTCTGCCGAAGCACTATTAGAGGTGACCTGAACGCATATCCAATAGCTCCCCGCACCATGATGCCAGGGGTCACACCTGTGTGTCTCTCCACAATGTAGGCAGGATGTGCCCTCTGCCCTCGACGCCGCCACACCCGCACACGATGGTCATCGGAGGTCATGGAGAAGCGGGACTCATCACTGAACATGATGCGACGCCATTCGTCCTCAGTCCATGCCTCCTGACCACGGCACCACACCAACCGAAGGCGTCGGTGTTGTTGTGTCAACGGCAACCAGCGCATGGGGCGGTAGGACCCGAATCCGGCGGATGCGAGTCGTCGAGACACTGTGCGGGAACTCACAGTATGTTGTAGAGTGTCCAGTACATGTTCTCGGATGACGGGTGCCGAAGTTGTGGGATCCCGCACTGCTTGGAGCGCCATACGACGGTCTTCCCTCGGGGTGGTGTTTCTTGGTCGACCTGAACCTGCACGACGTGCATGGGTGCCCTCATGTACCCATTGATTCCAACATCGGGCCACTGTGACATCTGAATGGCCCACATGCCTGGAAATTGCCCGATACGATCAACCTGCCTCATGCAGTCCCACAATGCGGACTCTGTCAAATGCTGTCAATTGCTGGATCGGCTGTCTAACGCGTTTGCGAGACATCGTCGGTGCTTCGTTTACCTCTCTGAACTTCGTGCTGCACTGTCTGACTCACAGCAGGTGACTGGTCCCACCTTATCAGCAACAGGAGGTGACTTCACAAATGCCCTCTGGTGGACGTTCTACACATTACAGATCCTTGTACATCTAATCATTTACTCACACTTCAATGGTATGCATGTGTACCGAAATGGGGCAATCTTCGACCACTCCTTCTGGGTGCTTCACTTTTTTTGTCAGCCAGTGTATATAAGGAAAAGGCGGTGGTTATGGAGTTATAGCCGATTTTATGAGATATATCCCATAATATCCCGAGGCAAAAAAAAAGACTTTTTCAAACTTAGCTTGTTAATAATAGTAACAATGGATATATTCTTTTATACTTTGAATATGTCATGCCTTCACATGTACACTAATGAACAGAATAGACAACCTTTTCCCGTCCGTCCTCAGTTGGGAAGATCTTTTTCCGTCCATATACTAAAGGTTAAAGCTATGTCGTCATCATAGACGTGCGTACGGGGGGAGGGGGCAAGGGGGCAGTTGCTCCCCCTTAATACTTTCACTTAGAAAGTATTTTAAAGTCGACAAAAGTTCCAAGCAACTTACGAGGGAAAGAGAGGCGAATTATTGCCTATGAAATTGAACTATTCCACTTCGTTCTCTAGCAAATTTCTTGTCATTAACAGTCGCACACATTGTATTCCTTCACTGTGTTACCTCTATGTGTTTGCAGAATAAATTGCCAAACATTGGCAACCAGTAGCAGCGATTGGGTGATAAAAGAGGGGGGAGGGTCAAGGGCAGTTTATTTTTCTTTGTATCCAACGCTTAGCATTAAGAGGCCATAGTGCCGGAGGTAAAAAGTGCCAAAAAAGTGTGGGGGCAACTGTCCCCCCCCTAATTGTTGGAAATGAATAAATTAGGGTGTAGTTGTTTTGAATGTGCTGTAAGAAACAAGGTTTATATGTTCCCAATTAAATTAGTGTTTGAACCACAGAGAGGGGGAATAATGAAGTGGGCAAACAATATTGGTGCCACGGAAATTTGAAATCTTCTAATACAGTGCTTTTCGACGGGTCCGGACACACACCATATAGCCTACGCCCCTGTTCGATACCCATCAATACAGCAAAACAGTGAGTTGGAATGGGGTTTTCCTATCTCCAATTTAACTTTCATCATTGTCTTCGCTCCCCCCTCCTAATCAGAGGGTCTGCGCACGCCTATGGTCGTCATGGTAGAATATTAGATATTGAAGTGAGACCGCTTGCAACAGGTATGCCATTGTTCCTAATCTGAGACAGAAGCCTCATACTTTCATAGACTGCGGAAAATCTCCACAAAGATCAGCGATTTTGACTCTTATCAACATTGTTCCACAGATAAACAATACTATTTTGAGGGCAGCAGGAAGATTTAAGCACAGAATACGTATTTCTGTGATTTAAGTGCCGTGGAATGTTTGTCGGTTCAGGAAATGTCCGCCGGGGTGAGCTTTTTTGGAACTACTGAAGTCGAAAGTGTTGAGACTCGACAAAAATGCAGAGAGGTAATCCTAATTTATCTTTCCAATCATTTAATACACTACTAACCTCACAGAAATACACATGCACAACTTTTTATTTTCATGGTAATCACTAGATATTGCCAGCCACACAGATTTTTATTGGAAACATTACTTTATTAATCTCTTCAATTGCTAGATACAAAAATATATGTTGTATTATATATATATATATATATATATATATATATATATATTATACATTTAACTCGTTCATAAAGTACATAAATAAAGTGACTGTTTCACAAACATGAGAAAATAATTTCATCTATTTGATTACAATTTTCAAGATTTTGTTTATTGATTCATGTTTATAACTTAATGTTTGTACAAGTGCTAAAAATGTGTGGTTCAGGAAAAGGGGCTCGACTGAAGTGGTCTCCTACTTGAAGTAAATTGAGTTCAATGTCTTGCCTAACTGTTTTATCCCTTATTGGCTACTTCGAACCAGTGATGTGCCGTAGACTATAAGTTTACGTCTACATGCGTTGTCTACACGTAATCTACGCGTAGATTACATTGGGTTGTAGTTTACATAGACTACGTAGACAATCTAAAGTGCATTAAAATTAATTTTCAAGGGATTCATGAAAGAAAAGTGACATTTTCAACTATATTGGTTCCTAACGAAATGAAAAGAATCCTATTTACAACAAACTTCTCTTCTCTTCTATTATCAACTCTGGAAGAAGATAAATAGTATGCAAAAAACAACAACAGATGGCAGTCGTGAGGCAAGAGTGGTCTTTTCCCCATAAAACACTAGAATATTTCCTATATTAGGTTTCTTCCTAGGTGAAAAATTGTTCGAATTCGGAAGGGAGCGTATGAAAAGTTCTCCGCACACATCAGCAACTGATCCGCAGTATAATTTTCTTCTAATTCCACGGCGCCCTTTGCTAAGTTTTCACCTTTCGCCATGTTGTTTACATAGATTACCTAATCTACGTGTATAAAATAGTCTACGTGTAGAATGTAGACTATCGTTGTTTACGCGTAGACGCACATCACTGCTTCGAACGTCACCAAACGACTCAAAAGGTAGGCAAGAGTTCGTATACAATCTGTCTCAACAAAAGAAGATCGTTTTGAATCTTTCTGCTGCACTGTCTATACCACTAAAAGTTTTATCTTGAAACAGCTCCTGCTGGAGGACCTTGGCAGCCATCATGTAAGTGCTTCAATCCACCGATAGAGGCGCTGGCGACAGCACGTGCTTTGTTCTCAGCCAACCAGAGCTCGCCTTTCCTTTTCCGAGGGAAATTTGAACGCTTTGTAGCCATATTCGCAGCGGAGGGGAGGAAAGGTAACATAGACATAGGGATTAGGTATTTCGGAGGGTGAAAGGGCTTCAATAGTTCATTGATATTTTCTGCTTGCCCTTTCGAAGTACTTGTGGAGCAGCAAGGAAAGTCGCCATGTTTGCACTAAACATGCTTTCGACAACAACAACCCACTCAGTGGCGGGAACTGTACCCTCCTCAACTGTCTCCTACCTCATTGTCAAGTGACCTCATCACTTGTACACGAATCTTAAGAAGCAAAGATAATATTTTACAATGAAGAGGTGTGGCACACGCTGGACACAACTCCAAGGGAGATGTCAGACAACATGAAATTATCAGTCTTGGTAAACGAATGACTTGTAATGCAGTTTACAAGTAATATTTACTTTTTCGAGTAAAGTTAACTGTAACTAGTTACTTTTTAAAAATAGTAACTGTAGCTTGGTTACTTTTTCAAGTAACTAGTAGCGAAATTAAAGGTTATATTTATAGTTAGTTTTTAAGTTTTCTCAGTCAGATTTTTGCAATATCTTGCACGCCTGTAAGAGTTACCGTGTTGGTGAAAATTAAAATTTTTAGATACAATTTGACTCCAAAATAGCCAACTCGTGGGCCCCAAATATATTTATTTCAAAACACCTGAAACTTGAGAGTCAGATTACGTCGTTAATTTATTTTCTGCGTTTACAGGTTGAGAACGAGCCATAACTACCGCAGCCTCCAATCAGCAAGCGAGTCGCTGACGTCATCTCAATGCAGCGCCAATCGCTTGCACTTTTGCTCACGCTCTAGGCTGTTCGTAGGCTCGCTAACTCAACTGGGAAAGTTCGGAAAGTAATCTGACTTTACAAACATCCTTTGGCCTCTATAGTTCAGCGGTAATTAACAAAAAATAAGATTTTCTACCAAAAAAAAAACTTCAAATATAGAGTTTACTATGAATATATTGCCTCCATACTTTCAAATTAAAAAATAATTTTAATTTTTTATCGTCAGAAGAGGAAAGACTAGTCCACTTGAAATTCATCTTTGGCGAATCGTGAAAGATGACGTTTATTCTCAAAAACCAAAGGATCTGCATCACTTGCAACAGTTGATCCAACTGGCGTTTGAGAATATCAATAAAGATCGTCTATGTTCCAAAATATGTAAACCAGTGCCTAAGCGATGTGAATTGTGTGTAACGAAACAGGGTCTCCATTTTGAACAACCTTTGTAAAAAAAATTAGCAATATACACTTTTGAGGAAAGCGACTTTTGTCCCATCCTGTACTGTATTATACGAGTATATCTAGAAAAATAACTGTAAAAGTAACTTAGTTACATTTCTGGTGAAGTAACTGTAGTTGTCGCTCAATTACATTAAAGAAGTAACTTTACAAACACATGCTTAACAGTCCCTAAATGATTAAGAGCAGCTGGGGCATGGCAATATCAACTCTTTGTCTTCAATATAATGAGTTCGGACCTGGATTGAACCTAGCGTATCCCCGAAACCCCTCGAACAGGTCATTGAAGCCGAAAACATAAGGGTCTGTGCAGCTAGGAATTCCTCTCAGTTCTCCAGGACAACATTTTTTCCTTCCGGGACACGTGTCGTCACTGCGACACATCTTCCCGTAGAATCCCAGCTTCATTGGGCAAATGCCAGGCTTGTCTGAAAAGATAAAAGACTCAACTCAATTCAACAAAATTTTATTGGACTTAAGCCTTACATGTCGCTGTTTATGCCCAGCATCATACAAATTTTACACACAAATTTCGAAAACGCTCTTAAATACATTTTTTTATATAACTACATTCAGTCATTCATTAACAAAAATAGATTACAATACCAGCTTTTCTTATAAAAGCAAGTATAATAAATATATGCAATTCTAATATCTGGTGCATACAATATTGAAGTTATATTAATGGGAAAAGGAACATTAATTTTTGATAATGTTTTGTATCAAGTCTTTCGTTCCTCTCAGTGAATTGGACACTCCAAAATAATATGATGAGCATCAACTCTTAAATCACCACAGTCACAATTTGGAGATTTTTAAATGTGTATTTTAATAAATGATAATATGTTCTCGCGTGACCACTTCATAATCTATTTTTTAAAGCAATTGCATTCCTTGATCCTTTACAATTATAAAACCAAGTTTTTTTTCCTAGTGTGATCAACATAAGGTTGATAGCTTTCACGAACACTTTCTAATGAATTATTACACCATAATTTCCATTCGTCAAAAATTTTCTTCTTAACCCTCGACAAAAGATCTGTGTATAGTGTAATGGTAACTGAATTGTTTCATTCATTTGGGCAGCTTGTTGTGCATATCTGCCGGCTTGTAAAAGAAAAAGAGCCAAAATTAATCGCCAAGCACAAGGTGCAATTGTTCTAGGTTGCTTCATAACCTGTTGTCAGCGGTTACTGGTTTACGACTTGACTTGAGTTTTTTAGTCCATCTTTATGCACAGATAGGCTAATTTGGATTGGACCTGCAGTTTAAAGTATGATCGGAACCACTTTGTGCCTCCGTGGGGTATCGAACCCGGAGCCATTTGATTACAAGGCGATAAGGCCATCGAGGAGATCCGCTATTGGGTTACGAGAATGTCAAGTGAAGAACTAGGATCTTCGATTTCTTCAACGCATATAACGCCAAAATATATTAATTTTCGCGAAAAGGTGCCTTATTAATTTTTATGTGCTTACGAACTCATGAAGAACCTCCCCGGTAGACTAGTGGATAATGCTGTCGCCTTGTAACCAAGGGGTCCCTTGTTTGATCGGCGATGCAGACACGATGATACAGGACAATATGATATCCGATTTGATTATTGGCTTATTTATATGGTGTTATTATTGCTCATTTATACATTGTTGTTTTTATACGTTTATCCGTGTTCCTTTGTTACGACACACACCCACACGTACAGGGTGGGGCAAAAGTCATGTTACATTGGAAAACAACGCATAGGCGTGCGCCGACCCTCTAATTAAGGGAGGGAGGGAAACCTTGATGAAAGATCAGTCGGGGATGAAAAACCTCATTCCATCTCGTACTGTTTTACTGTATTGATGGGTACGAAACGGGTGCGTATAAAGTGTGTGCCCGGACAGATTGAAAATTCCCTTATGTAATTTTAGACGTATTAAATGCAGCAACATAGAGGCAGCATAACTCACGAATAAAGAATGTGAGAGAGTTAATAACAAGAAATTTGCCGGAGAACGAAGCGGGAATGTTCAACTACACAGGAAATAATGCACCCCCTTTCCCCGTAGTTGCTTAGATCTTTCATTAGCTTGAAAGCACGTCATTTTCTTTAAGAGTATAATGTCGTTTAATAACGGCAATAAGATATCTCTACACTAAATTTCTAGGTGAAAGTATATAGCGGCATGGACGTCCGGAAAGGGAGAGGGTGGGGTAAGGATGGCCACACCTCCCCCATGGCAAATATATGTCAACCTAAAAGTACATATTTCACACATATAGGCTAATTTGATTTCAGTTGCAGTAATTTACATTATTATAATGGGGATGCAGTAACGTGATAATTTCAAACTTAAGGGGTGTTTTTGAGGGGACAACCCAAAAATGGTGGCAATATGCCTCGTGAAAAAATCTGCAGACGTCCATAATTAGGGGAGCAATCGCCTCCCCCCATCCCGTGCTCACGGAACAACGTGCATATAAACATATGCACATAGGTATGTTGTTCAATATGCACACCATCTGCTGGAACGCATGCTTCAATTCGACGCTCCCAGTTGGGTAAGACGTCTGTAGTGTGGTGGGGGGTGATGGTGCCTGTGGTCCTTTCTTTGGGATGGTCCTGGCTATTACTTTTCTTAGCGTTCACGATGGCTTTTCCATGTCCGTGCAAGTAAAAATCAAGGGTGTTAGTTCTGGCTGCCGGAGTAGCCATAGGGTGTTAGGTCTGGCTGCCGAAGTAGCCATTCACCTATATAACCTGAATTTTGCCACATACACTACTATCAGCGGAATGACTTACCGTAAGCTAATAGTCCTTCAAAGCAGTAGACGTACAGGATGATGGAAACCAATAGGAACTTTTCAAACATTTCTTTGCAGTGGGTTCTCTCGTTCTTCTAGAGTAAGCGTACCTTCAGGATGATGAGTCTTAATCACAACCTACAAGAAGAAGATAGTGATTGTGCATTTAATGTACAGCAGATATGTATGTTGCTACTAGAGATGGTACACATGGGATCTAATGAAGAAACTTGTTTTCTTCTCGGTATTGACTCGGTAGAGGATTAACGATTTTTTGTGACGCATATTGTATCTACCAATTTGAGTTGGCAATCCTACCAGAATGCACGTGCGCATGTTCAACATCCCTACATCCGTGGAGAGTTGGGAGTCAGGCAATATATGATCTGTTATTAGTATACCAGGCAGTGTTGCCACACTGAAGGGAAATTTCCCTTTTGCAGGGAAATTGGGACCGAATTTTTAGGCAAAAGGGAATTTCGATTAAAAATACCACGATTTCAGGGAAATTTTAAGACATCTCACTCTACATTGTTACATTTTATGTTAGGTTCCAGTCTCATATTGACACTTATTTTCTGTTTCTTCTTACATCTGGTCCTTTGAATACAAACCTGTATCTATTTATATTTCTGTTAGGTTTATTGTACGGTGCTTTTCTGCACCTTCAAATAGTAACGATGAGGATTAACGATTAAATGGATTCATGACCAGGATTCAAACCTGGGACATCTGGTCTGGAACCGATGAAGCTGATATGTATGTGAAAAATATGTTTAACATTTTTTATTCATAGGAACATGGACCAACGGAAATACTACTACTACTACTACTGCTGCTACTACTACCGATAATACCCCCAGCACAACCAATAATAATTATAACAAGACTATTATTATTATTTTGTTGTTGTTGTCTTAGAATTTGTTTAGGTGAAGGGAAAAATTTGTCCAAAAAGGGAAATTTTGTCCCTTGAAATGGGAAATTTTGTACCTTGAAAAGGGAAATTTTGTCTCTTGGAAAGGGAAATTGTGTCCTCATATTGTAGCAACACTGGCAGGTGCAGAGGCGGATTGCGGCGGTGGAAGCCTTCATCCAAACAGGCAACGAGCACTGCGGCAGAACAATGAAGATCGCCATGCACCTGTGCCAGAGACACATACCATTCTGAGGTGGGTTAGGCAGTGGAGAGCCAAGGGTGACATTGTGAACCGTCAGTCACCGTGAAATACTCGCTATTCCACAGGACATATTGAGACGCGCGTCATGGAAACCTTCCAACATCGCCTCGAACAGTGAATCCAAGCAGAAGGAGGGCATTTAGATGTCATTATATCCAAGGTGCACTGATGTCTGTATTGTCCATATTATACACTACAGGTTGGCTCAAAAAGTCACTTAACACCCTCGGTACAAGGCCACTGCAGCGCGCAACGTGGAAATGGTGATGACCAATCGTTGCCAGGCCAAGGGGAACTACATTGATGCCACCCGCACGCTCGGCGGCCATCTTGATGTCCGCCATCTTGAATTCAACTTCAGAATTTTAAATGGGAAGGGGTTGATATGATATATCAAATCAGGCTAGAATTTCACGAGAAATGCAATGGTGAAGGTTATTTCGACGTATCTTTAACCAGTAAAAAGTTATGACTGAATTCTTGTACCAATTTGCTCTTTTTCGAGGTGATAGAAAAATGCCTTAAAATTCGTTAAGTAGATCGGTAATGCATCGAGATCAAAGTGACGTTACGTCTAGGGAGAGAGGTTCGCATGCCATTGCACAAGATTTTAATCGGATACATCCATGAAGAGCTGCGCATTATGAATGGTTGTCGCGAACAATTACAATGTGAAGCTTCCATTAAATGAAAAGTCCTTCACAGTGACAAGGCTAATGTTTATGTCCATAAGGAAGTTCATAAACAGAATATTCGATGCTTTTTATCTGATAAACCCATTTTCGACAGATCTAAGCTGAATGGTTAGTGCTGGTAAGTTAATGGTGTGGCGTGCTGTGTGAAACACGATTTGGTTAGTCCATTTTCCATCAACGGAACCTTAAATGCTTAGGGCATCTTGGATTTGTTAAAAAACCAGTTTTTTTTCATCCTTGCTCATGGAAGAAGGTACTTTTTACAGTTTTTTCAATAAGGAGGAACACCAGAACACGTTGTGAAGCAATTTCTGTCCAAAGTTAGTTATCAGATGACAAGGGTCGCATATTCTGTTTATGAACTTCCTTATGAACATAAACATTAGTCTTGTCACTGTGAAGGACTTTTAATTCAATGTAAGTGTCACATTGTAGATTGTTCGCGACAACCATTCATAATGCGCAGCTCTTTGTGGATTTATCCAATTAAAATCGTGTGCAATGGCATGCGAACTTCTCTCCCTAGACATCACTTTGATCTCGATGCATTACCGATCTGCTTAACAAATTTTAAGGCATTTTTATAACACCTCGAAAAAGAGCAAATTGGTACAAGAATTCAGTCATAACTTTTTACTGGTTAAAGATACGTCGAAGAAACCTCCACCATTGCATTTCTCGTGAAATTCTAGCTTGATTTGATATATCATATCACCGCCTTCCCATTTAAAATTCTGAAGTTGAATTCAAGATGGCGGACATCTAGATGGCCGCCGACCGTGCGGGTGGCGTCAATGTGGTTCCCCCTTGGCGTGATAACGATTGGGCATCACCATTTCCATGTTGCGAGCTGCAGTGGCCTTGTACCGAGGGTGCTAAGTGACTTTTTGAGCCACCCTGTATATTTAATACCCATGTGCACATTTTTATTTCATAACCATATAAATTTACTACAGCACTCGCTGTCTTTCCGTTGGCATTTGAAATTGGTAGATACAATATGCGTCACCCTGTATGAAGGTAATGCTGCTCCTGCTCGTTGCAACATGCCATGAAGATATACAGGTAGAATGAAATGTGGGTGTAGGGCCACATAAAAAAAAATCTCATTCATTTGTGGAATGTTGTGATCAGCACCACCTTTCGGACTCCTTTACACTTCAGAGTTGCCCACAGGTACACATTCTTTAGAGGCTGGTTAAACCCCAGAGCAAATTCATGCTTGTAATGGGACCCGAGTACTCTGCGTGGCGGCCAGAAGCCTTGTCGAGTATCTCTCTCTCCCTCTCACTATAGATAGAGAGTAGTGTATTAAGGCGAGGAGGGACAATTTCCCCTAGGTCTTTCTCGCTGGGACAGCTGTCGATCACTGTTGCCAACTACGCTCTTTTGGAGCCAGATCTGGCTCTTTCGTGCACTCGTTACTGTGAACTGTGGCACCCGCCCTCTACCCCATCATGATGCCACCACTGGCTCCGGCCCATAAAGACCAACCATTGCCATGAGTGTACATTTTGTACGTGACGTGATATTCATATATAGGCTGCGTCACCCACTCCCCTCTTTCCTCCCCAGGTATTTTTATACCGCGTGAGGCACCTAAAAGTACCACCTGAAATAGCGAAGAAACCAGAAACAGTAGCGATGTGAGGTTTGCGGGAAACAATAATATCAAATGGGGCTCGTAAATCGGAGGTATGGGGTGGGTCGAAAAATATCGACAAATGGGGCATCTGGAGCAAAGTCATATTTTTTTTTAATGGAACGATATACAATAACATGCATAATATAAAAGAGCACACGCAGAGAAACACAACGCCGTTGGTCTCATGCACCTACTGCACATAGGAACGAAGATATGGCCATGTGAAAATATGTAAACAAATTAACAAGTGGCCCACTTGACCGTCAGTACCACGGCATGTAAGACTTCTCAGGTGCCTGACAGAACTGCCTTTATGCAGAGCAAGTTTTGATAGCAGGTCCACGAGATCGTGTTAGTTCATAGCAAGCAGTCGTAGTGGTAAGAGCGAAGATTATGGTGTTCACAAACATAGAAAAAGCGGACATGATCCTGATTTATGGGGAATGCCGAAAGAATGCCTCAGAAGCCTACCGTGTGTACGCAGAGAGATATCCGGACAGACGACAGCCATCTCGACGTCTGTTTGGTAAGTTATTTATTAAATTAAGAGACACCGGAAGTGTAACACCACGAGCACGTGTGCGGAACAAGCCAACTACAGGTAAGACAGGTGCAACAAATGTTCTCGCCGCTGTTGCTGTGAATCCGCACGTTAGCTCCCGTGAAATTGCCAGGGATGCTGGGATGAGTCAGCGAAGTGTATTGCGCATTCTGCACACACACAAGTTTCACCCATATCATATCTCCCTCCATCAGGAACTTCACGGGAATGATTTTGTGGACCGTGTTCGGTTTTGCACATGGTTGTTACGACACGACACACCCGATTTGTCACGTATCGTCTTCACTGACGAAGCAAATTTTACCAATCATGGAAATGTCAACCTAAGGAACATGCACTATTGGTCGGTGACAAATCCACATTAGCTTCGCCAAGTGGAACGCCAGCGCCCATGGAGTGTGAACGTGTGGTGTGGTATAGTGGGTGAACATCTCATTGGCCCTTTTTTTATACAAGGGACACTGAATGCTGACCGATACATACAGTTTTTACAACATGAACTGCCTGTACTATTGGAGGACATACCACTTCAGACAAGGAGGGACATGTGGTACCAACATGACGGGTGCCCAGCTCACAGTGCAAGACGCGCTACAGCATGTGTGGAAAATACATTTCCAAATCGTTGGATTGGACGTGGAGGGCCTGTCAAATGGCCGGCTCGTTCCCCAGATTTGCCACCGTTACACTTTTTCCTGTGGGGAAAGCTGAAGGACATTGTCTACCGGGATGTGCCAACAGAGGATATGCAACACCGCATTACTGCGGCCTGTACGCTTCTTACGCAGTGGTTCTTCGACATACTGTCATGGTCATTTTCATTATGCTGTAACACTGTCAAATACATGGTGCTGACGATGTCTACTGTATTTTTTCTTCCTTTAATAAGTTCTGTCTTCATCTTGTCCAATGGCTCTCCACATCTCATACTTGTACATGCCGGGGTACTGACGGTCAAGTGGGCCACTTGTTAGTTTGTTTACATATTTTCGCATGGCCATATCTTCGTTCCTATGTGCAGCAGATGCATGAGACCAACGGCGTTGTGTTTCTCTGCGTGTGCTCTTTTATATTATGCATGTTATTGTATATCGTTCCATTTACAGAAATATGACTTTGCTCCAGATGCCCCATTTGTCGATATTTTTCGACCCACCCCATACCTCCGATTTACGAGCCCCATTTGATATTATTGTTTCCCGCAAACCTCACATCGCTACTGTTTCTGGTTTCTTCGCTATTTCAGGTGGTACTTTTAGGTGCCTCACGCGGTATATAGAACTGTGGCTTAAGGTGAAGATGTCAATATTATTATCCGGGAATCCTTTATTTTCGATTTCATATGAACATCATAAAATTATTGAGATGGGTAATGCCTCCAAATCTAGGCGGTGAAAACTAAGAATACATTTTCATCACTTTAAAGATAACGGCAATAGCAGCGCCCCCACCCCTCTGACACCTAAATTACCCTAGGATACACTTTATGCAGCCTTCGTTAATCTAGATCCTTGAAAGTCATCTTAGCTCTTCGTGAAATGTAGCTCTTTTATGCACATCAGGTTTGGCAACACTGCCAGGATGGCTGTACGATCCATTGAAGATGATATTTGCGCTAGAAATAGTCGAAACTCCCATTTGTTTAGCCGTAACTTCAATTTGAAGTTGTCTCTCCATAAGGAATACATGGGATTCTGTAAGTACGTATTCATCACATTTTTCAAACATCGTATCTAGCTTAATAATCAACTTTAAAAACCGCTTCCACTTGCAACATGGGGAGAAATTCATACTCTCAAATTATGCTGGATTTTCTTTAGTAGCAGTGCGAATTCCGACGATATTTAAATAAATGCATGCCTGGTGCGAAATTGTTCCTCCTAACCTTAAAAGGATTTCCACAGCGCATGCTCAGAAGCTTCTGGTGTTGCCTTGCCCATAAATATATTGGTCATAGCTGTACAGCTCATTACACAAGCTCCTACATCTTCAGTGTACCAGCCACTTTCAGAGGTATGGCTTTATCACAGGCAATATATTCATACGGGCAATATTCCTGCACAGCTGCCATTGGAAAAGCCAATAGGATTCTCACAAACTACAGGCATTTGTTCACATTGACTTCATTCTTACAGAGGACAGAGAATAGTTGGAGATGCTTCATTTAGCTGGTGACTGAACACACCTAACGAGCCATTAATCCGAATAATTAAGATTCGTTACGCGACCTTGGGAAATATCACGTGTTCAAAGCTTGCTTTCTGATTTTATGCGATGATGTAACTTCAGTTAGGGCCCATTAACATAACGTTACACATTGTCATACTCGCATCCGTCTTCCCACAATGCACAGCGAGAAAGAACAATGGAATGGGGACTCACTTATTACCTTCTGTAAAGAAAACGAAATCGTATTCACGAAAAGGTTCACATGGCACGAAAAATGACGAGGAAAACGTAGCTGCTGAAGAAACTGTGCGATTCGCGAATGGGAAAGACAATCTTTCACTTTCCTTCCTCCAGAATCAACGAATAGGAAAATTGCATTTTCTTCTTCTGCGCGTTTGCGAACCGTGAATGGTAATCGTGTTGTTATGCGAAAGTCACCGGTTCGAACCCTGCAGGCCGAAAGTTGGAACAATTAGACCTCTCTGTCCTTCCATTTACTAGTATTCAGTGGCGGCGGTTAGGGGGGGCAAACACCCAATTGTCAACCACACTTCCACGCAGTACGCCCTGCACTGCATTTTGCAGACTAACGAGGCTTTGGTGTCTGAACCTACAGCCAATATAATCCTCGTTCATGTGTGTTTGTGATTGTCCTTTCTTCCTCAACTTTGCAATTAGCCAAAAGTGCAAGAAAAGCGAAGTAAAGTAAATCAAATCAATCAATTAATCAAGTTGGACCTTAGTTTATGACTCCAAGCGCCAACGCTTAAATAAAGGTGTGGATCTTGATTACGTGATTCAAACCTTCTGTCAAAAAAAAAAAAAAGAAGTTTCTTTCAAGTTCATATTGTGTTCATATCGGCTAAGTAGGATTGTGTTGTAACTGCTGTAACGGCTTCTAAGTTTCCTTGCGATGAGGGAATATCATCTTGAGATTACAAAGGGTCTTTAAGGAGGACAAGTCCCTCGCGGGCTGATGCACCACGGGAAATATTTATGTTTGTTTATCATTGGCGTACGCAGGATTTCTTCTCAGAGGATGGTGGAATTTTAAAGGTGGATATTGCATAGGCCAGGGTTTCCCAAACTTTGTTGATTCACGGCTCCCTCAGTGATTCAACTTTTTTCCGCGACGCCCAAGTTAGAATGCAGGCCTATCTAACACTTGTAACGCCCAGTTAGTGTAGTTAAGTTCTTTGCCTTAAGTTAAAAACTAATCACATACAGTAAAACCTCGTTAATGCGTACCCCGATAAGCCGGACTTCGCTTAATCCGGACAGGCAAAAGGCAAAAAAACAAACAAACAGAATGCAAGGTTTTAAATGCGGCTAGAAGTCAACAAGAGAACTTCCCAAAGAAAAGGCAATCAACCACTGATGAAATTCTGTTTCCCGCAGACTTTGTACTGTACTGTATAGTGCATTTAGACCTATGGCCCTACACCATAATAAACGTGTTTTGTTGCTATAAACGGAGTTTTAATGCACTTTCTACTGTTATTTTAGGTTATTTCAGTTAATCCGGACTTTCGTTAAACCGGTCAACTACCCCCCCCCAATAGTTCGGATTAACGAGGTTTTACTGTATTTGAAATTCAGGAACATTTCATACGTAAAAAGTACTAAACCTATGTGTAGAAAACAAGTAAGTGTCATTTTAGTGAAAATATTGGACATTGGGAACCACGGGCATAGGCTGTGTTCTTACGGAGACACATAATACAATTTTTATTCTTCGTTTTAAAAGTTATTCAAATGCAAAAATGAAAATTTGGGTCATTTTAAGGGAAGTTTCTTTTACAACTTTGGCTTTCCCGAGTTCTTTACGGTTTTCATTTGAAAATTTTGATTCTCTCAAAATTTCGGAAGGGGCTGTAGCCCCATCAGCTCTTCCCGGTCTACGCCAGTATGACGAAACAATTGTTTTCTTTCCGTTTTGAAGATGTGGATAATCGGGGATTGAAACTTCCTTCTAAATGATTCATAGGGGCACTAGCACCCTGTATAGGAGTACCTTGACGAGGATAGGGGGGCACTCACCCTCCAAAATTTCTAGGTTTATTAAAATTTACATATTTGGGAACGGTACTGTAGATGTTCACGTGGCCCCAAGTTACGCTGCTGGCTTCCCGGTAACACAAAACCCTCGACATCCTTTGCTGGACAGCCTCTTGCTATATCAATTACCGCTTTCCCCTGCCACGATGAACATCCATCATTGCAAAGTTGGGTGGGAGGAGTAATTTTCTGCATCGTCAGTTAACATACAATCATTGACGATATTTATCCGAAGGGAAAGGGCGTTTAAGGGTGGGGTTCCTTAGTTATTCTGTTGCATGCAGAAGTTAATTGGTAGACCTGCATTGCGTTTACCAATAAGGCATCTTACATCAGACTGGCCAAGTGGTTGTATCAGTGATATAAAGTCCCACATGTTGAGCCCATAATATGTAACCTGTACATGAAGATTCAAAGGTCAAATGAAGAATTAAAAGTACAGTGAAACCTCGTTAATCCTGACTAATGGGGCCCTCCCCGATGGCGCAGTGGTAGTGTCATCGCCTTGTAATCACGGGGTCCCGGGTTCGATACCCGGTAGAGGCACAAGTGGTTCGGATCCCACTTTAAACTGTAGGTGCAGTCCCAATTAGCCTTACTGTGCATAAAGTGGACTTAAAACACCAAATCAATCCAATCCAATCCAATCCTGTCCGGATTAAGCGAAGTATGGCTTATCTGGGTCAGGATTAACGAGGTTTTACTGTATTGAGTTACTACATATGTATATATAGCCTATAGTTCAACTGTATTTAAAACGCTCGAGATTGCCTTTTCCTCTATTACAAGAAATGCACTTTTAAGGTATTTGCGTGCTACGAGAGCGCACGATTTATCATAACGTTAACTCGCTCCCGCTGTTTATCACGCAGGAGTACCTAAAAACATCCGTCTGCTGATTCTCAACTTAAACACTATCATCTCGATCTAATTTTTAAAAAACCGCTGGGAAAAACTAAGCCTAAAATTCTCGGCTATAGAGCAAGAAGCAGCCTTGGAAAGAGCATTTACAAAAAAAATCTACACACAGCTTTTTACAATTTCAGAGCTGTGTGTATTAAAAACCCCACAGCAATATAAATCGTTGATCTGCACTTTCGACACATACGAAACTGTTTTCGTATTTAGTTATTTAACCAAAAACTAAATATGCTGACCAAGGCAGAATTTATTTTATTTTAAAACATAAACCAAATGTTACGTTTCAACCTTCTAGCAAGGTCTTCTTCAGACTCTGAAGAACATGACATATAGTGGGATGAGGCTAAGCAGATAGGAAGGGAGAAGAGAGTACTAGTGAGAAAATGGAAGGAGGCCAAGGAAATAGAGAAGAAAGGGAAGAAGACACACTGAACTGGAATGGGGGACTGAAGATAAACAAAGAATGGAAGAAGGTGTTAGAAAGAGTGGAAAGGACAAGAGCGAAGGAGGAGAAAAGAAGGAAGAGGAATGAAGAAAGAATGGAAAGAGAGCTTGAGATAAGGAATCCAACCACGTTCAAGATAAAAGGAAATGTTTATCTAAATCGCCTGTCAGGTTGACAGGAGAAGGCCACCTGCTGGAACGCCTGGAAAGGAATGTTCCAGATCAACAACTTTCTAATAATCTTGTGTCTGGAGGGGGGCGATGACCTAAAAAAATTAGGTATATGACCTATAGAATGTCCTAAAAAATGGGAAAAAATGACATAAGAAATGCAAAAAATGATCATAAATTTTGTGTCAGGTTAAAAATTGAAATGAAGAGAAAATTAAACAAAATGTAATCTTGCTTTTAAAAAAAGGCACCAAATGATGCCATATGCACATACAATTAAAATATGTAACGAGGATTTCCAATGGAAACAACCGAATAATTTTAAAACAATTTAATGAAAGAGTCGTATACACTGAATCAAGAATATTACCAAAATGAAAGAAGTGACAAAATATGACGAAACAATACACCGAATATTGCGAAAAATGACTGAAAAATACCGAAAATCGGGGAAATCTGAAAATTGGCAAAAAATGCAAACAAATGCACTTGAAAATTACCTTTTTTGGGTTCTAGACGAAGTGTAATATTATGTGTATCTAATGGGAATCGTGTCCGAGATGTCAGAAAAAATATGACATTTCATCAACTTACGCTCCCTATATATATATATATATATATATATATATATATATATATATATATATATATATATATATATATATATATATATATATATACATATATATATATATATATATATATATATATATATATAATCTTCTTGTTTTGTACCTCATTTCATTTTGTATTTGGTACAGTGGCTGAAGAAAACCATGCTAGAGGGTTGAAACGTAACATTTAGTTTATGTTTTATAATAAAATAAATTCTGCCTTGGTCAGCATATTTAGTTTTTGGTTATCATGGAAACAAGGCTTAATGAAGATATTTAATGTCGTTACTCTATTCTTTCGTCAACCGCGACGATACATGAAAAATGTATTTATTGACATTAGAATTTTGGTGTCGTCAGCACAGTGGCTATTTGCTTTCGTCGCACAGTAAGAAATAAGAAAGAAGGTTAAACTAAATTCTGTGCATGGCGTTTTTGAGTTTAGAATTATTTCTGAGTTTGAAATTTGTTTTAAGTCTACTTTATGCACAGGCTGGCTATACGAAACTGGACCTACAGTTTAAAAGTGAGATCCGAGCCACTATGTGCCTCCGCCGGGTATCGAATCTGGAATCACTTGTTTTTGGGCGATGACGTTACCCCTACGCCATCGGGGAGGCCTTCTGTGCATTTCACTGTACCACGATGACGCATTGGAGGTGATGGGATCAGCACCACACTCCTGTCGCATTTACTCGCCGTTTCAAGATAATATACCAGGTGCGTACTCAATTCGTTCGTCCAGGGAAACTGCATCACAAATTACTTGTTACAATCGCAGATAATTGTCTATTTTTATCCTTCTTTCCTACATATCTTATCGTAGCTCATCGCAACAAATTATTTTGATTTACTTATTTTTCATACTTTGCGTCACATTCCTGTAAAGTTTGTCTCTTCTCAACGATGAGTAATAATATGATGAAATTGATGAAGCGATACTCACAAAGAACACCCATGCATACGCCGGGATTCGAACTCGGGACCCCTGGCGTCGTAGCGCGCTGTGCTAACAACACACAGAAAACTAAATGCATCATAGCGATTGATGCAAAACCCGTCGATTGATGCACTAAAGTGTGTTTTACGGCATCTGCGAAGAATCAGATTCACATTTGATGCATTTTAGTGCATTTTTGTATGTCGTAAAAGAAACACCAAAAGTGCATCATGTGATGCAAGTGAGGATTTCTTTCAGTAGAGATGCAATATAATGCATCATTTGATGCATTTTGATGCACCTTCATGCGTGTTGGTGCACCGGCCTGCATCTTTCTCGATGATCCACTGTAGCTCAGACTAAACGTTCAAGTGCATCCTTGAAAAAGATGCAGGACGGTGCATCAAAACTCATCAAAAGATACATTATAATGCATCTCGACTGAAAGAGATCCTCGCTTGCATCAGGTGATGATGCACTTTCGTGTTTCTTTTACGACATACAAAAATGCATTAAAATGCATCAAATGTGAATCTGATTCTTTTCAGATGCCATAGAACACACTTTAGTGCATCAATCGACGCGTTCTGGTGCATCAATGGGTATGATGCATTTAGTTATTTGTGTGCACTCCGCAACGAAGGTCGGGTCTCCAAAAGGCATCGTTCATTGCAGCACAAGCTTATGGCCGTATAAAACCAAAGGAATATGACTCCAAAAAAAAAATGCGTTTTTCAGTTTTGTTAAATAAACTGCTATTAACTCTGACTCTGACCCTTAGGAGTAAGGTGGAGTCATGTATCTAGAATTCACTGACTCTTTTCAAGAGCGAGTCTCCTCGATGGCGTCGTCGCCATGTAATCAAGGGGTCCCGGGTTCGATACCCGGTGGAGGTACGTAGTGGTTTGGATCCCACTATAAACTGTAGGTCCAATCCCGATTAGCCTTACTGTACATAAAGTAGACGTAAAACAACAATTCAATGAATCAATCTTTTTAAGAGTCAGGCAGGGTGTGAATTTAAGGAGGGGAACGCCGGTGATGCCCCCTACAAGAAATTATCCAGGAAAAGAAAATTATTTTTTATCCCTGCCAGGGTTGCCTCCCCTCAAACAAAATGAAATTGAAAGTGTGTAGTGTACAATTTCTTAACTGTGTGACAAACACAATTAAAAAGATGGCTTAGTCATCAAAGATTTCCCTGCCGAAAAAGCATGCAGCCTTGTGGATTAAAGAAGAACAACATTCTGCAACTGAACAACAGGCTGTTTTCACTTAAGTTTTCATGGCACAGTGCTTTTATTGTACATGTATTAAAGTGATCACAAGAAACTTGTAGGTAGGTTAAGTTTGAACTTGGTTGGTTGGTTGATTTGATGTTTTAAGTCCACTTTATGCACAGTAAGGCTAATCGGGACTGGACCTACAGTTTAAAGTGGGATCCGAACCACTATGTGCCTCCATTAAGTTTGAACATGGCCACAGAAATTTGGTCAAGTTGTCGGTGTTACTTGTTCGATAGCTCTTTTTGTGAATGATGTTGGGTTTTCTTAGAATGTAAATATGTTTCTAATTTTCTTACAATGTAAGTATACGGTTTCTATTTTTCTTAGAATGTAAATATACTGTTTCTAATTTTCTTAGGATGTAAATACACTGTTTCTAATTTTCTTAGAATGTAAATATACTGTTTCTAATTTTCTTAGAATATAAATGTACTGTTTCTAATTTTCTTAGAATGTAAATATATTGTTTCTAATTTTCTTAGAATGTAAATATACTGTTTCTAATTTACGTGTGTATGTGATAAGTTTTATCTGGGTTAGTTTACTGACTGTTAACATATATATATAAGTTTGCATATCTCCAAAAATGAAACCACAAATACGCCACTTAGTGGGCACCCTCCCCCCCAAAAAAAGCTTATTTCGCACAGCAGAGTCAGGTATATTCCTAAGAATACACCATTTCCTCTCTCCTGCACATTTGACAAAATTAAGAGTTAAGTCCCCTCAGTCGGCGTTATATACTCACCGACTTGCCTGCTACGTTGTCGCAGAAGACAGTGACGAAGTTGCGAGTTGCCGCTGCAGAGCTGAGAACGATTTGCTAACATCCTTTGTTCTCGAACACCTCTCAAAATCCAGCAAGTGTCGTGCGTTCACATCCCCGTGCAGAAATATTTCTGTCTTGCAATTCCAGACACTGCAGTACCAGCTGTCGTCGCAACTACCAACTAGGAAATGGAAGACCATCCCTTTCCTCTCTCGTTCCAACAATTCTTTTCTTTCCCCAAAAGAATGCCCGCATTGTTCAACCCACCGTACCTCCTTCCATGTCTTGATCAACTTTCGTTCTCTGCCATGGTAAAAGAGATTTCGTCGCGGTTACTGGGTCTGCAAGGTGGGTTCAGGGGAGCGTGACTTAATTGTCGTAGATATGAAAGAATTAGGGTAATATATGTCCCGCGGGATTGTATCTCGTGTAAACAAGCGTTACGTAAAGTTTCAGGTGAAAAGGTTTTGTGGCAATGTCACGCTACTGGTCTCTACAAGGTTCTGTTGGATCGTGACATTTTCATACGTCTCGTGTGAAATTCGGCACGCTTGATGCACTATATTTTCTTCCTGCTATTGACGAGGCATGATCAGGACTCAAACAAGGATCCTTGGTACACGCGCGTGGCCAGCTTGAAAATTTAGGGGTGGCTGCTTAGAAACTAGTAAGTTAGTAAATGTTTTAGCATAAAATAAGTGACAGTGTCATTTTAGTAGTCCATTTAGGAAAAAAAGGGACATTTGTTCATTTGGTTTATGCTGTTGATATAAAGTTGAAAAACAAAAATTATGGCAGGACAACTCATTATAATGATAATAAATATTTCCCTGTCCTTGTCTATAAACTTTTCTATTAACGCAACAGCGCACCAGGTCATTTTAATAAAATAATTGCAGTTTTATCCATACCCATGGGCGCCCGTAAGGGGGGGGGGGCAAGAAGGGCCGTGTACTCCCCCCTGGAAAATGGAAGTCAACCAAAAATTATTATTTCACACATATAATTCATTTCAGCCACAATATGTGTTAATAATTGCACGAACAGGATAAAATAAAATTTAAGCAATGTTTTTTCAGGGAACAACACTATTATTGTGGAAAATGTGCCTTGTTTGCCCCCTTGGGAAAAAATACCTTCCTTGCCCCTCCCTGAAAAAATCCTGCGGGCGTCCATGTATACCTAATGATGTTACTTACAAAACTGAAAGTTCTCTACTTGTTATTTGAACAAAAGTTAGTTTGTCTACAATGTTTCAGCTAAATGTACTACATTCATCAAGAAAACCTGCTTCCTATGCGAATTTCTTATCTGTATATATCTTTAAGCGTATAGATATGTAAAGATGCATAGGCTTATAGATATCTGAAAGCAATTTAGAATTTCTTGAAAGGCAGATCTTTCACGAAGGTTAAGAATTGTAATGAAAGGAAAATTTTGAAGCGATTATGAAATAAAAATACTAATTAACTCATATGTTTGCATTATTATCTAAATAGAAATCTCCATTCGTTCTAGATTTCAAATAACTACGAAACATTTTCACTTTAATTCAAGTTGCTTTTCTGCCACTTTTCATGGGCATGTTCAGGGAGATAAAATTGTCTTCTTCTCCGTTCTTCCTCCATTGTATCTGTAACTACTTTGTCTATTTCTTTACTTCTATGTTCTTGATAATAGTTTCCCAGTGTTAGTATCACATCGTTCGTGTGTACATCCTATCTTCTTGATCATTTCTTCTTCTGTGTTTCCCTCCAATTTTCTATGTCTTTATTCATTCTCTCTTTCTGTATTTCTTTCTCTCCCATCTGAGTCGATACCCACCCAATACTTGAAAATTCAAATACAGTAAAACCTCGTTAATCCGGACAGGCAAAAGGCAAAAAAAAAAAAAAAAAAAGCAGAATGCAAGGTTTTAAATCCTTCGGGCACATCATCATAATATGGATATCGCGTGTGTACGTACTGCATTGCCGTATTGCTTTACACGTATGCGGACAAATGGATATCCAGGGGATATCCAATGGATGTCTATTGGATATTTCTGGATATCTATTGGATATCCAGAACTTCCGATACAAATATCCAAACGACATCCAATGGATATCTTTTGGACATTTGTGTGCTGTGTGGGACTGTATTGTATAGTGTATTTAGGCCTATGCCCTTTAAATACACCATAATAAACGTGTTTTGTTGCTATAAACGGAGTTTTAATGCACTTTCTACTGTTCTTTTAGGTTATTTCAGTTAATCCGGATTTTCGTTAAACCAGTCAACTTACCCCCCACCCCCATCAATCCGGATTAACGAGGTTTTACTGTAGTTGCTCAAAACAACCATTAATATTTGCGTGAAGTGTTCCACTCTACGCATCAATTTACAACACTTCTGTTTTAAAATACTCAAGAATTACGTTTGATTATTAAATTGAGTTTTTCACACAAAACTGGTGCAAAATATAAAGGAACTTTGAATTTTGCACATCTTTCAGCATAATTAGGTTCCGCGAAAGTGTCCGTGTAAAACCAATATGAAGGAAAAGTATCGGCAGAAAGACATTAATTGTGGGGGTTTTGATTTAAAGACCCTCCTGTCTTCATTTCACTTATCCAAAATACTAATTTCATTCTGTTTTCTCCCTGTCTCCATAGTACTTTGTCTACGATATTAATTTAATTGTGGTTATCTCCCTGTCCCATATCACTTATCCAAGACATTAACTAATTGTGGGTTTCTCCCTGTCCCCATAGCACTGTCTTTGTGACATTCATTTAATTATGAGTTTCTCTCTCCATAGCACTTTATCAAGGACATTAATTTAATTGTGGTTATCTCCCTGTCGCATAGCACTTATCCAAGACATTAACTAATTCCAAGCGATACTTTCCGATGCCGATATATCGACATCGGTATCGGCTCAGCCTTATATGAATGTCAGTTTCGTGCTCAGAATCATTTACAAAGGTTGTTTTGAGTCAACTTTATGCCAAGAATTGATTCAAATCCACCCTTTACTTATACAAGCTAATCGAAACTGGACCCATAAATTAAAGTGGGATCTGAAATCTGAACCACTGTCCCATGTGGCCCCGCCGGTGATCGATTCCAGGACCTTCGCATTACGAAGCTCGCGTTGTGTGGTCGGTTCATTACCTTTCCCCCGAACTATCCGGGTTCGAGTCTCGGCCTGTGATGGCTATCATCAATTTCATCCAATCAGAATCCATCCTCATCGTCTCTATTAGACTACAGATGAGGCAAAATGACGCAAGCTAAGAAACAAGACACACACCTTACCTAAATGGTATGACAGCGCTTTCTTCCCGTTGGACACAAGAACAGCACAAGCAACTAACGGTCCATCGCGAACAAGAGTGGAAGTTGCAAGGTAAATGCAAGACTTCCTGTTGGCGCAGCAGACAGAAGAGAGAGAGAGAAAGTGAGGGTGGATATTTCACGACCTCTTACCTCTTGTGCGTGGTCATTCATGCGTGCAAGCTCTCTTGAACACATGCGTTACGCAGCGAGAAGACCGGCTCGTTAAACCTCCACTTATGGACTCACATTGTCCCGGGGAATATGTGTCACTCTCCAGCTTCCTTAATTCTTCAACTGTTACGCTTTTTTTTCTTCTTCTGCGTTTTCCTCGGTGAAAAGGCCCCTTGTTTTCCAGGTTAGTAAGCTTCAGTTCTTACCTTTCTGGCCAAGGCGAGGTCATTTTACAGGCTATCACGTGACGTTCTATTTGCTCTTGTGTATTGTCTTTTTACAAAGACGTTAATTGTGGGGGTTTTGCTTTAAAGACCCTGTCTTCATTTCACTTATCCAAAATACTAATTTAATTCTGTTTTCTCCCTGTCTCCATAGTACTTTATCTACGATATTAATTTAATTGTGGTTATCTCCCTGTCCCATAGCACTTATCCAAGACATTAACCCTGGAACGCTAACAGGGGTTACCAGCAACCCCAGGGAGAATTTCAAACGTTACTACTTCTGGCAACGCTGATGTCTTGCCTATACTTGCTCTTGATTTTATTTTAAACTGGATGACATAACTATTCGTGTTTGGTGTTATGTAAGCAGAGAGCTTTCAAATCGAGCAGGTTGGTGTTTGGGGTGGTGCGTAACCCCATGTTAGTGTTACCGTTTGGATTTTTGCAGTAGGCCTTTCTTACGTTTCGATGCAAAAATGGCAAAAAGAACACAGAATTCTACTCCTACGTGTTCTAAACAGTTTAAACCGGCCGTGAGGACATCGGACAATAACTTTGGAGATGTTGTGAAAGCTTCGTTGGACGAAGATGATGACTATGATTCCGACAACGGAGGATCAGATTTTCAAGACAACGTTTAATGTTACATTGGGTCCAAATCCGGGGGGGGGGGGCTAGGTGCCAAAACTAGGGGGGCAAAGGCAGTAGATAAGATTTAGCACAGTGCGGGGGCAAAAGTGGTGAAAACTGGGGGCAACTGCCCCCCTCACCCCCCACCAATCGCCCCTCACGAGTATGGTACAGTAGACGAACAGCTCCTTGAATTTCGCGGTAATTGTCCTTTTAGGGTATATATACCTTCAAAACCCGATATATATGGTATAAAAATTATAACACTTTGTGATTCGCGAACCTATTATATGGTAGATGCAATACCTTACATTGGTAAAGAAAATTGTCATACTAATGAACCTCTTCCAACCTATTACGTGAAAAAGTAACAGAAAGCGTTCATGGAACATACAGAAACATATTTCTAAGCTTAATATAATTTTTGTACGCGATAAATACTTTTTATAACCATTTAAGATGTCTCGGGTTACCAGTAAACCCATGTAAGTGTTAATGATAGTAAAATTCATTAACTAATTGTGGGTTTCTTCCTGTCCCCATAGCACTGTATTTTGGACGTTAATTTACTTATGGGTTGCTCCATGTTTCAATAGCAATTTATCTAAGATATTTATTTAATTATGAGTTTCTCTCTCAATAGCACTTTATCAAATACATTAATTTAATTGTGGTTTTCTCCCTGTCTCCATAACACTTTATCCAATATTTCTTGATTTGGTTTATTTTATTTCTCTTTTCTGCCACTTTTGGCTAATCACAAAGATTATTGATTGATTTGTTATTTTTATAACCACTTTATGCACAGAAAGGCTAATCGGGACTGGACCTACAGTTTAAAGTTAAATCCGAACCAGTGTGCGCCTCCGCAGAGTATCGAACCCGAGACATCTTCATTTCAAGGCGATGACGTTACCACTACTCCATCTTGGAGGTCCAATCGCGAAGATGAGGACGACTGACGATATGATGAAATTGATGAAGGGACACTCACAAATACCACCCCGCCCAGGCCGGATTTAGAACCCGGGACCTCTGGCTTCGTAGTGCTAACCACTCCGCCACGGAAACCGTCACTTTATCCAAAAATGTAACTAATTGTGTGTCCCTCCCTACCCCATATAAATGTATTTGGGGCATTAATATAATTGTGGGCTACTCTCTGTCTCCATAGCACATTATCTAAGACATTAATTTAATTTTGAGTTTCTCCCTGTCTCTATAGTGCTATACCTAAGACATTCATTTAATTGTGGACTTCTCCATGTCTCAATAGCATTTTATCTAAAACATTAATTTAATTGTGTTTTTTCCCCTGTCTCCATAGCACTTTATATAAGACACTAGTTTGTATCTTTATCATCTTTCTTGATGATAAACTTAACATTTGGTTTGAGTTTTACAGGCTATATGCATCTACTTTTCTGCGTCTACATATTTCCAATTTTGACACCTATTCATTGAAAGGATCCTTTTTGTAGTATTGTACATCGTAAAGGATCATACCGTCAAACTTGAGACCTGTTTTGTAGCACCAAGCCGAAAGAAATCTTGACTTACACCAATGTACACACTTAATACAAACATATGTTCTTCGGTTACCAGCCAGATCTACATGATAATCATGTACGTAGAGAAATGTATATGCTTGAAACGTTGTTAGCAAACGTCAACTGAAGGCTGAATCACACGGAACAGGATGTCCTACTGGAATGTATTTGTTGGCGCTGGACTTGATGACTAGGCCAGAAATGATGACTAGTTTTGGGGGCTAGATCGTGTTCTTATGGCAACTTGCTTCTCTGCTCGATTCTGCAGTAATAACCAATCAGAGCGAACGTTTTCACATCTATGAGTTTGACAAGGAAAAGTTGTTATTGTCTGTGGTTCTTGAGTATTAATTGTGCATCTTTTGTTCGTTGCTCGACAGAAAAAAAAGTTGCAGAAATGATGTACATTAGTGTTTATTAACAACTAGCTGATTACCCGGTGTTGCTAGGGTATTATTTATCCCAATATTCTATTAAAGTTGTCCGTGGGAGAAACATGGCGATTTTAAATCCACTCCCCCATTACTTAATAGACTGCCCCTGTGACTTTTTGATCGTGATCGAGAAAGCAAGCATCTCTCTCTTTCAAATGTCATCGTGAATGTCATCAATTAGCTTAGCGACTCCGAAAACTATGGATTCCACACTAATATCGGTCGTTTTCAATTATTTTTACATGTCACCCCTTCCCACCCCACCCCTAAGGGTGCCAAGGGTGTCTTACCCCCCAAAGTATTTCTTTCCATATTGCAAGTGATCCGCGTACCAAGTTTGGTTGAAATCGCTCAAGGCCTTCGAGACATACACACATACATACATCCATTTATATATATATAGATTGTGCACGACAAATGTTATTAGCTCATTACCAGTGTATTAAATGTTTAACATATTTAGTTGAACAACCATTTTTTTTTAATGAATTAATTCTACGAAGCTTATGCATGTAAAGATACCATAGTTCATTAAAGAGCATATTCAGTGCACGTTCATTACCATTTCTTCTTTTGAGCCAATTTCTAACCTGTTTTTCTTCTTAAACTTTTAATTTTGCAATCGTAAGGGAAATATCTGCAGTAACTATTCTCCTAAGACATTCTACCTCAAGTCGCTCGTCCATCTTTTTGGCTTGTCAGCTCTGCGCAATGCCTGGTGGGAACAAGTCTACCAACAAGTAAGGATCGAGTATCGTATGAGGCGAAAACTATCAGATGAGGAAGTTCTACGTCGCTAGTCCAAATCCAACAGGAAATCTAGCCTCGCCTTTAATCTGGCTGGTAGCCCGAGAACACCTGTTAGAATCACGACGCCAGGGAAGTTTACAATCCCAATTTTCCATACTTGGTACCATGATTAGACTACAAAATAGGGAAAGTAATGAAATGCTTAATTTGAAACTATCTCACTGCATTTATTTATTAATGAACAACAAAGTTAACAGTGTTATTTACGAGCAACTTGTTCGAAGATCATGCGAGATAGATTCAACTATTGCTAATTTCATCCCATAACTAGTTTCTCGCTCTCTTCTCGCATATGAACGCATAACAATGGTCGCAGTCGCACGTGTGTAGTTTGACGTTCATATCCAGGCATCCACACTTCTTCCCTGAAAACTGCTGTGGTTCCCCTTCACCCCACAGCCATTCTTTGACTTCCGTCCCTGCAAAGTGCACAGTGTATTATAATCAGTGATTAATTCAGGGGGTGGTCAGGGGGAAATTAAAAAAAAAGATTCCATCCCCGAAAATTTCAATAACCTGGCAGAACAATAGCTAAGAAATTTTGCAAGCATGTTGACATTCGCTTTCTTTCATTCACTTTAATTTCATGTACTTTTCGTAATAATAAGCACACATTTTCTGTGTGTAATTCCAATGATGGAAAGCGTTTAATGCCCTCTTCAAAAAATTCTGTTGACTTCCTGGCTGTGGAGAAGAAATTAGTACAAATATTTCTCTTCATACATTTTAAAATGAAAATTCATGTCTAGAGTGATGAGCCACTTTGTCTCCTATTGAGATATTTTGGGTAGGCCAGAGAGTAAAATGTTTATGCTATTATCAGGGCTGTAGTTTAGGGTAGATGGCGGTATGCGCCGTATACCCTTTGGTTAATCTTACTCAATAGAGTATACCTTCTAATAGAATGTATACAGCTTCTACTTCTGTTAACTTTCGTTTTATTTATGTAATTTGATCATTACTCCAGTGAATTTATTACGATGTCATGTGATCTTGAACATAATGTTAAGAAGTCCCTTCAGTTGATCAGTTCAAGCCTCGGAAATATGTAAAAATATGTCTGCAAGAATCACCACCCTGCAAGTGACGCTAATTCAACAGTCTGTGCAAAACGTTCTAGTGACAAGTGTGGTGACGTATTAGAAGAGTCACTTTGGAGTGTTTTTCGAGTAGACAGGTAGATAAGCCGCAGAAGAAGACTTTACTGCTCAATGTAAATAGTGTGGTCTTCAAAGTACTTTTTCCCCAAATGTTTAATTGTTTAGCGTTATTAGGAGTATTGTCAAAGTTATTAAGATCGTAGTGTACCTCACATTTCCTGAGATACCATGGCCTTCGTAGAAGGGATGATATACAAGGAATATGTTTACGACAGCAGTATACATTTCCGGTATAATGAGTTTTAAAAAGGAAGTAGGGGGAGAAGGGGGAGAGCGAAGGAAGGAGATCGGAGGTGAGAGGAAAGGACATTCAGTGTTTGGCTTGTAATTCCTTTTCACTAATTATGTGCCGGCCGGTTCAGTCTTAAGGATCATAAAACCGAATTTGTGTGTGTCGCCATTCATTTAAGACCTGTATAGAATCACATTCATCTAGGTACCTCTCCAGATGAAGCTTATGGTGAAGCTAACACCACCCAGGTTCGACCCCCACACCAAAAGGTGGTGTTATACGTGGTAGAGGCGCCGGGTACATAATTAGTGAAAGACTATTACCTGTCTCGTCCTTTCCTTTCACCTCCCATCTCCTTCCTTCGCTTCCCCCCTCTTTTTCTCGCACTACTTCCTTTTTACAACTTATGATACTTGAAATGTATATTGCTGTCGTGTTATGCGATATATTATACAAACTGACAATTCACAAAAGCAATATCAACAATAAAATAAAATGCAATAGCATTCTGTACTGTAGCCTATAAAATACTACTATAGCCTTTACATTTAAAATCGTGTTTCATATTTCATTATTTTAAGAATGTATTGTATATTTTTATATGCCTCTTTTCTGTCGATGATGTCATCATCATCAGTATCCTACCACCAATGGCATTCTCTGAAGAAACTAAATGATTTCATCCACATATTTTATGGAAACTTAATCCAAAGTTAATGTAAAATGGTCTCCATCTAAAACTTAGCTTATACCCTCCGAAAATTTCGGAACTACAGGATTATTCTAAATAATAGACAAAAAACCTGTCCTACCAAATATAGTTGTGATGCTTGATTTTCCTATCAAGGTCATGTACCCTCCATACACGTAGCCTTGTTTGACTCCGAAACGTGGCAACATGCTTTTAATAACGGCTGCCTCTTGGATGCTCTCTACAACAAGAGGATCAGCTTTCAGTGAGCCACAGAAGCGTTGCATAGAGCTAAAGTCTGTTAATACTCCTTCTGGGTAGATTTTATACGAAGATGATTTCCCTGGCGTCAGCGTATAACCTGCAACAATAACAATGAGGTGTGCATTGTTCGTTTTAAAATGTTACGACAATGATAGTGTATTGTTACTAGTTTAGGCGGGAAAATATTAACAACCGTAGATGTTTCACAACATCACCTGATTGCGGAAAGCTAGCAAGCCTACCCACAATGCGGAGCGTGAGCGGGAAGGTTAGTGATAGGTGCCGCGTTGAGATGGCAACATCGTCTCGCTTGTTGATGCCTCTGGAGTTACGACTCGCTCTCAAGCTGCAAATGCACAATAGCCGGAAATAATTTTGCTGTATACCTTGCTAGTTCATCTGAACCTTTAGAAAATTCCACTTCTTTCTGGAAATCGCTATAATGTTTCCAAATTCTGAGAAAGTTATGCATCTGTAGTATTCCTTCCAGGTCATTCAAGTGAATCTTCGTGTAGTTCGATTCCGCTGTTGTCTATAGGGCGCTTTCAGACCAAAGCAACAAGCGACACGAGTGTTTCACACCAAAACTACAAGCTACAAGCGACACGGGTTGCTTCAGTTTATAAACAACCATTCTTCGTGCATTCCCGAAGAATTGTATGTGTTCCGTACCTTGGACATTTGGAGCCAAGATGGCTGCCAGAACATTCTCAGGACACTAGTGCCTACAAAAAAGAGAGTGAGTAGTCTGTGAGCAGAGAGAAGCGACTCTGTGTGAGATGTATTGCAGGCCTACAAAGAATGCATTTTTGGCAACGAATACATTATAAATGTATAATTGAGTGTCTTTATTGTGTGAATTAGTCTACCTACAGCATCATTAACCTTCCGGGAAATGCTACAAACAGCGTCAGAACCAAGAAGAGTGCTTCCTGTTGGATCAGGGGCGCGAAGACTATCTTAAAACAAATACGACATTACGGCTACGACAAATGTATTCATGCGCAAATTACACCGGATCAAACAACATGAAAGGAACTATTTAAAGAATCACGTGGTTTTGTTTAGATTAATTTCGTTCTTACCGTTGATGAAGAATAGGATAATTAAAATTGTTAAGTGGCGTATTTCTTTACCCTGAACTTATAGGTTATTTAGGACATGAAAACGTACCTTTGGTTTTGGGATTAAATGGCACTAGTTTTTTCCTCTCTATTTTTGGAATATGATCGAAATCAACTGCGCCCACTTCATTACCTGTGCACTGTCCGTCCGATAGCGATCTTCTGTATCTACCTGTAGGAGAAAGACATGTTTAAAACATTATTCAATGAGCGAGCAAGCAGTTTGAATAGATATAGTTATCTCAAGGTTTGAACTAATATATGGTGGACATATTGCGTCGAGCAACTATGAAGACGGTAGCAGAAAAAATCTCGGAAAACGCGCGAAATTATTAGCCAATGAGGGCCAACCATCAGCAATCGACGTTGCCAGTTCTTTATCCTTCCCTTTTTTCACGTTGGCGGTACAGGAGACCCTTTTATCGGAATTTTTACGGTAAACAACAGTTATTTCTCACTTAAAAGTGTACATCAAAATTAACAGCACTTTGATGCAGCGTTGCCAACCTCTCAACACGTTCAAACCTTAGAAATAGACCCTATTTGTGTATCCTGTCGGTAAACTGAGGACTAAAAGTGGTAAACGTTGTAAGTGCTAAAAGCGAAAGTGTTGGGAAATCGCATCGTTCAGCACAAGCCTGTAAGAACGTTCACACTAGTGACCTCTTTAGGCGCCCTTTGAACTACTTAGAGGGCTACCAGCCACATTTCACGTTTACCACATTATATGGCATGGCACATTTCACAGTTAACGTGGAAAACTGTGTTTTAATTCTTGTGGCACTTACAGCGTTTGCCAATTTCAGTCTTCAACTTACATTGTTCTTAGTTTTTGGAACGTATCTATTCAGTTATCTAAAGTTTTTGTGTTGAAAGAGCTCCATTATTAACATCTAGTTAAATCAGTGAAATGAATTATGCTCATTCACAATAGTAAAGCACAACTTTCAAATCGCTGTTGAATATCGATATATCATTTCAAATTCTTTCCCGACAAATTAAGACCTGGGTTGTACGTCCATCAGAACATGATATGTATTAGTACATTAACGATATAGCCCGTACGGTTTACTACTCTGCTTTGAACATATACAATGTACTTAAAAACACGTTCTCTCCATATATTTTTTTCAAATAAGTTTTGGGTCAATCATTTTTCCTTATAGCTGTTGGTGATGGTGCTTTACGAATAACCGGAATGTTACTGGAGGTTGAAGTGTATGTAAAGTATTGTCTGCTAAGCATTAACGCTAGGAAAAACATGAAATCTCTAAATACCGTGCCAGGTACTTTGACCTTCTTTTGCAGACAACGCTAGAACATTGGCAATAGTGTCCAAGTGACGTCACACTCATATGGCACGAAGAACACAGAGTTACACTAAACACGGTATAGCTGTGGTTGGTATTGCATTTCCCACATCTATGGTTGTAGTAGGAGCTTGTCTATGGCATACCTCTCCTTGTGGTGTTAGCACCCATGGATCGTGCATCAGCGTCGCCAGTAAACCGAAGGCGGTTCTTACTGTACACCATGTTTCCTTGAATCAAGGTCCAATACTCGTCACCGTATCTCCTGGAAGATATCACCACCTCCATTGGACTCGGAAGGTCTGTAGCTGTAGATGCTTGTAAGTGTAGCCAGTACATGAGGCAAAAGAGTGCCGCCCTAACTTCCATATTGTTGTTTCCTGTGTTACTCTGGGAGGAAAAAGAATAAACAATTTGTAGTAGTACCAGAACACTCATTCTTCTATTCTCGCTACACAGATTTGTCCACAGATATATCCAGAATTCTCTAGATAGATTTGTAGGTAAATTTATAACCAAATGATCATAAGTTGGATCTTTGAGAAAAAATTTAGGAGGTGTGGTAGGGGCGTGTGGATAAATCAGTCCTCACAAAGTGTGAATATAGAATATTTGTTTATGCATCTATGTACAGTCACGGACACTGCCGGCTTGTAACGATTCCATTGAAAGTCAATGTATTCATTACAAGCCGGTAGTGTCCGTGACTGTACCTTTTAAAGCCTCAACTTTTGGCGAGTAGATTCAGAAATTTTCCGATCCAGGGAGAGGGCTTCCACTCCCCTGACCCCTCTCTGCCCTCGTCACTGGCTAGGATTCGAATTCCTTCGCATTTCGTTACTCTAACCACTAAAGCAAATGAGCGGGCAATCTGAAATGTTAACTTGTACAGTAAGTACATCGAATCGTTGTGATTCGTCGGCATGTAATTGTTTCAATTTCCTTGTTCTATATCAAGAGTTGACAATTTAGCGTACAGTACCTACGTCACAATGATTAATTGCATTTCTGACTGTTAATGGCTGTTGAAGGTAATAAAGAGAAACGAATAACCCCATTGGAGAAATTTACCTTGCTTCGACTTCATGTGATCCTCCATTTTGCCAACAGATGGTGGTAAACTCTCTCTGATTGCTTCTACCATCTGCTGGGGAAAGTATAAACTAATAGAACGGTTTACTTGAAGTCTCGAGAGATATCGGTCAACTTATTGACGGCAGTAATATACAGAGGCAGAGGAACGTTTATTATTTGGGGGCACAAGTCACAAAATAATTTTGAATTTTCTGTAAATTTTATGGTTATTTTGAAGGTAGTTTTGGAAAGGTTATAAAAGCGTGCAAAATTCATAAACAGATAAGCTATAGGTTTCAACCCACCGGTTCTTTTAGTGACAGAACAAAACAAAAGCACTTTCAATCCATTACACATAGCCATACATCAGAGAGGCCTCATGAAACACCACCATTTATTTTGGGAGACCCTGTATAATAATATGGCTGTGGTTTTGATTCTTTTGGATAGAGAGGTAATATATGTAGTCAAAGGAAACATTTTGTGTTTAGCTACTAAAAACGAGATTCTCTAAACGGCAGAATATTTCATATATTAGATTATTTCAATGTACAAGGGGTACAATTTGATTCAAATCATTTGGAGCGGTATGTACAGTAGCAAGCATTTTAATTCCAAGATAGCGGGAAAAATAAAAGGGTGTTAGAAAATGGGGGGTGAACAAATCGCTGATAACTGTAGGACTGATCTTGCACTCGGAAGGGGGGCAAGGGGGACCATGCCCTATGGAAAATGAATGTCAACATAAAATTATATATTTCACACAGTCACATTAGAGGTTTGCAGAAACACGTTAACTAAAAACTGAAGGAGTACTTTACTGAGTGGCAACGCTACTGTGGGGGAATTATGCCTCGTTTGCTCCCCCCCCCGAAAAATCCTACGAACGTCCATTTTGCCGCAGTGATGAACCTTCAGGCTTAGAAATTTCGGAAATTTAGTTAGTCATTATTGCATATGGAAATAAACATACGCATACTTACTTAACTTCTAGGTGTAAGCAATGTAGCTCCAACGTGTATATTCTTTCTCACAGTATGTGTCAGTTCGCATTTAGACATGAAATTATCTGATAATGTACCATGCGTTATGGCAAGTGAGAGAACATGTCCAGTGTGACAAAACATGACAGAGCATGTTGCACGCTTCGTAAATGCTCGTTCCAAAACAGCAACATTTCCTTGGAAACAACAAAGAGACCAATTCAATTCGGTGCCAAAAAAGAATAATCTCCTCTTCAAAGATTGAGCTGATCTTGCTGTCTTGTACATGCAACGACATGGCAAAACAAACTTTAAATGAACAATAAAATATATTCTTGATAACACAATGTAAGGGTAATAATGACCAATAAAAATTGGATCGTGGAAACACAAATTCCGACCGATTCATGCCTGTTCATTATTTCAACTGTATTTGGATACAGGTATGGTCATAGAAAAGTCATGTCTAGGTTGAGGTTTTATATACACTAAAAAATTACCAAATATAAATGCAACTACGCATGGTAAATTATGAAAATAGGCACTACAAATGTTTGAATGCACCAAAATAGTGTATATTAACTTTTTTTTCCAGTAAATTGCACACTTATTGACCGGCATTTCTTGCTATTTTACTGTATTTTTTCTTATTTCCACGTCGCTTTTCTGTTACTGTTGATTAATTTCGACGATGATGATCAAAATAGATGAAGGGACATTCACCAAATAAGAGATTAGGCATTCATTCTACAATGAACTGTTGAGACACTAAAAAAACGATTGTCGCTTGTTTTTGATTGATTGAGTTGGTTTTTTAAGTCTAATTTATGCACAGTAAGGCTAATCGGGACTGGACCTACAGTTTAAAGTGGGGTCCGAACCACTATGTGCCTCCACCGGGTATCGAACTCGGGACCCCATGATTACAAGGCGAATGTCGCTTGTTGATTGAATGATTGATTTAGTTTATTTTACTTCGTTTTTGTGCCACTTTTGGCTAATCGTGTAGATGAGGATGAGTGATGATAAGATGAAATTGATGAACGGACATCCTTGCCCAGGCCAGGATTCGAAACCAGTGCCACTGGCGTTGTTCGAACGGAAGCAGTCCCTTGACACTTGTGACGAAATGTTCCAAGTCAGTTTGTGAAGTGTCACTTATTACTTGTCACTTGCGGTGAAGTATTACTGGGCACTTGTGGTGAAGTGCTCCTTGTCACTTGTGGTGAAGTGCTCCTTGTCACTTGTGGTGAATTTTCTCTTTCCATTGTGATGAAGTGTCACCTACAGCTTGTGGTGATTTGTTGGTGAATTGTCTCCTGCCATTGTGTCGAAGTGTCACCTACAGCTTGTGATGGTTTTCCCCTTGTCACTTTAGGTGAAATGTCTCTTGTCACTTTAAGTAAAATGTCCTTTTCCACTTGTGGTGAATTGTCACTTGCCATTGTGTTGAAGTGTCACCTACAGCTTGTGGAGGTTTTCCCCTTGTCACTTTAGGTGAAATGTCCCTTTCCACTTGTGGTGAAGTGCCCCTTGCTACTTGCGGTGATGTCCCCAGCTACTTGTGGTGAAGTGTCATTTGTCAGTTGTCACTTGGGTGAAGTGTGTCTCACTCTTGCGGTGAAGTATCACTTGCTACTTGTTGTGGTGTCCAGGGCTGTAGTCAAGGGTATACGGCGGTATACGCAGTATGCAGTGGCGTGCCCAGGATTTTCGAAAGGGAGGGGTTACGTACACTTTTTCTGGTAGTCAGTCCTCATTTTGCCAGCTTTCCTATTTTTGACGTTGTTGTTTTTAGAAATACTGGGCCAAAAAAGGGGGGGATATGACCCCACCAACCCTCCCATGGGCACACCACTGGCAGTATATAACCTCTGTTATACCTTCTACTTTAGATTACTGTAGCTTTTATGTTTAAATGCAATCAATAAAATTCTTGTTTCATATTTTTTTTTTTCGTTTTAAAAATACCTTCACTAAACCTCTCTTATGCCAAGTATGGATAAATTATCACTACTCAACCATCAATGACATGTTTTCTAGAAGTTTAATGATTTCATCCTTATATTTAATGGAAACAGTCCAAGGGTGATAGAAACATGGATTCCTACCTTAAGTTTTCCGAAGCAACGTATACCATGGAAAAATTTGGGGAATACAGAATCGGTGGTGTCTAGTGTTGCCCACGAGACGAGACTTTGGCCTGTCTCGTCTCGAAAATATTCGTTTGTCTTATGACACATGGTCAATCTCGTCTCGTCTCGAATTTTTAAAAGGCTGTCCCGTCTCGTCCCGTGGGCAACACTAGTGGTGTCCCCTGGCGCATGTGGTGAAGTGTCCCTTGCAACTTGTAGTGAAGTGTGACGCGCCAATTGCCTCCTGCCACTTGCCGCTTTAGTGTTAAATCTTCCTTATAAATTACAGTCTATTCACTACTTTCTACTTTCCTCTTGTACGCTTAAAGTGTGTAACTTGATAGTTTTGTGCAGTGAAATCCATGACTATTACCGTGCAAATTGTACATCACCATGTTCGTGCACTTTATTTGATCCAATAAGAGCTTCGAGAATTAAATTAAAACTCAAAACAAGCTGTTGACAACTTCTGCACCAGCATACATAAAAATACATCGCTTAAAGACACACAGGATGTAAGAGAAAAATTAATGATAATAGTCATGGACAGTTTGCACGGTAATACTCATGGATCAGAGTAAAATTAGATAGAGTTGATTCAACCTTGCTCACAGTTCTCTTTCAATTCCAGGACCCCTCATATCACGCAAAACAAGATGTATGAATACTGTGATTAACAATTTATTTTTGACCTCGACTGTACATTGCTCCCTTTATTTGCAGGAAAAAAATGAAGGAACTAAGAATAACAATAGCATGTGTGTGTGCGTTGCTGATACACGTGAGCGTGTGTAAAACACAGGGACCGTACTCTGCACACTTGACGGTGGCTGCCAAAGACAAGTCTTCAGACACTTGGATTCTGATGAGGGGCAACTTCACATACGTCGAGGACCACTTGAAGGCGCCTCCTGGCTACCAAGATTTGAACATGATCACCAACATCGCAATTAAAGGTATTGCTATTCTAACAATTCACTTTACATTAAATACAAACAGGACCGTCGCCAGAGGGTGTGCGAAGGGGTGCTTGCGCACCCCTTAATTTTCTTCCGCACCCCCACTTTTTCGAAACCTATTTCAACGTAATTGAATGTTACGTTACGATATTAAACAATGTCATCACTTACTGTAGAATCTTAATTATTGACATGATACCGCTATTACACAGTGACCAGACGTCCTGATTTTCACAGGACAGTCCTTTTTTTGAGGGTCATGTCCTGCCGTCTGTGATGCTACTCCAAAAAACCAAATATGTCCTATTTTTCAGCAGCGTCCTGCGAAATGTTTTGAAAACATCCAGACGAATTGCTTACTTCTTTGAAACTGTTAGTGCCTTTTAAATTAATAGGCGGGTTTTTAATAACTGAAAATAGCCCAATTCTGGGGTTTTGAATTTTTAATGCATTGATGAGATGATTATACAGCTGCGTCAAGAGACAAATATATTATCAGTATTAATTAATATCTTAATGTTATTTCACAATGTATGGATGTTTTATGGTAAGTATGTAAGGTCACCTTACGCTATCATTGTATTCAACAGGCAATCCATTAGTCCTGAAAGAGAAATCGTATATTTCCTTTCCTGTAGTGGCAGCGATCTATATAAATATCAACGGCTGTTGTCTTTCTTTCGTCACCATTGTTGTTAAAAATTGTTTCTACTTTTGTTTATTCTGGTAGCCTACTGAAAATTGCCTAAAAAAAGACAGTGAACACTATTACCATATTCGTGTGTAAAGTGAATAGTGCAACATGATGTATACAATATAAAATCAGCACCGTTGGCTAAAATCAACAATAAGTTGATAGGGCCATAAAGAGGAAGAAGAAGAATGTCTGTAGCTTAGTGCGAGTTCATTGTTCAAGAGAAATAGTTTTATTTTTCTTTTTACATGTTCTTCCTCTATTTTCAAAATCTCACCGCAACAAAAAAAATGTAGTTGCTTGTAGATCATCGGGTTGTGCCAAGGAAATTATTTAACCCTAGTTGTATCGAGAAGATTAATGCACACTTCTATGTAAAGGAAGCAGTCTGATAATTACGTGAAATTTGATTACATGACTTATTGATTTGCCTTATTTTACTTCGCTTCTTGTGCCACTTTCTCCTAATTTGCGAAGATGAGGATAAGTGATGAAATTGATGAATGGACACTCACAAACATCCATGCCCAGGCCAGGATTCGAACCCGAGGCTCCTAGCGTCGTAGCGTGATCTGCTAACCACTCCGCCACGGGAGGCGACTTGACTAAAAGATTTCGTATTTTTTTGTACGTGTTACTTCCTTTGGCAAGTAGGAGAACTTCAGTTTGCATTTTGATTTTTTTTCTTTTTGCCAAACGCACGCGAATTGAACACTGACAAGTAGTCTAATATTTGTGCATGAAGACAAACAACTGTTTATCAACAAAATGTTAGATTTTAAGGGCAATAATGTAAGGTGAATCCAGTTTCTATGTATTTAAATAGTGCACTCAAGCCTGAACTTGGCACCAACTCCAAAGTGTTTCAAATTCAATATCAATTTATGATTTGTATAACAACAAAAATATAAGTTCCTGTATAGATTTGAGAACTTGCTATGCGTCCGCCACCCTCGTCGGATAAAAATCCTGCGGACGGCCTTGCATGCATGTTTCATGATTTCTTCTTTTTCTAAACATCGCATTCCCCTCAGCCCCCTAGAAGATTAATCCTTCCGCGGACGCTGAATGTATAAATGTCTTAAATACAATGTTTGGAAGTAAAAGTTACATTCTTCGAGTAACTGTAACTACAGCCTGTTCCTTTTTCGAAGTGAGTAGCTGTTACTATAGCCTGTTCCTTTTCGAAGTGAGTAGCTGTTACTATAGCCTGTTCCTTTTCGAAGTGAGTAGCTGTAACTATAGCCTGTTCCTTTTTCGAAGTGAGTAGTTGTTACTATAGCCTGTTCCTTTTCGAAGTGAGTAGCTGTTACTATAGCCTGTTCCTTTTCGAAATGAGTAGCTGTTACTATAGCCTGTTCCTTTTCGAAGTGAGTAGCTGTAACTATAGCCTGTTCCTTTTTCGAAGCGAGTAGCTGTAACTATAGCCTGTTCCTTTTTCGAAGTGAGTAGCTGTTACTATAGCCTGTTCCTTTTCGAAGTGAGTAGCTGTAACTATAGCCTGTTCCTTTTCGAAGTGAGTAGCTGTTACTATAGCCTGTTCCTTTTCGAAGTGAGTAGCTGTTACTATAGCCTGTTCCTTTTTCGAAGTGAGTAGCTGTAACTATAGCCTGTTCCTTTATCGAAGTGAGTAGCTGTTACTATAGCCTGTTCCTTTTCGAAGTGAGTAGCTGTAACTATAGCCTGTTCCTTTTCGAAGTGAGTAGCTGTTACTATAGCCTGTTCCTTTTTCGAAGTGAGTAGCTGTAACTATAGCCTGTTCCTTTTCGAAGTGAGTAGCTGTTACTATAGCCTGTTCCTTTTCGAAGTGAGTAGCTGTTACTATAGCCTGTTCCTTTTTCGAAGTGAGTAGCTGTAACTATAGCCTGTTCCTTTTCGAAGTGAGTAGCTGTTACTATAGCCTGTTCCTTTTCGAAGTGAGTAGCTGTTACTATAGCCTGTTCCTTTTTCGAAGTGAGTAGCTGTAACTATAGCCTGTTCCTTTTCGAAGTGAGTAGCTGTTACTATAGCCTGTTCCTTTTCGAAGTGAGTAGCTGTAACTATAGCCTGTTCCTTTTCGAAGTGAGTAGCTGTTACTATAGCCTGTTCCTTTTCGAAGTGAGTAGCTGTAACTATAGCCTGTTCCTTTTCGAAGTGAGTAGCTGTTACTATAGCCTGTTCCTTTTCGAAGTGAGTAGCTGTAACTATAGCCTGTTCCTTTTTCGAAGTGAGTAGCTGTAACTATAGCCTGTTCCTTTTTCGAAGTGAGTAGCTGTTACTATAGCCTGTTCCTTTTCGAAGTGAGTAGCTGTAACTATAGCCTGTTCCTTTTCGAAGTGAGTAGCTGTTACTATAGCCTGTTCCTTTTCGAAGTGAGTAGCTGTTACTATAGCCTGTTCCTTTTTCGAAGTGAGTAGCTGTAACTATAGCCTGTTCCTTTATCGAAGTGAGTAGCTGTTACTATAGCCTGTTCCTTTTCGAAGTGAGTAGCTGTAACTATAGCCTGTTCCTTTTCGAAGTGAGTAGCTGTTACTATAGCCTGTTCCTTTTTCGAAGTGAGTAGCTGTAACTATAGCCTGTTCCTTTTCGAAGTGAGTAGCTGTTACTATAGCCTGTTCCTTTTCGAAGTGAGTAGCTGTAACTATAGCCATTTCATTTCGGGTCAGGACAAATGAAAATTTATCATATGTTTCCACCCCGTGGAATCAACAAAATGAAATTTGTAAATAAATGAGGGAAAACGTAATTGATTGACAGAAGATTGGCATTGGGTATAACGCTGTAATTCGGCAAGGAAATTACGAAGAATGCACGAGTCTGCTCACTTTATTTTTCGAGAGATAAATATTATATTGCCATGAAAGTAAAATTTTAAATTGTACTTTATAAACAAAACTTTTTTTTTCGAAAAGTCATCAAGCGTCTTACCACGGGCGTGGTCTTACCCAAAGCATCCATGTATTATGTGTGTGTGTAAAATTTGGAACAGGTGCAAGTCGAGGGAAGATGAAAATAGTTTGAGAATGAATTAATGTCAAATGTAACAAAAAAACGAAAATGTTAATGTTGCTCTTTCATTCAGTACGATGTCCTTTTTAGTGAGGATAGCCTGGTCATGAAACCGTGAATATTATCGAGAAAAAAAAAGCAACGATATGTTCGCAATTTTCTCCGGCCAGCTTTTCAAGTATAGGTCAATTTCAATTTCTTTATTTTCACATAATTTCCGAGAACCCCAGTTCCAACATGAGGTGCTGATGATGCAGTAGAACTTTCAACAACCAGTGTAGTTTCGTCTGCGTTTACCGTGATATTTTTGCCTATCATAATTAAATGCTTCGTTCTCATTACAGCTTCACCTTCGTTATAGTTCCTGGAATTCACATCGCATGCGCATTGTTTAAAAATATCGTGTAATTTGAACATTTTTACCATACCAGTCATGACAACATGCTGCTGTTTCGTACTACTGCTGAATGTAAACAAAGATTTATCCTACATAGAGCGGCCATATTGGAAGCGACACTAGCGCTCAGGTGGCAATTTTAATCGCGAATAGCCAGTTCCTTTTCTAAATGAGTAGCTGTAACTATAGGCAGATCCTTTTCGAAATGAGTAGCTGTAACTATAGGCAGATCCTTTTCGAAATGAGTAGCTGTAACTATAGCCAGTTCAGTTTCGAAATGAGTAGCTGTAACTATAGCCAGTTCCTTTTCGAAGTGAGTTGCTGTAACTATAGTCAGTTCCTTTTCGAAATGAGTAGGTGTAACTATAGCCAGTTCCTTTTCGAAATGGGTAGCTGTAACTATAGCCATTTAATTTTCTAAGTGAGTAGCTGTAACTATAGCCAGTTCATTTTCAAAGTGAGTAGCTGTAAGTATTGCCAGTTCCTTTTCGAAATGAATAGCTGTAACTAGTTTACTTTTTAGCAAAGTAAGTGTAACTGTGTTAATTTTTGAGCAAGTATGTGTAACTGTTACTATTTCAACAAAGTAAGTTCAACTGTGTTACTTTTGTGCAAAGTGAGTGTAGCTGTGTTACTTTTTGTGCAAAGTAAGTGTAGATGTTTTACTTTTTGAATAAAGTAAGTGGAACTGTGTATTCTTTTAGCAAATTAAGTGCAACTGGGTTACCTTTTGAACAAAGTAAGTGTAACTGGGTTAATTTTTAGCAAAGTAAGTGTAACTGGGTTACTATTTGAACAAAGTAAGTGTAACTGTGTTATTTTTGAGCAAAGTGAGTGTAACTGTGTTACTTTTTGGGCACAGTAAGTGTAGCTAGGTTACTTTTTGAGCATAGCAGCGGTAACTAGGTTACTTTATTGGTAGTAGCTGTACAGCTCGTAATATATGGTTCCGCAACTTAATATACGAGCAGCTACATTGAGTGATATGGCTTTATCGCACGCACTATATTCTTACGCGCAAGATTGATGCGCAGCTGCCATTGGAATAGCCAATCAGAAGCTTGTTATTTGTTTACATTGATCCATTCTTAAAGAGGACAGAGATTGTAAATTTTATCTTCTCTTCCAGAAGCCAATGGCGTCAAGTATGAACATAACTGGAGCCGACGAAGACACCTCAACGGTATTCCACAGCAATACAACGACCATTTTGATGCATACGACTTTGGGGTGCAGCCCGTTGTCTCAATTGACAACGGTGGTGATGTTCACATCCACAAAGGAAACCAAGAACCTCCTAAAGGTGGTTATTTCGTGCGACCTGTGCCCGTACTGACATCTGGTGACGAGTCCGGCGATCAGATTTACTTAGGCACCCAGAAACCTCCTAACGGTGGTCATTTCGTTCGACCAGGGCCAGTGCTGACATCTGTTGACGACACGTCAGGCGGTAAGGGCAAGAAAGGCAGTCAGAATGCTCCCGATGTTGATCATGTTGTTCGACCAATGTCAATACCATCGACTGCTTCAGTGCCTAAATGCCCCACGAAAGTATCTCCGCTGTTGCTGGAAGAAGTAGGTAAGTAGCTACACATGGATTATTTTAATCGCAAAAATAAATGAACTTTTTATCTTCACAGTATGTCTTCTTAGCAGGGATGGCTCAGCGGCGAGGTGGATTTTTTAGGCACCAACCTATACTTCCCACTCCCATAGAAACCCAAACATGTTACACAGACTGCAAAGTGGCCATATTTACTCTGTCAAAAGAAAGAAATGGAGCGTACGGCCACGTAACCAAAAGAATACCACCTTTCAGCTCGCGAGCGCTGAAGGCAGTGTAGCCAACCCTAGTAATTTATCCCTTACTCAGATGAGCATATTACAATCAAACACTTCTGGTTTCACGTGATCAGGAACATAATGTTGAGAAGGGAAGAGGGTATGAATATATAATGCCCGTCAGCATTTTATCGTAATCATTTGACAATTGTAGTAGAATTGAGCATTTCAGTCATGTGTACAGTTAACTTAGCATAACTTTTGTTAGCTTGGTTGGTCCCTTTGTGAAGATCTGCCTTTTGTTATCAAAACCAAAGTATTTTTTCCCAAGGTTTTCATTTTTAGTGTCATTATCAGCATTATTAAAGTTATAAACAGTATACAAACTGATAATTCACAAAACAATATGAACAAAATGTTGTACTGTAGCCTATAAATACTACTGTAGCCAGTGGCGGCGGTTGGGTTCCAAAACTGGGAGGGGGTAAAGTGACAAACTAAGGAGGCAAGTACAGTTTTAGCACAGTGCTGGGGCAAAAGTGGCAAAACGTCGAGGGCGACTGCCCCCCTCGCCCCTCTAATCGCCGCCACTGACTGTAGCGTTTATATTTAAATGCTATTACTAAAATACGCATTCCACTTTTTATTTTTAAAACGTCTTTTCTACTGCAATAATCCAATTATTGGTATATTATCACAGTCATCAGTATAGCTAGGATTTTCATCAATTAGCATATTATTTTTGGTGAGGGTGACATGTTCCCTAAATACATAGAAATTCATATTATGAAGAAACTAAATTAAGCTGCTTTTTAAGGGCATATTTAGGCATATTTGGCCATTTTTACGTGATAGACAGGCACGTATCTAGAAATAAGTTTCGGGGGGGGGTCCTCACCAAGTATCTCAGGAATAATAATAATAATTAAATTAAATTAAATAAATAATAATTACAATACATAAATTAATATTATATTATTATTACACGAATAGGTAAAAAGACTGTAGGAAGAATAGAGATATTACAGCGCATATTGATTACGTAGCTTACCTGTAGTTAAGATCGGAATAATTTACATAAAAACAAGTGCTCTGACAAGGAAATTAATGTCAAATGGATGCAAAATTAAGTATTTATCGAATAACAAAAATAATGTTACATGTAGTTGAAGAAAAGTAAGTTTATGATTAATATTTTATGCATTATTTTGAGGAGTAGTGTACATACATCTTCTTTGTAATGTCATTCAAAGCAGTATGATCCTTGCCATCTAAAAAGTTCAGAGGAAAATAATAACCATCGATTATGCAATTATGCAAAAAATGCTAATATTTTCATTACTTAATTTTAGTACTGGGGTAAGTCTTTCGGACCCCTGGACTCCCCCTAAATACGTCGTTCCTGTCCTTCAAAGCCGTATGATCCCAATATAATCCTTGCGTTCCAATAAGTTCAGACAAAGGCTAAACGAATATATTTTTCATAATTTAATTTTCGTACTTGATAAGTCTTTCGGGGGGTCCGGACCCTCTGGACCCCCTCCCTAAATACGTCCTTGGTGGTAGAGAATATTTTGATAGATTTTCGGTCATATTCAAATTCTTTTTCACTTTTCCAAGGAATGTACAGACATTTTCAAAGCCGATTCGATCTTCCTCCCATGTTCACTCAAGTTGTTGAATTTGATTGTAGAATTATACGTTCCAGTGTATTACCTGAAAAATAGTAAACAAAACATTCTCCATTTATAATGCAATGAAATCAGAAAAAAGTCTTTGGTCCAAAATAACTCTGAGCAAATTTAGACTAAAATTTTAGCCCATTTTCTAAATTCCATTGTGTTAGAAGTCTAATTCTCATGCGAAATATTGAAATTATCCGCCGGGCTTCCAATATAGCGGCATTACCTACCGTGCCAATGATCTGCAGAACAATTAATATGTTGCAATTGATATTACTAGTGTTATAAGAAAGATATATATCAAACACTAAGCTATTGTTAATTAGTTCCTTTATTTCGTGAAAACTTAAATTTGTCAGCCATTTTTTCAATATGGCGAACTTTTGATATGTTGTTACTGTATTTATATTATAAATAGACCTCGTATTTTTCTTTTTAATCTATTTTTTTACCTTTGCAGGTAAATGAGAGATAAAAAGTTCCGTCAGTGTTTTATTAAAAAAACGCAACAACTGTAGAAGTTTTAGTGCCTAAAATAAACTATTTTGCTTGTTAGAACCTATTTTAGATTTCTGTGCCTAAATCAAACCTTTCTTTAGGTTTTTATATATTTTTTAAGGTTTTATATTCTTTTTACATCACACAGAGGTATTTGTTCTGTTTGGAAATGAAAAAAAATGAATGTCTAACTTGTCTGAACCATTTCTCTAAGTCCATAACGTTTTCTGAAGCTCTAAACAAAACAAAATTTCTGGCGCCACTGTTGCCTGCACAGTCCAAAGTTCAAACTTTAGATCCGCTTACTTTTGGTTCTTTCTAGCATTCAAATTTGCACCATTGACTAAGCATCTGTTTAAAGATAATTTTCATCACACAATGTCATGATTAATTTCGTAAAAGCTGAATTTTGGTCTGTTGTTAGAACACTGTGAGAAGTGCAATATCCTAGATGTTCCCGTCCCTCTCACAGGTACTCCCCCCCTCCTGAAACCTCAGTTCCTGACCTACGAACTGAGGTCTCTTCGTATAACACTGTAACTAATGATCATAAACATGCATTTATTGTTTTGGTCATCATTCGATGGACTATAAAAAAGGTTATGTTTGATTTATCTAATGTCAGTGGTTTTGCTGTTATTTGACCAAAAGTCAGCTGTTACGGAAGTATACCGGTCATTTGATGCTTTTTCCCCTTCATTGACTGGTATATAACGTGTTTCATTGAATGAAGCATACTACTGTCATATTATTTTTTTATTTCTGTCTCCAAAGTCATCCCAAAATGAAACTTACACAAAACAGAGATTGCATTTAACTGTGTAACATACTTTATTTCCCACAAAATTGAACTTACAAATGTTTATATATGGAAGGTCAAAGGTGACATCATGTGACCTTGAAATAAAAGTTTCCATATTTTCATATAAAGATATTTTTATGAAAACTATGCTCCCTTAGCTTCAAAACAAGCCCAAGATGAAAGTCATACCATAATTCTAAGCAAAGTCATGAATTGCTTTATTTGGCATTGTAAACACATACATTTTACATTTGTTATAAGGTTGGCAACCCTGCTGCATGAATACCGTTATCACTGAGGGCTAAAATTTTACTTATGTAAGTTACTTCATATCTTCTACCATCCAACCAAACTCCATGAAAATCTGAAATGGTCTGGTTGAAAAGTTCATTTTTTTGTGATAATTTGGCATGGAATATCCCATATGAATGTATTTTTTTGACCCAAAAAGTCAACATTATTTACAATTCGATATTTTTTTCTGGCTATCAGTGCACAGGAATCTTGATGACAACTTTTTAAATGGTAGCTACATATATCTATGAACCATAGAAAAAAAATTAAAGTGATTGGTCGATTTGACTCTGAGATATAACTTTAACTGTTAAGCACTGCGGTCTAACACCAAGGACCCGGCAATGGCCGATCCATGCAAAAATAAATAAATAAATCCATGTGTTCATACCTTGTTAGTATTATTGTAGTTCCGTTTCTAGAATCTTTAACAGATTCGATAAATTAACAATAACAACTATTTATTACTGCCAAAACGGTAAGATACAAAACTGTACAATTTCTATGACGTCTTCACCCCGAGACCGCCATACTACACAGACTATTCAATCCCGCGTAATGTGAGCATAGTTGCCAGTCCGCAACAATTATCAAATACATCAAGTTTCATGAAAATCTGAATCCGTGGGTTGCATGGCCTGGGTGATTTGACGTGGAATCATTCCCTAGTCATCAGTAATGTACACTCTATTACGTATATTTGGTGGAAACATAAAAGTCTCCACTGTACGTATACCCTGTGTAAATTTTGAGACTACAACCTCGACTGACTGTACAGTTAATTGCAATTGACTAATTATTTCATTTTTCTTTCAGTTGAATTTTCACTACCGCTGGGCGTTCATCGATACAAGGTGTTCCCCGAACGCACAGTGAAAACTTGGGACCAAGCCAAAGAGCACTGTGAAAAAGAAGGTGGATATTTGTTCATAGTAGACAACCAATTAGAAGGAGAGCTTGTCAGGAGTTTGACCAATAGTGATAATTTTCATTACTCGGGATTCAAGAAAGTTCCTGGCACAAACACATTCAAAACAATTCACGGTAAGGTACTATAATCAGTCGAAAATGATTATTCTCTGTCCGTTGTAATAACAAAACCGGGTGGGGGGGGGGGGAGGTGTCAAAACTGGGTGGCCAATACAGTATATTTACCTTTGTAGATAAGATTTTGCATAGTGCAGGGACAAAAGTGGCGTAAAGTATGGGGGCAACTGCCCCATCACCCCTCTTAATCGCCGCCACGGACAAAGCCAATGTACAAATGTGGGTGGCTTTCTAAGAAATCCTATTGGTTGGGACAGTGGCGGCGATTTGGTTCCAAAAGTTCGAGAGTAAGGTGCGAAAACTGGGGGGGGGGGGGGCAAGGACTGTTTACTTTTCCTTGCTGGTTAAGGTTTAGCATAGTGTGGGGGCAAGAGTGTTAAAAAGTGGGAGGGTTACTGCCCCCCGCACGCTCTCTAATCGGCGCCACTGAATAGAGACCTTGATTTGTCGCGAACTCGATAAACCGAAAAATGTTAATTGTTGTAAGAAAGTGCTTCTTTATGTGCAGTGGCGTTCTCAACTCATTTTTCATGCATTCAAAATCGTGAAATCAAGGCCCAATCACACGGAACTGGATTTCCAGTAGGAATGCCCTAATTTCCGCTTAACTGGCTACCTGGGTGGAAATCATGGCTGCCGGGATGGTTGCTTGACTTGTTTTGAGGAATAAGCCATGTTCTAATTGCAACTGACTTTCCCCGACTGGATTCTGTGGAACAGCCAATCAGAGCGAAGTGTGGCCATGTGAAGATAATCTGCAATTTTGTTAAGGCTGTACTAAAAATAATTTTGTGGTAATTTTTCGATAACAGATGGCAGCACCGTTTGCCATGGCAACCGAGGGCCATGTTGCCAGATCTCCGCGTAATCAAAGTTTTTTTTGTTTGTGGTTTCCGATGTTGGTAGTTTTTGTTGGCTTCTCGACAAAAGAAAAGTTAAAAGCATGATGTGCATTCGTGTTCAGTTCATTAATATTTAGGTATTCATTCAAAGCGATGAGGTTTGCACGTGGCAAACATGATTAGCCGATGAAGATAATCCTTATTATTACAAGTGTATTAAATGTTTGATATTTTTAGTTGAACCTTTTTTTTTTATGAGTGAATCCTGCGAATCTTATGTATGAATATGTATACCCGAGTTCATTAAATAGCTTGTTCAGTACGCACTGGTTGCCATATTTTCTTCGGAGCCAATTCTTAGTACATACTTTTCTTTTTTAATTTTCAATCACAGCAATAATTCTCCTACAACGTTAGTCAAATTGGTCGTCCATATTTTTAGATTGTCTGCCCTGTGCAATGTCTCATGGGAATAAAATTATACCGAGAGGTACGGTGACAAGTATCGTGTGAGGCGAAAACTGGCAGATAGGTATCCAGTCCAGCGCCAACTAGAGCATTCCTGTTGGAAATCCAGTTCCGTGTGATTCTGCCTTAACATGAGTTGGTTGTTAAATGCGATTTGTATCCCTTTTTTGCCGAATTTCAAAATATTGCGTGCCTGAAATACTAGAAATTCCGTGGGAAATTTAAAATTTCTTGTGTTTTTAGCTTAACCCTTGACTTCAAATTTTGTTGAATTCTACGAGGGACATGCCGAAAGTAATGAGCAACAATTTTATAAAAATTCAGAATCCATCAATACGCGCTTAAAAATGCGTTGTTTCAAATTGTGCGTGGCATTATTAGACTGCAGAAAAGCACCAGCAATGCGTAAACTAAAACAAAACAATCTAAAACACGTTAACACCTTAACACTTCACAAACACGTGCAAACCGCACACCAGCCACATGTCAGAGTACAGCTGTGGGCCTAAATGAAGGCAGATGCGATGTTACTTCTCGCCGAGCTAACTGTGGAGCAGGCAAACGAAAACGCGAGACAGCTCCACACCAATGAACACTTGAGAGGAACGGAATTGCGTGGAGTGGGGAAAGCGACTGAAGTTAGAGCCCAACGCAAGTATCTCTGCCGTTGCGCAGATACCAATTTTCGTTTCGTCTACCTCTCTCTTAGCATCACGTGTTCTACCATGCTAACCAACCTTCGCCATTGTTGCCATATTGTCATTTCATTCCTGGCCACACTCGCGCAAACATCATTGTAAACAATTTAATATCGCTCCAGCTCGCGGTTCACACCGTTCGGCAAGGACGGTAATGTGGCAATATAGCACGGCGTAGTGGTTGCTTCTTTTATGCAGTGCATGTTCATTAAGTATTTGACTGGTGTCATTAACAATGTGTGCGTGTATTGCGTGTGCGTAAGTGAAAGTGCATGTGTTTGATTAGTGAACGTTAAATTCCATAATGCCTCCAGTATTATTGTCCATATTTCATCATTTTTGAATTGCTGAAAAGAAATAAATTATGTGGATGTATGAGCATTTCAACCCTCGGCTCTGGCACCGGCACGTGTTCTTGTAGGAATTGTATGATGGAAGCTGTTATTTTTGTTCCTTAAAGCGATGCATGTATTTTTCTGTGTGTGTTAAAATTGACATATTTTGATGAGTGACAAGTTCATAACAAAAGAAAAAAACCGCGCGGCTTATCATCTGGTTGCAATATATGTACTTCTTATTCTTGTTTCGGAAGCCGGCATCGTATGTAAATGTACAACAAAGGCAGCCGACTGTGGACCATCACAGAGAGGCAATAATACTGCAATACTCCAATTGTCGCTGTTTAACACGTTTGCAAGTTACACTGTTCTACAAATTTTCACTTTTTTCTGTTACAGAAAGGAAAGTAGCTCTTTCTTACTGAAATTGAACTCCTGAACACGAATACGAATTTCATTTTCTAAGATTGGCTCTTAATTTGAGTTACGGCATAATTCATGTTACCCATAAACAATGCGTTGGCTCTTATTTTCAAGATAGCATAATTCATGTTACATAACAATTAATCATAATCAATGTGGGCATAATTTAATAAATATATTAAGAGCGCCCGCAAAAATAGGCCAGGGGGATACTTGGGAAGAATTAATACAATTCAAATTTTGAAATTAAAGCGTGAAAACATAGATGAGAGATGCCGTGAAAGACAGATGCAAATTAACTTGATGCTGGTCATGCTTTATGATAATTCCCTTAACTGGGGGAAAGCATAACACTGTTTCCTCCACTTTAAACACTTCCGTATTCAGCATCCTCATATTAGTAAAGATTGGGTACTCTCATTTCTGTAACAAAACGTGTTTAGAACAGTGTTATTAGTTCTCAAACCACTGGTAGTGTCAGTCGTGCATCACATGTCGTTGCAGTTCCAGTACCAGTGTGGACGGGCTTATTGGGAGTAAACAGTTATAATGTCACCAGGTTCATTAATGCAATGGAAAAATAATAAATTGTTTAATTTTATTTGAAATCACTATGAAGAAGTCTTCTTTACATCATTTTGGGTAATTTTACGCAAGGTTTAGTCCACATTTAGCGGTTTTAGTCCATATGTATGTACATATAAAGCACTTGTTAGCACATATTAATCCCAGCCCTGGTTATAATGCATGGCGTTTAAAACTCAACGTTAGAGCTGAGATCTCTAATTTCCATTTTGTACGAACAGCTGTGCCTCAGAGCACTGTAGCGATTTTTCTATCGTGCAGTTTAGCAACACTGGTTCTCCCGTTCTACTGCGCTGATCGCGGCAGAAATATCTGGGTTTGACTATACCAGCCTTCCCTTCAATGTCTGCTGCTTTGCTTTGGCCAATAGATTTCCCTCGTTTCTCTGACGCTATGCGCTGCCTTGCTCCACAGTTAGCTGGGACAGGGTATAGCCGTTCCGAGGGCCACTCGACAGAAAAAGGCGGAATAATTCCTGGAGCAGCATGAAACCACGTGTAAATAGATGTTTCCCGCGGTTTGGTATCTAATGTAATTTCTATTTCAGGGAATGTCATTAACGACTACTACACGTGGGACACCAACCAACCCCAGTTGAGAGAGAGGGACGATTGTGGTTGTGCGTACATGGGGAACAAGGGAAAACTCCATGACTGCTACTGCGATGAAAGCCTACCGTTCGTTTGCGAGGAGGCGGTTAAATGGATGTTTAGCGGAAAGCATGAGTATACTACAGATTGAAACCCGAATCCAACGTGTTGCTTATTTATAAGTATCTTTACAATATATATTTTCCAAATCTAAATAAGTCATTTCTAGTTATTCTCAGTTGATGTATTCCCAATTCAGGATTTCTCAACTCAGGAACTATGGAAATTCCAATAAAAGCAGTGCCATTTCAGGAACTGGACTGTACCAGTTGGATATTTCAATGAAATGTCTTCCCAAGTCAGGAAGTCCAACTAGTTGCCTCGTGGGAGGATGAATTGGCATTACGCACACCTAACCTACCTAACCTATAAGGAAGAGATCTGCAATATACTCAAAATTTATTACAGGAAAGAAGAACTTCTTCGAAAAACACAGTACTTTTTCTGCAAATGGATGTACATGTACGCAGTATTTCAGGGTAATGTGCAGTCAGTAACGATAAGAACCTGTCAGGAACCGTTCCTTACCTCTTCCCCTTCCCTCCAGAGGCAGCGGTTCCTGAGTTGGGAACATTTCAATTCAAACATTCCACGCGAACATATCAGTTCCTGAATTAGAATTTCCTGAGTTGGGACATCACCTTTTAGTTCACCGTAAACCTACTCCATCTCAAGAGTTAAAAACCGATAAAACTCTTAGAGGAAAACGTCTAAGTATGGGCCCCCCTTTTTATGTTGTCATTTTCGGAGGAAAAAAAATAATATATCAAGCACCTGCCTTTAAAATGCATATACATACTTAAATGTAATAGGTTGCTAAAGTATTGAAGGTCTCCATTTTTTTTTTTAAAAAAAAGAAGCAATTTCCAAAAAATGGTAAAATGATGTATTTCAAAATTGTGGTCTAAATATGGGCTACTAGTGGCAATATCACAAAAAGCAATTAAATTTCTTTTAAAAAAACATGCATTTATCGATAGAACATTATAAAATTCATATTTATGAATAATCTGTTGTTTCGGAATGGGAAAAATCGAAATTAAGAAAAACATCCAAATATTTGTTGAAAATCTGATATCAACATTAGACCTCATGTCATAGCCCATATTTAGACCATCATGCTATTTTTCTTTTTCAATTTATTTTCGCTCTCTATGGTACACATTTCACAAACAAATCATGGTATTATAAAAGCCCACATTTGTTTTATGTACCGCTAATATCATAACCTATACAAAGCAGATGAGAATTTAGGAAACGCTGAGTTAAAACATACCTGCAAAAAATTTTCGGAGGTGGCAATTCTATAGCAGCGTCCAAGGCCGAAACTAACCACCACTTTCTGTTGCGAATTGGCACCGCAACCTTTGTCCTTGAAAGATAATCAGTTCCAATAGTCTCTGCCAGGTTGCAGCACCCGGGAGCGCTGATAACTCCAAAACACATATTTAAACCTTCGCCCATATTTAGACCTTCTACTCTACGGTAAAAAGGGACAACTTGCCATCATCTAACTGCTATTCTGTAATTTCTGTAGGAATAAATAAATTACAATTATATAAAACTTCAAGTTTAGTTAAGTTATTTGTAAAAATTATTACTTTAAAAATTTCACTACTTCGTTGTTAATGTACAGATGTCGTTATTTCTAATTCATTTTAATTGAGAAAAAAATTACTGGTAGTAAATTGTTGTACTTAAAACGAAGTTTTCTTTAATTTGCATCTCTTGATATGTCTTAGTTTCTTAAGATCATATAAGGAACATCCTTTTAATTCATAGCAATTGAGATAAAATAGTTGTAGTAAATTTCGTAATTTTTTGTTTAATTTTGTCATAAATTTTGGACTTCTCGACAGTCAATAAAAAGCAATATTTTACATGCAGGTAGGAAAGGAAATTTCTTCACAGTTTCCACGTCAACAAATATCAACATGAAATCAAGTTTTGTGTAATTAATTGTTATACACTAATTCAAAACATAAATATCTTCATATTGATGTAGTTTTAGCAGTGAAATAAATCAATCAACTGGCATAGTTGCAAAAATATGATAATTTTCAAAAATGATTGTAACACAGGTTCTACGCTCGCACATCTACATATAGGGAATATTAAAATACGTATTAGGATGTTCATTATTATTGAATTCCAAAAGAACTAGTTCAGGATGTTTTTTTTCCCTAGAACCAGTAATAACGTGTGTAACTCTGGGAACCTTTCGAGTAAACTGTTAAGGTTGGCAATTATGATTTAGAGCGAGTACCATGTTGGAATATAAAAATGCTCCCTTCCCTCTTATACATAGTGTGTACTACATACGAGAGTTTGATTTTTCAAAAAAAATAATATTTTGTTTTACCTTCGTAACCATTTTGTTGAACCATGTTGTTGGCTGAGCCCGTTCAGATGTTCTTATACGGTGGATTCCATGTTCGAATCCCGGCCTGGACAAGAGCGTCCCTTCATCTAAGCATTTTTTTTTGTTCTTCGTCACGATTAGCTAAAAGAAAGTAACAGAGCAACTTCTCAAAACCGGGAGATCTTGATCGATTGATTGATTGAATTTGAAATTTTTGGTGCGTCAGCACTTCGGCTATTTTGTACCCGTCAAATTGTACGGGGTCCAGATCCTTGCCATAACCAAAATAATAGGCAATATACGGAACATTCAAACTGAAATGCCGTAGGGCCACACGTTAGAGCAAAATGCAGTCCAGGGTTGTGAGATGGATGTGAGATCAGAGGCGCAACCACGAATTTTTGTCTGGGAGCGGGGCAAGTACAAGGATAAAACGTACCAATAATAATTTTAATAATAATAATCTTATTAAAAATAATGTTATTATAACATTATTATTATTATTGTTATTATTATTATTGATTTGCTTTATTTTACTTCGCTTCATGTGCCACTTTTGGCTAATTTTCGATGGGGATGAGTGATGGCATGATGAAAATGATGAATGGATATTCGCAAACATCCATGCCCAAGCCGTGGACACTAAATTGTGTACGTATTCAAAATTTTTTTAATAAATATTATATATAGCATATATTATTTAAATACATTACACAACCAATTCATCCTCACAATAAACTAACAGCAAAAATTACATAAATTGTCTCTGAAATGTGCACGCTCCCTTTCATCCAAACAATTCTTCATCCATATAAAACACAATCAATTGAGACAAGTGTTATTTCTCAGAGACCTGCACAAGACCCGGAAAAAACCCATCTGCGAGGAGGCGCGCCTACAAGAATATGCAACACGCACGTCAAGCCCAGGTGTTCGACATCGCGCAAGCGAGCTTCACGTCACAGTTGTGCATAGGTATCGATGCCTGCCAGGTTTTTTTATTACCCGGGTCTTAAGAAGACCCGTGAGACTCGATGTACGTTCTTGCAAGTAGAAGCGAGCACTCCTTTCAGTGTTACCAACGGCCATTATATTTCACTACGCATGGAAATATTTGAATTTCTGCGAGGCGCAGCGCAGGTGCCTTGAGGTTGTATAACCATTGGCGTAGCAGGGGGTGGGTGAAGTGGGCGATCACCCTGGGCCTTGCGCATGTAGGGGCCTTGCGTCCCATGAGGTTGATACGAAAAACGTAATAAATGGAAGTGAGAAAAATAGAAAAGGCTAACTTTTGTGGGCAATAAAATTAAAACATTTTTTTATCTGGCTTTATATTCTAGTTTAACGTTATAATTTGAATGAATACGTCAAATCAGAGGCGGGCGGGAGCTCTAACCATAAGGGGCCATGGTCTGTGACATTTACATCCTACAAATTTTGAAATGAGGAAACAAAGAAGGACTCATTAAATAATATATAGGTTATATTTCAAGATTCTTACTTTGTATTTCTGATTTTTTAAAAAAAAGTTTAGCACATTTAAGGATATTTTAGTTGTCTTACTGCCTAAAGAACATCGGGACTGGACCTATAGTTTAAAGTGGGATCGGAACCACCATGTGCTTCCACCGAGTATCGAACCCGGTACCCCTTGATTACAAGGCGACGACACTACCACTGCACCATAGGGGAGGACTCCCCAAAAAGTATAATGTAGAACCACCACCAGTCACACAAAGTTCCAAAATATTTACGATGGCACTTTTTGCGAGACTTGGTTCGTACTCCTTTACAGGTGACAGCAGTGGCAGCAATTAGGGGCGGGACCGAGAGAGTGCAGTTGTCCCCCCCCCCACTTTTTGCCACCTTTGCACCACGCTAACCTCATGTACCAAGGGAAATTAAACTGTCCTTGCCCCCCTACTTTTGCAAGTTGTCCCCCTAGCTTTGGAACCCAATCGCCGCCACTGGGTGTGAGTGATACAAATGTTTTCTATAAGGAATAAATGTCAAATTGATAAAAGTGATGAACATTTTAAGTGCTCCTTCAGCATTTTAGAATCTAAAAGTTGGCAACGGTGACTGCGTGACTCATGTATCTGGAGACGGTGCAAAACCGGAATGAGCGTTCGCTGAAGATAAGCGAGCTTCGTCTTGCAAGGCCTTCCCGTTACCAGTGGGCTTTCCATGCTTGACGGGTCAAAACTCAGGTATATAGTTTTACTCGCCCGCCCGACCAGCCAGGCGGGCCTAGTAAGCGATTCTGGCCGCTGTGCAGCCCTCTGTTATTTCTCTGTCTGGTGATTTACAATGCATTACAGCGAACAAAGAGAAATTGCGAGCGAAGCGAGCAAGAAATTTTTTGGATCCAATTATTATGCAGGCTGAAATTAATATTAGTTTAATAGGGTGCAAAATAATTTCACGGAACTCCATGGCATTATATCATTTACAACTTTTGTGCCTCCCCGATGGTGTAGTGGTAACATCGTCGCCTTGTGATCAAGGGGTCCCGGGTTCGATACCCGGTGGAGGCACATAGTGGTTCGGAACCCACTTTAAACTATAGGTCCAGTCTCAATTAAGCTTTATGTGCATAAAGTGGACCTTAAAAAGAAACACAAATCAATCATTCAATTTTACAACTTTTCTTTTCATATAGATCGTTCGGCGCCCAGGGCCGTCTCCCGCTGTCCCCTACCTACGATTCTGAACTTGATAAGATTAAGAAAAGCAGGTATTGCGAGCGAAGCCAGCAAGAAGATTTTACGAAAAGTATTTTTATCTGCATAAAATTTGAAGTTCTGGGTGGTAATTGCCCCCCCTGCAGGTACACTTGGCCATCAATGTTTGCCCCTCCTAGAACTCATTTCCGACCAAGGTTGTTGGGGCAATGCCCCCCCGCCCCCCTTGTGGTAGCGCCACTGTGTGAGATTGTCAATTGGGTGTACTGTGTGGAAGGATCTGCCCTTAAACCCCTGGAGATCTTGATTACATCCACTAATTACTTGAGAAATTCTTTAAAAGTCCAAGTCCAAGTCCAAGTAGTCTGCATAATGTACGGTTTCGAAAATAAATCTTGCATTTTCTTAATATCCATCTTGAATTTTCTCCATAAACAGGGAAATTATTTAATTCGAAATAGTTTTTAAGTTTCCAACCATTCCGCAGCAAGTTGCACACTTCTCCAGCAGATGGTATAAGCGTTGGGGAATCATTATACTGACCCCTGTATTCGAAGCACTTTTTGACTCTTCGCACTCACGTGTCTAGTTGGTTACACGGTGCAACACCTAATCATCTACTTCCTTGATTTGGTGTCTGCACCGTTTGCACTACGTTCTGGAGCGGTGTGCAGTGTGGTATATGGTCACATGATGCGTGCGTGTTAACCAGCAGACAGGCATTCAGGAGTGCCCATCCCTCCCAAGGCCGTGGACGGATCCCCCCAAAGTCGTTCATCAAAATCCTCCCAAGGCCGGGTACGCAACCCCTGTGAAGTTGGCCCGATCCATTTTCGTTGCCCACTTTAAACTTAGTCAGGACGTTAGAATTTGACTAGAATTTGAATTTAAAAATTTGGGAGCGTCAGCACTTAGGCTATTTTGCTCCCGCCACATTATACGGGGACCAGCCCCTTACCATTACAAATAACAACTCTAACGTTGCATCACTAAAACTCTTAAAATGTTCTGACTTCTATTAAAAGCTGAGGCTGTAAACGGGCACTCAGCACACACAAGGACAAAAAACAGGACAACACACACAAAATTATACTGGCCATAGTGCCAGTCGCCAGAGCCTCGTTAGTCTTTAGTCCAGAGTGCACTACGTGGAAGTGAGGTTGACTTTTGGGCGCCTACGTGGAAGGTACCCCTTACACCCCAGTCAGGACGTTAGTTCAGTTCTCGAAAGTTCTCATAAAATTTTCGTTAGTTCCGCAAAAACATAGAAACTATTAAGGAAATAAATGGGTTGGGCCAACTTCACACTTTTTCGACCCATATTCAACTTCGAACCGAGAACTATCCAGATCGATTGATTGTAGTTAGTTCTCATAAACTTTTTGTTAGTTCTCAAAATTTATCCAATTTATTTGCCAAACAAATAATGGAGGCAATTTGCAGTTTTCCAATTTTCACACGGAGTTTTTATCAAAAAATGGTCCATATTGATAGAATGCAGAGAGTATGATCATTTTTTTTGAAACTTTAGTCATTTTATCAAATATATTCACTGAATAAATGATTAGGCGGAATGTGTTGGCATGAGTTGCCCACCTCAAACCTAGTCAGGACGTTAGTTCTTCGTTAGTTCTCGATAGTTCTCGTAAAATTTATGCAGAATGGAAACAATTTGCAGACTACTCAATCAATGTAACACTTTCTGAAACAGTAGAGTCTGTGCTGTAGTAGAGGCAACATTGTTATGAGTTCGCTTATTGTATTTTTAATAACCATAAATAAGAGGTGGTACAACACCATAAAATTTGTTGAACTGTACCATGAACATAAATGTCTGTGGAATTTATGTAGTGCCTATACAGGAACAAACAGAAACAAGGGACGTATGAGGCCATAAATGTATAAAAATTTCAATTTTGTTCTTTCATAAATGAATCTGTTTCTTGCGCAAAAGTCTCCAGGCTGCAATATGAGGTTGTTTTAGTTTTATAATCATTGATGCAAGGCTATAAGATGTCCGATTCACCGATTTAGTCGGGACAGTGCGTTACTTTTAATCCATGTCCAGACTTTTTCGAACTGCAGTAGTGAAGCGAAAATGTCTTTATTACTTTTTTGTTAACTCGCAATTAGACATGATCTTTATTGTAATAATAATTTCTAGTACGCAACAATTAATTTATAAATATATTTATATTTATTTTCTAAACATAGAATTATCGTGACTTTTCAATGGCGCTCGCACAATTTGAACTGTTTTGTAATCTCTCTCTCTATGGGTCTGGCCCCTTCCTCAAATAAATCCTGGATACGTGCCTGGTCTACGTCAATGACAGAAATGCAAGCAATATTTTTATTTATTTTTAACCTAATTAAAGGAATGTGTAAGAATTTAAAAGAAATTAGAAAGAGCGGAACTACTGTTGCTTTACCTTAAAAACTGTTGTTCTTCGAAAAATAAGAAGCATTTAGTCCAGCACCTTAACACAGTGTCCCATGAGTATCCTTGACAAAACATTGTCAAATGTGATGTGATTTCATGAATAAAATTTTCCGCCTGTCTACGTATAACGTTTCTCACATTTGGCAGTTCGCAAACTTTTTTGCAAACGGTGTAATTATTTCGTGTTATCTTACGCAACAGCATTTACATTTCATAAGACGGTTCTGGACACGAGACTTCTTTCTGTCAATAAACAAGCATTTCGTCTGTTACAGTATCACAGGAAGAGAGCATCGTTCTGCAATATTCAAGTCTCTAGATATTTTCCAATCATAATATCTAATCACAATAATAAATTAGAAGAAATAACTCGCATTTTCACAACTACTAATATTCTCGTTTATCATCATCACATCAAATTATTTCTCGAAGATATCTGCTATACTACAAGAAAGCAATTCAAAATTAAAATATAAGTTTAACTACATGTATACCTAACGACATTTACAATATTGGAGGGGCAGAATATTTAAAAACTGTTCTTTCAACGGAAGATAAGGGCGTGGTGTAGTGGCTAGTGTTCTCAATTGGGCTGTTAGAGGTCCCAGGTTCGATCATCCTTACGAAGTGTTCTCTTTTTTTCGATTCTCATTTTATTAAACAAGAGCATGGTAACATTATTTTAATAGCACTGTAAAGTGGCTTCATTGTTCTGCATCTGGAATGTATATATAAAAGAAGAAAGTGAATTGACAGACGTTCAAAGGGATATTTTCATGTAGAAGATCGTGAATTATGCTACTTTAACGAAAATTGTGTACTGCCTCAAAGACATTGACAAATATTAATGATATAACTCTTTATATTTGTGGCAATTCAGGATATACTAATTTTACCCCTTTTCCCACGCGAGTTCATGCAAGGATACCTCCGCAAATATCGTTTGAAAAGTTTTCAACATGTGCAAGTCTGTTAAATGTTTTCGCCGATTCGTTCTACCTTCGTCTTCTTTGTTACAAACAAGTATTGTTTGCACATTACATGTAGGAGAGTTGCATCTACATTTCACATTGGTCAGCTTCTTCTACCTGCTTTCAGGAGCTAAAGCATGTAGGGTAGTGGTTATCGTTAAGGATTGTCAACCTGATGGTCGTAGGTTCAAACCCCTCCGGTGGCAGAAAATTTTCGTAAGTTTTAGACATATCCCATTGTGTTAATTGTCCAGGCCATGTGAAACGGAATGATTCAGTTTGGAATTAGCGATGGGGGAGGGGAAATATTAAATTACAACATCTTCATTTCAACGATCGGAGAAGTCGAGAAAAATTGGATAATTCTTATAAATATTAAAATTACATTCGTGTTTTTAGTGGCATAATCGCAGGTAAAATCAAAGATTTTACGTGAAAGATTTCATCTTGCTCTGAACTCAGCCAAAAGACATTTGACACCGATCTAATACATTCTCCAATAAATTTCAAAATGTTATTGACTGTTTCATGTCGATAATTTGATCAATGAATCAATTCTTGACGCCGAGACGATATTTTCTCCAACTACCTCTTCTCTCCTTTCGTCTCCATTCACTTCTATTTTTCACTTCTCAGTCTTATTTCTCTCTTCCCTCCTTCTCCTCTGCTTTTATCTCATACCACCTTCTCTACTTTTCTCGCATCTTGTCTCCATCCCACTCTTCTCCACTCGTCTTATCTCCTTTCCTGTCTTAGATTTCCGACTCCACTGCACTCTTCTCCTCTTCTTTTCGTTCTTCCCTTTTTCTCTCTTTTACTCTACTTCCCACTCCCCTCTTCTCATCTCATCTCATCCCCTCCTCTCCTCTTCTCTCGGTTTCCTCCTCTCTTCTGTGCTCCATTTTCTCTCATCCCTTCTCGAATCTTTTTCCATTCTTCTCACTACATCTCCTCTCCTCGTCTATCCTCTCTTTCTTCTCTCCTCTACTTTTCCTCTTCTCCTTTCGCTTTCTCTTTCTCCTCTCGCTTTCATTGTCTCCTCTCTTTTGTTACCTTTCGTTTCCTCTAACCTGTTATCCTTTCTGTAGGCTCATCAGCGATGAAATACTAGAAAACCTAGTTTTTCTTTCAGAAAGAATTTTGTCATTTGCAATATATTATTGATATTTTTAATAATTTTATAGAATAATACTTGTTCTAATTTCTTATGCGTATTTCATAAATATCTATTGTGCATGTGGCAACCCTGAAATTTAGCCTAACTCTACACGCAACCCACCAACGCCTTGTGTCAATTGGGTTGCCTAGTTTAAAATGTCGTTGTCCTAAAACTTTTGAGAGCCACTGTACACTATTCAACTTTGTTTTCGGGTAATATGTAAAACTTGGACACAAAAGGTGATCAATCGTAATTTGCCTCTGGCTTGTTCTGCATATTATACTAATCATTTTCGTGATATATTCCCACGTTGATTTTGTAATTTTACACTCACTGATTAAGTGTTGTATACTTTCATCTACATTACACCATTTACACAGCGGATTTTCCGCTAATCGGAATCGATGAAGTTGAGTTCCAGTTATCAAGATTTGGTGAACAATACAATACCATGCAGACCGAATCTTTGTTGATAAATGTGTTGCATGTACATTTATCCAAACTCTGTTCCAAAGAACACGAGGGTTCTTCAACATTATTTTACATTTTTGGTGCATACTCTTACGTTTAATTTTGTATATGTTTTTACAGTGGGTATGTTTTTTACAGTGGGTATTTGAAAGTTGTCCGATAATAACAAAGTATAGCATATTTCTACAATAGAATCTACGAAGTATTGATACTGTTTGGGAATAGTGCTTACATCAATTGGATATTCTAACACAATAGTGTTCAAACATTGATTTAGAATCGTACCTGTCAGACCATCAGAGTGATTTACCATTGCTGCAATATTAGCCTGAATCATCAGTACTTGACTTTTAGTTGCCACATGAACCAACTTTAATCCGCCACATTCAACAGGTAGACACATTGTTTCATGACTAACCCGAAGGATATGTCCAGACCACATAAACCAATTTACAGCACTCTTCAGTTTCGCAAGGTCTGTTTTTCTTGGTGGAAGGACCTTCGCCAGAAACCAGACCTTGGAGAGCGCGAACATATTTACAAAAGCTGCACGTGATATTAAACTTAGATTCCTAAGTTTATGTTTACATAAAACAGCTTTAATAGCTCCTATTACCAGATTATAATTTAATTCCTGCATCTGTTTAATTGACCTAGTAAATGTTATTCCCAGTATTTTAAGTTTTGGAACAACTTGAAAATTTTCTTGAGATACTTTAGTGTTTTGATTGTTAATTGTAATACCAGATATTTCCTTTTCTAAACACATTAACAAAGCCATGAGCGAGACACAAAAAAATAACATAGAGAGAGGATCTCCCTGTCGAACCCCTGCACACACTGGGAAGGGGTTCGTTAAGAATCCATTTATTTGAATTTTGGATTCTGCGTGTTTGTACAAACTTTGTAAGGCATTTAGAAAATTACCACCTAGGCCAAGTTTACCAAAAACATTGAACACATGTTCATGATTAACAGAGTCGAAAGCATGTTGGAAATCTACAGCTAAAATTGCGTGATTTACATTAGCAGAGTTGGAGTTTGAACTAGCAATTACTTCACGGAGTGTTTGCAACACACCATATATATTTCTGTGTTCACCGTAACAATATTGCATCTTGCCAACTAATTGTTCAGCAAAAGGAGTCAGCCGTTGACATTTCCTTTGGTTGCGCTATTTTAGGCACTAATACTATAACACCAGTATTTGATGTTTTACCTGTGATGTGATTCCTAAAAACTGCATTTACCCATTTTGTTATTGTTTTCCCCATCAAATTCCAAAAAGTTTGAAAGAGAGCAGTGGGAAGTCCATCAATTCCAGGGGAGGAGAAGGGTTCCCCCCCATGACTTATTTATGTACTTCTTCCATAGTGAAGATATTGTCTAAACCATCTCTAACAGTATCATGAAACACTGTTGGAATATTTCCATAAAATCATCGGCATTTGAATTACCATAAGTTCTTTTGTTCGAATAAAGATTACTATATTGGTCATAAATTGCTTTCTTAATGTCTGAAAGTTTTGTATACTCACGTCCATCGTCCATTTGAACTGTACCAATTTGTTGTCTCTTCGCGTTTTTCCTCTCTTGTATAACATGAGCGAGAGATACGGTTTCATGGCGATCTAAATGGGGGAGTCTGCTCCTAACTTTGACACCATTACGTTTCTGAGAATGCATACGTAATAATGTGGCTTGGATTCGCTTTATCTCTGTTTGCACTGGTTTACCATTCGTTGCGTCTTTAGTAAGCTCCCGCAACACACTGTAATAGAAGTTATATTTGAGATTCCAATCTTTGGATCGTTCTTGGCAAAATTGAATACAATTTTTTTTAATGCCACGTTTTAAAAAAAAATTCCCACCAACCTATAATATCTGTCCTTTTCCCTAGATCAATTTCCCATTTTCTCCACTGTTCATGAAACGCATTTTTAGAATTTGGCTCTAGAAGAATAGAAGTATTTAATTTCCAATATCCGTACCCTTTCGGAACCTGAGGGATATCCAAATTTATCCCCATAATTACAGCTAAATGGTCAGAAAAACACGTGGGAGTGAGTTGTATTGATGTCACATTTTGACTTAATTGGGGAGTGACATAGAAGCGATCTAAACGTGATGCACAGTTGTCTCGGATATATGTATACCCTGATTTTCGATTATGCTTAGCAATCCAAACATCCACAAAATTAAAACCGTGAACTATTTTTTGTAAAGTATTAGATGTGGAGAAACCAGGCCGTTGATCCTGTGGATATAAAACACAATTAAAGTCACCTGCACATATTATATGCTCTTTTCCCCCCTTGTAATTCTGCTGCTACATCAGTACCAAAAAACTCATTTCTCAATTAACGGTTTGTATTTCCAGACGGAGCATATATGTTGAATAACCAAATGTTTGCTAATTTTGTACCTATAATACGGCCAGATGGATGCTGAATAACGTGTGAAATCGGCAAGCCTTGTTTGACTACTAAAGCCGTTCCTTGTGATTGACACGTGGGGTTTAGATATGACACATACTGGGCTGGTAATTCAAGCTGAGTCACACACACTTCCTGCAGAAGGGCAACATCCTCTGAGGATTGTACTAGAAAATCCCCTAAAGCGCGTTGTTTCGTCGTGGAGCTTAACTTATTTATGTTCACAGTCGCTACTCTACCAGTTGTATTCATAACTATGTTTATCATGAGGGGGAAAAACAGATAGACTACTCTCGTTAACATGTTGTATGTTCACACTGAAAATTGTTTCATATTCCACACTTTTCCACTTGCTACCTTACGGGAGAACATCACTTTCTCAGGCACGAGATGGGTCGGGGGTCACCTCCATGTCACTTTGTTCTTCCATTACTGCCCCTAATATTGCTGGGTTTTGGGCATCTAAGCCAGAGGTAGGAGTATTTCCAATATTATTGGCACTTGAGGAATCATTGCTTACAACTGTTGATCTACTTACCATTTCACCCTTTTTCTTCTTTTTTGGTCTCAGTGTCATGTGGTCGGATGGGGGGTTGCCTCCTCTCGTTGTTGATCTGGACCGGGATCGTCGTGTGTTGACTGATGGAAATTCACTCTCAGCGAACATCGTGCCTGTCAAATTGGGGGAAACCTTCAAAGGTTGTTCAATAGGGGTTGGGGATGTAGATGGCGCATCTTCATTTTCTATTCCTTCCTTTGTTTCTGTAGAACACTGCAGATCTGATTGCACAAGGTCATCTTTTTCATTTGACTCATTGGCGGTCTGGAGCAACTTTGTCGGGGGGGGGGGGGGTTTCGTTGGTGTCCCTATTCTCGGCGCTGGGGAGTAAGAGGACAGAGGGTTGATACTTCGGTTCTCGGTCACTAACTGGTACTTGGCTGACGGTAGTCCTAACCAGATTAGCCCTTTGGGCTGTCGCGAAACTGGATACCGTCGCGGCTGCTCTGGTGTCCCTAGAGCGACGCTCGTTACAGCTATTGGCGTAGTGTGATGGGGAATCGCAAATGGCGCACGTTTTTTCCTGTCCATTATAGGTAACCCAATAACGTGATCCACTTATCGTAATGTATGACGTGATAGCCTTTGTCAAGGTCATCTTCGCAAGTTTTCTACCTGTCCGGACTTGATATATATGCTGATCAGAATACTTCTCGTCTACCAGTGGTGAGATTATCGTCCCGAATTGTGCTAACACTGGTCGTATTTGGTCGTCACTTAGTTCGATTGGCACAACATGTATTATCACTGTCACATAATCGCGATCTGCCCAAGTCACTTCTATTTCGTAATCACGGTCAACATCAGTATATTTGTAGATACCACCAGACTTGAATAACAATTGCTCACACAATATTTCGATAACAGTTTTAAATATACGCACTTATGATACATGTCGATTTCAATACTTAGTACCTGCTCTGGAGTAACTTTTAAAGTCTCGCTGATTCATCGGTGAAGATCCAATGTAGTCGGTTTCCGTGTTACTGTTTGAAAGTTCAATTTCAACGTATTCACACGATTCAGAACCATTTTACTCACTTAATTTTCACCAAGACGAACGCTAGTCGCGTAAGGAAGGCTGACTCACGGCACTCGCAGCGGGAGTAGTCACGCACACGTCTGCTCGCTACCGCCGTCCCGAACGAGACTACCACTCGGCCACAGGAGTTTCTCATTGTAGTACAGACAATATTGCATGAGCGTTAGCGATATGTTCTCTGATTTGTTTCATCGTCGTATCTATCCTCATCATTACAATTATCCGAAGGGAAGTAAGCTATAGCCTATGTTCTCTGATTTGTTTCATCGTTACAATTATCCGAAGGGAAGTAAGCTATATGTTCTCTGATTTGTTTCATCGTCTTATCTATCCTCATCGTTACAATTATCCGAAGGGAAGTACCGTCATATTGGTGGCCAATTTCGATTCCACGGAGGAGAATTCTAGCATGCTGTGGTTCTCATATTAACAAGAAAGTATTCACACACATCCGTAGAAATAGTGTTGCATGTAGTATTTGATTGATTGATTGAATTAGGTCATTTTACGTCGCTTTCGACTTACCGCGACGATGATGATGAGTGATGATATGAAATTGATGGAACAGAAACAAAGATCATCCATTCCCAGACCTGGATTCGAACCCGGGACACCTAGCGTCGTAGCGTGCTGTGCATATGTGGTAATTATACGTATGTACAGCGAGTTGTGAGTGAGTGTAGCTAATATGAATAGTAAGTCTGTGGTGTTATTCCACTAAATAATGCCTTAGGAAAAAAATAATTGGGGGCCGTTGACCCACTGTACCCCCTCGAGAATTACGTCGATTTTTTTTAAATCGACAGACTTCAATGTTTTACGTAATATAAAAGTGGTTCCAGCGGTAGGAAAGCACAAATAACGGAGATATTTGATCCCAAAATATGGTTCACGTAAGTTAAAACCTGCAATTATGGAGTATTGTCGCAGCTTTTTGTTAGTAATACCTGTTTGTATGCACATTAAAATAGCGACAAGAACACGTCGAAAATAATTATCAATACCAAACCTAACAATCCTAACCTAACTACGTAAAATTATAGCTGCTGTTGTGGAAAGTCGTTTTGGGTGCTATATTCACTTGCGCGAAGCCTTCGGCCTGTTCTGCTTCACAGTAAAGTAACACTCTAAGGTAACAGACGTACATTTCCAGGAGTAAAAGTCAACTGAAAACAACAAAATTCTTCATATACCACGCAAAATATTTCACTTTCTCCAGGGGGTACAGAGGGTCAAAGGTACCAAAAATTGCATTGAACATAAAGGATACTTTCCTATATGATTGAGCAACATCTTATTTACCTTTAGGTCTGATTGTAAAGTATACAATGGTAAAATTACAGAGTAGTAAAACATTAAGTAAGTATATTTTAGCTGGTACCAGTTAATCCCCAAGAATTTGATACCGAAATCTGTAGCCCCCTTACACACACTAATTTCAAACTGACGCCATCAATTCCAATCATATGGTCCATTCTTCGGGAAATCTACAAATGGAGGATAATTGTGTTCGCAAATAAAGGGGTACTTGGCATTGCACAGACAATCGTGTAGCCTGCCATAGAAGTCCAGGCACCCACAATCTTCTTTCGGTCTCATGTTCGGCTGACCTACTGCCCAAATCGTCATAAGCATCTTGTTACCTGAAATTACAGAGAAATGATTATGTTGTCGGCAAAGTAGAACTGATTTGCCATAAAGAGGTGCGGAGGAGGGGGTTACTCCTTTCGCGCTTATTCCAGCACTGGTTTTTTTTTGTTCAGCGCATAAGCGCGAAAGGAACAACCACGATGTGCCTCCACCGGGTATCGAACCCGGGACCCCTTGATTACATGACGACGACGCTACCACTGAGCCATCGGGGAGGCATGTTAGCGATGGAGGAGAAGCGAATTTATATATGGCACGTATTGGCAATGGCCTGGGCATGGTTGTTGTGAGTGTCTATTCATCAATTTAATCATATAATCACTCATCCTCATCTTCGCAAATTATTGCTGGCTCGAAACTAGATACGGGTCCAGTCGTCTTCCTCTCGAGCTGTGTCAATGATACCGAACTGGCATTCCAATGAGGACTTAAGCTAAACGCTCACTGAGACGCAGGGAAACTTGGAGAAACCCGGAAACAGAACTTCTGTTGTCTGCTTCTATTGAAGTCAAATGTTTGAAAACGCACGGAACCGAAGCGGGAACTTCCGCGCCAGAAGTCTGCAAGCTATCTTAAAGCTTGACACCCACTGTGACGCGGATAAATGAGTCAACAGACCCGTTTCCGACGTCTCAGTTGGCGATAGCCTTCAAGATAACCTGTAGACTTTTGGTACGAAAATTCCCGCTTCGGTTTCGTGCGTTACACCATTTGATTTCAATAGAAGCAGACAACAGAAGTTTTGATGCTTTCTGTTTCCACGTTTCTCCGCGTCTCAGTGGGTGTTAGGCTTTATGGCATACGTTTTCACATGGGCTCTGATTTTGGTAAATCCTGTTTCTGACTTCTATTAGATATACGTGTGATTACTCTGAAATTTAGGGATTTAACGAAGCCGTTACTAGGTCTACTACCTAAGCATACATTTGACTTAAATATAGTATTCGAAGCAGTGCCGGATCCACAAGCCGCAAAACCCCGCAGTGCGGGGGAGAGACAAGTAAGCCTTTAGGGGGGGCCCTCTGCCATTGGCGAGGAGGGTCCGTATATGCGCATGTAAAAAATAAACGTAGTTACTCAGATGTACAGAATTGAATACTATATATACAGGTAAAGGTAAGGTTCCCTGTGCATATAGAACAGTGCCGTGAAGGCACATTTAGCCCCCCCCCCCGGGGGGACAAAGCCTAAAAAAATCCGATCTTATATCACCCACCCCGAGTTTCCCGTGACTAGAATCAAATCAGGCTAGAATTTCACGAGAAATGCTGTGGTGAAGGTTTCTTCAACCTATCTTTAACCAGAAAAATGTTACGACTGCATGATTTGAGTTGAATTCAATATGGCGGACGTCCGCTTGGAACACACCAATGTTGTTCCCCTTAAACATAACCTGTTCCTATCATGACCAATTGTACCCAGCCTAACTCCTTTACATTTTAAAGGGGGTGTTAAGGGACTTTTGAACTTCTTTTTTGGCACTTATATGTAACTTTGTCAACATGAGATCAAGAATAACACACAAACACATACATTATATACGTGTGTGTGTGTATATATATATATTTGTGTGTAAATGTAGGTACGCCTTTGGTAATATTTCGCGGGGGAGGGGGGGCAAGATTTGTAGATCCGGCACTGCTTCGAAGAGTATACCAACCCCAATCTTACTGGCAGAAATTTTAGAGCAAATGAAAGACAACTGAAAGGTATTTACCACTTATGGCTCGAAATTCTTTATTTACTTTCCAGTACCCGGCGAAGTACAGTGGTTTGCCAATCTCGCTCTCGTTGATCATTTGAACCACTACTTTACGTTCCAATTTGGTGGTGAGTTCCACAAGTGACGAATTCAGATCTTCACACTTGTACTTAGCACCCATGAAGTTGAACACCCCTCCAGGGAACACCTTGTAGTATCTTATTAACCCGGACAGCGTAAAATCTGCAAGCGAATAATCACAATCTAATAATAATAATAACAAGTAAGTGATGAGCACAGCATGACAGCAAAGTACATCACTATGTCAAAATAGGATATACTGATAACTTTTTATAGTGTCAAGCATCTGTTTTTACTATATAAACTTTACCGAATGGTTTTCTCAAATAGTTTTCGAACTTTCTAGAAAATATAACTTTTTCTGTTAAGACTAATGAAACATTTTCCATCACAAGGTCGCCACTTGACCGTATCTTATGTGCTATTTTTATTAATGATGTAAATTTATGCTTAAAATCAATCACATGTTTGTTATATGCAGATGATACAAAGATTTTAAAGACTATTTTAACAAATAATGATGTTGTTTAACTACAGGCTGGTCTTGATAGAAAGAAACATTGGTTTAAATGGAATAAAATGGAAATTAATTTAAATTAGTATAAAGATTTTAAGATGTACGAGGAAGGTTCATTATATAGTATCTAACTATTACATTAATCAACTTGAAGTGCAAGTGTGCTGTAACTATAAAGTTATGAGGATATTAATAGACCAGGGTCGTTGCCAGAATTCTATTTCAAGGGGGGCTCATCCATTATCAGTATCCGCCCTAAAGCTCTGAAGATGAATTTTTCAGTATATTACAACTTATTATACAAGTTGTTTAATCCTCCTAAGGAAGTAAAATTATTTACCACTATACACGAATTTGCTCCCTTGAAAACTCTCAGGGTGAGAGAAAGCAGGAAGCCCTGGATCACCCCTCAAATTAATAAATTAATTTCAGAGAAGAACCGCTTGTTCAAGAAAGCGGTGGATCCTTCTTGTGACTATACGTGGGAGCAATACAAATCTTTTAGAAATCATTGCACAACAATTACTAGGCAGGCAAAAGTAAATTACTACAGAGATATGGTGAACCAGACCACTAGCAATAACAACTGCAAATGGAAGGTTATCAATGAGATCACGGGTAGAGAATCAAAAACTGCAATTAATCATTTACTAGTCGACAATGTCCTCCTAACGAGCCCGTCCGACATAGCTCATTATTTAAATATTCATTTTTCTAATATCTGCCATGCATCGGCGCACGTTAATCCTCGCAATTCGAACATTAATATTCTAAGAAGAGACCCCAATTCCGCTGTTGTCCAACAAATTGAAGAGTTCACATTAAAATCTGTTACGGTCGATGAAGTTTTGCCAATTCTTAATAAATTAAACGTAAAAAAGGCAGGAGGTTCGGACGGCATTCCCAACAGCGTTCTGGTGGTGTTGGCCCCACTTATAGCGGAGCCCCTCGGCGACATAATAAACACGTCCTTCAAACGTGGCCAATTTCCAACGAGCTGGAAGCACTCCATATTAACCCCAATTCACAAATCTGGATCTCCTACCCTAGCGTGTAACTACAGGCCGATTTCCTTAACCCCAACATTAAGCCGAGTTATGGAAAAAGTAATAGAGAAGCAACTGACAACTTTCCTGGAAGTCAACAATCTGATGTTTGATCGAGAGTATGGATTCAGGAAGGATGTATCCTCGGAATTATTATTACTTAGTTTAATTAATGAATGGCGCGAGACACTGGACAAAAAAAGCAATTCCCTAGTTGGATTAATTTCCCTGGACGTTTGCAAAGCTTTCGATACCGTTGATCACAATTTGCTAATAGAAAAATTAAAGAACAGATTTGGTTTCAATAGCAAAACAATTCTCTGGATGGAAAGTTTTCTCGCAAATAGAAAAATCTCAACGAAAGCAGGATGTTCACTTTCCACCGAGCAGTCAGTGTCTGCAGGCATTCCACAAGGCTCTATACTTGGCCCAAAATTATTCAACTTATTTATTGACGATATCACACTAATAAATTCAGATTTATCGATTACTCTGTACGCAGATGACTGCCTTCTCGTCCATGCTGGAGATACGTATCAGGATGTAAAGGAGAAAATGGAAAACTCATTCCCCAAAGTATTAACGTGGTACAACATGAAGAACATGAAACTTAACGTTGCAAAGACGAAGGCCATGGTGCTTCACACCGGTAAGGGAATCCCGACTAACACGATAGATATTACCCTTAATGACGCCAGAGTACCTTTGAGCAATCATTTAAAATATCTCGGAATCATTATCGACCCTCAGCTAAATTTTAATTATCAAATAAATAACTATATTCATAGAATCTATCACCATATTTACATATTCCGCAAAATTCGTAAATATCTCAATAGAAATCTGAGTAGACATTTCTACCTTTCATTTATTCGTCCCGTATTCGAGTATGGTGCTAGTCTTATTTTTGGCGGTAACATAACTCATCTGAAGAAACTTGAAACTATCCAAAACAATTGCTTAAGAATCATACACATGCACCCGCAAGAATATAATTCCCAACAATTGCGCAAGATTTACAACATACCCACAGTCACTTCGAGAATACATTACATCTACCTGAATAAGGTATTCCATAGTATACATAACAAATCATCTCCATCGCATCATAGGATTAAGCTCCGCTCAGAGTTCAGCACCCGAAACACCAGATCGTCTTTACATAGAGACCTAGTAATCCCCAAACCCAACAAAAGCAGATTTGGTCAGAAGTCTTTATCTTATGGCCGCGTGCACCAACGCCGATTATTTCGAAGTTCAGATGAACGAGATCAATTTTAATCCACTCTAAATGTACTTGGTTTAAAGATTTGCATTGCACCAACGAAAAACGACGTTCACGAGATTCCGTTCAAATGATCCGAGATTAATTTGTAAGGCTATACCTGATTGGTTGGCTAAAACAAATGACAATCAAGAACCCCACCGAGTAGTGTGATGTGTTAAAGTATCAACGTGTAGGAGAAGAAAGTAATTCGGGCCGCAAATTTATCTGAATTTGAGAATTGTACTGATCAACCTTGTCGACGAGTACAAGGATGTAGTAGGGTGTAGATAAATAATAATCTTAAAAAAGAACTGACGGCGCAAGACAAAAGAATAAGGAGAAAGCATGGAACCTTCTTCTACGGGACTTCAATGCCTTACAAAATCCATTCTCGAGAGAACAGCGTACGCTGAACCTCGCCCGCTCAATAAAGATACAACCTTAGTGACAATGAAGTTCGACCAGTCGCAAATATATAGGAGTGCGTTGTGAAAGAAGGAGAACACATGCATATGCTGAACATATTTTATTCAGCAGGCTACATGGAACAAAGGAAAACATAAATTTCCGCTGCAACGCATCAATGTATGGGGTCCACACAAAATAAAACATTTTCGTCCACCTACACGTGACATTGAAGTTCGACCACTGTTAGAGGGGATCCTGTTTACCATGGTGTGACGCCGCCCCGTCGGCGAATAACTGTGGCAATGCGTCGGGGCATGCTGCGGACGAGTCGTTCAAGGTATTCCACATCGATGCGGTGCCATTCCTCCTGCAGGCAGGCGATAAGAGCAGCCACTGTCGTGGGTCCCCTCTGTTGCACACGTCGCTTAAGAACACGCCACACATTGTCAATGGGCGAGAGGTCGGGACTCGATGGTGGCCATGGCAGAGTTCGCACGTGATGGCGAGTCAACTATTCTCTCGTCAGCCGCGATTTATGAGGCCTGGTATTGTCGTGTTGAAAGATGAGACGCCGCCTGTGGAACAGGTGCCTTCGCACTGTGGGAAGATACCGCTCCAGTATGCGTGTATAGGCGTGTGCATTCACAATGCCCTCACAGACGTATAGTGGGCCAACCCCAGATGCTGTCATGCATCCCCATACCATCACTGACGCAAGTTTCTGTACCCGACGTGCATAACATTTTGCTTCATTCTGTTCCTCCTTCCGACAAATGACTGTTTTCCGTATTTTCCCGTACACAACATTGAAAATGGATTCGTCCGTCCACAAAACCCTGTTCCACTGCCGAAATATCCATCCCCGGTACATTCGTGCTCACCGTAGTCGATTGCCTTTGTTCAACATGGAAAGGAAGGGTTTACGTTTCGCCTTGTACACTTGGTAACCGCATCGCTGTAGGTAACGGCGAATGGTTCTGGTTGACACTTCAATGTGAAAGCGTTCTCGAGTCCACAGTCGTAATTCGGCCACAGAAACATGATTGTTGGTCTGGATATAGCGCCTAAATATCCGTAGGTCACGCACGCTCAGCAGGCGTTTTCGACCGGGGGCCTTACCTGGCTTTGTAGTGCCCGTATTTTGGTGGTGTTTGATGATGCAGTGGACGGTTGACTTGGGTAAGTTCAGTTGGCGCCCTATTTCCCGTTCACTGAGTCCATCCCGTTGCAACTCCACCACTCTTCTCCTCACGGTGTTGTCAATAGGTTTGCCCCTGGCCATGGTGATGATGCACTGCGGTTCCTCGGTGCACAGCACGCGCTTATATACGGCGGACTCCCTTATCGTGTCCGTGAGGTCATGCTTCCGTCGAATGCGCCACTATCTGGATTTGCCGTATGGGTCTGGTGCCTGGTCGAAGTTCAATGTCACGCGTATAGTTCCCCGTTTTCTTTCTTTACGTGACCTTGGGTGCAACATGCTGGGATCACGATTCTTGCCTGCTCACACGCCTCCTCTTACACACATGTGTCACTTCTGCGGGTCACCCATTCCACCGCCTATGCCTCTGTGCATTTAATCACGTATTCCTTTCTGGTCGAACTTCATTGTCACCAAGGTTGTATTTTATTATTATTATTACTGTATTGTGGTAAGTATTTGAATTTTTCATTTCTTAATTCTTATATATTTATATTGTCGTGTCGTGTAAATAGCCAGTAACATGTATTTTCGTAAATTTATACAATTGCACATGTTTTGTGTCTGGGATAGAAAGTACAGTATTTAGAAACATTTCGACTTTCCACCACAAATTATTATTATTATTTTGGCAGTTTTTAGATTACTTTACACATTTCTCGAATTATCAGCATTGTATGTACAGCCAACATCTCTAGCGTTTGCACGCCCTCGATATCACTTTCCGTTCTTTCCATATTCAAAAACAACTGCCTGCAGTCGAAGCGTCAGTATCGTGAACCAGGATCAGACACCAACAAGGTGGCGAATGGCCGATCAGAAGATAAACTCGTTTTGATGTTCCTAGATCGTGATCAAGTGTTGAACCGTCTTCGTGCAATGGAATTTATCAGTGATCCTTTCCCGATCCGAGTTTAAAATTTGATCTTCGTTCGTGCACACGGTCATTACTTAGCAGCGGTAACCTGGAATTCACTCCCGACGAAGGTTAAACTCAGTACCAGCAAAGCGCAGTTCTGTCGTCTTCTACGTTCACATGTCTATAAATTCTAACTCCAGTAATATTATTTTCAGTGCTTACCCCCCCCCTTACATCCCCCACCCACACACATGTATTTTAAAATTTTCATCTCTGTACTTCGAACAGCAATTTCATACACACTCATATCCGAACCCACACAACTTTACACTTTATTTTCTTCTAAACGTGTATAACTCTCAAACTTTCTTTATTTCATTGCTACTATAGAACACTATATATACTAATGTAAATTCATCACATTTTCCTTAGATGTAGCTTTTGCTTTTTTTTTTTACTATATAGGGCATCAAATCATTATTTGCATTAATTTTGTTCAAAATGAAATCTTGTATGGCTTAATTGTAACCCTATGGAAATAATAATAAATAAATAAATAATAAATTAGATATTTGTAGGATTTCGGCGCGGTTTCAGACCCCCGAACCCTCCCCCTGACTACGTGCCTGTAACAGACTCCTCTCTTCTATTTCAAGAACATATCTCTGAAATTTGCAAGAGAGCAAATAAGATGATAGGTATTTTATTTTTCTTACGGACCTTAATGCACCTGTATAAAACAAAAGTTTGTTCAATTCTGGAATATAAGAATTAATTATGTTTTGAAACCAAGAACTACCTTCAAAATGTAGAATCAGTTCAGAAACTTATCAGATTACTATGTACACACAGAAGACTAAATGCATGATATCTGCTGATGCACCAGAGATTCTTTTATTACCCTGTAGTGATGAAATTCTGTATTTAAGAGCTCCCCTTAAAAAAAAAATAGTGCAAGAAATGCATATTAAAAAAAAAGATAAAAGCTTCAATTCGCTATCATCATTGATTGTTGAACGCTTTTACTTCTGCTCAGCTGTACACGGTTCAGAATGTGTGAACATCTCGACTGATAGAAATACTCACTTGAATTATATGATGCACTTTGGTGTTATCTTTACGATATACAAATACACACTTTAGTGCATCAGTTGAGTCGTTTCTGATGCATCAAGTTCTAGTTCGCTGCACCTGTTGACTCTCACTGCATTCACGCGTCTAGTTTCAACACCGACTCGTCTTCTTCGTCAAGTAGTGTATTTGGTGTCTGCACCGTTTGCACTACCTTCTGGAGCGGTGTAATGTGTGGTGTATGATCACGTGGTGCGTGCTAACCAATCAAATGAACGTTTAAAGCAGCAGACAGGCATTTGTAGTGTGATGCACGGCTGCGGCTCGGTAGACGCGCGGGTAGAGCATGGATTCTAAGCGAAAAGTCGCCGGAGTTGAAATAAATGTTGGTATGCTCGCCTACCTCACTAAGTCGCCAGCCAATGCCCACGAGCTCTGCGTTAGAAGAGGGTGATGCATTGGAAAAAAAGCAAATCGTCGACTTTATACATATATTATATACACACACGAAAATACTGTACAGACCCTATTACACAAGATATATATAAACACATAAGGCAACCATCTACGTTGGCCAACGTACCCCAACACATTCCGCCTGGGCCCAAAATAGTGTTGCGCGCTATCACTCGCGAAATCACTGTTGTGGGAGTGGTGGCCATCCTACCTTTGTCCGGCCGATGTATGTACGTCGTCCTCCGTCCAGGGCTGGTCCGTGTGCAGGGTCACGGTGAGGTCCTCGGGTCGAGTCCCGACAGCATGGGAAAGGAAGCCCGGGCAACGACACGACGACTGCGGTCAGTGCGCGGGGTTACACGGCCACACGGTGTCACAGTCCACGGTCACTTGAACACATCCGTAACAGACAGTTCCAAGCCAACTCGGAACCGTACTTCTTTATATCACCAAAGTGATTTCACCGGAACTACTGCAGTATAACTTCGCGGTAGTACATCAAGTGTCCAGAAACTAACTTCTCTATTTCACCGCGGTTCTAAGTCAATTGTCCCGCTCTCTCTCAAATATTGTCCTCCTCCCGTTACCTTCGATTCCGGGGTTGCCACATATTTTGGCGTCATCCCCTCCTTTAGAATGACCACCGAATCTAAAGGGGGACCAATAGACACTCTTGGATCCGTGGTACTCCTGAAAGCGGCCCTGGGGCTGTTGCTCGTCGGGGCCCCAAAGATTTCTTTACTGTCCGGTGCTGCCGTCTAGGGACTCCTCCACGCAAACACGCACTCACCGATGAACAAAGTCTTCATCTCCACTATTTCATTTTCATGTTTTGTGCAGTTATATTAATTAAATATCACCCCCAAATGCACTGTTTCATTGAACATAAATGTTCCCCCTTTATCAATAAAATAACACACACATCTTCCATACAATACCAAAGTCCCCCCCACCTTTAATAACAAATACATGGTTCTCATTAATAAGTCGAACTACCCCTAAACACAATATTAATACTCTTATACACTGAACTTATGCCGATTGTGATTGAAGGAACGTTTTCAACACGGAATATAAGTATAATTTAGATATGTAGATGGTGAATTTCAAAGGGGGTTTGCGATTGCTGCTGTGGGCAAGCGAAACGTGGTTGGCAACACTGGCATGGCACCTTTCGGCAAAAAACAGACCCCTCCTTGGACGCAAGTGCGGAAAGCAATGAATCAAGGCTTCCCTATACATTTCTGGACAGGAGAAGCGGCAAAACGATGCCCACCGGCGCTTAGGTTCAAGGAGAGATCAGGCGTCGGTCCTACGTTGCGACATGTCGTCAGTAACGAAGGACTTAGCCTCCTTTTTTAATACAAAAAACAGAATTTGGTTGAAGACCGGGAGAGGCTAGCGCATGATTGGGGTGGAATAACGGTGCATGCCGATATTTAGAAAGAATCCCCCCCGTACCCGTGAAATTGGGAAAAGTGGATTTCGCAATAAAAAGCATTCCTGTAGCCGAAAGAGGATGCATATATAGCAGAAAAAAGCTGTACATTACAGTAGAATCTTCTGAACTTCAACACTGCTACTTGGTTGAACGTCATTTCCTTGCACCAGCCTGACACTGGGATGCACATGCACTACACCGAATGTCAAAAGGTGCAGCGAACTAGACGGGGCTAATAGATATAATGCATTTAGTTTTCTGTGTGACGGAACGATTCTTGCGTCACGAACAAGTTCACATTTGGGAAATGTAACTATTATGTATTAAAAACTCATCTGTTGCAAGGGATCCTTCAGTATATGAGGATTGGATCCCAGCGCTCCTACCGCGTTAATTCGCAAATATATGTATTTGCCACATCCAGCAATCAATGTCACACTTGTTATTAGCGTAAATGACAGACACGTGACGTAGAATAAGAGCGTTGCCACATGTAGACGTACCTTTAGCCTTGGGATTCAAGTAAAGATACACTTTTTGGTCAATAGGTGGCGGGACCTGCTCTTCAGGGTCTTGGCAATCTGCGTACCCCAAACTCCGCATTAGAGGCTTAACGGTGTCTGGAAAATAGAAGAAATTAAAAAGAGATAAAAGTTTCGATTCGGTATCATCATAGATTGTTCAATGATCTTTCTTATGCGCATCTGTGTACAGTTCACTACCTATTCCTAGCGTACAGAATACTATAAATAAGATCCAAGATTGTATCCACTCCGCGTTCTGGGAAGAAGTGTTGAAATCGGATGGATGTCTTAATCCTTTACTGTTGTATCCTAGTATTTTACGGTGAGCAACCTTCCCGCTCCCCCTATTTTACGGGGAGCAGGCTTTCCCGCTCACCCTATATTACGGGGAGCAAGCTTTCCCGCTCACCCTATATTAAGGGGAGCAAGCTTTCCCGCTCACCCAATGTTACGGCGGGAGCAGGCTTTCCCACTCGCCCTGTTTTACGTGATCAGGCTTTCCCACTCACCCTATTTTACGGGAACAGGCTTTCCCACTCACCCTATTTTACGGGAGCAGGCTTTCCCAAAACCCTTTTTACGGTGAGTAGCCTTCCCGCTCCCTCTATTTTACGTAGAGCAGGCTTTCCCGCTCACCCTGTTTTACGGGAGCAGGCTTTCCCGCTCCCCCTATTTTACGGGAGCAGGCTTTCCCACTCGCCCTGTTTTACGTGATCAGGCTTTCCCACTCACCCTATTTTACGGGAACAGGCTTTCCCACTCACCCTATTTTACGGGAGCAGGCTTTCCCAAAACCCTTTTTACGGTGAGTAGCCTTCCCGCTCCCTCTATTTTACGTAGAGCAGGCTTTCCCGCTCACCCTGTTTTACGGGAGCAGGCTTTCCCGCTCCCCCTATTTTACGGGAGCAGGCTTTCCCACTCACCCTGTTTTACGGGGAGCAGGCTTTCCCGCTCACCCTATATTACGGGGAGCAAGCTTTCCCGCTCACCCTATATTACGGGGAGCAAGCTTTCCCGCTCACCCAATGTTACGGCGGGAGCAGGCTTTCCCACTCGCCCTGTTTTACGTGATCAGGCTTTCCCACTCACCCTATTTTACGGGAACAGGCTTTCCCACTCACCCTATTTTACGGGAGCAGGCTTTCCCAAAACCCTTTTTACGGTGAGTAGCCTTCCCGCTCCCTCTATTTTACGTAGAGCAGGCTTTCCCGCTCACCCTGTTTTACGGGAGCAGGCTTTCCCGCTCCCCCTATTTTACGGGAGCAGGCTTTCCCACTCACCCTGTTTTACGGGAGCAGGCTTTCCCGCTCACCCTATTTTACGGGAACAGGCTTTCCCACTCACCCTATTTTACGGGAGCAGGCTTTCCCAAAACCCTTTTTACGGTGAGTAGCCTTCCCGCTCCCCCTATTTTACGTAGAGCAGGCTCTCCCGCTCACCCTGTTTTACGGGAGCAGGCTTTCCCGCTGACCTTATTTTACGGGAGCAGGCTTTCCCACTCACCCTGTTTTACGGGAGCAGGCTTTCCCGCTCATTCTATTTTAAGGAAGCAGGCGCTCTCACTCGCTGTATTTTACGGAGAGCAGTCATTCCCGCTCACCCTTTTTTACGGGGAGTATCGTCTCCTTTTTATATATATTTTGAGGTACACTGTAGGGGGTACACATCTGAAACTTATGCTTGCCCCAGCAAAATTATCCTTTGCTTCAGAAAATTTTACCTTAATATTTGATTCGGTGTGATTTGTCGCCTTTCTTCCAATTTTGGTTAATCGCGACGATGAGGATGAGTGATGATATGATGAATTGATGAAGGGGCATGCACAAAGAACATCCATGCTGCCCAGGCCGTAATTCGAAATATTTCTACGTCGGTCGGATTTTTTCCGACCTTGTCCCCACATAAAGTGGTTCTGGGGATCACTCAGCCTCAAATGAGTGGGGTAAAGGCGGTCGGAGCGTGGGGCTTATCACATCATCTTCAAAATGGTCGAGATCGAGAATGTTTGTGGCCCTATCCCTACATTCCCTAAATGTGCTTTCATGGAACTGTGTTATGTGCACTTGAAACTTTACCTTTTACCTTATCCCATTTCATGCTTTGAAAACATGGTTGCCAATAACAGATGTATAACTAAAGACATGCCAACACATATCACTAGAAATGATTCATAAAATTTGCATTTATAAACTCCACTCTCACCTGCTATTTCGTTTGTCTTCCCGTTTGAGCGTCTGGTGCTAGATACGTTCCCAGTTTTCTTCAGGTAGTTAAATTCCCCTCCCACTACGGTGTATTTCTTGTCCCATGGTTTGCGAGTCATGACAATCATCTTCATTTTGTTTGGATAGTAGGCCATGGAGAAGGTGTATAACGAAATAAGATAGAATAATACTTGGTGTATTCCCATTTCCATATTTATTCTGGAAAAACACATGATTTAAAACAAATTAACATGGGAAGCATGGTTCTCGCGAGTAGGGTCAGTTTATTTTGCCGATGACTGAGCGAGTCTAGTTAACGAGCCTATCCACAATGCACAGTGTGAGAGGGAGAGTTAATGATTGGTTGCTGAGTTGAGAAGACGTCAGCGGCTCGCTTGCGGATTGGAGGCTTCTGGAATTATGACTCGCACCGAAGCTGCAAATGCATAATGTTAAGGAAGCAATCTCACACTAATATCTCATGTGTTGTTTTCTGAAATATCAGTACTATGCATCAATCTGATTCAGTGACAATTATTCGTGATATTTTTCTTGTATTTTTTATCACAATCATATTTAAAAATAACTCCCTGGTTTTGTGATGTTATTGTGGGGAATGTTTGGAACATATCGTCACTATATGCGTTTATTTATTTATTTACTTCTAATTTTGTATGGCGGAGATTATTGCTCATGCCTTGTCTTAAACTCAACCATATTGTACAAGTTCATAATAGAGTGTCCGAAAAGTCACGCAACCCGGTGTTTACGACCGTATAACGGAATAGCGAAACGGAATGAGCAGAAACGCTTTCTGACAAGAGAATGTCCTGTATATTGGGAAAATTTAGAGACAAACATATGTAATAACATGCATGTTTTAATAATAAATAAGCAAAGTGTTGCCAAAGGCGTTTTTTTTTTTTTTTTTTTTTTTTTTTTTTTTTTTTTTTTTCCGAATCGTGTGTATTGATACACAGAACTCACTGAGGTAAATTATTGCAACATTTCACAATACCAAGGAACAATTTGGATGGTCATCTATTGAATTTGACAGAAAAAGAACTTTGACAAAGTTTCAAAAACATTGCACAAGGGAATAAATTGGCAGTTCCAAAAATCGATGTTTTGACAATATTACGAGGGACACTGGCAACACTGTTGCTGTCACGTGTACTAACAGACGTGTTTCACCTCAGGCTATCACACTAAGGCACTTTTAACGACAAAGGAGAAAGTTGGTTATTCTCGAACATACGTATGCAATAAATTACATACACCTTGCAACCATGAAATGTGGGTACAGAAGAACATGAATCAATTATTATGTTTTCTGTGCCTTAGGTGGTTGCTGTTTGCCGCGAACGGCATTCCAGATTGTGTCTACTTATGCTGACGTCGGGTGTGTGTTTTCAAAATGCCATATTCTACACAGGAAAGAGTGTTTGTTGTTGAAGAATATATCCGAACATCGTCATATTCTGGCGTAAGAAAAGCATTTAGTGCCAAGTTTCCGACTACTCCCTCTCCAGATAAGTCGTCAATTTTTCGTCTTGTGCAAAGGTTTCGCCAAACTGGGTCAATACATGACAGACAACGTTCAGGGCCTTCTGTATTAGGAGCTGATGTTCTGCAGCGTGTTGAACAAAGAGTAGTGACGTCGCCACAAAAGTTTGTTCGGAAGCTCGTCTCAGAATTGGACTTCCGCAAGTCAACTGCTCACAAGGCTATACGGAAATTGAAATTTTACCCGTATAGAGTTCGTGTTGTTCATGAATTGAAAGCGGCGGATGTCCGGGCACGAACAGCCAAAATTCCAGGCATTGGTCGACAGAAAACCCACATCAGTTGCATGAACTACCCTTGCTTTCTCCGAAAATCGGTGTTTGGTGTGGAATACCGCGACGTCATATTGTGGGACCGTTATTCTTTGAGACAACAGTGGATACCGCTGTGTACGGGGATCTCATATTGCAATTCGTTGCTCTCCTGGAAGAAGACGAACGTGATGCTTGGCTTCAACAAGATGGAGCAACTTGCCATACATCTAATGAATCTCTTCGTATGGTGAGAGAATTTTTTGGTGATCGTCTAATGTCCAAGGATTCATGGCCCAGTCGCTCGCCCGATTTAACATCTGCAGATTTTTTTCTGGGGGTTACGTAAAGGGGAAAGTATACCAAACAAGATCCAGAACATTGGAGGAGCTGAAACGAAACATTACACAGGAAATTGATAATATCGGTGCTGCAACCCTCAGGAAGGTATCTGAGAACATGATCAAGCGAACCAACTTATGTATCCAAGAAAATGGTGGACACTTCGAACATTTGCTTTAATTTGTAGGGATACCCACATTTCAGGGTTTGCAAGGTGTATGTAATTTATTGCATATGTCTCCTTTGTCGTTAAAAGTGCCTTAGTGTGATGGCCTGAGGTGAAACACGTCTGTTAGTGACACGTGACAGCAACAGTGTTGCCAGTGTCCCTTGTAATATTGTCAAAACATCGATTTTTGGAACAGCCAATTTATTTCCTTGTGCAATGTTTTTAAAACTTTGTCAAAGTTCTTTTTCTGTCAAATTCAATAGATGGCCATCCAAATTGTTCGTTGGTATTGTGAAATGTTGCAATAATTTACCTCAGTGAGTTCTGTGCATCAATAAACACAATTCGCAAACAAAAAAAAAATTCCGCCTTTGGCAACACTTCGCTTATTTGTTATTAAAACATGCATGTTCTTACATATTTTTGTCTCTCTAAATTTTCCCAATATACAGGGCATTCTCTTGTCAGAAAGCGTTTCTTCTCCTTCAGTTTCGCTATTCCGTTATATGGTCGTAAACACCGGGTTGCGTGACTTTTCGGAAAACTCTATAATATGCATTCATAATTTAATTCACATATAAACATAGAAAATTATTCATTGTTCATTTAGTTGGTGTTTTGAGTCCACTTTATGCACAGTAGTAAACATAAAAAAATAATGAACGTACTCACACCTCTCACATCACACAAACCACAGTAAAAATAGTAATTTATGGACATACACAAAACATAATATATAGCAGGCTACGACAAGTACTTTTATTTTGGTATACATGTTTAATTATTCGACAATAAACCGAAAACAAGAATAAAAGTATGTAGCATCATTTCATAACACTGCTTCTTAATCTACTCTTAAAGATTCGTATTGAATTTCATTTTCTTATTTCCTGACACAGCAAAACAGTTAAGTAAATGTTTTATGAGTTTTAATTGTTAAAGTATTAGAACTTTGGGATCTTGTGTATGATAACTCTGGATTTCCTAATGGAAGCAATCTGTCTGTCTGCTGCATCTTTCCGTTGTTTTATTCCACTGTCGTAGGCAGCCCCAACTAGCTTTGGCTTATAACTTTTTGATGACGCGTTTCCGGACCAGGGTTTCTTATCTGATATTGGTACAGTGGGATCCACGAGTATTACCGTGCAAATTGTCCATGACTATTTTCATTAATTTTTCTCTTACATCCTGTCTGTTTTTAAGTGATGGGTTTTTGTGTATGCTGGTGCAGAAGTTGTCAACAGCTTGTTTTGAGTTTTCTTTTAATTCTTGAATCTCTTATTGGGTCAAATAAAGTGAACGAACATGGTGATGGACAATTTGCACGGTAATACTCATGGATGACACTGTACTTGGGTCAGTGTCCATCCACCATGACAATTTGATTCAAGGTCACGGAAACAGCCTGCATACACTCCCAAAAAGGCATATTGGAATTAAACGGCATTTATTTATCTATTTTTCTTGTTTGTTTTTGGTATATAAGAATGCGACCCTGTTTTAGCTGGTCACTGGAGCTTCTCTCCGTCCCCTCTCGGTTAACCTAAGTGAACTAATGAGGGACGTTGATTAATTCAATGTATTCAAATGTAATAATAATAATCTGTAAAAAACATTCGTAACTGTAATAATAATAATAATACGCGTAATAATAATGAAAATTTAATTGAACATTGTTTACCCCCCCAGTAACTCTTAGGTTCCAAATAAAGGAATGAATGAATGAATTACCCCCAGTAGCAAAATAACTTACAGATATTGGTGGGGGTACACATTTCACTTTCCATTTATATGTCTACGTGTGGGTATTGTATTACAGGAGTTATTCTGTTTCTGAACAATACACAATTGTTCCTCGTAACGCCTTGATTCTAATAAACTACACAACCTTTAAACATACAAGAAAAGAACACCATTCAAAGTTACTAATCAAAGTTTAGAAACGTTACATGTTTTAATGTTGTATCATCTTGCATTTAGTTTCAATCATTTTTCTCGGCCTTGTAAAGTTTTTTTCAAGAGTATGATCCAACTAAGATATTCTCAACTCAATGCAAAGGTCTATTATAATTGTATGGAAGTGTGTATTATTCTGGATAAGAATATAGTAAAGATAATATAAATCTTCTCTTTGCTTCGATGATTATTGCAACGACAATTTCCTGTGCTCATCAAATTTATTTGAAAGGGGTATAATGTTAAAGTACTTGTACCATTTGTTACCGCAATGTCATACAAATCCAAAGGTCTTAATCCTGTGTAAGACTAACATTTCAATTTCATTAATTTACCTATTTCGTAAATCATCGTCACGCTTAGCTTATAAAAGTAAAAACGGACAAAGTAAAAATGAAGAACAAATACAAGTAATTATAGATTACACTTACGCTTTTTTGATTCTCGTCAAATGATGACAGTAATTCCCTCTGAAACACGTACCAATTAATATTCCTTTTGTCCTGAGTAATTATTGAATTAGATTTTTACTAAATCATAGTCAACAAGCTCAACAATATCAAAATGAGTAAATATGTAATGTAGAAGGTTATAAATGTGGACGAAAATAGCTACTTTAATGCATGGTAGTAAAGAACAAAGCATAACAATAAAAATAATCGATTATCATAAACTTGAAGAGTGTCATATGTGTTTTGTAGATATCCATCAAAGTGATCCAATGAATTGCATATATGTTCAAAGTTTTAGAGGAATAATATAGGGTTTTAAGAGCACCAGAAGCCTTTTGATTATATGGTGCAAATGTATGCTTGCTCATGGCGAGAAGTTTGTGACCGAGGCATTCTTGTGGAACAATTTTTTACAAGCGTAAAGAAATACTAGCTTTAATCGGAAGAAGTTGTAACTATGTGTGTTGCGATAAGGTTTATGGTTCGGTTGGAGCGGTATTCACGCTCTGGACAACAATGCATTGTTGTCTAATTGTTGTGTGTTAAGTCCTTGTGCTTATTAGTACAAGATTTCACAGCAATTTTAGGCGAAACGACAGTTTTACGTTTTGCTTCATTGCCTCTGAGGTTAAGATGATTTGAGCGAAGAGATTGTCAATGCAAGATGTGCTTGTTGATGGATTTATGTTAAATATGTGTTGACATATCATGATGTCCTGAAAACGAGAACAAGGGCGTCAACACTGAGGAGACGAGGGTGGGGTCTACTTCCTCTTCTGACTGTATATAGAAGCAACATGAGAAATTTTGAGAATTATTATTCATAACAAAGCACAGGGAAATAACTCTTTAGAATGGGAGATAGAATTATAGAAACTGACAGAAAAGTATGGGATGAATGATAGAAATGAGACAGAAACAAATAGCCCAGTCAAATTAGACATATCGAGGGAAAAAAATTCAAGAGTTTTGAAAATTGGTATGGTTGTTCGTTGGTACCTACAGTCCTGGAGGGAGGGGGGCGAGTGGAGGGTGGGGGAGCTGTTTAAAGATGACTGTTTAACTGGAGCTGTTTAAAGGAGGGGTGGGTAATAATGTTTTTTTTAATATTATATATATACAGTAGGTGACATTAAATAATTAAACCACAAAGAGGAAAGGTATATTAGTACAGTAATTTTGCCGATTCAAAGTAACACTTGGTACGAGGCTTATTATTTTTATTAATTTAACCACAATGGAAAACCTATTTTGATGATGTTTTTGTCGATTTTATACTATTGCAAATCTGTGTTTTTTTCACCTCACACTTGGTACGAGTGTCATAATTTCTTTCGAGTTAAATTATGTAACACCCACGCACACCCATGCACACCTACGCATACCCACACCTACACCCACGCATACACCTACACATACCCACACCTACACCCATGCACACCCATACCTACACCCACGCACACCCACGCACACCAACCTACACCTACACCTATACCTATTGCAAATATGTGATTTCGCACCTCATACTTGGTACGAGGCCTATTGTTTTTATTAATTTAACTACAGTGGTAAACCTATTTTGATGATGTTTTTGTCGATTTTATACTATTGCAAATCTGTGATTTTTCACCTCGTATTTCGTACGAGTGTTATAATTTCTTTCGAGTTAAAGTATGCAACATTACATAATATTGTGATGCTCTCATATTAAGCTTCCTTTTATTGTATTTTTATAAGGGTAAACTATTGCTTGCATTATGCTTATGCAACAGTTTATTACATAACATTACGCAACATTACAATGGCACAGAAGTTAACCTGTTGCATCATGTTTATGCAAACAGGTTATTACGGAATGTTATGATGACTTGTATCTGACGTGGTGTCTTCTGATTAGCTTTCTGTCTTAGATGTTTTTAGGCTACTTAAATAGTTGCTTTTTTTGCATTACATTATTTGAATTTATGCAACTTATCTAAATACTACACCAAAATACTCTGCGACAGTTGCAGAATCTGACATTTTCTTGACATTTTACAATATATACCAACATGAAAAATAACACTAAATACCAAACATACTGAGGAATAGTCTTACAAAAAACTGAAACTTAATAAAATACTAACCTGTCATGATAAGATGTGACGTGACAGATTAGTCAGTTTTGCGAGATCAGTTGAAGAGTACGGACGTGTTGTTGCAGTGCTCCTCTATACATTTTTTCATGTGCTAAGCACAGGGTGATATTTTTTTAACTATATGTATTTATTAATTTTTTGATACTTAGTACAAATATATATTTTATATATAATAAAATAAAAAGCTAATATGAAATAAAACGTCATGAATATTTTTGGGTTTAAAAGCACAACATAATCAGCCTGTAGAGAGAATTCCAGTAAACATGGATGTATTGAGAGAAATTTATCATCAATTGAAAGGTTTACTTCTTGTTCACTTGAATAGTATTTGGTCTCATGTTGACGAGGATACTGGAAAGCACTTATTTGTATTTAATAATAACTTATCATCATATAAGTTACCTGTTAGTGGGAAAATTCAAATAAACATTTCTCCACCGATTGCGGCAGTTTTGCACATAGGTCGAAATTTGTATAGAATTAAACATAGTACATTACTTCCTGATACGTCTTATGATGTGGAAGCTGGTGAATTTTTGTATGCTGAGATAATTGGAGAGTATGATAAATTGATTCCTCTGTTTATCGAAATAAGAATAATCTATCCTCTTATTAATATATAAAATACCTAAAAACAAACAAAAAAACAAAAAAAAACATGGATATATTTGGTAATGCAAGGCGACAGGAGATTCCAGATAATTCCAGCGAGATTGCTAGTTTAGATGTACGTCTAAAGAAACTAAAATCAGATTTACTCATATTACAGAATTCGCTAAATCTAAATATTCAAGCAGAGATATCTTCAAACTCAACTGATTAATCCTATAGTAAAAATTGATGGAGAACTTAAATCTTTGCTTGAGAAATATACTAATTTAGCTTCAATAGATAATCTTCAGAACTTAGAAGAGAATATTGCCAACTTGAAAAAAGAACTTGATAAATTTAGACAAATCCAGAGAACGAATACCGAACAACTGAAACAGCAATTAAATGATCAGGCAAATAGTATTCGCACTGAACTGCAAACCATCATCCAGAATATCAAAACTCAAGAAGAATATGAGCAGGTAAATGCTAGTATTGCTAAATTGCAAGAACAGTTTCAATCTTTCGAAGTTCCTACATTGCAAAGTATCAAATCTGAATTACAGACAGATGAACTGCATACGGCTATAACAGAAGTTCAATCGAAACTACAGACATTGGGAGATTTTATCAATAATTTACCTTCATCTTCTGAATTAAATGCTAGTGCTCGGAGCGTTGCCGACATCAAATTACAGTTCGAGACTTATGAAGATTTTGGGAAGATACAAGGTACCATAGCTCACATAGGAGATACTATGGCAACTATGAGAAATGAGCTAACAAGTGTACAGGAAACTCTGGAATCGAAACTGCCTGGCATTACTGATATTCTAGCTATAGTTCAACAGCAAGTTACTAAGCTTGAAAGCTTGACTACTGAATCAGAATTATCGCATTTCCATCATCTTATTGACGACATTCAGAGTAAATTAGAGACACTGCAACAGTCTACACCTACGCAGGATGACATAACGTAACTGTAAGAAGGCATGAGTTTACAATACCGGACCACTCTCCAATTTCTATAAAATTTCGCCTACTTACTAATTTCGGTGTCCTGATGACGTATCTGTAGTTCATATTTGGCGGTCACTTGTTAAAATTATACATATACGTGTAGAACTTGTAAAATAACCTTGCCATTTACCACGTTGATTGTCCATACACAGCAATTCGGAACCATTTTTCTTTCGCAATTCGTTAATCCTCTTCCTTTACGCACAACAATTTTGCAACTTTGAATATTGACGTCAGGATGAGGAATGCCTACGAGGTTAGGTTAGGCCTGTTAGGTTATGTTCCATTAGCATAAATACAAAGAAAAATTAATATTTTGGCTAAGAGAACTATACCTTGCCTTCCCTAACATGAAAAAGCTCTCTCCCGTGACGTCAGAACACAATGTTGCTGAAGTGTTGTGCGATAAGTGACACCCATTCGGGGGGGGGGGAATGGCGTGTTCCGTAAAGCTACTCTTCTTATGGTAGGGTTACGTTGCGTTAAGATAACATAGTTTATTTCGTTTTTTCTCGATTTACATACTCCACCGCCAATTATTATATTCAGATTCTTGATTAGGAGGTCTCAATTACTGAGTAGGCGAAATTTCATAGCAATTGGAGAGTGGTCCGGTATTGTAAACTCGTTCCCTGCAAGAAATTTAGAAAAATGCAGCTAATGCAACAGAACTCGATGCTATAAAATTAACTCTTACCACACTTCAGAATACTGTAGCTGCTTTGCCTACTTCTCAGGAAATCAGAGCTATAAGGAGAAAAGTACATCGAATTTTAAAATCTGAGGATATCAAAATCATTCAAGCAGAAATTGCGCAAATCAGAGAAACTGTTGCTAGTCTCCCCAACAATCAAATAATTAACGAACTACATGCATTATTTACAGAAATCAGAAGTCAAGTACACGATCTTGCTACCCAGAGTTCTAAATTGAAACTTGTAGAAAATGTACAGGAGATTATTTCTAATATTACGTTACAAATTACCACTCTTGAAGCAAGTCAAGAATCTGCTTTATCAGGTTTTGCTACTCAACTTCACGATCTCAAAGAGGAATATAAACAACTGTATATTGATGTAAAAATCAAACCTGGCTACGATGAGTTGGTCCGTACTATGAACGAACACTTGGAGCCGGTATTAAGCAGACTAGATGACGTAGATACTCGTCAATTTTATTCTATGGAAATTGTTAGGTTACAAAGTGTTCCAAATGCTCGAGGGCACTGCTGGCAATGCTTACAAATTATATCCGTACACTCAGGTACATGAATTTTTTGTTGATGGTAGTTTACGATTTCTGAAGTTTAGTTTTCTAAAACATGGAAAACATATTGAAGTTCCTCAGTTTACTATAGTGCGAAAAGATGGTATACACAAGGCAGTTCAAATACCTATTGCATACTGGGATGAGTCTACCAATAAATATAAAGTACATGACGACGAACAATTATCAGTTTTTGATATTGAAATTGGTGACAAGCTAGTATTTGACATAAAGCGGTTATACCCTGAGGACAATCCATTTTATGCGATATTCTCATTTCGAATTCGATGTCAAGACAAGATATAGTTCATGAATTACACAAACAAGCCCGTCGCAATTGCAAGCGATTAAGTGTAGTAACAAAAGGTGTAAATGATATGTTTCAGGCTGATCTGATTGAGATGGCTCCTCCAAGGGGGACTTTAAAAAATTTGGATAAGATAAATCATGGCTACAAATATATGCTTACAGTTATTGATACCTTTAGAAAATATGCATGGGCTGTTCCCCTAAAATCCAAGACTGGTACTTGTGTTACCGAGGCTTTTAAGTCGATATTTAGTGAGGGAAGGATACCAAAATATTTACAGACAGATAGAGGGAAATAATTTTACAATTCTACATTTGCTAAGTTAATGCAACAACATAATATTAAAACATTATTCTACATACAGTGATCTGAAAGCTAGTATGGTGGAACGATTCAACAGAACATTAAAAAATCGCATGTGGAGACAATTTACTCTACAAGGCAATTATAAGTGGGTGCAAATTTTACCCGAGCTAGTTCATGATTACAACAATACAGTACACAGTACTATTCACATGAAACCTGCTGAGGTAACCAAATCTGATGAGCAACGATTGATTAAAACTGTTTATTGTAAAAAATATACATATACTACCAAGAAGCCAAAGTCTAAAATAGGGGATCAGGTAAGGGTCAGTAAATATAAACAGTTATTCGAGAAGGGTTTTACTAAAAATTGGAGTACGGAGTTATTCTCAGTGGTTTAAGTTTTACCAGGGAATAGAAATACATATATAATAAAAGATAATCATAACAAAATATTGAAAGGGAGATTCTATGAAGAGGAACTTAGTAAAACAAAATATCGAGATATTACCTAATCGAGAAAATAATGAAGAAGAAAAATAATAAATTGTATGTGAAATGGTTAGGTCTGCCAGACAAAATTTGGATAGAAGCAAACCAGGTGATTCTTTGACACCAACATGGAATGTGGTACAGCGTTTACCAGATGTAGTGGAAACTAATTAAAAAAAATGGAGAGTTGTTACCTGATAACATAAGATGCCTCATTGCAGGCCCATCCGGTTGTGGAAAAACCACTTTGCTGGTTGATAATTTCTTGCTTGCCCCCAATTGGCTAGATTAGAAAAATAGACACTTGTATGTGTTTTCTAAAAGTTTAGAACAACCGAAATACCTACAACTCATAAAGCTGTACGAGGGACTGGGCATAGCTACATTTGCATCAACAATAAAACCTCTCGACCAATGTTTGAAAAATTCTGTTGTGGTATTCGATGATGTTATTCTGGAAAATCAAAATGAAATTAGAAATTTTTTTACACAGGGTCGTCACAAAGAAATAGACTGCTTTTATTTAGCTCAAACTTATTCCAAAATTCCCAAACAATTACTACGAGATAATACAAACTTAATCTGTTTGTTTCGTCAAGATCATACTAATTTGAAACATGTATACGATGATTATGTGGGAGGAGACTTAAATTAAAACCAATTTTCAAAATTCTGTTCATCTTGTTGGAACAGCGACGATTTTGGATTTGTTACTATCGAAATGACTCGTAAACCTAACAATGGTAAGTTCAGAAATAAAATCAACGACTTTTTAAACGTTGAAACGATATAAAAAAACCTTTAATCAAAAAATAAATATGACGAAACATAAAATAGAAGATAATTTGAAATTACGAGAGTACTTGTCCAAACGTTTCAAAGGTTGGAAATTAGAGAATCGAGGTTTTTACGAACAACACAAGCGTCAAGACCAACCTATTATCGATGCAATCAGTGGTCTTGGTAAAGAGATTAAGGGTGTGACAGAACAAAATAAAAACCTCATCAATGAATTGGTACCTCTTACTGCTAAAAATTATGCAGATTTCCCTCCTACGCCATTATCCAGTATCCACACACCCCTGGTATTTAAGGAACCACTTGCTAAAGCAGCTATAGAAGAATCAGAGAAAATCGAGTTGGGTCCCCTGGCGGGATTATTTGAGTACAGGAAAATTCGAAAAAGATGAAGTATTTGGTTTGTATCCAACTATGGAGGGAAATGAAGGTGTGGTATGGAAAATTGGTAAGACTAAAGTAACATTCGAAGGGGATAACATAAAAATTAATTTGGGTGGGAGAAACAGCTGTTCCAGATATCCTGGTACCGTAGGGCTATGGGAGCTCATTACCAAAAAAAAACCAAAAATTTTATAGAAGATGATTATCAAAGTTACTCTGAAATTTTGACACTCTCTGATGCTTTGTACCAAAATAACGATGCCAGTCAAAAGCGTGTGAAATCGAGCAGCGGGGATAAATACAAAAAACTGATAAAACCTATCTGGAATCAACTAAAAACCGGTAGTGGTATAAAACAATGCATTACTTTACCTAAGGAATTTGTATGGGTAAATGATGTGAGAAAACTTATAGATAGGTTGCTGGTTATAGCAGGGGAGGAAAATGCTGGGAACAATAATTTCCATAATGAGAAAATGGGTATTGTAAACATGATTAGTGAAAAAGTAGCTAAATTTATTGTAAACGATCCTAAAGGTATAGGATACTTAATTAAAATTATCAATACTTTACCTCCTAAATTCTGGAATATATCAGAGGGTCGAGGTTTAGTGAATGACATTATTAATAAACTTCCGTTCGAGTTACAAGTACCTGGTTACCAATATTGTGGTCCCGGTACAAAACTTGAGAAATTGATAGAAAGAGGGGATGGGGTATTAATCCTCTGGATGCAGCTTGTAAAGAACATGATATTGCATACAACACACACAAAGATCTGAATGATCGTCATGTGGCTGATCAAAAACTGGAAGAGGCAGCTTTTGAAAGATTAACAAGCAGAGATGCATCATTGGGTGAAAAAATAACAGCATTGGGTACAACCATTGCTATGGATACAAAACAAAAATTAGGGTGGGGTTTGTAATATAAATACCCTGAATAATAATAATAATAATAATAATAATAATAATAAAACAACATGAAACCAAAGGGAGTTGTAAACCAAATACCATATCACGATCTTAAAAATTTAAAACTTAATTCGATTTTAACTAAAAAACAACAAGAAGAGAAGAGGCAATGTATAGCCAAAGGAAACGGAATGAAATTATTACTCAGTACGCCACAATTAAAACGATTGCAAAATGCAATAAAAAAAACACACAGTGGAGGATTTATATCCAGCATTCCAGCTATCCTGGCTGCATTGGGGGCAGTTGGAAGCTTGGCTGGGGGTAGTGCTGCTATTGCCAAAACTGTGATTGATTCGAAAAAAAAAATAAGGCAGAACTAGAAGAGCAAAAGCGTCATAATCTTGCCATGGAGAAAAAAATAGGCAAAGGTGTGAAGTCTAGAGCACTCAGAAAATTAAAAAAAGAGAAGAATCTCTTACCAACCAAGACATTGAATCTTTAATTAAAATATTTAAAATTAAACACTTCAGGGTGCTTTCATGTCTGATTCTCTCCCTAAAGGTAGTCCTCACTCTCGAGAATGTGGTGTGGTGAATTTGGAGAAGTCCGAAAACGTTGGTACTCACTGGATATGCTATTATAAACAAAATGACAATGCTGTTATTTTCGATTTTTTCGGAGGGGTAACCCTACAGAATTAATTCGTTACTTGAAACATGTTAAAATTTATTACAACGACGATCGTATTCAAGATTTGGATCAAATTATATGTGGCCATGTTTGCATTACGATGCTCAGAATTTTAAATAAAATACCAAACATCAAATTAAAAGATTTTCAAAAAGCTGTATTATATATTAAATATGGGAATTTTTCATCTCTCCAGTGAGACTTCGGTTTTGAAACTACATCTTCACAATGATATTATCTATCCAAAATCCATAGCTCTGAGAGCATTCTACAGTATGTATCTGATACCGAATGTAACTACCTACAACAATACTATATTAGTAGATAATGAAAAAAAATATTCCTCCTGGACAGTATAACTTGAACTTCCAACCACTGTCTTGGTTTCTCAAAATTCTGTAACACACAGAGTAGAGATTGTAACTACTAATGAAACAGTGGACTTATCTACCATGGGAGAACTTCTAGGATTTGAGAACAATAGCAAATTAGAACCAGGTGTGAGGCACATAGGTAAATTTATACCAAAATTCTTAGCTATTGAGACATTGAATATTCACTGTAATATTGCCAAAGGTATGATTATCAAAGCAGAAGAAAATTCGATTAGCAGTCTCAAGGAGACAGGTATTATTGCTAAATTTAAACCGAATTCGGAATTTATGGAACCTATCTTCTATTCGCCAATCCCACCAGTCTATTTCCCTGTTTCTATTGATAAAGTTAATTACATAGAGATAACAATTACGAATGAGAAAAATGAAATCATCGATTCTGCTGGTGCTAATAGCACTGCGATAATAGAAATTAATGTTTAAAATATATAAATAAATACCAAGATGGAAAATATCGAGAGTTATGCATTAGTCTTTCCCTCCAAACAGGAGGACATTTGCAAATTTGAATCAGCCCAATAAAGAGATACAGTACGACATCACGGTGGGGGATGGATTTTTTCATCCACATAGATCTGATCTGTATATAAAATTTGATATTGTAAAACAAAGTAATGGTGAAGAATATCCCCTCCCCGGGGCTAATATAAAACTTATAGATAATTTTGTTCCATTCTTATTTTCTCAAATTGAAGTCATGAAGCATGGTACAGTCAGTCATTGACAGGATTGATTGCCCTGGAATTACATCCACTACAGTAGGGACTTTGAAACTCTCCAAATCAGAGAGTGCATATTATAAAGTTGGGTGGTTCGAAGCTAGACCAAAAATCCAAGCAAAAAGTCACACAGTACTGTTCCCCATGAGATTGCTATTTGGATTTTTCTCTGATTATAAAGAAATTATGTGGAAAGGTGGTTTGAGTGTCATATTTCGCAGAGCACCCAATGATCATAATGCTATCATGAGATACAAAACTTTGAATGCAGATGGAACAGCTAATGAGGCTAGTTTACCCGAAGCTGCGAAATATGTGATCCAGTCTATGGAGTTTAGAAGCCTGTGGAGGGTAAATTGTTTGAATTTGACCTTACTAATCAGTTCCAATCTTTGCAATATGACATGCCAGAGTTCGTAGCTGTGATGACAGGGAGAGATGACAATCAGGAAAAAGATAGCAGCCAGTTTGATAATTGTAAAGTTAAAAATGTGTATCTGAAGAATGGCAGAAATGAAGTATTCCCTCGTGAAAATTATAATTTAAACATTATAGAACAAGATTATTTGAAGTTATATGAAGCTTATAGTGCTTTTAAAAGAGTAACTGAAGGAAACATAGACATGTATTATAATCCAGATGAGTTCATAATTCACAGACCAATGTTTTTAATAAATGCGTCAAAAAGAAAATTGGTAGTTATAAATGATCGAACTAATATAAAATTGATATGTGAATTTCATGAAACTCTACCGGAAAATACTACATGTAGTGCTATACTAATAGTAGAGAAGTCATATGTATATGATGTAAAGAATGAGAGAGTGATAGAACAATTTTAATAAAATTTTATTATTTTATTAATTACTTCAGAGCTTTTTTTAAGGGACTCAATCACTTTTGACAAAAAGTTAGCATTCCAATCACATATTGCCCGCATTTTAAGCGAAGCTCACATAAATTTGGGATTTATAATGAAAATGGGTCATCAATTTAGGAAAAAGGAAACATTTCTCTTGCTATATTATACGCTCGTCAGATCTAAACTCGAATATGCTTCTCTTGTTTGGAACCCGCAATTCAAGAACGATATCGAAAAATTAGAAAAGCTTCAAAATAAATTTCTCAGATATCTACTATTTAAACTTGATGGTACATATCCAAAACTCACTCCTAGCAACATATTACGCGAAATCTTTAATATTCCGTCACTCGACGAAAGGAGGCAAACAAGTCAAATAACTTTTCTCTCCAAGCTTATCAATGGTAAAATAGATTCTTTTAATCTGTTGTCGAATTTAAATTTTTATGTGCCAAACTGTATGTTAAGGCCCAGAACTGATCTCTTTCAAATCCCCCTTGGAAGAACAAAAATGACCGAAGCTGAACCCATGAGGAGAATGTGCAAATTACTTAATTCAGTTTCTAAGAATAATCCAAGCGTATACATATTTAAATGTAATTGTAACATAAGATCTATTCGCTGAATTTCTGTATGTTTTGTTTTGTTCATTGAATTTTGGTTTTCATTCAGCTTGTAAGGTTATATTTATTTATTTATTTATTTATTTACGACTTTGTTTACATGGCGAAGTTAAGGCATTAATGCCTTCTCTTCCACTTAACCATTAATTACAGGGATCATTTTTTTCTTTGCAGTAAATTGTATACAATTAAAAAATTAAAAAAGATAAATGAAAAATAAAATAATAAAAGAAAAGTAAAGTATTGAAAGTAAAATGAAACTAAAAATGAAAGCAATACAGTTTGAAATACGAGCAGTCAAGCCCTGGATTAACCATTAATTACGTACATTGCTCATTATTTTTACTAACACAATGAAAAAAAGTAGCTTAGAAGAAATTAAAAATAAAAGCAATACAGTTTCTACATGCACACACACACACACAAACACACATTCACACACAAGTACCTACATAGAAAGCATATATATATATATATATCCAACAGTTTAGCTTCATTTATTATTGTATTGTCTCTGTATTCCCTTTGCTTCTATAATCTAATAATTAATTTCTTCTCACAATTGTTTTTAAATGTAAAATGTATATTGCGTCATTCATATTTCTCGTTAATTTTCTTAGTTATGTTCTTGTTTATGTAATGGTGTCATCCCATATTGAACACTGTAATTGGGCATGCGCCTGTTGTGTTTCAATTAAATAAATAAATAAATAAATAAATTAATTAAATAAAAGTACAAACAAAAAATATAATATTTGTATCAATTCTTAATTTTACATTTATGGCATTGAGTTCGATGTTACATGTTACAATGTTCCAATAAATGTTTAAATGTTTCGAGAAATAGTCTACAAGTGGTCTACATGCTTGGTGTATCTGAATATGTTGTTATAGTTATTTAAGTTTTAATTTTTTAAGTGCATTGCCTACAATATTCATTAATTTCTAAATGATAGTGTGAGATTTTTTCCTAAGTGCATTGTGGGCATATCTTATTAATTTCTAAACAATAGTGTCCCCAAGGTAGTGTGTGAATGCCACAAGACAAAATACACCTTTTGTCATCACGAGGATCCATTGCTACTTTTTGTATTTTATTAGTTTTTAATACATGGTCCTTACTTTGAAATCTTCTTTCAATTTTTAATATTGATTTATGCGATTCCAGACATTCAACATAGTTGTCAAAAACAAGTTTTTTTTACTGTATCTTTACTTGTTCCCTTAGCTTTTTTAGTAACATCATTTTCCTTTTTCACAGCATACATTTTTGCTCTCAATCCCACAAATTCTAAAATAATATAACCATTTTTTTCATCTTTTAACATGCCTGGAACTTTTTTATTGTAAGATGGAATTTCAAATTTGTTTGGCTCAGGATAGTTAGAAGTATCTAAATATTTAGATAGTTTCGGATTTTTCAAATCTTCGTAAAAATTAGATGTCTGAATATTATAAATAAAACTATCCGTATCTATATAGAGAAGAGAAATACAATTCTTGTAGAATGGTTTCATTACATTATAGTGTAATTCAAACATATGTAGTTTAGATAAATCTAGGATTGCTGCACCAACATAAATAGGTTTATTGAGTTTAATTATTTTATTTTCCATAATAAAAAATGATAAGTTTTCATCGTAAATTTTTCTAGTCTTAAATTTAGCCACTAGTTTCCTACACTTATTACTATCTGACACTAATTTTACGTCTATGTGTTTTCTTACATTTTCCATTGTTTTCCCGTATACAAAGTTATTCATTAATTTAAAAAATCTTTATCAAAATCGCAAGTAGCATTAGTTCTATGCTGAGTATTGGTGTCAATATATTATTTTAACCACTCTGAATGTTTGAATTTGAGAATTTTGTGAACATGTTTTACACAAACCATCTTACCTATTAGGAATCTTAAATTTTTATAATAAAGTACGTATCTATTTTGGGGCTCTAAAGTCAACATAAGTTTACCAGGTGCAAGCTGAAATTCGGGTGCAGGTGGCAAATCTGAAAAATAATTATGTAAACTATTTGGGAATTCTAAGTCTACTTCTGCAAAAAATCCACATTGTTCATCATCAAAATTAACTATGTCTATTTTGGTAGGATCAACCCACTCAAATCCACCATATGGTAATTTTCCCATCATGGAATAACCGTACAGATTATTAACGTCAGCATAGAAAATGTAATTAGAATTAGAACCATCAATCGTGTAAATATTATTGTGTACACTGAACCATCCCTCCTCGTATACTCCTCTCGATAAACAGTAACATATCTACATCTGAAATAAGTTCTAATTTTACCTTTGTTTTTAACAGCATAGCTGCCCAGGTTAAACCAGGCAGACCGTAGAAATGAACTGGATCGAGACGATAAATAGACATAGATGTTTTTCTAAAAAATTGAAACACATCCGCAAGAATACTTACGTGTAGTCTTAAATAATAATCGTGATAGTCACCAAATGTTTTACACTCTAGCTTATCCCACATTAATTTCGCATATTCGTATTCCTTATCTGTAATATGGTCTTGTATAAGTTGACTGTAAAACATCTCTTTAGGAGGAAGGCTTCTATCCGAAAATTTGGAAGAGTCTGTAACATAGTCATATGGATACACTCCTTTCCGTCTAATTAATTTTATATATGTATTCGGAAACATGATACGAGTGATCCTGAACTGTTCATCTGATAGTTTGCTAGCTAGATTGTCTAAGCTAGCTGAGAGAAATTTATACGAATCTAAAAATCGCATCTCAATTTGTTTACCTGTTTCGGGAATAGTTACGTACTTACTAATAGAAATATATTTCTCCTCGTTCTCTGCTAGAATATTTATATTTTGCTTATCGTAACCCAAACATCTAATCAGATGATGAAAATCATAATTCGAACCATAGTGAAAGAAAATAGGAACATAGTTAGGTTTCTGAACCTGGAAGTTGCACGATTGACATATTGTCGAGATGATTTTTCCCGAGAAGTGGCAGTGATGGAAAACTTTTTTATTACTCTTTGTATATTGCAAATTGCAAATTGGAAAAGTGACGGCATTATCAAATTCTCGAATTTCTTCAATAGATGGCAAAAACATCGGTTTAGATTTTTGTAACACAGGACCAATTTTCCTAGTTTCTTCCACCATTTTTTCAAGAAAATGTTTAACTACGTTAGGTCCTCTGTATACATACGGTTTGCTATTTTCGTTGTCTTTCCACACCACTATGTATCCAAAACTTGATGCCTCATGAAGTTGGTACGGTGTAGTTGAAGATGCATCTGGTTTCGGATCACAATAGGCAATCGGTTTCAGAAATGACTCGAAATCTGCAAATATGCATACCGGATGTTCTAATAATCCTCTGAATGACTTAAATTGTTCTACTTCATTCAGTTTGGGCATAATCATGCGTACAGGCTTGTTGTCACCGCAATATTTTTTACGTTCTTCAAGTTTTTGAGCAGCATCAAATATGGTTAAGCATATTCGACAGACTTCAATCTGGTGTTTATGCTTTGTACTTTGACTGCTTACCAAACGAGAAAGTTTACGAATGAGGCAATAGTGAAAGTTTTTATTATACTTAATAAGTAACAAATTGATGACGATAGTATTGTCATTATCAACAGTACTTACTCTAAGAGGATATACCAAATTATTTGCTGTATAGGCATACACATTGATTGCCAAGGATTCATTCGCTTGTCTTTCAAATTTTGGTGTGTCGGATATAGCAACAGGATACTGGATACCTAACATAGCATATTCAATCTCGTCTACATATTTTTTTATAGTGACTAACTTGTTCCGGATTATTTGAACAATAACTCGGGTGAAGCGCCGCCAAAACGCACCACATAAACCACTTATTATCAGTGTTATGAATGTTCAGCACAGCTCTCTTATGCTGAATTTTTACTGGAAGTGGAACGTAGCTGGAAGCAGAAAAAGGCATGAATTTGCTTACGTAAATAATTAACATGTGAGGACTTCCGCATAGAGACCATCCCGAACCATCACCCTCGAACTCGTCGTTTTTCTTAACCAGTTCTTTGGAAATTTTAGAATAAAAGTCGTTCAAATTATCAATGTCTGCCAAATAAAAAACTTGGTTTTTCGTTCTGTGATAAAAAGTATATATTATTCTATTGGCTTTCTCATATTCAGAAAATAGAACAACATATATTTTTATAGAGTTGTTTTCCAGTTTATTTTTCAGAATAATTATGATAGATTTTTTTATTTCACTCAAGAAACTAGAAATATCACAGCGTGGGTTCGAAGTAAAACAGAAATCCTGGAGTTCGTCATTGAATGCAGATCTAATTGGCTTTTGATTAGGCAACTTAATTTGTTTGGAAGTAGAAGCTTCAGTTTCAGGATGATCAATTTTTCTTTTCAATGTTCCATATCCGGTTGATGCCTCGCAAATTTTCAGGTGGTTACTTAAATTAGCAATGCCAATTATTTTTGCATTGAGGACAAGGCTTAGTAGGTAACAAACGATTTATTTTCGAACCTGTTTCGCTACATCTTGCCCTATGCTTGCTAATATTAGTTTTGGAGATTGATTTCCCACAAATAATACATTCGATGAACTTGGTAAATGACATTTATTTTTAATATGCTTTAAGTAAATAACAATAAGACGCAAAATCAACTCAAAATTCAATGAGATAATTACAATAATTGATAGAATGTAACTTTAAAAAAACAATAGTTATATTTATAATAGAATATTTCAGGTCAGGTATTTATATATAAATTTTCTCGGGAAAATACAAAAAAACTAAAACGCACAATTAAGTCAAAATTCAATCTATGTGAAAAAACCACTTAAATCACCTTCAAAAAAAAAATATTTGTACTAAGTATAAAAAAATAATTAATAATTACGATAAAATTTTTAGCTATGTTATTTATATAGAATTTTTCCGAAGACAACAATAAATAGTATATAGCTTTAAAATAAGTTAAAAAAACTTAGCTTTTATCAAGAAATGAGGAGCACTGCAACAACACCTCCGTACTCTTCAAACACTCTCACAATACTGACTAATCTGTAATGCGAAAACCCTTTAAGTAGCCTAAGCGCAAAACTATGTTGAAAAACAGAAGACACCACGTCAAATACAAGTCATCATAACATTACGTAATAACCTGTTTGCATAAACATGATGCAACAGGTTAACTTCTGTGCCATTGTAATGTTGCGTAATGTTATGTAATAAACTGTTGCATAAGCATGATGCAAGCAATAGTTTACCCTTATAAAAATACAATAAAAGGAAGCTTAATATGAGAGCATCACAATGTTATGTAATGTTGCATACTTTAACTCGAAAGAAATTAAAACACTCGTACAAAATACGAGGTGAAAAATCACAGATTTGCAATAGTATAAAATCGACAAAAACATCGTCAAAATAGGTTTACCATTGTAGTTAAATTAATAAAAACAATAGGCCTCGTACCAAGTATGAGGTGCAAAATCACAGATTTGCAATAGGTGTAGGTGTAGGTGGGTGTGCGTGGGAGTAGGTGTGGGTGTGCATGGGTGTAGGTGTGGGTATGTGTAGGTGTATGCGTGGGTGTAGGTGTGGGTATGCGTGGGTGTTACATAATTTAACTCGAAAGAAATTATGAGTAGGTGGAAGGGGCGATTCTGGGCCGGCCCTTTGATCTACTTTCTCACCTTAATGGATTTCTCTCGTAAGGCATGAGCAGTGTTGCCAACTCCTCACTCGAAAAATCACCAAGGTTTTTGTTTTTGGGTATAACCTAACCTACAATGAGAGAAAAATGGACAGAAGAAAAGCTCTGGCATCACTTTTTAAGCTATTTTTTATGCTAACTCGTTTTTTGACCTACATTTGAAATGACTTACGATATTTTCCTATAAGGCTGCCTCCCTCTTACTGTAAGGCCCCCCCCCTCAGTGTAATCTACTACGACCTGCTAATAGGCTTTTGCTCTCGGCGTAATCCGTTTTACGGGCTAAACTAACCTACAATGAGAGAAAATTAGACAGAAGAGAAGCTCTGGCATCAGTTTTTTAAGCTATTTTTTTACCTTCTTCAAATCTTGCTCTTATGCTACCTCGCTTTTTGACCTACATTTGAAATGACTTACGACATTAAACAAAAATATGTTCGCTCGAATATGGAGTAGGTTACGAGAATGAGCAGGAAATTGCATTGTGTTGGTTTCGAAATACCGTCCTCTTATCTCTAATGAAATTCTAAAGCTTTCGCATTACATTGAAATACCTGTAATGCGAAAGGGGATTTCGCGTGCTATCAACATTGACGCAATAACACAAATTTAACAATATGTAGGCCTTGGGATGACGGAAGTATATATAGTAATGTCAGTTAGCAGCATAGATACCAGTGATGCAAGTCCTCTTATCTCTAATGAAATTCTAAAGCTTTCGCATTACATTGAAATACCTGTAATGCGAAAGGGGATTTCGCGTGCTATCAACATTGACGCAATAACACAAAATTCAACAATACGTAGGCCTTGGGATGACGGAAGTATATATAGTGACGTCAGTTAGCAGCATAGATACCAGTAATGCAATGCGATGCATTATTCAAAATGATGTGGCTGAAATGTAGGGGAAGAATCTTCTAGAGCGGATTGTCTCGGATTTCTATTGGTCCACGTTGCGTTGGCTAACATTTCACTTTTGACCTTATTAGAAAACCGTATAAAACTTAAAGCACTGGTGTAGAAAGTTCTGTTTTTATTTTGAACGATAGTGAAGAGCATTTCTGCAGTATTTTCCAAAAGTAAGTAATTTTGTTTCTTAGCTTGCATGAGTTGGTTTTGATTTATAAGTATAACTTTGCTTTTGTGAGTTGATTTTTGAAACTAGCCAAAACAGATATAAGAGATTGTGGAAGGAAGGTATAACTTCTTGAAAACCAAAATAGCTCTTATGTATTGTGGAAGAAAATATACTCACAAAACATGCAAAAAAGAGAGAGAATATAGAAGATGTTTCACGTCTCTCTCTGCTTTTATATATTTGAAGCATGCATCTTGGTAGCTGGAATATTTTTTTTGTTCCGTGTGCTGTTGTTGGTAGGTAGGAAATATGTGTGCGGGGCATATTTAAAAAAAATAAATGTGTTAAATTGTTAGAGAAAAACAAGAAAAAAAATAGAGGAGAGTTGCGTGTTTTGATATCTAGTGGAAGTACTGATTGATTTGATGTTTTAAGTACACTTTATGCACAGTAAGGCTAATCGAGACTGGACCTACAGTTTCAAGAACCACTTGTACCTCCACCGGGTATCGAACTCTTGATTACAAGACAACGACGTTATCGCTGTGCCATCGCAGAGGCTAGTGGAAGTACTGATTGATTTGATGTTTTAAGTCTATTTTATGCACAGTAAGGCTAATCGGGACTGGGGCCTACAGTTTTAAGAACCACTTGTGCGGGTATCGAACTCTTGATTACAAGACAACGACGTTATCGCTGTGCCATCGCAGAGGCTAGTGGAAGTACATAGTTATTCGAATCTTATTTATTTAAAATATTTAGTTTTTATGCACGCTTATTGATATTAAACCTCAAATTAAATAAAATCTGACAACTATATCCAATTATACTTATGGCTACAGAACGAGCATTCGCAAAAAGTGGCTTGAGATTTTTTTTACCACGTAAACAAAATGGCCGACATGCCAAATATGAACAGGCTATATAGATTTGAGAGAGAGATGGATAGGAAAAAAAGTTAATTAAAATTTAATTTCATGATTGCAACACACGGAACTTAATAATTGATTTATTGATTTAGTTTATTTTACTTTGCGTTTTGTATGTTTTGGCTAATTTGCGAAGATTGGGGATGAGTGATGAAATGGATGAATAGACATTCACAAACAACCAAGCCCCGACCGGGATTTGAACCCGGGGCTCTTGGCGTCGCAGTGCGATGTGCTAACCAATCGGCCACAGGGTCGGGCAAACACGGACATACATAAAAATTAAATGTTTGGTGCTGATCACATCACACATTACCAACTATGTATTGGACTTCCCATATGCACAGATATGAATTTATTTTTTGCTTGTTGTAGTGCAAATATGTTGTCTGGGGCCTCCTCCATGGCGCAGTGGTAGGTAGGTTTGTATTCAAGGCTTCGATACTCGCTGGAGGTACAAGTGGTTCGGATAACACTTTAAAACTCTGTAGGTCTAGTCCCGATTAGCTTTATTGCACATAAAGTGGACTTAAAAAAAATGCCAACTCAAATGTTGTCCGGTTTGGGTGACCTAGACCTACAGTCCAAAATATTATTTTTCTCCTCCTCTCTCTCTGGCCAAGATTGCAAATAATTGCAGGAATAATATTTTGTTTCAATATCGAGCTTATATTTAAATTTATACATGTGCGCATGCGCGCAGGGGGTAAATTTTATTTTTTGATCGGGTGGGTTGTAAGGTGAGTGAACATGTAGGAAAAGTACCGGTATATTAATTGATTTATTGATTTAGTTTATTTTACTTCGCGTTTTGTACTTTTTGGCTAATTTGCGAAGATTGGGGATGAGTGATGAAATGGATGAATAGATATTCACAAACAACCATGCTCGACCGGGATTCGAACCCGGGACCCTTGGCATCGCAGCGCGATGTGCTAACCACTCGGTCACAGGGGTTGGGCAAGTACTGGTATATACATAGATCAAAGTTACATGGTTCTAGACCCCATAGGAGTCGAGAAAATCAACGTCTTGGAAAACGTCTTAAGACAAATATCTTAATCTTTAAGAAAGTCGACTTCCGGTCTGTCAAGATGTTACTTCCGGTCTGTCAAGAAAATTTTCTTAAGACAATTATCTTAAGACGTTTTCTAAGACGTTGATTTTCTCGGCTCCTAATTGAGCTAGGATGATGATTGTGGGTTTGTTGGATAGGTTTTGATGATAACTACTCAACTACAAGCAAGCCCCCCCCTCAATTTGTTTAAGAAATTCGATTTGATCCTAAAAAACACTCTGCATCCTATTGGAGTGCTTTGGATGTGTTTTTAGATTAAAAATTTTGTAATTGGGGAATGTAGAAAAGCTATTCTTGCTTGTTGGCGATATTTTTTAAAACTGCTCTGTGACCCTCTCGTTTTTCACGTCATACGCGAAGGACTTCTCTGCAATCAGGATGACACTGCACAGAGTATCCTCGGGCAAGGCATCGTGGAACTCGCAGACGACCTTGATGTTGGTTCGATCGTTGACCACCACCTGTTTTCTTTTTGTGGTGTTGATGACGAACATCGGCCTGCGGATTTTGAATTCGCTGGGGGTGTAGTACATGTCCACACTTCCCTCGGTCACGCGTTTGTAAGCCGTGTAAGCTTCGTAAAGTTTGAGGTAATCATCTTTGGTTATGTCCAGGTTGTAATTTTCGCGCGGGAACACTTCGTTGCGTCCATTCTTGAGATAAACGTTTTTGATCTTGCAGTCGTCGAATTTACTGGAATCTTTTTCCTGATTGTTATTGCGCCCGGTCTGAAAGAGCACCACGACGAAATCTGGCATGTCGAACTGTATGTTGTTGAACTGAGTCGTCACGTCGAATTCCATGTGACTTCCCGACGCCATCTTCTGCACGCACTGGTAACCGTGAAAGTGAATCGGCACCTGCGGACTTTTCAAGATCTCCGCTTTGTACTTGAGGGCGTAGTTTGTTTCGTATTCCACGATCGGCATTCTCAATTCCATGCTCCGGATGACGCACTTGGCTGCTTCAGGTAAAGTGTTGGCTATCGGCGTGCCGTCGGCGTTTAAGTTGGTGTATCGCATCAGTGCGTCGTTGTCGTTGGCCGCTCTTCGAAACGTGATCCTCAGTCCCCCCTTCCACATGATCTCCTTGTAGTCCGAGAAGAAACCAGGCAGCAGACGCATGGGAAAGAGCACCGTGTGACTTCTCGTCGATATTTTGGTCCCGGCTTCGAATCCCCCGGCCTGGTAATTTCAATGTTCCCACCGCCGTCGACGTGATGCCTGGATAATCTATTCTGTCGATGACGGTGTTGTGTTTCCTCACCTCCACCTGCGAGAACAGGTGAGGCACGAAGTTGTCCACGATTATCAAGTTTGCTGCTGCGGGAAACGCGTCTCCGCTTTCTTTCTTCACCACGTCGAATTGAAGGTAGAGGTCCGCTCTGTGAGGATGAACGAACCCATCCCCTACGTCCACGTCGTATTCGATCTCCCTGTTTGCTTCGTTGAGATTGGCGAACGTGCGACGGTTGGGAGGGAAAGATTGCAATTCGTAACTTTCGATTTGCTCCATTTTTTTTTTTCACTATGTGTGTTATTTATTATACGTTGATCTCCACGATGGCGGTGGTCGTTGCACCTGCGAAATCCACCAGCTCTCCTTTCTCGTTCGTCACCACCAACTCTATGTCGTCTATGCGGTTGCGACATACTGGAAAATAGATCGGCGAAGAAGGTGTGTAGATGATCGGTTCCATGAACTCGGAACTGGGTTTGAACGTGGCGATGATTCCCGTCTGCTTGTGACTTCCTAACAATCCGTCCGAGGATTTCGTGATCATGCCTTCCGCCACGTTGCAGTGAACGTTCAGAGTTTCGATGGCTAGAAATTTAGGAATATTGACTGCCGTGTGCTTGATACCAGCTTCGAGTTTGGTGTTGTTCTCGAAACCTAAAAGTTCTCCTATGGTGCCCAGGTCCACGGTCTCCGTTGCGGATAGGATTTCCACTCTGTGCGTGACCGAATTTTGAGAAAGGTATGTGCCTTTGGGTAATTGAGCTTGCAAAGTGGAAAGATTGTATTGTCCTGGCGTGACGACGATGTGTTCGCTTCCAACGCTAATTTTGTTGTTGTGCTGCGTAACATTGGGTATGAGGTACATGCTGTAGAATGCACGCAGAGCCACGGATTTAGGATAGACGATGTCGTCGTGCAGCGTGAGTTTCAAGATCGAAGATTCGCTCGTGAGATGGAACACGCCCATCCTAGTGATGCTGTTTGAGGTTCCACAATGCTTTCTGGAAATCTTCGACCGTAGGGTTATTTATTTTAGAGAGAAACGCGAGCACGGAGAGACAGAGATGACCGCAGTTCACGTCTCCGAAATCTTGAATGCGTTCGTCGTTGTAGTATATGGAGGTTTTGCTCGTTTTCAGATAATGAATTAAATTTGTAGGTGGAACACCTCCGAAAGAATCGAAAACGAATGCTTTATCATCGTTTTTGTGGTAACATATCCAATGCGTGCCTGGATTTTCTTGACCGTCCAAGTTGACTACTCCGCATTCTCTTTTTTTGACGCTTGAAGGTAACGAGTCGGACATGAAAACTCCTCTGAAGTGTTTGATTTGTAACGGTTCGATCAGAGATTCAATATCTCGGTTGGTGAGTGCTTCTGTTTCTTTTTTTTAAACTTCTTCATCACGCCCTTCCCCTTCTTCTCCATGGCCAGGTTGTGACGTTTCTGTTCTTCCAATTCCGCCTTGTTCTTCTTCGAGTCGATGACGGTTTTCGCGATGGCGGCACTTCCGCCGGCCAAACTTCCAACGGCCCCCAATGCTGCCAGGATGGCCGGGATGCTGAATATGAAACCTCCGATCTTTTGCTGTTTCCGCGAACGCTGCAATCTTTTCAATTGAGGTGTGCTGAGCAGCAATTTCATTCCGTGTCCTTTCGACAAGCAAGAACGTTTCTTCTCGCGTTGTTTCTTGGTGAGTAACCCATCGAGGGTACCTAGATTTTTTAGATTCGAATATGGTATCTGGTACACGACACCCTTGGGCTTCATGTTGATGTTCTATGTGTTATTTTCACGGTATGTTATTTATATATATATTCTGAGATTTTTTCTTGTGTAGTTTTTTTACGGTATGTTATTTATATATTTTCAAGGCCTCGCAGTCGTTACACAAATTCTATTACGTGCTTCGTTTTCTTGCCAAGAAGTTCCTTTGTCCCCTTGTACACGATTCGAGTTTTGTTCTCGATTAAAATAGATAGCTTCTCGTCGGATAACATGTTAGCGTATCGATCTGGTAAAAATAGACTGTATTGTGCGTTGAGCAACAGGCGTACCTTGGGACCATACTGGGTAGAAACGATTGAACCGGAAGTTATCGTGTAAGGTTTGTCGACTTCCAATTCCTGAATTTTTACATACTCGACTGACAAATTTAGCATTTGTTTTAATGCTTGGAGATCACTCATTTTTTCAGTCGTCATATCAAAGAAAAATTTCAAAGTGTTAGAGACAAATTTAATTGTTTTTTCACGATGTGTGTTATTTATATATACCGAAGATTATTTATTTATATATCAAGTTGTTTTTTTTTCACGTTTTGTATCGAAGATTTTTTAACAGAGGAAGAAAGTCCGTGCTTCGGAAAACGCGATGATGTGCGTAATGATATCTTCCGTCTCCTGCTTAGACTTGCGCCAATCATCAGTATACCGTCTTCTTCCCTGCCTTGCCTCGTGCAATTCATCTAACCTATCGTTTAATTTCTCCCCTGCAGCCGAAAGCAGAATGTTGAGATCAGCGCACCTCAGGCCACTGATCTCCCGAAGACGGTCCTTGAGAACTATTTCACACGGAATTCGAAATGCCGGCGTCGTTTTTGCTATGATCACAAGTTTCCCTACATCCTCACAATCTCCGTTAACTACCTTTTTGAATATTTTAGATAGTAGTTCGTGCGGCAAATCAGTTATGCGAGACATGTTGTTATTATTATTATTTTTTACTCTATGTTATTTATATACCCCACCCCAATTTTTGTTTCGTGTTCATGGCGATGGTGGTGCCTAGTGCGGCGACCCGTTCACCCAGCGATGCGTCTCTGCTCACGAACCTTTCGAAAGCTGCATGTTCCAATTTTTTGTCTGCTTCGTGACGTGCATCCAGATCCGTCTGCGTGGTGTTGTAGGCGATGTCGTGATCTTTGCATGCGGCATCCAACGGATTCACACCCTTGTCTCCTCTCTCCAATCTTTTCTCGAGTTTGGTACCCGGTCCGCAGTACTGGTAGCCAGGTAGATGCATCTCGAAAGGTAACTTGTTGATGATGTCGTTCACGAGTCCCTTTCCTTCGGCCACGTTCCAGAATCTCGGAGGTAGCGTGTTGATGATTTTGATCAGGTAACCTATGCCCTTGTCGTCGTTCACGATGAAGTTGGAAAGTTTCGTGCTGATCATGTCCACGATGCCAACCTTCTCGTTGTAGAAATTACGGTTGCCTGCATTCTCTTCGCCGGCTATCACCAACAATCGGTCCACGAGTTTCCTAACGTCGTCCACCCAAACGAATTCTTTGGGTAACGTGTTGTAGCGTTTGACGCCGCTGCCTGTTTTGACCTGGTTCCAAATCGGTTTGATGAGATTCCTGTACTTCTTGCCGCTGCTCGATTTCACCCTATTCTGCGAGGCGTCGTTGTTCTGGTACAAGGCATCCGTCATGATCAGAATTTCCTTGTAACTTTGGTAATCTTCGTCGGTGTAATCTTTCGGCTGCTTTTTGGCAACGAGTTCCCACAGTCCCACCGTACCCGGATACCTGTTCCAACTATCCTTGTCGCCTAAATTGACTTTAATGTCGTTGCCTTCGAAGGTCACCTTCGATTTCCCAATCTTCCACACCACACCGCCGCCTTCGCTGGTTTCCATGCTGGGATACAATCCGAACACTTCATCCTTGTCGAATTTCCCCGTGCTCAGGTAGTCTCGTGCCAAAGGTCCCAACTCGATTTTATCCGAAGACGACGTGCTACCAATGGCTCGACGTCGTGCCGGTGCATCCTTCAGTTCGAACGGCGTCGAAGGAATGCTCGAAATGGGTGTGGGTACGGCGTAACTTTTAGCTGCGAGCGGTACGAGTTCGTTGATCAAATTTTTATTTTGATCCGTGACACTTTTAATTTCTTTACCTAGACTGCTGATGGCATCGATCACGGGTTGATCCTGACGTTTCTTCTCTTCATAGAATCCGCGATTCTCGGATTTCCAACCTTTGAAGCGTTTCGCGAGGTAATCGCGAAGCTTGAGATTTTCGTCTTCGATTTTTCGTTTCGTCATGACGTTATTTATACACGTCGTTTCTCACAACGTTGCAACGTTTAGAAAGTCGTTGATTTTGTTTCTGTATTTTCCGTCGTTGGGTTTCCTCGTCATGTCGATCGTCGCGAATCCGAAATCGTCACCGTTCCAGCAAGTAGAGCAGCAGCCTTCCGAAAATTGATTGTAGTTCATGTCTCCGCCTACGTAGTCATCGTACGCGTGCTTGAGGTTGGTGTGATCTTGACGAAACAAACATATGAAAATGGCGTTGTCGCGCACTAACTGTTTTGGAATTTTGGAAAACGTTTGAGCTAGGTAAAAACAATCCATTCCTTTGTGACGACCTTGCGTGAAAAAGTTGCGAATTTCATTTTGATTTTCCAGGATGGCGTCGTCGAACACGACAACTGAATTTTCACGACAATCGTCGAGTGGTTTTATTTCCGAGGCGAACGTTGCAATGTCCAGACCATCGTACAGTTTCATCAGTTGCTGGTATTTGGATTGCTCCAAACTTTTCGAGAACACGTACAGGTGCCTGTTCTTCCAATCTAACCAATTCGGTGCAAGGAGAAAATTGTCCACGAGCAGTGTCGTTTTCCCACACCCCGAAGGACCTACGATCAGACAGCGGATGCTGTCGGGAAGCAACTCACCGTTCTTTTTTTTTCTTGTTTGACTTTCCGGATCCGGTAGACGCTTCACCACGTTCCACGTACTCACAAGATCACTTCGTTCGCGTCGATCCAACTCTTTTCCGGAAGTCCCAGCCATTTGACAAACAGTTTGTCACCTTTCCTACGCAATACTTTCTCGATGAGGTACGTGTCGGGGTGTTTCGTTTTAGAGAGTTCCTCTTCGTAAAATCTTCCTTTCAAAATCTCGCCGCTACTATCTTTTATTATATACGTGTGTCGGTTTCCGGGTAGAACTCGAACCACGGTAAAAAGTTCTGTGCTCCAATTTTTTGTGAATCCCTTCTCGAAGGTGCGTTTGAATTTGCTGATCCTCACCTGGTCTCCAATTTTGTATTTAGCTTTTTTTGTCGTGGGTGTGTACTTTGGACAGTAAACTGTAGAAATTAAACGCTGCTCGTCTTACTTGGTAACGTCGGCTGGCTTCATGCCTATTGTTCTGTGTACCGTATCATTATAGGTGTCGACGAGTTCCGGCAGGATGTCGACCCATTTGTAATTTCCCCGAAGCGTGAATCGTTTCCACATGTGAGTTTTCAAGGTTCGATTGAATCTTTCCACGATGCTGGCTTTGATGTGACTGAAGGTCGAATAATGTTGAATGTCGTGTGTTTGAATAAACTTTTGGAATACAGCATTGTAAAATTCCTTCCCCTTGTCTGTTTGCAGAAACCGTGGTCGTCTGCCACCGCTTTCGCGAAAAATTAATTTAAATGCTTCCGTGACGCACGTTCCCGTTTTGGCTTTCAAAGGTAGAGCCCATGCGAATTTCGAAAACGTGTCTATGACGGTGAGAAGGTACTTGTTGCCCTTGTTCAATTTATGCACGTTTTTCAAATTGCCGCTACTCATCTCCACGAGGTCACTTTGCCAGAGGTCGTCGATGCCCTTGGTTACCTCAGCCAAACGTTCGTAGTTACGGCGTGCAGGTTTATGCAATTCTTCGACGATGGCTTGCCTAGACATTTTTTTAGAGATTACGTTTCAAGAGAAGCACAAGCGTGATGGGATTCAAAGAGGGTGGCACCTCGCTCGTGTTTTGAATGATCAGCTTATCGCCGGCACTCACGTCGAAAACGGTAAGATCTTCGTCTTCGTGTATTTCATATATGTTGCGCGTTTCGTTCCAACGTGCCAGAGGAATGTTTCCTGCTTTCTGGACACCACGATTCGATATCAAGGTCATGGTAGGAACGCTAGCTTTTCTACCGTGAGACCAGTACGAAAATTCGTTTATCTGAATCGTGCCATCGAGGAGAAACTTGTAGTACGGATGATAAGGATGTAACATGTACAGTTTGTTACCTTCGACGAACGTGGAGATTCTCTGTTGATTGGGTACGCTGTTGATTTCGATGGCTTGCAGAGAATGCAGTTTAGCGAATTTAGTATCGACGCTAACGAGGTTGCTGTGAAGCTGTCCCAGTGTATTTTGTACGGGCAACAAATATTCAACTATGGTATCCGTTACTGTAGAAAATGATGGTTTGATTTTCACTTCCACGTTCAACTGCTTGTAGTTTTCGTTGAGTTCTTGCAGCTTGGCACCGAAAGAGGCCAGCGTCGATTCCTGCGTGGATTCCAGCACTCCAACTTGATTTTTGATGTTGACGACAATACTCTGAAGGTTCTCGACTTGATTCAATTTCGAACTTTTCTCGGTAAGATCGTTCACGATGCTTCGCATCTCGGTAAACTGCATGTGAAGATCGGCGACGCTCTGCGAAGTGGGCAGCGTCGACACCAGCGAAGCAAGTTCGTCTCGAATCTGTTCCACATTCGCCGTTTCCGTTTCCAAGCGTTTCAGCATACGTGATATGTTCCTTTTCAAAGCATGTAATTCTTTGGAGGTGGGGAGATTGGCCACCCTACTCTCGAGATCGCTCAATGAGCTTTTGATGTCGCTCGATTCGGATAGTGCCGTCACGGCCGTTTTCAATTTTTCCAAATCTTCGCTCGAAGGTACGCTCGTCCGTAACGATTCCAAATCACCCTGTATGTTGTCGAGTACGTGATGAAAATGAGCAAGATTGGATTCGACGTTCAAATTTTCTAAATATTCGATCTTCTGCTGAACCGTGATTAACGTGTCCTGAATGCTCGTCAGCGCGCTCGCTTCGGCGTGAATATTTTTAATTTCCTCGTTGATCAATTCCAAGGACGCCCGAAGCGTAGCGATGGTGGTTTGAATGTGTTCGAAATCTTGATAGGCCTCCAATTGAATTTTTATGTTCGCAACGCTCTTACCGATGACCTGCAGTTCGTCCGACGATGGTAGGTTCGTCATGGTATCTTCCAAAGTCTGCAACTTGGATTTAATTTCTTCCAACGTGCTGGCGAATTCTTCTTGTAATTTGGAAACGACGACGTGCAAGCGTTCTACATCAATATCCTTCACGACGGTTTGAAGTTCAGAGAAATTTTTTTCGATTGCGGAAGTTCGTTCTTCGATTTCGAGTTTCAATTTTTCCAAATCTTCATTTTTCGATTGAAATTGCTGTAATTTGGCCAAATCATTTTGAAGCGAATCCACGCTCAACTGTATATTTTGAACGCTGTCGTAAGAAGGTACGTCGACATAATTTTTTATGAGCGTTTTCAGTTCGGAATCGATTTTCAGAATGGGGTCGAGACATTGCGTTTGGAGCGTAGCGATTTCCGACTCTAAACTTTTGTTTAAGGTCTCCTGCAAAGCGATCAAATCGCTCCTCAACTTTTTAATTCGGACGTCCAACATGAGAATCTCTTCTGCGTGGTCTACACGCTTGGTGTTGCCGAAAATGTCGTTAGGCATTTTTGGTTAACGGTTATTTATAATAGGATAGACGATTCGTAATTCTACGAAGAGAGGAATGAGTTTATCGTAATCTCCTAGGAGTTGAACGTAAAGATAATCTCCTGCAGAAACATCGTACGTAATGTTAGAAAGCATCTTGTCGTGCTTGATTCGAAAAATGTTCTTGCCGGTAGATATTTTGATTTCGCCTACGTTTTCCGGATTCACGGTGATTTGAAGTTTCCCACCGATTGGAATTTCGTAAAAATGTAAATTGTTATTAAAAACATAAAACATCTTGCCCACATCATCATCCAATTTCGTCCAAATACTGTTGAGATGAACAATCAGTAGACCATTGAGTTTAGTTAACATGGAAGGTAGATCTGTCGTCGTGCGGTGTACAGCCTCCATGTTGGTTTGTTTTCGAAAACCAAAGAGATTCATGCTGGTTATTTAAGAAAAAAATTGAGAACATATCTAATATAAACAACACCACAAATAGTAACTTCATCTATGGTAGATCATTTATGGTTTTGGGGTCTAATATAAATAACACCACAAATAGTAACTTCATCCATGGTAGATTATTTATGCTTGGGGGGTCTAATATAAATAACACCACAAATAGTAACTTCATCTGTGGTAGATCATTTATGGTTTCGGGGTCTAATATAAATAACACCACAAAAAAATGAGTGCAATTTAGCAACTTCATTTTTTTTTTCTTAGCAAAAAAAAATGGAGAAAAAGGAAGCGAAACGTGCATGCGACCACTGTGGGAAATATATATCCATCTCTCACTTGGGTAGACATCGGAAGAAGATGCATGGGGAAGGATCAAGTAAGAGAGAGCTCAATGTTGACGATCAAGTGCCACGAAAAAAGCAGAAAAGTGCCGGCGAAAGTATTCGTAATATTTTAACCAAGGAGACTTTCCAATCTGAAGAAACATCTGATCTAAACAACTTTTTTCATTCGGTCAAAAGCAAGTTAATTTCATCTATCACCGAAGCTTTGTTGCAATGCTCGTTGAAAATCCACCTCATCGTTTCCGTCATTTACGAAAACGTAAAAAAAGAGCGAGAAACTTTCCATCATTACACTGGTGTAAAGAGCCTCCACGCCGCCGACGTCGATGGGGTGGATGCCATTTGCAACCAGATGTTTGACGCTTTGTTGAACAAGCACGAGACTTTCGAACAACGTGGATCGGGTTGGACACTTTGCGGTTTGCCCCACACTTTAACTTTGAAGGTGGCACGATACAACCCGATGGGAGCATCCAGCTACATCAAATTGCCCCCGGAAATAGCCAGTAAGAAAGCCATCATCAACATTCAAAATGAGGATAACAGATGCTTTTTGTGGTGCATCATTGCCGATCATCACCCAGTCAATGATCACAAACATCGTTTATACCACTACAACAAGCCAGAATATCTCTCAGAATTTGAAAAACCTATGGCTGGCATTAATTACCCCGTAAATCTACGAGACATTAGTAAATTTGAGGCACAGTACAAGACAGATAAAAACGAAAGTATAGCAGTACACATCTTCGGATTAGACAAAAACAACACCATCTACGTTCTCAGACACAGCAACATTAAAAGTAATCGTGTCATCAGATTACTCCTGATCGAAGATGATGATAATTATCATTATTGTCTAATTCAGAATCTTCCAAAATTAACAAGAAGTCAAATTACCACACATCAACATAAAATTCAAGTATGCGACAGATGTCTGAGTATATTCTACGCTCGAGGAAAAAAGAATGCTGATGAAGAACTCCAAGATCATTATGAAATGTGTAGTAAACATCCGGCTACGGCTATCAAAATGCCTTCTCATGACATGACATTTTCCAACTACAAGGCGTTACTCTGGCACCCCTTGGTGATATGCGCCGACTTTGAAAGTTTCCAACTTCCACTCGCCACATGCGAACCGAATCCCAGCGTATCGAGCACCACCGAAATTCTACATCACGAAGCCTGCGCTTTTGGATTGATGGTCAACAACACAGGCAATGTTATTTTACATCGTGGCAATGATGCTCCACAAAAATTCCTTCAAACCTTGAAGCAGATGGCCATACAATTCGCTCCTCTACTAAGAGAAGACAAAGCAATGGAGCCTCTTACCCAGGAAGAGAAGAAAGCATACGACCTTGCCTCTCAGTGTGGTGTGTGCGAAAGTAACTTCACCCTCGAAAATGTCAAAGTTCGCCACCACAATCATCACACGGGAAAATATGTGGCCCCCCTGTGTAACAACTGTAATCTACAAATCAAGAAACCAAATTTTATTCCTGTATTCATTCACAATTTGGAGGGCTACGACGCCAAAATCTTCATAAAGGAGATGGGATGCGACGCTCAACCCATTAGCATCATAGCTCGCACCAATGAGAAATTCATTTCATTCAGCAAGAAGGTGGACGTTGGAAATGGCAATCACGTAGAAATTCGCTTCTTGGACTCCTACAACTTTCTGTCTTCGAGTTTGGCGACACTCGGGTCTCAACTCACCGACGATGATTTGGTCGCCACCAGGAAATGTTTCGGCGACCAACATTTAGCACTGTTGAGACGCAAGGGTGTTTACCCGTACGAATACATGACGGATGCTTCCAAATTCTCAGAAACATCGTTACCACCGAGAGAAGAATTCTACAGTCGTCTTAGCGACACCTGTTGCAGCGAAGAGGACTACCATCATGCTCAGCTCGTGTGGTCTACATTCTCTTGTCAAACCATGGCCGACTATCACGATCTGTATCTGAAACTGGATGTTACGCTATTGAGCGACCGTTTTCATCTCCATCGCTCGAGAGGAATGGCAGCATATGGTTTGGACCCCGCTTTCAGCTACACCACACCGGGTTATTCTTGGCAGGCGATGTTAAAATCCACGAAGGTGAAGATAGAACTCATCAAGGACGTCAATCAACTTTTGTTTGTCGAAGAGGCAAAACGTGGTGGAATCGTCCAGTGTCCCCTTCGATACGTCAAAGCCAACAATCCATATGTTGCCGATTTCGATGCAGGGAAACCAACAAACTTCTTGGCATACTGGGACATGAACAACCTGTATGGTTATGCCATGTCCGAGCCTCTGCCCATCGGAGAATACCAATGGATGAGCGAGCAGGAACTTCAAGATTGTTTAGAATGGAGCGAAGATCATGAAAATGGATGTTTCCTGAAAGTAGATTTGGAATATCCTGCATCGCTTCATCAAGAACACCATGGATTTGCGATGGCACCTGTAATGGAAACGGCTCCGGAGAAAAAGCTGATGCTCACCTTCAAGAGCAAAGAGAATTACGTGGTGCATTATCGTCTCCTACAATTCTACCTCCAGCATGGATTGGTTTTGAAGCATGTGCACTCGGGATTGAAGTTTAAACAGACCAGGTGGCTAGCACCCTATATCGACGGCAACACTCAACGTCGAGTATCAGCTTCTTCTTCCGCAGACAAAGACCTATACAAATTGATGAACAATAGTATCTACGGCAAGAGCATGGAAGATGCGAGGAAAAGAAGAAATATCAACTTGGTCTCCGACCCGAAGAAAATAAGCAAGCTCGTCGCTCAGCCCACGTACAAGAACTTCACGATACTGAGCGACACGTTGGTATTGATCGAACGTGCTCTCCGCCACATAACATTTGACAAACCAATCGCCGTGGGAGTCGCGATCCTCGAGTTGTCGAAGCTGGCCATGTACAAGTTTCACTACGACATCATGAAACCACGCTATGGAGAGGCGATCGAGGTGGCGTACACCGACACGGACAGCTTCGTGTACAACATCCACACCGATGATCTATACGAAGATCTAAAAAGCATGAGCCACCATTTCGACTTCTCGAACTATCCCAAAGATCACGCTCTCTTCGACGACAGCCAGAAAATGACGATCGGGAAGATGAAGGATGAAGTCAACGGCCGCATCATCACAGAGTTTGCTGGTCTTCGAGCGAAAATGTATGCCGTGAAAATCCAGGACGAGACCGAAATAAAAAAAGCAAAAGGGGTGGGGCGTTCGAGCACAAACAAACTGACCGTAGAACATTACAAGTCGTGCTTGTTCGACAAAAAAATCAAACGCATGACCGAACATCGGATCACGAGCACCATCGACCAGTTGCGCACATCCACGATCAACAAAGTGGCGCTTGATCCCCACGACACCAAATTGAGGCTACTGGACTGCAACATCCACACCCGAGAATGGGGATGTCATGACGAGGAAGAAATCTGCTCGCACCATTAGACTTCTTCATCAAAAAAAGTACGTAATATTTCTTGTACCACTTTTTTTAAAAAAACAAACAATTATTCAGACTAATTTTTGCATTCACATTTTTTTTTATATTTTTCTATTATTTTTTTAAAAAGAACAATCATTCACACTAATTTTTGCATTCACACTTTTTTTATATTTTTCTATCATATTATGTACACTATTTTGAGGATATTTTTTTATTTCTTTCAGATGCTGCACCCCCTACGAAAACTTTTTTAGTTCTTACACATTCCATTCTTAACCAAAAAATTTTTCTTCTCTTCAATCATAAAACACACACATTACACACGGAGGTCCTCTGTAGGGAGTCATGGGGGGTTTAAAAAAAAAAAACCATGAAACTCTACAAAGGCATGGCTTTGTTAGCCGTGGCCATTAGAACTGTGTTGGGCACCACGCACCCCTGGCGGGATATTTTCTTTTTTTGGGGGCCAGGGATTTCCTTAACAAAAAATAAATTTTGATTATCACACACACACATTGTAGAAGATCACACCTGAGAGTTTTAAAAACAAAACATTGTGGCAGATTACGCTGAGAGTGCAAGGTCGTGGTAGATTACACTGAGGGACCTTACAGTAAGAGGAGACAGCCTTATAGGAAAATATCGTAAGTCATTTCAAATATAGGTCAAAGAACAATGTTAGCAAAATTTACAGGAGGTAAAAAAAAATAGCTTAAAAAACTGATGCCAGAGCTTCTCTTCTGTCTAATTTTCTCTCATTGTAGGTTAGTTTAGCCCGTAAAACGGATTACGCCGAGAGCAAAAGCCTATTAGCAGGTCGTAGTAGATTACACTGAGGGGGAGCTTACAGTAAGAGAGAGGCAGCCTTATAGGAAAATGTCGTAAGTCATTTCAAATGTAGGTCAAAAAGCGAGGTAGCATAAGAGCAAGATTTGGAGAAGGTAAAAAAAATAGCTTAAAAAACTGATGCCAGAGCTTTTCTTCTGTCTAATTTTCTCTCATTGTAGGTTAGTTTAGCCCGTAAAACGGATTACGCTGAGAGCAGAAGCCTATTAGCAGGTCGTAGTAGATTACACTGAGGGGGGGGGGCCTTACAGTAAGAGGGAGGCAGCCTTATAGGAAAATATCGTAAGTCATTTCAAATGTAGGTCAAAAAACGAGTTAGCATAAAAAATAGCTTAAAAAGTGATGCCAGAGCTTTTCTTCTGTCCATTTTTCTCTCATTGTAGGTTAGGTTATACCCAAAAACAAAAACCTTGGTGATTTTTCGAGTGAGGAGTTGGCAACACTGCTCATGCCTTACGAGAGAAATCCATTAAGGTGAGAAAGTAGGTCAAAGGGCCGGCCCAGAATCGCCCCTTCCACCTACTATTATGACATTCGTACCAAGTGTGAGGTGAAAAAAACACAGATTTGCAATAGTATAAAATCGACAAAAACATCATCAAAATAGGTTTTCCATTGTGGTTAAATTAATAAAAATAATAGGCCTCGTACCAAGTGTTACTTTGAATCGGCAAAATTACTGAACTTATATTTGAGAGTAAAAGTAGTGGTTTTTTTTATTACAAGCCCCCCTTCCTTCCCATGTATTTTATTCTGTTACTGCCACATGTTGGAAATTAAAACAAATTGAAAATTCGCTATTTTTAAGGCAGATATGTATTTATTTATTCTAATGAACGCTTTAAACATGATTAATTATAAAATGTTTTACTTAAAATAAAAATACAGTTAGAAAATACTTGATGAGCGGAAACTTGTGATAAAATAATAAAATGCATTTAAAATTATCATATTTAATTTTTATATGTATTTTATTCAACTCTTAGCTGTTTATTATTATTTATTTATTTAATTGCTCACTATTTTTAATGTAACTTCTAATTAACAAAAAATGCGTTTTGATATGTGCTATTTAAAAATTTTCCATTGATAACTAATAATTATAATAAATGGTTTAATTTAGAAAGCACTTATTTCAACATAATATACTTTAGTGCAAATTGTTTGATAAATATTTATTAACTTTCACCATATTCTTTTGAAATTTTATAAATCGAAATTAATCTCATATTCAATTACATTATATTTTATTTGTTTTCCATGAAGCTTTAAAATATGTTGTGTTAATATAAGTGTTTGGTTATTACAAGTATTATAGATAATAGTCGAACCTGGATAAGTGAGAACTCAAGGGATGCCCCATTCTATCTCAATAAATAGAGGTTTCTCACTTATCCAGGTTCGACTGTAATTTTGTACACTATATTTCAGATTTTCTGTGATTGAAATAACATTTCTTTTACAGGTTCCTGATTGAAATAACTATCCTAAAAGGTGCTTTACCCCATAATGGCTGAGAGGTGTTTGATATGTGATAAGGAATGGAGAGTGACAGGCGTGTGGTTCGTAAGAAAGGAATGCAGGGGTTACTTAAAGCCAGCATTGTAAGGAAGAATGGAAGGCAGGACAGCTTCAGGGATAACAGCAGTGCAGTTGCTCACGCTTCTTGTCAAGCGTCTTACATCAGACCAGACACAATAGCAATATATTTGAGAGAAATCTCTTTACAGAGTGAACCATCTACATCAAGAGGTCAACCATCTCTACGCTCTAGTGCAATAAAGTTTTCTTTTAAAACCAAATGTTTTTTTTTCTTTTTCTGTGAAACAATTGACGATGAGTTTCGTGAAAAGCAAAAGAAAAAACCACTCGGATCACGACAGCTAGTCTACCAAGTTCGCGGTGACTATAAGAAGAAAAACGTTATGGAGTGTGTTACTATGCGGGGAGATAAATGGGGCGAAGACGGGTCAATATTGTTAGTGATTTGGCAGCAGCTGATGCAAATTACCATGCCAAGTGCTACAGGGAATTCTTTACAACCAAACCAACCAGTCAAAAAAGAGGACGTCCTGAGGATGAATATGTGTCGAAAGCTATGGAGATATACAACTTTCTTGATGAGAATGACGAGTGTCAGTATTCCCTGGAAGAGATAATGAACGCGATATCTGGGGAAAAACCCTCATACAAAACAGTCAAAGCAAAGCGGTTTCAAAAATACGGTGACTGTATTGTAGTCACCCAATTGCACAGCAGACCAAATTTTGACAGATTCATGGTATTACTCGAGGTGTAGTAATGAAGAAGATGAGAAGTTGAGATTGGTTCGTACTGTTGCTGCTATAATAAAAAAAGACATACAGTCTCAAATTTATGAAACGATAAGTACCGAGCAAGTGATAGTTTCCTTGATGAGGCACAGCAGATGGTCCCAGCAACTCTGTCTGTTTTTATGGAAACGCTTTTGAGTTCAAGGAAACGAGATAAACAGAAAGCAAGGAAAAAAGAAGTTGCTGTTTCCCATGCCATCATACACGCTGTTCGCCCTTATTCTTTTATTCCCCCAGTTCTACATGGTCTTGCCTTTTAAATTCACAGAAAATATGCTGCTAAGAACTTGATAAACTTGCTAGCAAATTTAGGATTCAGCGCCTCCTACAACGATACTCAGATGTTGGAGTTGTCTGCCATTTATGAGACCATCCTGTACAATCCAAACCATCAGGAACATTCAGCCAGTATGTGTTTGACAATGCAGATTACAACGTTGCCACATTGGACGCCTTGAAAACTTTCCACAGCATGGGCGGTATTGAGTACATAACTCCAGCGCGATAGCTTCCTCCTGCACAGCCAATACAGAAGTTGTCAACAGCCCCCTCTGCCAAGACTGTAGGAACATTAGGGGTGCTTCACCTGGAGACCTATGAAAACATTGGTAACATGGATCTAAAGGCTATAAAAGTCGAGGACTTGTACAATCGCTACCCCCTTCCAGATGTTCCTTTTCCCAAAGTGTCAGATGTTCTATGGATTGCTGGTAAGAGGCTCGGGACCGAAGGGGTTCCTGAGTGGAAGGGTTACATGCGGAGTCTGTATGAAGGAGATTCTCTAGAAAGGAGTGCTGTTGTGCCATTGCCATTCATCAATGCACCTCCTAGCGACTACAGTACAATTTATACAGCCTTGAAGTATGCAGCCACACAGTGCCAACAGCAGGGAATGAAGACTTGCTACGTGACTTTTGACCAGCCACTGTATATAAAAGGCCGAGAAATTGTGGCTTCATGTCAAAACGACCCTTTGCTGAGGTCCGTCGTAAGATTAGGCGGATTTCACCTACCCATGTCGTTTTTGGGATGTATTGGCCACATAAAGGCTGGTAGTGGTCTTAAAGAAGTTTTGACCACTGTGTTTGCGGCTAATTCAGTTGATAAAATGCTGACTGGCCACGCCTTCAGCAGAGCTGTACGAGGACATGTGCTTGTCTAGACTGCCTTGGCCAAAATTATTCTTAACAGTATCGACGTCTCAGATGAAGAGAAGAATGAAATAACCGAATTGTTGTCGCAGTTGAAAAGCAAGACACCGACCCTAGATGAAATAAAGCAAAACGCCGAACTGGCCCGTCTCCAAAAAAAATTGCACAACGAGGTGAACTCCTTAAAAAGCAATGGTCCCACTGCTGCACTATGGGTTCAATATTTTCCATGGTCTCTCTCATGAAACAGTTTATTGAAGCAGAATTATCTGGTGATTGGGAGTCGCATCTCTGCTCTGACCAGCAAATGATCCCTTTTTTCCATGCAAGTGGCAAGATATGCAAGATATGCGCGCTCTTCCGACTGCTCACCTCTCTCATGTCCAAGAATTTGCCCACAGCAGTTGCTTCACTGTAGCTAGATCAGATTCTCCTGGGTCAGGAATCTGGTCTGATATGAGCAAGTTCTTATGCGTGGCATGAAGACCCATGGAGGGCTGACAAGTGGCAGAGAGATCACTGATTCTATGCTGGCAAAGTGGGTTGGTGGGGCATCCGTATCCATTACAATCTGCTCGGCATTGGAGGATTTTGTTGGCCTGCAGTTCTCAACAGGGATCAGTATGTAGATATCGTACATCACGGCAAACTAGAAATGCAGAAGACAGAAAGAAGCTGTTTGATTGGTTCACTCAGCATCCCCCGTTTCCACCACTTCCTTCACTGGTATCCCTTGCAACTGGTATTGTTGGAAACAGCAACGTGAATTGCCACCAAGCCCTGGAAGTAGGAAAGGTGACGATGGCAAAGATGATAGGGAAAAAATTTTGAGAGATGAAACAGGCTCGAAAGGATAAAGTAATATCCTTGACCTCCATGGGCAGCAATGTCACTATTAATAAGGTAGTCGAAGTGGTGGACTCTCTCCTGATATACCAAATAATAGCAATTTCCAAGTGAGACCGATCTGCAGAACCTTCTGGAGTACGAGTTGGCACCTTTCCCACTAGCTCTGTTCAACGAATGTGGCACGAGACAAAGAAATCTGCGCTGTATGATGTTTTCCCTGTTGAAAAAGCGGCAGATCTCAAGCTCAGCGTAAATGTGATTGATGGTGGCTTTCTCCTTCATCGCGTTAAGTGGAATGCAGGCTCCACTTTCTCCTTCGACAAAGACCTCAGTTGACATTGATTTCAGCGAAGATATGACGGTGAACGTTCAGCAAGGACACTTCCTCGCTAATGAGAGAAACAAGACTAAGTTCATTAATATGCTGTCTCAGAAATTAAACAGGGAGGATATTGAAACAACAACAGCTGAGGGGGATGCTGATACTACCATTGTGGGATGTGGACTTGACAACATCTGAGGACAAGGTAGCAATAATAGGCGAAGACATTGATTTGCTGCTCTTGTTGATTGCATTAGCTCCACCACAAAGTAATATACTCTTCGTTAAACCGGAAAAGGGAAAGTGGAGACTAAAACATATTCCTCCTTGGAGTTACAGAAGCTGGGATTTTCCAAAAGCATTCTCTTCATTCATGGGTTCAGTGGGTGCGACACCACCTCATCCATCTACAGAAAAGATAAAGCAATGATTGTTGAATTGTTTGAGAAAGATGGAAGCCTCACAGCCATTGGAGATGTTTCTTAAAACCACTCATCAACACTTGAGGCGGTTTCACAAGCGGGTGAGCGGATGTTTCAAAAAATGTACAATGCTCGTCAAACAGACTTGAACAACCAAAGGTACTCCGCTGAGCCAGACCTTGCGTCCTTCCAACCAACAAGAGGCTCTGCCCAGCAGCATGCATACAGAGTCTTTCTGCAAGTGCAAATATGGTTGGGCAACCAGCTGACACCTGAGGCCTGGGGGTGGAAACGAGGCGTGGATGGAACCCTCGAACCTATCATGACCAATGCCCCTGCAGCTCCTGACTCAATCATGAAAACCATATTTTGCAAATGTACAGCTGGTTGTGGGGTACGATGCGGATGTCGTAAGGCTGGGATAACATGCACTTCAGTCTGTGGCAATTGTGAGGGAAGCTGTACGAATAGCCCTCCACCAGAAGAAGAGGAGTTCGATGAAGATCTAGCCGAAGACCCAGACCAATGATTTTCCACAAAAACAATTTGATTTTACTTAAAGTTTGTTTAATGTATAATATAAATATTGTGCTCGGTAATTGTCATAATTTCATTCAAATACACATTTTCTGTAAATTTACTTATGAAATGCCAATAAAGGCTTTTTTTAAAAAATGCCTATGTTTTTCTACCCTACAACTTTGAAAGTATCCCTGCTACCAGAAAAATGAATAGGACCTTTTTTGTAGGAAATTTTGTTTACTTAAATTTTGTATATGGATAAATTTTCCATAGGGTTAAAAGTTACGGAGATATAAGCAAAAAACGAGGAAAAGTCACCTTTAAACAGCTCCCCCATCCTCCAGGACTTTTAGTATGTTGTACTGTAGGTACCAACGAACAACCATACCAATTTTCAAAACTCTTGGATTTTTTTCCCTCGATTGCCATCTTGTTGTCTAATTTGACTGGGCTAAAATGTTACGGACAGAAATGTAGAAAGACAGAAGGAGTGAGAACGATTGAAAGGGATAAGGAAAGAAAGAAGAGAGAGAGAGACAAAGGAATTAAGAAAGGGAAAGAGAGAATGAGAGAAAAACGAAGAAAGAAAATGATATGGAGGAGGAAAAGAATAGAAAAAGAGAAAGGAAGATCGAAGGAAGGAAAAAGGAAATACGAAAAGAGAAGAGGAGGGAGAAACAAATGAATAAATATAAAGATGTGGAGAAGCAGAAGAATAAAAATAAGGAAAAGTGGAAAAATGAAGCGAAAATGCGAAAAATAAAAAGCAAAGTGTAGAGAAAGGGAGAGATAGAGTTAAGTGAAGAAAGAGAGGAAAAAGGAATGAAAGAGAGAGAAAAGGAAAGAAGGAAAGAAGGAACAAGAAAAGAAGAAAGGAGAGAAAGAAAGAAGGAACAAGAAAAGAAGGAAGGAGAGAAGGAAAGAGTAAAATAAAGAAAGAAGTAAAGAATGAAAGGAAAGAAAAAGAAAGGGAGGAAGGAACAAAGGAAAGAAAGAAAATGATAGAGTTACAGAAGAAAAAAGAAAGATCGAGATAGATGGAAAAATAGAAAGCAAGGGATACGGAAACAAGGAGAGAGAGCGAACGAATGACTGGAGAGGGAGATACAGAGGAAGGAAGAAAGAGAAAGTAGAAAGAGAGCAAGGGATAGGAAACAGAAGAAAGGTGGAAACAGTGAGAAAGTGGTAAAGATAAGATTGTTAGCAAACTTGACTACACAAAATAGAACCCATATTAAAGTATATCGTCCACCCTTGAGTACAATCATACGAAATTCTCTGGCAACATTTGCAGAAGATAATGTCCATTCGTTTGTTTTCATGCTTAGCACGCTTGATCATATTTTCCAGAGAGAGAATTGAAACAGATCATTAACACAGTGTGCCTAACGATTATACATGTAGGAAAACAGGCAACATCACAAGACTGATAACTATTTACTCAGTCCTATATCACTGCACTGTTCTAGCATATGCGTGGTCGACTTACAACCCAGGTTAGGGATTCTAGCCTGACCTCAACTGAAGGTCTCTGTGAGAGTCTCTTTATACATTTCTTCTGATCATCCTCATAGTCACGATTGACCTAGAGAGACTGAGAAGCGGCGTATCACATGAGAGATACAAATACTACAATTGTAGCTATCATAAGGAAAACCTGAAATGTGCTGACAACAAGTCTGAAGCACCAGACATTGTTGGCATATACCGATTAAAGATGTACGCCAGACCTGATCTGTGTCATCGGTGTGCGCCAGACTTACACGTATTGGACATTGAAACTGAAACACCTGGTAGAAAGCCATAATTTTTATTTAATAAGGTGTTGGGGCGCCTTTGGCGGCCAGTACAGTAGCAACACGACGTGGGAAGGATCGATAGAAGTCTTGCACCGTGTGCAGAGGGATTTGGAGCCATTTCTCCTGAAGCACAGTGACACGTTCAGCACGTGGTGGAGGGAAACGTTTCCGCACTCGATCGATACTCTAACAAACCCCATACAGGCTCAATAATGTTGAGATCCGGCGATTGAGCGGGCCATGTCAGATGTTCAACCTCACTGTCATGCTCATCGAACCACTCTGTGGTAAGTTTAGCAGTGTGAATAGGGCAGTTATCATCCTGAAACAAAGCACCACCGTCCGGGAAGAGTGTTTGAACCATAGGGTGTAAATGGTCCTCCAGAATGGTCCTATAGTCCTTGACAGTGACACGACCTTCGAGAACAATTAGTGGGGCCAAAGTCCGCCACGATATTGCACCCCACACCATCACGGATCCGCCTCCATGTTTGACTGTGTGTACTGAGGGACTTTTCCAGACGAACACTCTCCCTGTTGTTGGAAACACGGTGTAGCTGGACTCATCCGAGAACATCCAACGTCCAGTTTTTATGAGTCCGGCACCACTGTGAGGTGTGTATTCACTTCTGCGGTGATTGTCGATGCGGTGGTTTTCCGTTTTCGTGCAACAATCCTAGTCAATGCCCTGACGTCCCTTTCCGACAACTTCCGTTGTCCCCTGCAGTTGCTCCTCCTGGATGTGGTTCGTCCTTCCTGTTCATATGCACACATCACCCTGGATACTGTAGCTCGTGAAACGTCACAAAGTGTTGCAGTTTTGGACACAGATGCACCTGCTAGACGCGCCCCTACGATCTGCCCTCTTTTGAAGTCGGATATGTCCCCCATTATACCGCTCTACACACACGATTTGACGTTCACTGACGAACCTCTTCTACTGGAGTGACTATCAAGGACCCGCAAACGTGACTCATTGCCCATAAGTACGATTTCAACTACCAGATGGCTCTGGTGAGTCCCGCGAACATCCCAGGCTATTTGTGCAGGTGTTTCAGTCTCAATGTCCAATACTCGTAGCTCTATTGTCTCGTTTTCATCATGTATGCTGCAAATCAGTATCGTCTTTCTTGAGAGAAAAGGACGTGTTCTGTCTGTATTATTATGTAAGTTTCTTATACCTTGAGGCATAAAAAAATGCCTGTTGAGGTATAATTTGTTTAATAATGGAAAGATTGAAACAATGAACATACATATGTAGTTTGCTTGTAATTTTATCTACTCAGAGTTAGCCTTACACATAGTTCCCATCACGTTCGATGCATTTGAGCGAGCGTTTTACCTGGCGTCAAAAAAAGTTTGGAAAAATTCCACAGAACTCTAACTGCACCACTCTTCAGAGCTGTTTAACCTCCTGTAGGTCCTCAAATCTCATGCCATGAAACACAGACTTAACACAGACTTAAGTAGTTAAACTCATATTGTGTTCATAAGTTTATAAATTACACACTTTTGCATGTGACTTCAATCAAGTTGTATTTTTTCTCTACACTCCGGCATACTGAAGAACCTGCACTCCACAATCGTCACCAAACGCGGTTAATCCATCTGAAAGGGGTATGAGTTGGTATTTAGGGATGTGTAGATGTCAATTTCGACCCAAAATGACCACAAATTTGGCATTTTTGATAAAAAATTGGGAGTGTTGAGAAAATTTTGTGGGGTCAAGCAGTTGGGATGTGTGTATAAATCAATGGTCACCAGGGACGTCGTTAGGGGTGGTCTGGGGGGCACTGGCCTCCTGAAACGTTCACGTGGCTCCGGCAAACAGTTCTACATTTGCTGAAAATTTTACTTTCATGACAAATATTGCAAAATAATTTTTCAGTATTTTTTTCTTTCAGTTAGAAACACTGTTCTTGAATTTGAGTGACACGAACCCAAAAGAACACATTTCCTTTTCGTTTTCCTGGTTCTAGGTATAGTGGATGTCAGTGTAGGAACCTAGCACTTCGTTGTTTCTCGGAATTTTGAGGGAGCGGTCTTTCCACCCCTAACAGTCGCAGGTCAACTACAGGCAGGGTTGGGCGTTAGGTGTTGCCGTTGCGTTCAAACAATGTTTGGAGCTTGAGTAGTTTGTGACCAGATTGAAGAACGACCGCTTGTGCAGCGGTAAACCACATATATGCAAACAGTTACAACTGGTCCCGAATCAGAGAGCAATACACGCTAAATAAGTATAATGGTGGCAGTCGCACCAAATATCTATTCTACTATTGAAACAGCCTAAAACACGCAACGTGTTAAAGGTAACTATCTTCACAAACTGCACAAAGTTCACACACTGCACATATTTTTCTCGATATCGTGAAGATCGTTTTGAGAATCCTCCTTAACAAACAATAGTAGTGTCACAAATATGCCTTTGACTGCAACCCTGATTTTTCGACCCCTCAGAAAATCGCATGGAAACCTCAAAATCTCACTTTCTCTCCACGTTCCGCGCCTCATTTATTGCGCTGACGATGTTTCACGGCGCAGAAAAGCCGTGATGAGTAAATTCACTTTCTCATCCTTGAAGGATGAATGCACCTTATCGTAATTTTCCAAGTCCGGGACCAAAATGTTTATATATCGTGACCTTTGTAAACCTATCTCTCGGGAACGATGTGCCACACACACACGCGCGCCTCTCATTATTTTTTCCGTATTGTGAAGCAAGCAAACAAACAAATAATAATAATTGTTTTTTTTTTTAAGGATCCCCTGGCCCCTATATAACCTCGCCAGGGTGCGCGACGGCAGCGAAATCATCACCCATTTAGATTTGTACTGCGAATGTTGTCAAAAATTTAATCAACGTTGTTCGTTCTCAATGCTAGAATCTTACATAGATTATTCTCTAAAACGAAAATCGATAATCCTATGCAAAGCCCCCAAGGCATTCAGGCAATTTCTAATGTTCGCGTGGATAGCGACGCTCGGTAGAACTTTTCCCGTCCCCGTGGAGAAATTGTGTTTCATCGCTCAATGTCATCACGGACCAAACTATTTTTTTCGAACCGACCCAGAAGCATTTGCGCAAATTCAAAATAACCGAATGTCATTCGATAGTTGGTTTGGAAAAATTGAAATCAATTTTCGATTCGTTGAGAGCATCATCAACTCAAACGTTAGCTGCCATCCCGGAGCTTGCACAGCGAGAAATAATTGTTTCGTCCGAGGTGAAATTATTGTTTTCACGTAACGTGCAAAGTATATATTGCAAGCATTTCCAAAAAACTGACATCATACAATAATGCAATTTTTGAAAACAACGACAGGTGTGTTTGAACGTTCATCGTGGCTTCGAAACCTCACCTATTTTTTTTTTTTTTTGTTCCGTGCCCACATATTGGAGTGATTCACAAGCTGCATTGCTGCACGTGGAATCACAAGCACGAAACAAGTGGATGCTTTGTTTTCAGGCATGGTTGAATTTTGTGCTGGGGGATCGCCCGTTTCACATACTACACCCTGACGGGGCGTGGAATATAGAGGTCGACAATACATGCATGGGTGGAACTGTCAACGCCCGTTCATTGTTATTTGTCCCCCACAGGATATTGTGTGCATCACAAAAGTCTTTTGTTGAAAAAAAAAGTATAGCATTGTTCGTTTGTACCACATGCATGAGTGAATCGGTCAACGGGGGGTTCATTGCTAGGATACTGTGTTTTAACCAAAAGGGGTCGAGTGGGTGGGGTTCCTATATAACACACCAGTTTCTCCTTTTGTACATCATTATCATAGTGAACGTCAATCGTGGCAGTTCAGTATTCTTAATTGTGTGTCTGACAGTATACATATATATCATCGTGGAAGTTTTTAGTGAACTAGAAGTTTTTATTTTGAAGTCTGTCTCTCTCTTAAAAGGTAAGTTTTTTTCATGATATATTTATTTTGTTTTGCGTCTGACACACACACACACATATTCAGAGGAATCATAAAAAATTGACACACACATCTCCTACAACAGTGTGTGCACTGTTCGCGTCTAATATATATATGTACTTGTAGAAGGAAAAAAATGTCTAGCATTTTTCAACTTTTTTTTCCTTCTGTTTCAGTGCGCTTTCCCCTACCACCACCACCATCACCACAATCCCCCAAAAAATTTCTCTGTATATATATATATAAATAACAGAGGAAAAATGGAATCGCAACCAGGTCCCTCCGGTCTTTGCGGGAAAGTGGCATGTCGCAACTGCGGAAAATTGATTTCGAAACCTAACATTGCTAGGCATTTGAAAAAATGTCGTCTACCGGAACATGATGTCGTAGTCCCGCCGGCAAAGAAATCTCGAATTGATGCGCATGAAGGCGGTGCTTTGAATAAAAGTGCACGCATCATGACATATAAATCCGGAAGCGAGGAAAAGTGTGAGCCGAGCACCTTCCTCGACAATGTGAAATCTCTGGTAGTACATCAATTACGTGATTGCCTCGTCAATGTTGCAATTAAAATTCATCTCGTCTTGACCCTGCTGTATGAGAAAGTTGTCTCGTCCAAGACAAGCACTTTCAGCTTTTACGTAGGGTGCGAAGGCTTACACGATGACAATAACGAGGATCTGGAGGAAATTGTGACACGGTTATTCGAGCACTTGGGAGAAAAACAAGAAGACTTTGAAGGTAGAGGAAGCGGGTGGACTCTTTGCGGTGAGAATCACACGTTAGAACTTCGAGTCTGCAATTTTAAACCGTTACGCAGCGCTCAAAAAAAAAAAAAAAAAAAAAAAGCAAAATGCAGTGTTGAACATACAAAGTAACGATGCGAAGAGTTTCCTGTGGTCTGTCATCGCCGCATTACACCCAGCTAATAATGTTAACCCCGAACGTTTGTCCAATTACAGACGATACGAGAGGAAATACAAGAATGTCATGAGAGGAATTTCCTATCCTGTGCCCCTGAATAAGATCAATCAATTTGAAAAAACTATAGAGAGAAAAAAGGAGAAGATATCAATATTTCTGTGTTTGGGGTTGACGATTGCGACAACATTCGTGTGTTAAGACCTGCTAGAAGCCAGAATAATGTAATTCGACTCTTGCTTGTAGATGGCCGTTACAGTTTGATACGGAATTTCTCACGATTAGTAGGAAGACAGATGAGCAAGGATCACGATAAGATCGAAATTTGCGATCGATGCTTGAGAATTTTTCGCGAGGGAAAGAAGATGAAAGAACAGCACAAGTGTTTTGGCTCCGTGAATGCAGAACCCGAAGATGTCATGCCGGAACCCGGAACCAAGATGAAATTTCAGAAACACCAGGCTCTTCTCCACCATCCCGCTGTCTTTATGCCGACTTTGAAAGCTTCCAAGTTCCCATGACGTCTTGCAACCCTGATCCCTCTACCTCAAGCACGATACAAATTTTTCACCACGAGCCTTGCAGTTTCTCCATCTACGGAGAAAAATTGAATGATGTCATCCTGTATTGCGGACCCGATGCGGCAAAACATTTTGTTAAGAAGATAGCGGAATGCGCGAGAGAACTTGCACCCAGCCTGAAAGGCTCTTACGTTTCTCCACCTGCTCTCACGACGGAACAACAGCGGAGACATGACGCGGCGACAAGATGCGCGGAGTGTAACCAGGCTTTCACCCCCGAAAATCACAAAGTCGTGCACCATGACCACCAGAATGGATTATTCCTGAGCACGATCTGTAATTCGTGCAATCTCAAGATTAGGGAGTCGCATTTCGTTGCCGTGTTTCTTCACTACACGGAGAAGTACGACACGCATCTGTTCGTCAAAGAGCTCTACAACATCACGACTCGAATCAGGATTATTCCGAGAACGAGCGAGAAGTATATTGCTGTAAGGGTGTGGATCCCTCTCCAGGCTGGAGGAAGTGTGGAAGTGCGAATCCTGGACTCTTACAATTTCCTGTCCTCCAGCCTGGCCACCCTTGCAGCTCAACTTGGCGACGAAGATCTTGTGGCCACCAAGCAAATGTGTTTTTCGGGGACAGATGAGAATTTGAATCTGTTGCGTCGCAAGGGCGTCTACCCCTACGAGTACGTCAACGATTTCGACAAATTTGACGAGACGGAACTTCCACCCCGGGAGGCATTTTATTCTCATCTCACGGAGGACGTCTGTTCCGAAGAGGACTACGAACACGCTCGTAGTGTGTGGACGGCCTTCAATTGCCAAACTTTTCGTGATTATCACGATCTCTATCTCAAATTGGACGTGACTCTCCTCATGGACATTTTCGAATCGTTTCGCAAGAGATGCATCTCGATCTACAAGTTGGATCCTGCGTATTTCTTCACGACGCCGGGATTGACTTGGGAATCGATGATGAAATACACCAACGTGGAACTGGGCCTCATCGCAGAGAAGGAACAGTATGCCTTCATGGAGAGTGCGATACGCGGTGGCATCGTCCAATGTCCCCGACGTCATGCTCAGGCAAACAATCCTCATACGCCTGGTTACGATGCATCGAAGCCCAACACCTACATCGTCTACTGGGATGTCAACAACCTGTATGGCCACTCCATGTCCCAGTGTCTTCCCATCAGCGACTACGCGTGGATGACCGAAGAGGAACTCTCCTGCGAGGATTTTCTCAACTGGAGCGAAGATAACGAATGGGGCTGTTTCTTGGAAGTGGATCTCGATTATCCCGAAACGCTTCACGAGAAACATCACGGATTGGCCCTGGCCCCCACCAAAGAGAAGCCACCTGGAGGATCATCGGAGCCAAAACTAATACTAAGCATGGAGAACAAGCGGAATTACGTTCTGCACTACCGACTCCTCCAATTTTACATAAGTCACGGTTTGCGGCTGAAGAAAGTTCATAGAGGATTGAAGTTCCGACAGAGTAGGTGGCTCGAACCCTACATAGCCGAGAACACGCGACGCAGATCGCAATCGACATCGCCTGCAGACAAGGATCTGTACAAACTGTTTAACAACGCCATCTACGGCAAGACGATGGAAAACGTGCGTAATTACATCGACGCAACGTTGGTCACGGACGAAAAGAAATTTGAGAAGATCGTCGCGTCCCCCTACTTCAAAAACTTCACCATTTTCGACGAGAATCTAGTATTCGTCGAGAAGAACAAGAAGCAAGTGATGCTCAACAAGCCGATTGCCATAGGTGCTACCGTCCTTGAACTATCAAAATTGCACATGTACCAATCGTACTACGATCAGTTTCAACCTTTTTATGGAGATAACATCCAAATATGTTACATTGACACGGATAGCTTTATTTTTCTAATCCAAAACACACCAAGCCTCGAACATGATCTGACTAAGATGAAGCATCTGTTTGATTTTAGCAACTTACCATCAGGCCATCACTTGCATTGGAGAGAAAATAAAATGACCATAGGAAAGTTCAAAGATGAAGCGGCTGGTAATTACATCAGCGAATTTGCGGGGCTTCGTGCCAAAATGTACTGTGTAAAGATTGCAGAAGAAAAAGAGATCAAGAAAGCGAAGGGGGTGGGAAAAATAAGTACCAGCAAATTTAGCATGCAAGACTACAAGGAATGCCTTTTTCATGGTAAAAGGCAACTTAGCACCGATCATCGCATTGCAAGTAAATTGCATGATTTGTACACGACGCGCGTAACAAAGGTCGCATTGGATGCCAGAGACAACAAGCTACGTGTTCTCGATTGTCAAATCCACACGAGAGAGTGGGGCCACTGCAATGGAAGCGATAAATGTGACGTGTGTTAACTAACTGTAACCGCATAGCCATGAAGTCCACTGTGTCTTTTGCCATTCTTCAAAATATACGGAGGAAAAGAGGGGCCCTCGGGCGATGAAAAGTAAGAGTTGTTATTATGTCGTTAAGCCCGCTCCAAACCGAGGCTCATTAAATTCAACTCTTACTTTTTTTTCTTCTTCATCGTGATTTAATGACATAATTAAAGGTTCGAGCCTTTTGAATTGCATCGCCGCAGATAAAATCTTCTCTTCTCTTTTCCTCCATATGTTTTTTGAAGAATGGCAAAAGGCACAGTGTGTAGAAATTTAAATAATTAACAAGGACAATGAATCTCTTTGGCTTCCGCAAACAGATCAACATGGAAAGTGCACCACCAAATTCCAATAACCTCTTACCTTCCGTGTTATCTAAACTCAATGGTTTACTGATTGTTCATCTCAACAGCATTTGGACGAAACTGAATGACGATGTGGGCAAGATGTTTTATGTTTTTAATAACAATTTACATTTCTACGAAATTCCGATCGACGGGAAACTTCAAATCACCGTGAATCCGGAAAACGCAGGCGAAATCAAAATTTCTACCGGCAAGAACATTTTTCGAATCAAGCACGACAAGATGCTTTCTAACATTACGTACGATGTTTCTGCAGGAGATTATCTTTACATGGAACTCCTCGGAGATTACGACAAACTCATTCCTCTCTTCGTAGAATTACGAATCGTCTATCCTATTATAAATAACCGTTAACCAAAAAATGCCTAACGACATTTTCGGCAACACCAAGCGTGTGGACCACGCAGAAGAGATTCTCATGTTGGACGTTCGAGTTAAGAAGTTGAGGAGCGATTTGATTGCTTTGCAGGAGACCTTAAACAAAAGTTTAGAGTCGGAAATCGCTACGCTCCAAACGCAATGTCTCGATCCCATTCTGAAAATCGATTCCGAACTGAAGACGCTGATAAAAAATTACGTCGACGTACCTTCTTACGACAACGTTCAAAATATACAGTTGAGCGTGGATTCGCTTCAAAATGATTTGGCCAAATTACAGCAATTTCAATCGAAAAATGAAGATTTGGAAAAATTGAAACTCGAAATCGAAGAACGAACTTCCGCAATAGAAAAGAATTTCTCTGAACTTCAAACCGTCGTGAAGGATATTGATGTAGAACGCTTGCATGTCGTCGTTTCCAAATTACAAGAAGAATTCACCGGCACGTTGGAAGAAATTAAATCCAAGTTGCAGACTTTGGAAGATACCATGACGAACCTACCATCGTCGGACGAACTGCAGGTCATCGGCAAAAGCGTCGCGAACATAAAAATTCAATTGGAGGCGTATCAAGATTTCGAACACATTCAAACCACCATCGCTACGCTTCAGGCGTCTCTGGAGTTGATCAACGAAGAAATTAAAAATATTCACGTTCAAGCAAGCACGTTGACGAGTATTCAAGACACGTTAAGCACGGTTCAGCAGAAGATTGAATATTTAGAAAATTTGAACGTCGAAACGAATCTCGCTCATTTTCATCACGTACTGGACAACATACAGGGTGACTTGGAATCGTTACGGACGAGCGTACCTTCGAGCGAAGATTTGGAAAAATTGAAAACGGCGGTGACGGCACTATCCGATTCGAGCGACATCAAAAGTTCGTTGAGCGATCTCGAGAGTAGGGTGGCCAATCTCCCCACCTCCAAAGAATTGCACGCTTTGAAAAGGAACATATCTCGAATGCTGAAACGACTGGAAACGGAAACGGCGAACGTGGAACAGATTCGAGACGAAATCAGTTCGCTGGTGTCGACGCTGCCCAATTCGCAGAGCGTCGCCGATCTTCACACGCAGTTTACAGAGATGCGAAGCATCGTGAACGATCTTACCGAGAAAAGCTCGAAATTGAATCAAGTCGAGAACCTTCAGAACATCGTCGTCAACATCAGAGATCAAGTTGGAGTGCTGGAATCCACGCAGGAATCGACGCTGGCCTCTTTCGGTGCCAAGTTGCAAGAACTCAACGAAAACTACAAGCAGTTGAACGTGGAAGTGAAAATCAAACCGTCGTTTTCTGCCGTAACGGATACCATAGTCGAGCATTTGCTGCCCATCGAAAATAAACTCGGACACGTTCACAGTAACCTGCTCGGCGTCGACACTAAATTCGCCAAATTGTTCACCTTGCAAGCCATCGAAATCAACAGCGTTCCCAATCAACAGAGAATCTCCACGTTCGTCGAAGGTAACAAACTGTACATGTTGCATCCTTATCATCCGTACTACAAGTTTCTCCTCGATGGCACGATTCAGGTAAACGAATTTTCGTACTGGTCTCACGGCAGAAAAGCTAGCGTTCCCACCATGACCTTAATATCGAATCGTGGTGTCCAGAAAGCAGGAAACATTCCTCTGGCACGTTGGAACGAAACGCGCAACATATATGAAATACACGAAGACGAAGACCTTACCGTTTTCGACGTGAGTGCCGGCGATAAGCTGATCATTCAAAACACGAGCGAAGTGCCACCCTCTTTGAATCCCATCACGCTGGTGCTTCTCTTCAAACGTAATCTCTAAAAAATGTCAAGGCAAGCCATCGTCCAAGAATTGCATAAACCTGCACGTCGCAACTACGAACGTTTAGCGGTGGTAACCAAGGAAATCGACGACCTCTGGGAAAGCGACCTCGTGGAGATGAGTAGCGGCAAGTTGAAAAACGTACATAAATTGAACAAGGGCAACAAGTACCTCCTCACCGTCATAGACACATTTTCGAAATTCGCATGGGCTCTACCTTTGAAGGCGAAAACAGGAACATGCATCACGGAAGCATTCAAAACAATTTTTCGCGAAAGCGGCGGCAGACGACCTCGGTTTCTGCACACGGACAAGGGGAAGGAATTTTACAATGCCGTATTCCAAAAGTTTATTCGGAAACACAACGTTCAACATTACTCGACCTTCAGTGACGTCAAGGCCAGCATCGTGGAAAGATTTAATTGCACTCTGAAATCGCGCATGTGGTCACGCTTCACGCTTCAGGGAAACTACAAGTGGGTCACCATTCTTCCGGAACTCGTTAACGACTATAATCACACACGGCACGGAACGATAGGCATGAAGCCAGCTGACGTTACCAAGTCGGACGAGCAACGTTTAATTTCTAGCGTTTACTGTCCAAAGTACACACCCACGACAAAAAAACCTAAATACGAAATTGGAGACCAGGAGAGGGTCAGTAAATTAAAGCGAACGTTCGACAGGGGTTTCACACGAAAGTGGAGCACTGAACTTTTTACCGTGGTTCGAGTTTTACCCGGAAACCGTCACACGTATATAATAAAGGACAGTGGCGGTGAAATTTTATTGGGGCGCTTCTACGAGGAGGAACTCTCTAAAACTAAATACCCCGACACGTATCTTATCGAAAAAGTTTTGCGCAAGAGAGGTGACAAACTTTTGGTGAAATGGCTGGGACTTCCGGACACGAGTTGGATCGATTCAAACGAAGTGATTCTATGAGTGCGTGGAATGTCGTGAAACGTCTACCTGATTCGGAAAATGAAACGAAGAAAAGGAACGGCGAATTGCTCCCCGACAGCATACGGTGTCTGATCGTAGGACCTTCGGGGTGCGGAAAGACGACACTGCTCACTGATAATTTTATCCTCGCACCCAATTGGTTAGACTGGGAAAACAGACACCTCTACGTATTTTCGAAAAGTCTCGAACAAGCGAAATACCAGCAACTTATGAAACTGTACGAGGGACTGGGCATTGCAACTTTCGCAACTGAAATCATTCCACTGGATGATTGTCTCGAGAATTCCGTTGTGGTGTTTGACGACATGATCTTGGAAAATCAAAACAAGATTCGTAATTTTTTCACTGGAGGTCGTCACAAAAGATTAGATTGTTTCTACCTGGCACAAACTTTTTCCAAGGTTCCAAAACAACTGCTACGCGACAATGCTAATTTCATTTGCTTGTTTCGACAAGACCACACCAATTTAAAACACGCATACGATGATTACGTAGGGGCTGACATAAATTACAATCTATTTTCTCAATTCTGCTCCTACTGTTGGAACAGTGACGAATTCGGATTCGTGACAATTGACATGACTCGAAAAGCAAACCATGGAAAATATAGGAATAAAATAAACATTTATCTAGACGTCTCAAAGGCTAACAAGAGGACAATTTCAGATTTGCAACAAGTAGAAAATCCCAAAAAAAATATCAAAAGGTCGTGAGAATCTAAAAAAATAAAAAAAATTGAAAAACGTTCTTTTTTTTTTCAAACGTCTGACAAGCATATATAAATAACCATTACAACAAAAAGTGAGTGTTAGAAAAGTGGATAGTCTCAAGCGGTGACTGCAAGAAAACTACGAGAACCGAACGTATAGGCTGAGAATTCAACGTTTCAGAAACGTTTCAACGTATATAGAAAAATGTCAAAACGTCAATTTCAAGAAGACGAAAGGAAAATATAGGAATAAAATAAACGTTTATCTAGACGTCTCAAAGGCTAACAAGAGGACAATTTCAGATTTGCAACAAGTAGAAAATCCAAAAAAAAAAAAAATCAAAGGTCGTGAGAATCTAAAAAAAAAATAAAACGTTCTTTTTTTTTTCAAACGTCTGACAAGCATATATAAAATAACCATTACAACAAAAAGTGAGTGTTAGGAAAAAATGGATAGTCTCAAGCGGGTGACAGCAGAAAACTAGGAGAACCGAACGTATAGGCTGAGAATTCGACGTTTCAAAAACGTTTCAACGTATATAGAAAAAATGTCAAAACGTCAATTTCAAGAAGACGAAAATCTCAACTTGCGAAAATACCTCGTGAAGCGATTCAAAGGTTGGAAATCTGAGAATCGCGGATCCTACGAAGAGAAGAAACGTCAAGATCAACCTGTGATCGACGCCATCAGCGGTCTAGGTAAAGAAATTAAAAGTGTCACGGAACAAAATAAAAATTTGATCAACGAACTCGTACCGCTCGCAGCTAAAAGTTACGCCGTACCCACGCCCATTTCGAGCATTCCTTCGACGCCGTTCGAACTGAAGGATGCACCGGCACGACGTCGAGCCATAGGTAGCACGTCTTCGGATAAGATTGAGTTGGGACCTTTGGCACGAGACTACCTGAGCACGGGGAAATTCGACAAGGATGAAGTGTTCGGATTGTATCCCAGCATGGAAACCAACGAGAGTGGTGTCGTGTGGAAGATTGGAAAATCGAAGGTGACCTTCGAAGGCAACGACATTAAAGTTAATTTAGGCGAGAAGGATAGTTGGACCAGGTATCCGGGTACGGTGGGACTGTGGGAACTCGTCGCCAAAAAGCAGCCGAAAGATTACACCGACGAAGATTACCAGAGTTACAAGGAAATTTTGATCATGACGGATGCCTTGTACCAAAACAACGACGCCTCGCAGAATAGGGTGAAATCGAGCAGCGGCGAGAAGTACAGGAATCTCATCAAACCGATTTGGAACCAGGTCAAAACAGGCAGCGGCGTCAAACGCTACAACACGTTACTCAAAGAATTCGTTTGGGTGGACGACGTTAGGAAGCTCGTGGACCGATTGTTGGTGATAGCCGGCGAAGAGAATGCAGGCAACCGTAATTTTTACAACGAGAAGGTTGGCATCGTGGACATGATCAGCACGAAACTTTCCAACTTCATCGTGAACGACGACAAGGGCATAGGTTACCTGATTAAAATCATCAACACGCTGCCTCCGAGATTCTGGAACGTGGCCGAAGGAAAGGGACTCGTAAACGACATCATCAACAAGTTACCTTTCGAGATGCATTTACCTGGCTACCAGTACTGCGGACCGGGTACCAAACTCGAGAAAAGATTGGAGAGAGGAGACAAGGGCGTGAATCCGTTGGACGCTGCATGCAAAGATCACGACATCGCTTACAACACCACGCAGACGGATCTGGATGCACGTCACGAAGCAGACAGAAAGTTAGAGCACGCAGCTTTCGAAAGGTTCGTCAGCAGAGACGCTTCGCTGGGTGAACGGGTCGCCGCACTGGGCACCACCATCGCCATGAACACGAAAAAAAAATTGGGTGGGGTGTATAAATAACATACAGTAAAAAAAAAAAACATGTCTCACATAACCAATTTGCCACCCGAGCTACTATCTAAAATATTCAAACACGCAGTAAACGGAGATTGTGAGGATGTACATAAACTTGTAATCATAGCAAGAACGACGCCGGAATTTCGCATCCCTTGTGAAATGGCCGTCAAGGACCGTCTTCGGGAGATCAGCGGCCTGAGGTGCGGTGATCTCTACACACTTCTTTCGGCTGCAGGGGAAAAATTAAACGATAGGTTAGATGAATTGCACGAGGCAAGGCAGGGAAGAAGACGGTACACAGTAGATTGGCGCAAGTCTAAGCAGGAGACGGAAGATATCATTACGCACATCATCGCGTTTTCCGAAGCACGGACTTTCTTCCTCTGTTAAAAAAATAATAATAATATATACGTGTCAAAAAAAAACTTGATATATAAATAACACACATCGTGAAAAAAAAATAATCTTTGGTATATATAAATAACACACATCGTGAAAAAAAAACAATTAAATATCTCTCTAACACTCTGAAAATTTTTTCTCTTCGATATGACGACTGAAAAAAAAATGACTGATCTCCAAGCATTAAAACAAATGCTAAATTTGTCAGTCGAGTATGTAAAAATTCAGGAATTGGAAGTCGCCAAACCTTACACGATAACTTCCGGTTCAATTGTTTCTACCCAGTATGGTCCCAAGGTGCGTCTGTTGCTCAACGGACAATACAGTCTATTCTTACCAGATCGATACGCTAACATGTTATCCGACGAGAAGCTATCTATTTTAATCGAGAACAAAACTCGAATCGTGTACAAGGGGACAAAGGAACTTCTTGGCAAGAAAACGAAGCACGTAATAGAATTTGTGTAACGACTGCGAGGCCTTGAAAAAAAAAATTACACGAAACAAAAAAAAATCCTCAGAACATTTATATATAAATAACATACCGTGGAAAAAAAATCTCAGAACATTTTTTTTATATATAAATAACATACCGTGAAAAAAAATTACACGAGAAAAAATCTCAGAACATTTATATATATAAATAACATACCGTGAAAAAAATATATATATATAAAACATCAACATGAAGCCCAAGGGTGTCGTGTACCAGATACCATACTCCAATCTGAAAAATCTAGGTGCCCTCGATGGGTTACTCACCAAGAAACAACGCGAGAAGAAACGTTCTTGCTTGTCGAAAGGACACGGAATGAAATTACTTCTCAGCACACCTCAATTGAGACGCTTGCAGCGTTCGCGGAAACAGCAAAAGATCGGAGGTTTCATATTCAGCATCCCGGCCATCCTGGCAGCATTGGGGTCCGTTGGAAGTTTGGCTGGGGGTAGCGCCGCCATCGCGAAAACCGTCATCGACTCGAAGAAGAACAAGGCGGAATTGGAAGAACAGAAACGTCACAACCTGGCCATGGAGAAGAAAGGGGGCAAGGGCGTGATGAAAAAGTTAAAAAAAAAAAAGAAACAGCAGCACTCACCAACCGAGACATTGAATCTCTGATCCAACCATTACGAATCAAACACTTCAGAGGAGTTTTCATGTCCGACTCGCTACCTTCAACCGTTAAAAGAAGAGAATGCGGCGTAGTCAACTTGGACGGTCAAGAAAATCCAGGCACGCATTGGATATGTTACCACAAAAACGACAATAACAAAGCATTCGTTTTCGATTCTTTCGGAGGTGTTCCACCTACAAATTTAATCAATTATCTGAAAACGAACAAAACCTCTATATACTACAACGACGAACGAATTCAAAATTTCGGAGACGTGAACTGCGGTCATCTCTGCCTCTCCGTGCTCGCGTTTCTCTCTAAAATAAATAAGCCTACGATCGAAGATTTCCAGAAAGCATTGTGGAATCTGAAACATCATTACTAGGATGGGCGTGTTCCATCTCACGAGCGAATCTTCGATCTTGAAACTCACGCTGCACGACGACATCGTCTATCCTAAATCCGTAGCTCTGCGTGCATTCTACAGCATGTACCTCATACCTAACGTCACGCATCACAACAACAAAATTAGCGTCGGAAGCGAACACATCGTCGTCACGCCAGGTCAATACAATCTTTCCACTTTGCAAGCTCAATTACCCAAAGGCACGTACCTTTCTCAAAATTCGTTCACGCACAGAGTGGAAATCGTGTCCGCGACGGAGACCGTGGACCTGGGCACCATGGGAGAACTTTTAGGTTTCGAGAACGACACAAAACTCGAAGCTGGCATCAAGCACGTAGCAACCAACATTCCTAAATTCTTGGCCATCGAGACTCTGAACGTACACTGCAACGTAGCGGAAGGCATGATCACGAAATCCTCGGACGGATTAGGAAGTCACAAGCAGATGGGAATCATCGCCACTTTCAAACCCAGTTCCGAATTCATGGAACCGATCATCTACACACCCTCTTCGCCGATCTATTTTCCAGTATGTCGCAACCGCATAGACGACATAGAGTTGGTGGTGACGAACGAGAAAGGAGACGTTGTGGATTTCGCAGGTGCCACTACGACGGCCATCGTGGAGATCAACGTATAATAAATAACCATACATGTAAAATGGAGCAAATCGAAAGTTACGAATTGCAATCTTTTCCTCCCAACCGTCGCACGTTCGCCAATCTCAACGAAGCGAACAGGGAGATCGAATACGACGTGGACGTAGGCGACGGGTTCATTCATCCTCACAGAGCGGACCTCTACCTTCAATTCGACGTGGTGAAGAAGGAAAGCAGAGACGCGTTCCCCGCAGCAGCAAACTTGATACTCGTGGACAACTTCGTGCCTCACCTGTTCTCGCAGGTGGACGTGAGGAAACACGGTACCGTCATCGACAGAATAGATTATCCAGGCATCACGTCGACGGCAGTGGGAACGTTAAAATTATCCAAAACGGACGCAGCATACTATCAAGCGGGAGGATTCGAAGCCGGGACGAAAATATCGACGAGAAATCACACGGTGCTCTTTCCCATGCGTCTGCTGCCTGGTTTCTTCTCGGACTACAAGGAGATCATGTGGAAGGGAGGACTGAGGATCACGTTTCGAAGAGCGGCCAACGACAACGACGCACTGATGCGATACGCTACTTTGGGTCCGGACGGTATCACGCCGATAGCCAACACTTTACCCGAAGCGGCCAAATGCGTCATCCGGAGCATGGAGTTGAGAATGCCGGTGGTGGAATACGAAACGAATTACGCCCTCAAGTACAAAGCGGAGATCTTGAAAAGTCCGCAGGTGCCGATTCACTTTCACGGTTACCAGTGCGTGCAGAAGTTGGCGTCGGGAAGTCACATGGAATTCGACGTGACGACGCAGTTCAACAACATACAGTTCGACATGCCAGATTTCGTCGTAGTGCTTTTTCAGACCGGGAGGGACAAGAATCAGGAAAAAGATTCCAGCAAGTTCGACGACTGCAAGATCAAGAACGTTTATCTGAAGAACGGGAGGAACGAAGTGTTCCCGCGCGAGAATTACAACCTCGACATGACCAAAAACGATTACCTCAAACTTTACGAAGCGTTCTCGGCTTACAAACGCGTGACCGAGGGAAGCGTGGACATGTATTACACGCCCAGCGAATTCAAAACCCACAGACCCATGACCGTCATCAACACGACGAAGAGAAAGCAGGTGGTGGTCAACGATCGAACCAACATCAAGATCGTCTGCGAGTTCCACGATGCCTTGCCCGAGGATACCCTATGCAGTGTCATCCTGATTGCAGAGAAGTCCTTCGTCTACGACGTGAAGAACGAGAGGGTCACAGAGCAGTTTTAACAGGTTTTTAACATCTTTTCTTGCACAATAAGGAATTTTTAGTACTAGCACAATCAGTTACAATGGCACAATACGAATTTCACTAGTTCAAATCAGTTACAATGTCAATTTCATCAGTTATCAGTTACAATATCTTTTTTTTTCATCACTATAGCACGAGACAATCAGAAAATTTGCACAAAATTTTTGTTATTTTTTTTACACGAGAAAATTAACAATAAAATTCTTTTTTTTATCGTTTCAGATGCTGTCGGACATAAAAAAAAACACATATACACATACACACACACTAGGAAAAAAAAAGCATGCAACTTTATTTTGTAACACACACACACACATATTCTCCATCTTCATCAAGAAAATATTATAATAAACATAATTTTTTTATCTATCTCACAATAAAACTCTATATCCAAAAAAAAATTACAACATCAAAATAACACTAGAGTCGTTAGTACACGTTGCATGCAATTACGGAGGTCCTCTGTAGAGTTTCATGGAAGTTTGAGAGAGAAAAAAAAAAAACACGTGAAACTCTGTAGAGGTGTGGTAATCTATAACCGCAGCCGTTAGAGAACCTTTTACTTTTTTTGGTTGGGCACCACGCACCCCTGGCGAGGTTATATAGGGGCCAGGGGATCCTTAAAAAAAAAACAATTATTATTATTTGTTTGTTTGCTTGCTTCACAATACGGAAAAAATAATGAGAGGCGCGCGCGTGTGTGTGTGGCACATCGTTCCCGAGAGATAGGTTTACAAAGGTCACGATATATAAACATTTTGGTCCCGGACTTGGAAAATTACGATAAGGTGCATTCATCCTTCAAGGATGAGAAAGTGAATTTACTCATCACGGCTTTTCTGCGCCGTGAAACATCGTCAGCGCAATAAATGAGGCGCGGAACGTGGAGAGAAAGTGAGATTTTGAGGTTTCCATGCGATTTTCTGAGGGGTCGAAAAATCAGGGTTGCAGTCAAAGGCATATTTGTGACACTACTAACAATGCTTCCCCGATGACGCAGTGATAGCGTTGTTGCCTTGTAATCGAGGGGTCCCAGGTTCGATACATGGGTGGAGGTACACAGTGGTCCGGATCTTACTTTAAACTGTGGTCCAGTTCCGATTAGCCTTACTGTGCATAAAGTGGACTTAAAACACCAACTCAACTCAACTCAACTCCTTAACAAACATTTCGAAGAATCGAAAATTTAAAGAAGAACAAGTACATACATTTTTGTCATTTTGAAATAAATTATTACTATTATTATTATTATTTTGGCTGTTTTTGGTTCGTATGAATCTGCCTCACACAGTAAGTTTGTTTTATTGAGTCAAGTACAATAGCTAACCCTTGCAATAAGTCACTGGAAAGACATGCGTGGTTGCACATATATTTAAGTATCTATAAATAAATAATAACCCGTGGTTCGACAGCTCTGGAAGGACCTTGGTCTATCTCCCGACTGCCAGTCTCCCTTCCACAATTCTACCTAGAGGTGTGGAGACAGTAGCGGCTCGTGCCTAAAATAACAGGTGAAGAAGTATATTTATAGGCAATGAAAACAAATAGTAAGTGCCAGTGCCCCCCCTCCCAATTTAAAACGTCTTTTTTGTCTTCATCCGTCCATCTGGAAAATGGTGTCTGCAACAAATTACACACTAAGTCATTTACTGGGTTCATTGTAGAAACCACAGCTCAACACATGAACACAACACACGATAGGAAACGCGAAACACACACGCGGAACAAGATCTCGCGAGAACGCGAAGATTTTGCCACAAGCACTGGATGCGATGTTTTCTCCGACGAGAGAACTGATTCACGTAGAGGGCGACACCATGTTCAAGGCCAACGCTAGGTGACGTCACCGTTGCCATGACAACCGGCTAAGTCTTCCGCACCCTGGCGAGGTTTGCTCTTCGACGAACTCACGTGCGTAGCGCAGAGCGGCGTAATTTGAGTATTATCGCGTACGTTCTGCTGAGAAATAGTTTAATTTAACAAGCAAATGAAAAATGTCAATATTAATTTGAAAATTAGGTGAAAACATCTGCACTTGTTGCACTTGGCCAGCCGCCACTGGTGGAGATCTTTAACCAGTAATGGGGTGATGTGAGGTCAGCACGTCGAACCTAAAACCGTTATAGGGGATATCCGTAAAGAATAATTATATTCTTGTGGTAATGAGTCATTCTCATTTAACAAAAATTATTGATTTATTCCCTCAGCATTATTTAAAATGTAGTGCCATACTGAACTTACCAACTTAACAAAGGCACATTGATTGAGGCATTTTCCTTGTGTTGCAGAAGAGGTTCAGTTTTCGGAGTATTGCAATGGTTTACACAGTCCGTTCGAAGAATTTTGAGAATATTGATGTTTTTTTTCAAAGGGACCATCCCCGAATAAATATCTGTGGATGTTTTACAGGTTTCATCGTATTTAAGAAGGTAATTTTCCGTGCAAATTTCTTCCGTACAACATGTCTTTTGCCACTCAGGCTGAACAGCCGATTCATAGGTGGAATGACCTTGGCACAATCAGAAAGGAACTCTCATTGGCACCATGTTGACAACAGATTTAAGATGTCCCGCAACCGACAGAACTGGAAGCGCTCGGATCCTACGGTGACATACACTTTGGTTCAACACAAAAGAGATGTATTGGTAGGAAAGCAGTGATTTTTTAGCCCGTCCCTTTCTGGGAAGTCGGGGACCTCCTGAAAACACACTTTCCCTTCATGCAGACCAAGGGCATAAGCAAGGTCACCCCCTCCCACAAAATCTTCTCTTCATCTGGCTCTGGTTGTCGGCCGCTCCGAAATCACAAAGAATACTTAGCTGCAGGTTGCTAGGACTTTCTGGGTTAATTACTTTATGGTTCAGGATGGACATAGGCTTTTCAAATTGCTAGAGACAAAATTCTACTGTTTGTCCCCTTTCTGCGAGGGATGAATGACAAAGTTGTCGCGGTTCCTCCAGGTTCCCACACTCAACCCTTGTGCTCATAACATGCAATGAAAGGAAAGGCCATAATATTTTGTAATGTACCGACTTTACATCCTTCCTTGGTAACTTTCCACTTATTTTGAAGAAACATATGCTTCTTTTTGCCCTAGTCTGTGGATTTAGTGGACAATTGAAGACTGTCAGCTAGTTTGAAGTAGTATGATCCGAGAAGTGGTTTCATACTTACCTTCTGCAAACGCGAGATTCCGGTAGGATCACGGAGTGCTTGTGATCTCGTTTTCATGCATTGCGAGTGAAATTCCGATTGATTTGGTTCATTATACTTCGCTTTTCTGCCACATTTGGCCAATTGCGAAGATGGGGATGAGTGATGATATGATTAAATTGATCAATGGACACTCACAAACACCAATGCTCAGTCCGGGATTCGAACCCGGCACACCTGGCATCGTAGCACGATGTGCTAACCACTCCGCTACGGGGGGGGGGGGAGTGAAATTTCTAGTGTGAAACTGCCAACTCGTCTTCCTCTCGAAAAAATTGAAGTAGGATCGACTGATCAACCAAATGTCCAACACATTGACTTTCTAAATTGGTGTCCGACTACCACAAAGGAGACCGGGTTTGACTCCCAGGGCGGTTGATCTCACACGTGATGAAGAATAAGTCACATTTCATTTATTGGAAGGAAACGAGGTATTTATATAGCAGTGTGCATGCTCTAGATATATTACGTTTCAAAATTCTGCATATTTTGTGATTTTTCTTCATTTAGCCTCTACCAGGGTTGTCAAAGGTCCATCTACCCATAACTTCTATGGGTATTATTGGGTTCCGTTGCAGGATCGGAACCTTTTTTCTCGCACAATTTAAATTCGGTCCTAGTAGTGTATTGTCCCAGTAACAAAAAGGTTCCTGGACCGTATTTAAATTCATAAAAAAGGTTCCTGGACCGAATTGAGGCCTAGAACCCATTTACACTTTCTGATTTTCTCTCCCGGATGTGAAATGAATTTATTTAAAATTCCTGGACCGTTAGCAACTCTGGCCTCCACCCGCAAATGCAGACGCTATGGCTGCTGCTTAGGCGGGAAAGTTGACTAGACACACAAATAAAATTAATCCGAAGTTATATAGCGAATAATAGTTTCTTACATAATACTATCATGAAATAAGGAGATCGAAATTACTTATCAAGCATTTTCTGTTATTTGCCTATCCTAGTGGTAGCGAAAATCTTTTGGCCTTTGGTGGTGAACTTGGTTCCTGCAGCCAGATCCTGTGGCCGAGTGGTTAGCAGATTGCGCTGCGACGCCAAGGATCCCGGGTTCGAATCCCGCTCGGGTTTGGTTGTTTGTGAATGTCTATTTATCAATTTCATCATTTCATCACTCATCCCCATCTTCGCAAATTAGCCAAGAGGCACAAAACTAAATCAATAACAATCGGTTCTTGCAAATTAAAGACGGTATTTTCTAATTTTCATTTCTATTTGGGCCGACAACTCCGTGGTGGAGTGGTTAGCAGGTTACGCTACGAAGTAGAATGTCCCGGGTTTGAATCCTGGCCTGGATATGTGCCTTCTTTGTGATGGTCCTTACATCAATTTAATCTTAACTCATTCTCATCTTCACGATTTGCCAAAAGTGTCAGAAAAGTGAAGCAAAATGAACCAAGTCAATCATTTCTATTTAGTTATTTTACGCAGCTTTTCTACCTCTTGGGTTGAATGCGACGATGAGATTGAATGATGATCCGAAGGACTAGCGATGCGAAAGACATGATGCAACCCCACCTGTCCAAGGTCCGAACCTGGGACCTCTGGTTTCATAGCGCGTCATGCTCATGCTTCGGGAGTGGAATCCTTTGAATGAAAAACTATAAAAGTAGGGTGAAAGAAAACAAAATTGTACTGTGCAAAAAAGTCATGTTTAGGTCCTCTAAAGAAAACTACAATTGTTCAGTAAAATTAATTTTGAAGGACAAAGCCTGCGAAGTGTTTTTCCATTCGGTGACGCGTGGTCATCACATCGAGTCCCATCTAGTTTTGAGAGTGGAATTCGCTTACACATTGATTTCAAGTAGCTTCCCAATTGTCCTCAGGATGTTGGGCCATCACAGAAATTTTGGAGTTCCTACCAGGGATCGAACCTTGAAAGACTAGAGCGCAATAATTTGAGCGCGCGGGAATTTTGTTGTTTCTATTGGCATCATATATTCAGTTTTGCACGCGCAAAGAAGCTTACTTTTAAGAAATTAGTGTGTGTATACATTTTCTATTATATCGTCATCATTCTCCAATATGTACAGTACGACGCCACAAAAGACTCGTGCATGTCCCATAGAATAGTGGTTAACGGTGTCGCCTGGCCCTAAAGGGCGCCGGCTTCGATTCTGGTATAAACAATATACATCGGATGCCTATCTTGAACTTATACAAACATTAAATTTTCGCACCGTTGTCATACTTGTACACCTGATACCAGCACCCTTTTAATTATATCTAAACCCACGGAAGAGGGTTTTCTCTCCTTCTCAATTTTCTTCGAGCAAATTTACAAATCTAAGGAGTAAGGACTAATGACATTGTTCTTGGTGTCTCAAATCTAACTTACGAGAAAGTATATGTATTTTTAAAGACTGTCTAGATGCCATTAAGTTAATGAGTTGAGGACTAAAAGTGGTAAACGTTGTAAGTGCCAAAAGCGAAAGTGTTGGGAAATCGCATCGTTCCGCACATCAGCCCGTAAGAACGTTTATACTAGTGACCTCTTTACACGCCATTTGAACTGCTTAGTGGGCTACCAGCCACTTTTCACGTTTACCACATTATAAAGCATGGCACATTTCACGGTTTAACGTGGAAAACTGTGTTTGAATTATTTTGGCACTTACAGCGTTTACCAATTTCAGTCTTCAGTTCATTCTGCATTTAGATTCCCGAATAATGGCCGTGGATTTCGCGAGTCTATATCCGTAATTTCTTGGGGGCTACAGGAGAAAATAATGTTCTCTTCCAACAAGATTATATATATATATATGAAGCACACACACATACTGTACATACAGATGGGGACAAAATAATACGAACACCTGTGAAAAAGTATGCCACATTTCACACCGGTAGTACAGCAACACCACCTGTCACTGAAGTCTGTCACCTAGTGGCTGTGAAGGGGAAGGTATTAGTGTGCCAACAGCAGTCATTGGTGGCGCATTCGTCTATCATACGCTCTCAAGAGACACTGCAATGTCAGACCTGACAGAGTTCCAAAGAGGCATGATTGTTGGAGCACGTTCAGCTGGAGCCACGGTGACTGAAACCTCAAAGCTTGTTGGGTGTGCAAGGAGCACAGTATCAGCCGTTATGACAGCGTACACAACACAAGATAAGATGGCGTCTTCAAAGCACAACAGCGGACGAAAGACAAAGCTTGCTGCTCGGGATAGGAGGGTGTTGAAGCGCATAGTGGCCCAAAAGCACAAGCAATCGTTATCCGAGATAACATCTGAAATGAACAGACATCTCCAGGACCCCATTTCAACCAAAACTGTCAAAAGGGAACTCCATGCTGCAAACATTCATGACAGAGTGGCAATTCGTAAGCCATTGGTGACATCACGTAATGCTGTCAAGCGACGCCAATGGTGCAGAGCTCACAGAAGTTGGTACCCACAGCAGTGGCAACAAGTCATCTGGTCTGATGAATCAACATTCACGTTATTACAGACCACGGGGCGCGTTTATGTGTGGAGAACGCCTCGAGATGCATTTCATCCTTACTGCCTCTTGCCGACTGTGAAGCATGGAGGTGGGTCCATTATGGTATGGGGCGCAATATCTTGGCATGCTGTGGGACCACTTGTTTTTCTGCATGGGAAGATCAATGCCAGTCATTATCGCAACATTCTGGGGGATCATCTCCATCCTTTTGTCCAGACTTTATTTCCTGGGGACCGACCGCTTTTTCAAGACGACAACGCTCCTATCCACACTGCTGGGTCTGTCCAAACATGGTTTGAAGAACATGACGATGAAGTAGGACATCTTGAATGGCCCCCACAGTCTCCTGAGCTGAACATTATAGAACATTTGTGGGGATATTTGGAGTCCAAACTTCGTGCTCGAAGTCCGCCTCCAGCCACACTTTCGGAATTGGAGACTGCTCTGGAGGAAGAATGGCTCCATATTCCCTTAAACATTGTGCATGACCTCTATGCGTCCATCCCACGTCGCATACAAAGTGTACTTCAGTCACAGGGTGGTCCAACCCCCTATTAATAAAGATTTTCTCTACATTCACAGGTGTTCGTATTATTTTGTCCCCCATCTGTATATGTAGGACTATATGGTATATTAATAGTGAGTTAGTTTTTAATGGTTAGATAGAAAAAAATCTTCGGTTTTGGGCCCTCCAGAACTGATCAACCTAGCTACGAGCCTGATGGTCACCAATCAATGCTCGACGAGATGATTGAGAAAGAGAAAAAGGAAAAAAGGAATGAGAATTTAAAAAGAGAGAGACAAAAAGAAAGATAAATAAAGATTCTATGAAGAAATGAAAGCAAATATAAAAACTAGAGAGAGAAGGGAGAGAGCAGAAAAAGAAAACAAGAACGAGCAAGACAGAAAATGGAAGATAAAAAGATAGTGAGAAGGAGAAAAAGAAGGATGGATAATGAATCGCGGATGAGGAAGAGAAATAAAACCAAAAAGAATCAAAGGAGTGGAAAAGAAAAGAATAGAAGCAAGAAAGGGAATAAGGTAGAGAAGCGAGGGGGAGATAAAGAAAATAGACAAAGAACCGAAGAAGGGGAAGAGATATAGAAAGACGAATAATGAACCTAGAAAAAGAAAGATAAAGACAAATAACCGAGGGGGAGAGAGGGGAAATGAAGACAAATAAGGAAGGGAGCGAGAGGATAAAGAAAATAAAGAAGTTAAGGAGAGAAAGAGAAAATTGGGAGACGAATAAAGAATCAAGGGAGATAAATAGAAACATATAGAAAATAATCAAGGGGGAGCATAAAGGAAGACATCGAAAGAAGGAAGACGGAAAGTAGCTATATAGAAGATAAATAAGCAAAGGAGAGAAAGAGAAAATAGATAGACAAATAAAGAAATGAGGGAGAGGAATAGGAAAAGAAAGACAAATAAAGAATCAAGGGATAGCACAAAGAAGACAGCAAATGAAACGAGGGAGAGGATAAATAAACGAATGAGTGAAAGAGAAAATAGGGAGACGAATAGGAAAAGAAAGACAAAGAACCGAGTACAGATAATGAAACAGAAACGAAGAAGTGAAGTGAAGAAGAGAGGAAAGAAAAACAAAGATGGTAGAAAGACAAGCAGAGAGGAAGACGACGATGAGTGTGTAATTAATTTATACAAGAGTAGCATATTTCATGGGTTTTATTGAAAGTTTTACTAATTGCTACAATTGTACTAAAAACATACATACAGGAAATTCTTTGTTGCTATAACATAACAGTATTTCACATAAATTTAAGTTGATAAACATACAATAATATGTTAATTTCAGAAACCCTCCTCGCAGAGAAAGGCTGTGCCGTCATTACAGACTACGTCTTGCATATTGATGCGATCATTTGCGACAAGAACGGCGCCGCAGGTTTCTCCTTTCTTTCCATCTGGCTGTTTATATCCCCAGTCGAAGTAAGTAATATCGTCTCCTGAAGAGATAAGAAGGTTTATTTAGTACGTGAGGACAGTGGCGCAGGCACGGTTTTCATTTGAGGGGAGTACACAATTGACCTTGACATATGCACGCGCTCACAGATGATGGTTTGGGAGTAACTACAATTAGTAAGCTGAAGCGCAGTTACAAGTAGCAGTAACTTTTTCATGAATTCTAGCTGTAACTATACCGAGGGACACGAAAATGCGAGCTTCAAGGTCAACCGTATCCCCGCTTCCCTCCTCGCCCCTCGCCGTTGTCCCATTTGTAGCTTCATATCGACGGTGATGTCCCAACACAGGTCGTGTCCCCATTTAGGAACTATGACGAAAGTTCCCAATTCAGGAACAGGTATTTTTACATGGAATGTTTGAATTGGAATGTTCCCAGCTCGGGAACCGCTGCCTTGGGAGGGAAGAAGGAAAGTTAAGGACCGGTTTTTGAGATGTTCTTATCGTTACTACAGGTTACCCTGAAGTAATACGTAGCCAGGGGGAGGGTTAAGGGGGCTGAAGCCCACCCCCGATATCTTACAAATATCTACTTGTAATTTAAAAAGTGTATAGTGGTAATTAATTTTACTTCCTTAGCAAGATTAAACAATAATAGAGCAACCAAATTATATTTTTATATTTGTCACGTATACAAACTGTCACATACACAAACTGCATTGTTGTTGTTTGAGGTAGAGGATCATAGATGGCAGCATGCAAAAAGAACGACGCTTATATTTGATGATGCATACAGCAGTTTGGAAAGTGGGATAGAGATAGCAGCACTCAAGAAAACGGCTACCATTGTAAAAAGGAAAAAGGGAAAGCGCTGATGTGGTGAAATAATGATTGTAGATATTAATACTAATTATAATGAAATAAATAACTGAACTTAGCACAATAACAGGATATAAATAAGGTGGAAAGGGTAATTAATATTCAGTAATAGCATAAGTGATCATTATATAAAAGTAAAGAAGTCGGATTGTAATTACGATTCTGGGTCTATTACGGTTCCCACGAACTGAGAGTTTCGTGTGGCTTTTGGGTTGTTTTTCCCAGGTGTAGCGCCATTTCACGGCAGGCACCCAAGCACTTTTGGTAGGCGCATCTATTGCAGCTTCAAGTTAAGGTTAGCGACGGGCAGGCGGCGATCTTTAACTAACCCCTTTCTCTTTGTCTATCTGGGAAATAGATTTTCTTAATATTTCCGTCAATTTGTATAAGGTGATGTCAAAGAAACAAGGAAAGAGAGGAGGCAGGAAAACGAAAGAATCTATTTTGGCAAGACGAAAAATGGAAGGAGGAGAAATCATATAACCTCCAATCATCAAATATGATCCACTGGGTCTATTGCACGACGTCTCCAAACAAGAACGTGCATATAAGCTGCAGAACCTAGATATACATACTGTTCCAGGAAGTATATACAAAGGGAAGCGTATCTAATGATCCACGTACAAGAAAAAATCAATCCAGCCAGGATCCAAAAGGCTCATTAGCAAGACCAATGAACGAACCAAAAGATGTAAATAAAAAATAAGGAAGGGATGATGTTTTGATTTTGATTTGATTTAGTTTATTTTCCTTCGCGTTTTGTGCCTCTTGGCTAATTTGCGAAGATGGGGATGAGTGATGAAATGATGAAATTGATGAATGGACATTCACAAACAACCAAGCCCGAGCGGGATTTGAACCCGGGACCCTTGGCGTCGCAGCGCGATGTGCTAACCACTCGGTCACAGGGTCGGGCAGGAAGGGATGATGTTACATAGATGAAGAAACTCAAGTAGCATCAGAAATTTGTAAAAAAGGATGTACATATACAGTATGAAATTATAAGAAGAAGAAGCTTTAGTAATTACAAGAAGAAGAAGCCTTAGTAATTATAACAAGAAGATACTTTAGTAATTATAAAAAGAACAAACCTTAGTAATAATTACAAGAAGAAGAAGCTTTAGAAATTATAAGAAGACGATGCCTTAGTAATTATAAGAAGAAGATGCTTTAGTAATTGTAAGAAGAACAAGCCTTAGTAATTAGAAGAAGAAGAAGCCCAAAGAAGAAGATTGGCTGCAATTAATAAGAAATAAAAATAGAAGAAAAAATATTGCATAAAAATATTTCCAAAGTTATCTAGTATTTGTACATGTTATTCAAGAATATATTACGAATTGTACCCTCCATAGTGGGTTAAATCTATTGTTTCTTTCCATATATTCGTAGTGTTAGTCACCCTGATCTGTACCCAGAGGTATCTCATTGTTTCTACCCTGTGCTTAGCTGGCAGATGCTCACGTGAGAGGTCGTGGCATAGTCTACAATTTAATCCAAAGAATAAATGGATCCACAGCTCCCAAAATTTATAGCTTTCTTTGGTAGAGGTCACACAATATAAACTTCATGAGTAAAATTTTCCCCTAACTTTGATTTTTTTTTGAACGGAATGTGTAAAAGTTAATAACAAAATAGAATAACTATGAATTTCAGTACACTAACTGTACAAATGTAAGAAAAATAATGTCACTCTAGTAGAAAAGTCCCTCCACTTATATAATATTATTATTAATAATAATAATAAATTTGGATTAAAATTATTATTATTTTTAATAACTTATAATACTTATTAACCATGGTTAAAATTATTATTGACATTATTATTTCTACTAATCAAGTTTTATCAATGACTCCCCCCTCTACAAATATTTCTGGCGATGAGACCCCCGAAATAAAATTCTGGCTACGGGCCTGTACAGTCGGAGAAAAAATTACCTGGGCCACGGGACCTAGAATTTCGTAACATCTTAAAGCCTGTTGTTTATGCAACCCAAATAACAAAATAAGACAATATTTTGTGGTCACTGTTTCGAACCGTGGGAGAGGCATAGATTTTTTGTCCCATCGTCCAATTCACGAGTTTTCCTTTGTGGTCTCGATTCCCGCTGTCACGATTGGTCTAAAACTAATTAATGCGACGTTAATTAAACAATCCAAACAACGAAACAACGCACAATCAACTGCACAAAACAATATTCAATTTGTTTTCGAACCGGAAAACAATTGAGATGCTGTAAAATTAAGCAAGATGCAGTAATAAAGTGGGAATTTGGTACGGTATAGAATTAACTCAGTGAAGATTAGTGTTGCCCACGAGACGAGACTTTGGCCTGTCTCGTCTCGTGGAGTCTCGTGGAAATGCTGTCTCGTCTCGAAAACATTCGTTTGTCTTATGACACATGGTCAATCTCGTCTCGTCTCGAATTTTTAAAAGCCTGTCCCGTCTCGTCCCGTGGGCAACACTAGTGAAGATATTCGATTTGATTGGATGTTTGTAATTTAGTGTCGCTATTCTTTCGCTTATGACAAATAGCGACGATGAAGATGAGTAATGAGTGATGATATGATGTCATTGATTAAGGGACACTCACCAAGAACGCCCATGGCCAAGCCGAGATTCGAACCAGGGGCCCAAGCTGTCGTAGCGTGCTGTGCTAACCACTCCCACACGGAGGTCGGTTAGGAGTGGACATTAGACCATATTTTGTGTGCGCAATTTAGATCAATCAATGGAATGACTAGGCATATTCTATTATTAATATATTCATATCATAATATCACGTCATATTATTCGGCACGAAGTAACATCAGAGACATCCAATCTTACATTTTTGTCTTTCAACTAATTCTTCGACTTCAGTTTAATCACATCAATAAGATAAATTATGAAACAAATGGTAATGAATGTGGGATATTGACAGTTATTACGAATTACCTGACACAAGCAACAATAAGCAGACTCGGTGGGCAAGCTCATTAAGTGGTCAACATTCGACCTCGTCAATAAAGTTCCCGGGTTTGAGTAGCATCCTTATAACACGTGTTTGAGTATTTCGTCATTACTTTCATGTAATGGTCACTCGTCCACGGCTGGGAAGAAAATTGATGTTACGTAACAAAAATAATAAAAATAACCATGATCAAAGAGTACTTACTTCATCTCTCACGAAATCTCCTACAAAACCGGGATATATGAAATATATGTATCTTCACATACGTTTTCGATTTCTAAATTTAACTAGTCGAGACCGAGAACGGGAGAGCAATTTTCAATTCGAGAAACCGAGAGACGGAGACACTGTCAAGTTTTATTTCTTTCTTGACATCTTCCTAATTGAGTTGTTGTTCTGTTCGTTATTGGCTTTGATTGGCAATTGTCATTATTCTTCCCCTGTAGGTAAACCATAACGACGATTTATGATGAAATAGAGCAGATAAAAGGGCAAGAACAAGAGAGTCATGCCTGCCAGGGACTTCAACCCAGAACCTTAAGTAACGAGATTTGAAATTCTCGAGAAGGCATCCGTGTTTCGCTTGGGTTTCTCTTTCCTCTACTTCTGTTATTTTATCATACACGTATAATTAAAATGGATCTGAGAAAATACGTTGCGATCCATTATTGTGTTGGTTGCTACAGATGTGAATTCCAACATGGATTTTTTTTTTAACATGAAATTTTCTTACACTGTGACAGTTTATTATTTTAGTTTTTGTTTTGTGTACAGATAAGCTAATCGGGACTGGACCTTCAGTTTAAAATGGGATACAAACCACTACGTGCCTCCACTGTGTATCGAACCCGGGATCCCTTGATTACAAGGTGACGACGTTATCATTACTCCATCGAGGAGGCTCCGTGACAGCATCTTATTCATTCGATCTATACAATAATTTATTTCTTCTTTCTTTTTGTTAACTACTCTTATACGACTCTTTTTGCATCTTCGATTTTTTCTTGTTTCAGCAGATATAATAATACATGCAGGCTGTATAACCCCCCCCCCCCGGTGCAAATAGATAGAAAGCTTACTCTCGAGAACTAATTTATAAATAACGTAACCATTAGGAAACTATTCGAACAGTAACTGATATAACTGCAGATGAAACAATACTTACAGACGCTACTATTCTTGTATAAGCTCACAGGGAACAGGTATCTGTTGAGTCATTCACTCTTGCTAACTACGAGCGAAGGTCACTGAATCAAACGGTAGCAAAAAGGCGTCTGCTCTACAAAACTAGGGTTAGCAGACGAGGCCCGTCTTCCTGTTATCAATGGCGTACGAAATAAGGAGGAACACATCTTTCATATCAAACTAGACGTGTGTTTTGGTCCCGTCATTGCGTGAAGAACACTTTCTCGTCGTGGCCTTGAAGGCCTACGTAAAGGCTTCTCTGCAAGAAGCATAGCTTACCATTGAGGGGAGCAAAAGTGTGTGTGTGTATCGAGGTCCTTCAACTTTCGTATTCTTTTTCATTTCAGAACGCGTGCTGTATCGTCGACTTAATCCAATCTATCCGTTGTAGGTTTTAAGTTCTGTTTGTGTTCGGTAATTTCACATTGTCTTCCTGCTTATGTTATTCGCGGCGAAGGTTCTGGATTCGATAATCTGGACAATAACGGGATTGTGTTGGTTGGTTGATTTGGTGTCTTAAGTCTACATTATGCACAGTGAGACTAATCGGGAATGCACCTGCAGTTTAAAGTGGGATCCGAACCACTATATGTGCCTACACATTACTTTGCTATTAGATATTTGCATGCTAAGATGTAGGAAGTGCTACATTTTCAGTGTGTGGAATAGAGAGTTATTTTGGATACGAAGGATCGTATAATGGAGTAGTGGGAAAAGGATCACCTCACATGTTTCAATTATACCCTCCTTTCCCACACACACAGCATATCGGCCGTGGTTTTTATAACGAAATATAACATGGATGAATTGTGTCAAGAAAAACTGCAGTCTATTTCCATCCCTACGGAACTTGATGGATTGATTGAATTGTTGTTTTAAGTCCACTTTTTGCACAGTAAGGCTAATTGGGACTGGACCTACAGTTTAAACCACTATGTGCCTCCACCGGGTATCGAACCCGGGACCCCTTGATTACAAGTCGACAACACTACCACTGCACCATCGGAGAGGCCACCCTACGGAGCTTGGAAGAAAGTTCAGGTAGAGATTAGAAAGTTCTGTTCCGACAAAATCTGACGTATAGTAAATGAAAAAGTAAAGTGCTAACTTGTGCTTTGCACCAACTCATGAAGACGTGTAAGGGGTGTGGATTTAGGGCCCCACACTTTCTGGTTACGGCTGAAGGATAATGTGATCAGCACCACGCCCCTGGTCCCTTTACCCCCCCTGAGTTTCCTACAGGTACACACTTTGTACGAAGCTGGGTGGGCGCCGGAGCCAGTTGAATAGGTGGACAAAATTCCAATTCTCCCCAGTCGGGGATCGAACTCAGATCTCTCGCCTGGTAATCAAACGCCCTAACGACCGAGCTACCGCGGCACATATAGTATAGTAGTCTTTGTAATTAAGGCAATAATTATTTTAGCGTTTCGTTCAACGCTTTTAGAAGAATCGTTTTCGGACATGTAACGTGTAGCTCTTGTCGGTTCTGCGACTTGCATTGAGAACAGGCGATTTTCTGACGAACAACATTCCACCTAACAAGTCCCGTGACTTTCCTACATTTCCGGGGCCTCCCCGATGGCGCAGTGGTAGCGTCTTCGCCTTGTAATCAAGGGGTCCTGGGTTTGATACCCGGTGGAGGCACAAGTGGTTCGGATCCCACTTTAAACTGTAGGTCCAGTCCCGATTAGCCTTACTGTGCATAAAGTGGACTTAAAACAACAAATCAAAATCAAAATCAAAAATCCTACATTTCCTGTGTCTGTTGCCTATTGCATGAAAGACGAGTTGCTCCTTGAGACAGACAGAATCACCCGATCATCTAAAGGTGCAATGTGTGTTGCCTACCTTTCCGGCATTATTTACTGCCATTAAAGTCTTATGGGGAAGAACTTTCTTCCACCACTGTACGTACATGTATATCCATTTGCAGTAAAAGTACTGTACTTTACCGGAAGTTCCTTCATTTCTCGGAAGCTGTTTGTAAACGGTCAAATTAATCACCAACAAGTTGTTGAATGCCATGTTTAAAATAAGTGATGTCAGAGTATTGCTCTTTCTCGCATTCGTGGTTACTGTCCAATAATTTCTAAACAGGAATGGTTCTAATTAAAGCCTTTCCTGACAGACTGTCAACCAATCAAAACACACGCTATTGTGGTACAGAATGTTATTTATTTCTATTCTGTGGTGACGAGAAAACTGCGCGGAATGTGCAATACGTGTTTGAGACTTGCGAGAAAGGACAGGTGAGGTAATGGAACATTCTGATCTGTATTTATTTAATCGAAATTATACAAGAATGGTGTACATTTCTACAGCAGTGAAAATATATTTTACAACCAACCGTAGAACATAATATTTTGTGTTGATCTTAAATTGTAGTTTAGATGAACAACAACAATTATCTGCATATTTGTGGAAATGATATTTTTGTAAAATTATCTTGCTGTGTTAACATTGTTTGTCTGGTGTCTCGGATAACATTTAGACTATAAATTCCGAGAAAATACATCGACATCACACTCCTTTTGAGTTTATAGTATATGACCTACATCTTTCTTTGGAAAGAAAATTATTATTTTGGTACAGCTGAGTTAATCACTAGTCTATTTATTTATTTTCGTGCCGTACACAATACCACGTTTTGCTAAAATGTAAACTTATCCATTTCTTCTTTGATCGTGTACATATGCAATTTCAGTCCATTCAAGTTATTCGTGGTTCATTTGACCGTGTTCAAACAGTTGAATGCATTCTTAGTATATTGCAAATATTTTTCTTGTACGAGGGCAAATCGAAAAGTCTTTGCTCCTATTTGTTTCCAGCCGGAATATTAGTGAGATTGAATAATCGAGATATACATTCAATGCAATAGGTTTTTTCTTGGAGCGGCCCAGCGTTAACTCTCGGCTGCTCCGCGTCACGGAGCTGCTGTCAGTTTGTAAAGATGGCTGTAGTACATTTGCCCTCGTAGGTTAGGTTAGCAGTTACATCAACTATTTCAAACACCAATTGCCCGACCCTATGGCAGAGTGGTTAGCACATCGCGCTGCGATGCCAAGGGTCCCGGGTTCGAATCCCGGTCGGGCTTGGTTGTTTGTGAATGTCCATTCATCAATTTCATCATTTCATCACTCATCCCCATCTTCGCAAATTAGCCAAGAGGCACAAAACGCGAAGTAAAATAAACTAAATCAATCAATCAATCAATTCAAACACCAATTCATTCTTCCTCAATGCAATTAATAGCGCGTCCTGAGTCGGAAAGGCATTCCACTGACATATCCAAGTAGTAGAGACCAGTTTCTGAAATGGCACGGTTTTCATTCCATAGTTTCTGAGTTGGGAAATCCTGAATTGGGAACAAATCGTTTCGACAAGAACGGGTGCAGTTTTATGATGTCAGTGATTCGGTAAAGTTCGCTGTTGCTGTTACAATGAGTGACACTAATGGTACTGATTACGATGAAAATATATCTCGTGCAGCACCATAACGAAAGAAACGATTCTAAAGTATAAAGTATAAAATAATATCGTAAAAGTATAAAATCTTGTATTCCGAGAGAGATAGATAGTCAGCCCAACATTGCAACAGCATCCTGTTGAAACACACACACAGGATGTCCTGTCATTATTTATTTATTTATTTATTTAATTGTAGTTGTCTCCAACAGAGAAAGCTTCTCCAATTATGGGAGACTTGCATACAGTTTAAATATACATACATAATTAATAATATATATAAACACACATACACACAAATAAAGAGATACCTCACACAAATAGATATTTACAAGACAAAACAATACAAAGCCATACATACACTCATAGTAAATGGTAACAATATACCTATCACCCATGATATATATACATGTTTAGAAATCCCTAAATGTTTATTGGCAATATAGTTTGTAGTCTGTCTATCTATCTATCTATCTATCTATCTATCTATATATATATATATATATATATATATGTATGTATATATATATATATATATATATATATATATATATATATATATATATATATATATATGTTACACGAAAATCATTGACAGATCTACCCCACTTGCAATATGTGCACAATAAAAGTAAAGGATAAATGCATGACAAATATGAGAATGAAATCTAAATAAATTATATTAGAGAGCAAAAATTAAAAACTTATACATAATGAAATCATTTTAACTCTTTTGTAATTTATTGACATTTTTAACCGGTTGGTAAAGGGATTATAAATCTATTATCTCCACCCCAGCCATCCCCACACGCATGTGTGTCTCTCTCTGTGTGTGTGTGTGTGTGTGTGTGTGGTGTGTGCGTGTGTGCGTGTGTGAATTATTTCGCACCCTGTTGCAACCCACAGCACTTGGTAGGCCCTTGCAATTCAAACAGTTTGGTCAAATATGCACATACATATGATTTTCCTAAAAACAAATAATGAAATCTAATTCTCTTGAGACTAAGCTTATCGCCCACTGAGACGTGAAGAAACGCGGCAACAGAAAGCAACAAAACTTCTGTTGTCTGCTTCTATTGAAATCAAATGGTGTACGCCCACTACAGCGAAACTGGCGAAATTTCCGTGCCATAAGTCTGCAGGTTTACACGGTGGAAAATATCCGTTGGCCGCGTCTCCAAATGCCCCTCTCGTGTAATTTCGCGTTTCTTCGTTTAGCTCCGGCAAGCGAAAGTGTTTAGGACAAAAACCTGTAAAGTCACCAGCCGTGCTGCGAATGCCTTTCGAATAGCTGCTTGTTCTGTAGGAATTTGTTGATGAACGTATGAAGCAAGACATCTCAGCTATATCGCATAAAATATCCCAGGCTCATAACTCATCTAATGAGGTAAAAGAATTACCTATAGGACTACCGGAAACGCGTTTGTTGCAATCTGATGCCGCGTTTTTCCGCGCGTCATTGGGCGATAACCAAAACTCACCAAAAATATCCTTCCACTTGGATCCTTTCTTCTCCATACCAATCCAAGCGTATCTAATGACCTGTCCTTTCGGCCAGCGGTTCATCATGAACTGAAGAAGGATGAACATTTCCAGTTCGCTCTGGACGACCGCCAAGTACCCTCCTTCGGATTCGCACTTTCTTTTGGCATCGTCCCATGTCTTCGCCGTCTTCTCCTTGAAAAGGTAGTAGCGGTGGATCCCATGTGGGACGGTGAACGTCACTGAAATAGAAAGAGCTGGATAGTGGCGGAGGGATCTAGCAAACGTGGAAACTCACAATTTATTACCGATTCACTACTTCCCAACTTAGGAACTATGGAAATTCCAATGAGAACAGTGTCATCTTAGGAACTATTAAAATTCCAATGAGAACAGTGCCATCTCAGGAACTATGGAAATTCCAATGAGAACAGTGACATCTCAGGAACTATGGAAATTCCAATGAGAACAGTGCCATCTCAGCAACTATGGAAATTCCATTGAAGACGGTGCCATATCAGGAACTGGCCCATACCAGTTGGATATTTCAGTGAAATGTCTTACCAACTCAGGAACTATAGGTATATAGTTGTATACATATAAATGTATTATGTGTGTGTGTGTGTGTGTGTATGCACGTCGTATTTCAGGATAACGTGCAGTAACCATAAGAACCTCCAAAACCCGGTTCTTACCTCCACCCTTCCTCCCGAGGCAGCGGTTTAGGTTGGGAACATTCCAATTCAAGCAAAACCAGTTCCTGGATTCGGAACTTTCTTCATAGTTCCTGAATTGGGACGTCCTGGGTTAGGAGGGTCAAGCAATAGGGAGGGGGAGGGGTCGACCTCATTTTGGAGTGTAGAAGAATTTATTAGGTACTCGTAATTTGTCTGTTACATTTGAATCCCAATTCCCGTTTTCCACTTTCCATTGTTTCTCTACATTTTCGTTTTCACCTCTTTCACTTTATTTTTTTTGTTTACTATTTGAGTAGTGTAATCAGATTCCCTCAAAGTAATACTTGGTACGAGGCCTATTATTTTTATTAATTTAAGCACAATAGAAAACCTATTTTGACGATGTTTTTGTCGATTTTATACTATTGCAACTCTGTGATATTTTCATCTCGTACTTGGTACGAGTGTCATAATTTCTTACGAGTTAAATTACGTAACATTACGTAACATTGTGATGATCCATATTAAGCTCTCTTTCATTGTATTTTGTATAAGGGTAAACTATTACATCATGTTATGCAACAAGTTATTACGCAATATTGCGATGGCTCGCAAGGGTAAACTATTGCGCAATGTTTTGCAACAAGTTATTACGCAGCATTGCATCGCATTACAGATCAGTCAGTATCGTGAGAGTGTTTGAAGAGTACGGACCTTTTGTTGCAGTGCTCCTCATATTTTGTTTGTTAAAAGTTAAGTATTTAATTTATTTTAAAGCTACATATCATTTATTATTTTTAAGTTTAAAAAGTGTATCAAGTGATTTTTTTCATAGTAATTTCGATCAGCTTGAGTTTTGGTGTGATCAGATGTTACTTGTTGTCTCCGGAAATTTTGTATAAATAACACAGCTGAAAATTTTATCGTAATAGCTAAAATTATTTTATTTTGAAGGTGGTTCAAGTCGTTTTTTCACACAGACTGAATTTGTATGAATTTATATTTGTATTGAATTTTGTATTTTTTCCCGAGAAAATTAATATATAAATACCAGAGCTGAAAAAAAATTATTATAATTATAACTATTGTTTTTTTTAAGTTACATTCTATCAATTATCGTAAGTTTAAAAGTGTTTTTTTCTAGTAAATATAATCTTATTGAATTTTGAGTTGATTGTGCGTCTTATTGTTATTTACTTAAAGCATATTAAAAAAAATGTCATCTACCAATTTCATCGAATGTGTTATTTGTGGGAAATTAATCTCCAAAAGTAATATTAGCAAGCATAGAGCAAGATGTAGCGAAACAGGTTCAAAAATAAATCGTTTGTTACCTACTAAGCCTTGTACTCCACGTGGAAAAATAATTAGCATTGCTAATTTAAGTAAACACCTGAAAATTTGCAAAGTATCAACCGGACATGGAAGATTGAAAAGAAAAATTGATCATCCTGAAACTGAAGCTTCTACTTCCAAACAAATTAAGATGTCTAATGACCAAAAGCCGATTAGATCTGCATTCAATGACCAACTCCAGGATTTCTGTTTTACTTCGAAACCAAGCTGTGATATTTCTAGTTTTTTGAGTGAAATTAAAACATCTATCATAAATATTCTGAGAAATAAACTGGAAAACAACTCCATAAAAGTATATGATGATCTAATCTGTAAATATGAGAAAACCGATGGTACAAGAAATATTTTCTTTCACAAAACGAAAAAATAAGTTCTTTATTTGGTAGACATTGATAATTTGAATGTTTTTTATTCTAATCTTACTAGTGAATTGATTAGGAAACACGATGAATTCGAGGCTAAGGGATCAGGTTGGTCTTTATGTGGAAGTCCTCACAGATTAACCGCTTATGTAAACAAATTTACAACTTTTTCTGCTTCGAGCTAAGTTCCACTTCCAGTAGAAATTCAGCACAAGAGAGCCGTGCTGAACATTCATAACACTGATAATAAGTGTTTTATGTGGTGCATTTTAGCAGCGCTTCACCCGATTCATTGTTCAAATAATCCGGAACAGGTTAGTCACTACACACAATATATCGACGAGATTGAATATGCTATGACAGGCATCGAATACCCTGTTGCTATTTCCGACATAACAAAGTTTGAAAACAGAGTACGAAATGGAGAAGGAAAACGATTAGCTATAAATGTATATTCGTATACTTCAATTAAGCATTTTGTGCATCCCGTTAGGATAACTAATATTGTTGATGACGAAACCATAGAAATCAATCTGATTCTTATTGCTGACGATGATGTTCATCATTACACGCTAATTCGTTCACTCTCCCGCTTGATCAGAAGCCAAACAACCAAGTTTCATGCACACATCGAAGTTTGTCCAAGGTGTTTAACCGTATTCGAGGATCGTGACCAACGTAATTACCAACATTTCCAAAATCAAGAAATTGCTAAACAAAAACTTGCTGTACATAAAATCTACTGTGGAGTCAACAGACCGGCTCGCATGTGGATGCCCAAAGCAAATGAATTCGAAGAATTTCAAATGCACAAGGCCTTGTTGGAACATCCGGCCATTATCATTGCAGACTTTGAGGCTTTTCTCAAACCATTGTCTTATTGCGATCCGGATCCAGAATTTTCTTCCACAACACCGTACCATCTTCATGATCCAAATAGTTTTGGATATGTTGTTGTTTGGCAGGATAGGATAGATAAACCATATATATATCGCGGACCGAATGTTATTGAACTCTTTTTTAAAAAGATGGTGGAAGAGGTTGAGAACATTGGCAGCTTCTTATGCCAATCGAAATCAATGCTTCCATTATCTAGGGATGGACTTCAATATTACAATAACATTGAAACATGTCCGGTGTGGGATCAACATTTCACGGATGAGAATCGGAAACTATTTCACCATAATCATTTCACCGGAAACTACATTAGTGGAATCTAACACCTGCAACCTCAAGATCCAGAAGCCTAAATTCGTACCAATATTTTTTCACAATGGATCCAATTACGACTTCCACTTTTTAATTAGGAATCTTGGATACGATACGCAAAAAATAGATATTCTTGCTCAAAACGAAGAGCGTTATATTTCTATAAGTAAAAAAGTTAAAATTCCAGGAACGAATGAAATCATAGAAATGAGGTTTCTAGATTCTTTTAGATTCCTATCGGCAAGTCTCGATGCTTTAGCAAGTAAACTTACAGACGAACAATTCAAAATTACAAAAGCTAGTTTTCCCAACATACACGTAGAACTGATTAAACGTAAAGGCATTTATCCTTACGAATATGTAACCGATGAATCTAAATTTGACGATGACACTCTTCCACCTCAAAAAGAATTCTTCATTCAACTTAAAAAACCGGAATTACGAATGAAGAATACGAACATGCGAAATTAATATGGAAGGAAGTGAGATGCAATACTCTCGGGGATTATCACGATGCATATCTCAAATTAGACATAACAATACTTGCTGATGTTTTCCAGGTATTCAGAAGAACAGCAATAAATATTTATAAATTAGATCCAGCATACTTCTACAGTCTTCCTGGTTTGGCGTGGTCTGCTATGTTGCTCCAGACCGGGATCAAGTTGGAATTTATATCGGACGTGGACATGTTACTTTTTATAGAAAGGGGGATACGTGGGGGGATGGTGCAATGCTCGCAGAGACATGCAAAAGCAAACAATATTCACATGTCTGAGAATCAATACGATGCAAATCGACCTTCGAATTACATATTTTACGCTGACGTAAACAATCTCTACGGATTCGCAATGATACAAAAACTTCCGAGGATTCGAGTGGATGGATCCCATTTCAATTGATATTAATCATTTCGACGATAGTGAATTTGGTCTGTTCATTGAGGTAGACATTGAATTTAGAAAAAAATTTGCATGATACTTTTTCCGATTTACCTCCGGCTCCCGAAATTAAATGTGCACCTGATTCTAATCAAAGCAAGTTTATATTAACTCTGGAGAGGAAAGAGAGATATGATTGGGAAGGGTGTTCAGGTAGTATATGTGAGAAGATTTCTTAAGTTCAAACACTCTCCATGGTTAAAATCTTATATTGAGACCAACACGAGACATAGAACAACTGCCATTTCAGAATTAAATAAAGATTTTTATAAACTAATGAATAATGCCGTTTATGGAAAAACGATGGAGAATGTCAGAAAGCATATAGACATAAAATTGGTTTCAGATACTAATAAATGTAGAAAATTAGTATCTAATCCTAGATTCAAATCGCGAAAAATTTACAACGAGAATTTAACACTTTTTAATCTAGATATAAAATTAATAAAATTCAGAAAACCTATTTACGTTGGTGCAACAGTTCTCGACTTGTCGAAACTGTACATGTTCGAATTTCATATAATATTATGAAACCTTTCTATAATGATAAGCTGTCAATTTTGTACATAGACACCGATAGTTTTATTTATGACATACAAACACCTAACCTCTACGAAGATCTTAAACATCCTTCCATGCTTGGGTATTTCGACGCTTCTTCCTACCCTCAACCTAACAGATTTGGAATTCCTTCCCACAACAAGAAGGTTCTCGGCAAGTTCAAAGATGAATGTAACGGTGATATTATTGTTGAGTTTGCTGGTTTTTTCGTAGATGTATGCATTCAGAACAGAGAGCAGCGTCACGAAGAAAGCAAAAGGAACGTGCAAAGAAACCGTGGAAAGCAAACTAACATTCCAGGATTATATTTGTTGCCTTTCTTCACAGTCGAGGATACCTCGAGAGGATAATAGAATACAAAGCTCAAACCATGAGATTACAACGAATAAAATAAAAAATAGCCCTGTATCCACACGACGACAAGAGGTGTATTCCCGAGTGTGGAATCCATACTTTGCCTTGGGGGCACTTTAGTTTAGAACTTAATAATAATTGCACTCAACACATGTGAAAAAAATAATAAACCTAACATCAAACCAAAATTTTGAAAATAACAAAAAAAATCTACACGTAGTCTAATTGTTTTTATATATTATTCTCTCTTATTAAAATGTTTCTATCACTCTTTCATTTTTTACATCATAAATATATGATTTCTCCACAATTAAAATTGCACTGCATATTGTATTTTCAGGTAGAGTTTCATGAAATTCACATACTAATTTAATATTAGTTCGATCATTTATAACTACCAATTTTCTTTTTGACGCATTTATTATAAAAACATTGGTCCGTGAATTATGAACTCATCTGGATTATAATACATGTCTATGTTACCTTCAGTTACTCTTTTAAATGCACTACTCGTATAAGCTTCATATAATTTTAAATGATCTTGTTCTGTAATGTTTAAATTGTAATTTTCACGAGGAAATACTTCATTTCTGCCATTCTTCAGATACACATTTTTAATTTTACAATTATCAAGCTGGCTCCTATCTTTTGCCTGATTGTCATCTCTCCCTGTTTGAAACAGCACACCTACGAACTCTGGCATGTCATATTGAAAAGATTGGAACTGATTAGTAAGGTCAAATTCAAACAATTTACCCTCCACTGACCTCTGAATGCATTGATATGTATAAAACTGTATCGGAATTTGAGGATTTTTCAAAATATTGGCTTTGTATTTGAGAGCATAATTAGACTCAAATTCAACTATAGGCATTCGCAACTCCATAGACTGGATCACACATTTCGCATCTTCGGGTAAACTAGCCTCATTAGCTGTTCCATCTGCATTCAAAGTTTTGTATCTCATGATAGCATTATGATCATTGGGTGCTCTGCGAAATATGACATTCAAATCACCTTTCCACATGATTTCTTTATAATCAGAGAAAAATCCAAATAGCAATCTCATGGGGAAAAGTACTGTGTGACTTTTTGCTTGAATTTTTGTTCCAGCTTCGAACCCACCAACTTTATAATATGCACTTTCTGATTTAGACAGTTTCAATGTCCCCACTGTAGTGGATGTAATTCCAGGGCAATCAATCCTGTCAATCACTGTACCATGCTTTCTGACTTCAATTTGAGAAAATAAGAATGGAACAAAATTATCTATAAGTTTTACATTAGCCCCGGGGAGGGGATATTCTTCACCATTACTTTGTTTTACAATATCAAATTTTATATACAGATCAGAACTATGTGGATGAATGAACCCATCCCCTACCGTGATGTCATACTGTATCTCTTTATTGGGCTGATTCAAATTTGCAAATATCATCCTGTTTGGAGGGAAGGACTGTAATTCATAACTCTCAATATTTTCCATCTTGGTATTTATTTATATATTTTAAATATTATTCTATTATCGCAGTGCTATTAGCACCAGCAAAATCGATGATTTCATTTTTCTCATTCGTAATTGTTATCTCTATGTAATTAACTTTATCAATAGAAACAGGGAAATAGACTGGTGGGATTGAGGAATAGAAGATAGGTTCCATAAATTCCGAATTCGGTTTAAATGTAGCAATAATACCTGTCTCCTTGTGACTACCAATCGAATTTTCTTCTGCTTTGATAATCATACCTTTGGCAATGTTACAGTGAATATTCAATGTCTCAATAGCTAAGAATTTTGCTATACATTTACCTATGTGCCTAATACCTGGTTCTAATTTGCTATTGTTCTCGAATCCTAAAAGTTCTCCCATGGTAGATAACTCCACTGTTTCATTGGTAGTTACAATTTCTACTCTGTGTGTTACAGAATTTTGAGAAAGCAAGACAGTGGTTGGAAGTTCAAAGTGTAAAGTAGATAAGTTATACTGTCCAGGAGGAATAATTATTTTTTCATTACCTACTAATATATAATATTGTTGTAGGTAGTTACATTCGGAATCAGATACATGCTGTAGAATGCTCTTAGAGCTATGGATTTTGGATAGATAATATCATCGTGAAGATGTAGTTTCAAAACCGAAGTCTCGATGGAGAGATGAAAAATTCCCATATTTAGTATATAATACAGCTTTTTGAAAATCTTTTAATTTGATGTTTGGTATTTTATTTAAAATTCTGAGCATCGTAATGCAAACATTGCCACATATAATTTGATCGAAATCTTGAATACGATCGTCGTTGTAATAAATTTTAACATGTTTCAAGTAACGAATTAATTCTGTAGGGGCTACCCCTCCGAAAGAATCGAAAATAAAAGCATTCTCATTTTGTTTATAATAGCATATCCAGTGAGTACCAACGTTTTCGGACTTGTCTAAATTCACCACACCACATTATCGAGACTGAGGACTACCTTTAGGGAGAGAATCAGACATGAAAACCCCCCTGAAGTGATTAATTTTAAATATTTTAATTAAAGATTCAATGTCTTGGTTGGTAAGAGCTTCTTCTTTTTTTAATTTTCTGAGTGCTCTAGACTTCACACCTTTGCCTATTTTTTCTCCATGGCAAGATTATGACGCTTTTGCTCTTCTAGTTCTGTCTTATTTCTTTTCGAATCAATCACAGTTTTGGCTATAGCAGCACTACCCCCAACCAAGCTCCCAACTGCCCTCAATGCAGCCAGGATAGCTGGAATGCTGAATATGAATCCTCCACTGTGTGTTTTTTTTTCTTGGATTTTGCAATCGTTTTAATTGTGGCGTACTGAGTAATAATTTCATTCCGTTTCCTTTGGCTATACATTGCCTTTTCTTTTCTTGTTGTTTTTTTTAGTTAAAATCGAATTAAGTTTTAAATTTTTAAGATCGTGATATGGGATTTGGTATACAACTCCTTAAGGTTTCATGTTGTTTTATTATTATTATTATTATTCAGGGTATTTATATTACAAACCCCACCCTAATTTTTGTTTTGTATTCATAGCAATGGTTGTACCCAACGCTGTTATTTTGTCACCCAATGATGCATCTCTGCTTGTTAATCTTCCAAAAGCTGCCTCTTCCAGTTTTTGATCAGCCACATGACAATCATTCAGATCTTTGTGTGTGTTGTATGCAATATCATGTTCTTTACAAGCTGCATCCAGAGGATTAATACCCCTGTCCCCTCTTTCTATCCATTTCTCAAGTCTTGTACCAGGACCACAATATTGGTAACCTGGTACGTGTAACTCGAACGGAAGTTTATTAATAATATCTATCATTCACTAAACCTCGACCCTCTGATATATTCCAGAATTTAGGAGGTAAAGTATTGATAATTTTAATTAAGTATCCTATACCTTTAGGATCGTTTACAATAAAATTAGCTAATTTGTCACTAATCATGTTTACAATACCCATTTTCTCATTATGGAAATTATTGTTCCCAGCATTTTCCTCCCCTGCTATAACCAGCAACCTATCTATACGTTTTCTCACATCGTTTACCCATACAAATTCCTTAGGTAAAGTAATGCATTGTTTTATACCACTACCGGTTTTTAGTTGATTCCAGATAGGTTTAATCAGATTTTTGTATTTATCCCCGCTGCTCGATTTCACACGCTTTTGACTGGCATCGTTATTTTGGTACAAAGCATCAGAGAGTGTCAAAATTTCAGAGTAACTTTGATAATCATCTTCTGTAATTTTTTTTTGTTGTTTTTTGGTAATGAGCTCCCATAGCCCTACGGTACCAAGATATCTGGAACAGCTGTTTCTCCCACCCAAATTAATTTTTATGTTATCCCCTTCGAATGTAACTTTAGATTTGCCAATTTTTCATACTACACCTTCATTTCCCTCCATAGTTGGATACAATCCAAATACTACATCTTTTTCGAATTTTCCTGTACTCAAATAATCCCTTGCCAGGGGACCCAACTCGATTTTCTCTGATTCTTCTATAGCTGCTTTAGCAAGTGGTTCCTTAAGTACCAGGGGTATGTGGATACTGGATAATGGCGTAGGAGGGAAATCTGCATAATTTTTAGCAGTAAGAGGTACCAATTCATTGATGAGGTTTTTATTTTGTTCTGTAACACCCTTAATCTCTTTACCAAGACCACTGATTGCATCGATAATAGGTTGGTCTTGACGCTTGTGTTGTTCGTAAAAACTTCGATTCTCTGATTTCCAACCTTTGAAACGTTTGGACAAGTACTCTCGTAATTTCGAATTACCTTCTATTTTATGTTTCGTCATATTTATTATTTTGATTAATGGATATTTTATATCGTTTCAACGTTTAAAAAATCGTTCATTTTATTTCTGAATTTACCATTGTTAGGTTTACGAGTCATGTCGATAGTAACAAATCCAAAATCGTCGCTGTTCCAACAAGATTAACAGAATTTTGAAAATTGGTTGTAATTTAAGTCTCCTCCCACATAATCATCGTATACATGTTTCAAATTAGTATGATCTTGACGAAACAAACAGATTAAGTTTGTATTATCTCGTAGTATTTGTTTGGGAATTTTGGAATAAGTTTGAGCTAAATAAAAGCAGTCTATTTCTTTGTGACGACCCTGTGTAAAAAAATTTCTAATTTCATTCTGATTTTCCAGAATAACATCATCGAATACCACAACAGAATTTTTCAAACATTGATCGAGAGGTTTTATTGTTGATGCAAATGTAGCTATGCCCAGTCCCTCGTACAGCTTCATGAGTTGTTGGTATTTCGGTTGTTCTAAACTCTTTGAGAATACATACAAGTGTCTATTTTTTCAATCTAGCCAATTGGGAGCAAGCAAGAAATTATCAACCAGCAAAGTGGTTTCTCCACAACTTGATGGGCCTGCAATGAGGCATCTTATGTTATCAGGTAACAACTCTCCATTTTTACATCTACATCTGGTAAACGCTGTACCACATTCCATGTTGGTGTCAAAGAATCACCTGGTTTGCTTCTATCCAACTTTTGTCTGAAAGACCTAACCATTTCACATACAATTAATTATTTTTCTTCTTCATTATTTTCTCGATTAGATATGTATCTCGATATTTTGTTTTACTAAGTTCCTCTTCATAAAATCTCCCTTTCAATATTTTGTTATGATTATCTTTTATGATATATGTATTTCTATTCCCTGGTAAAACTTGAACCACTGAGAATAACTCCGTACTCCAATTTTTAGTGAATCCCTTCTCGAATAACTGTTTATATTTACTGACCCTTACCTGATCCCCTATTTTAAACTTTGGCTTCTTGGTAGTATATTTATACTTTTTACAATAAACAGTTTTAATCAATCGTTGCTCATCAGATTTGGTTACCTCAGCAGGTTTCATGTGAATAGTACTGTGTACTGTATTGTTGTAATCATGAACTAGCTCGGGTAAAATTTGCACCCACTTATAATTGCCCTGTAGAGTAAATTGCCTCCACATGCGATTTTTTAATGTTCTGTTGAATCGTTCCACTATACTAGCTTTCAGATCACTGTATGTAGAATAATGTTTAATATTATGTTGTTGCATTAACTTAACAAATGTAGAATTGTAAAATTATTTCCCTCTATCTGTCTGTAAATATTTTGGTATCCTTCCCTCACTAAATATCGACTCAATCAGATCAGCCTGAAACAAATCATTTATACCTTTTGTTACCACACTCAGTCGTTTTAGTTACGACAACCTGGTCTGCGTAATTCATGAACTATATCTTGTCTTGACATCGAGTTCGAAGTGAGAATATCGCATAAAAAGGATTGTCTTCAGGGTATAACCGCTTTATGTCAAATACTAACTTGTCACCAATTTCAATAACAAAAACTGATAATTGTTCGTCGTCATGTACTTTATATTTATTGGTAGACTCATCCCAGTATGCCATAGCTATTTGAACTGCCTTGTGTATACCATCTTTTCGCACTATAGTAAACTGAGGAACTTCAATATGTTTTCCATGTTTTAGAAAACTAAACTTCAGAAATCGTAAACTACCATCAACAAAAAATTCATGTACCTGAGTGTACGGATATAATTTGTAAACATTGCCAGCATTGACTTACGTCCAGTGCCCTCAAGCATTTGGAACACTTTGTAACCTAACAATTTCCATAGAATAAAATTGACGTTGATAGTACGAACCAATTCATCATAGGTAGGTTTGATTTTTACATCAATATACAGTTGTTTATATTCCTTTTTGAGATCGTGAAGTTGAGTAGCAAAACCTGATAAAGCAGATTCTTGACTTGCTTCAAGAGTGGTAATTTGTAACGTAATATTAGAAATAATCTCCTGTAAATTTTCTACAAGTTTCAATTTAGAACCTCTGGGTAGCAAGATCGTGTACTTGACTTCTGATTTCTGTAAATAATGCATGTAGTTCGTTAATTATTTGATTGTTGGGGGACTAGCAACAGTTTCTCTGATTTGCGCAATTTCTGCTTGAATGTTTTTGATATCCTCAGATTTTAAAATTCGATGTACTTTTCTCCTTATAGCTCTGATTTCCTGAGAAATAGGCAAAGCAGCTACAGTATTCTGAAGTGTGGTAAGAGTTAATTTTATAGCATCGAGTTCTGTTGCATTAGCTGCATTTATCAAAATTTCTTGCTGTTGCGTTAGGTCATCCTGCGTAGGTGTAGACTGTTGCAGTGTTTCTAATTTACTCTGAATGTCGTCAATAAGATGATGGAAATGCGATAATTCTGATTCAGTAGTCAAGCTTTCAAGCTTAGTAACTTGCTGTTGAACTATAGCTAGAATATCAGTAATGCCAGGCAGTTTCGATTCCAGAGTTTCCTGTACACTTGTTAGCTCATTTCTCATAGTTGACATAGTATCTTCTATGTGAGCTATGGTACCTTGTATCTTAACAAAATCTTCATAAGTCTCGAACTGTAATTTGATGCCGGCAACGCTCCGAGCAATAGCGTTTAATTCAGAAGATGAAGGTAAATTATTGATAAAATCTTCCAATGTCTGTAGTTTCGATTGAACTTCTGTTATAGCTGTATGCAGTTCATCTGTCTGTAATTCAGATTTGATACTTTGCAATGTAGGAACTTCGAAAGATTGAAACTGTTCTTGCAATTTAGCAATACTAGCATTTACCTGCTCATATTCTTCTTGAGTTTTGATATTCTGGATGATGGTTTGCAGTTCGGTACGAATACTATTTGCCTGGTCATTTAATTGCTGTTTCAGCTTTTCGGTATTCGTTCTCTGGATTTGTCTAAATTTATCAAGTTCTTTTTTCAATTGTCAATATTCTCTTCTAAGTTCTGAAGATTATCTATTGAAGCTAAATTAGTATATTTCTCAAGCAAAGATTTGAAATCTCCATCAATTTTTACTATAGGATCAATCAGTTGAGTTTGAAGATTTGTAATCTCTGCTTGAATATTTAGATTTAGCGAATTCTGTAATATGAGTAAATCTGATTTCAGTTTCTTTAGACGTACATCTAAACTAGCAATCAGGCTGGAATTATCTGGAATCTCCTGTCGCCTTCTATTACCAAATATATCCGTTTTTGTTTGTTTTTAGGTATTTTATATATTAATAAGAGGATAGATTATTCTTATTTCGATAAACACAGGAATCAATTTATCATACTCTCCAATTATCTCAGCATACAAAAATTTACCCGCTTCCACATCATAAGACGTATCAGGAAGTAATGTACTATGTTTAACTCTATACAAATTTCGACCTATGTACAAAACTGCCGCATTCGGTGGAGAAACGTTTATTTGAATTTTCCCACTAACAGGTAACTTATATGATGATACGTTATTATTAAATACAAATAAGTGCTTTCCAGTATCTTCGTCAACATGAGACCAAATACTATTCAAGTGAACAAGAAGTAACCCTTTCAATTGATGATAAATTTCTCTAAATACATCTATGTTTACTGTAATTCTCTCTAAAGGCTGATTATGTTGTTGCTTTTTAAACCCAAAAATATTCATGACGTTTTATTTTATATTAGCTATTTTTTTATTATATATAAAATATATATTTGTACTAAGTATAAAAAAATAATAAATACACCAAAACTCAATCTGATCGAAATTACTATGAAAAAATCACTTGATACAATTTTCAAACTTAAAAATAATAAATAATATGTAGCTTTAAAATAAAATTAAATAACTTTTAACAAACAAAATATGAGGAGCACTGCAACAACACGTCCGTACTCTTCAAACACTCTCACGATACTGACTGATCTGTAATGCGAAAACCCTTGGAGTAACCTAAGCGCGAACCGCGTTGAAAACATCTGAAACAGTGAGCCAATCAGAAGACACCCATTACGTCATAACCAACCAATCAGACAACAACACGTTAGATACGGGTCATCATAACATTGCGTAATAACTTGTTGCGAAACATTGCGCAATAGTTTACCCTTATAAAAATACAATGAAAGAGAGCTTAATATGGATCATCACAATGTTACGTAATGTTACGTAATTTAACTCGTAAGAAATTATGACACTCGTACCAAGTACGAGATGAAAATATCACAGAGTTGCAATAGTATAAAATCGACAAAAACATCGTCAAAGTAGGTTTTCTATTGTGCTTAAATTAATAAAAATAATAGGCCTCGTACCAAGTATTACTTTGAGGGAATCTGATTACACTACTTATTTGTGCTGTTTATTATTTCTTTTTACTAAGGGGGGTTGCACACCGAAGTAAAAATCGATATCCTTCGGTTTAAAGCAAAAGATTCACCTCGTATGCACAAACAATAGACCGAGACTATACCACGTTTGTTAGAACCTGTCCTATTTCCCGCGCTAGCGATGGCTCCACAGTTTTGGTACCAATGAGAAACGAGGAGAAAGTCATCTGCTGGGCAGCGAGGAGCGAATGGAAGGCAGAAGAGAGGCGCTTACGTAGACCATGTTGCCACGTTGCTGTGTAACTCACGTGTTTTGTTTGCGTCTTGTTGAAGAAACTTGTTTTGTAAGCGTGGTGCTGATTAGTGTGCGTTTTAAAGTATCCAGGATGGGATTTATTCTGGTGAAATTTGTTTGTGTTCTTTTCGTGTTTAGTGTCATCTTAGCTGGAACATTCAGGATGGGGAATTGTGTATATTTGTGCATTTCCGCGTATTTTATTCACAGCCTGGCTTGGGCTTTCCCCAGTACGGAGTTCACGCCGTCTGCAGCGGCAATGCTGCGTGGTTTCTGCTAGAAAAGCCAGCGATCAGGAAGCGCGGGAAGTGGGGCAGGTTGTAACAAACGCGGTGTACAATGCACGGTACTCATTTGTTAAGGACAAATATATTGCATCATTTAAGTTTTTAAGAATAAGAGTTGACTTTGAATTTGCTACTTCTATATTTTCACACTTAAATGCACGAAATTTATTAATAAAGTTGACGAATGTTATTTATAATTTTAGTGCTCATCAAAAAAGTAAAGGGTATCCATCTTGTAGTTGATACGTGCAACATGCTGTACTAGTTATAGATAATCAGAAGTAAGTATAAAAGTAACTTAATTTTTAACTCCTTTAAAGTTCATAAGGAGCAGTGGCGTGCCTAACGGGGGGGGGGGGGGTAGGTAGGGTCAGAAGCGTCCCTTTCATCCAGTATTCCTAAAAAAAGGGCAGATAAAAATGGCCAAATGAGGGCTGTCAAAAATATATATATATATACGTAACCTCTTCTCCTTTTGAAAATCCTGGGCACATCACTGATAAGAATTAGTCGTAATCAGTTCTGTAGTTCCAAAACGAAACGTTAAATGAAGTCCATGCAATACATGGATGAAAGCAGTTATGATGATATCTATACTCATAATTTTTATTAAGGTGGCGTATCATAATATAGAAGGTATTGAGTATACTAATAACTGCACTAAAAGTGATGAAGGTTCAAAAATACTAACATAAAAAAAAACTAAAAATAAACAGAAAAAGCAATAAAGGCAATATAGCAATTTCATTGGCAGAAAATAAGCTTTTAGTAAAACCTTTTTTGTGGAGCAAAAGTTTTAAGACCCAATGAAAATGCATAAGCTTTTGTTGCATTTAAGTCTTAATAATCCGGCACCAATTGTTGCGGAAAAGACAAACAAGAACATTGTTGAGACTTTCGCAAGGGACTTATTCGATATTGTTTGTGAGGAAGCTTTTGGCATATTCTTACTTTTAAATGTGTTGTGTGTTTGTCTTGAGCAGGTCCTTTTAAAACCTTTGCAGTTTAAATTATTTCAAAGGGACTTTTTACACCCCTTGTGTTAACATATTCAGTAAGAATTTAGGTAAGGGGATATTTCCCCGTATACATTAAAGGGTGCAAAAGTGCCGACGCAACAAAACTTTTAATTTGTAACGCCATTCCTCGCTCGGAAAGGAATATGAGTCAGATTGTGTGCAATTGGTTTTTCGTTTGTTTCCTTTTTGGGGGGAAGTAATACGTCACTAGATCATGTGACTATGGAAAGGGAAGGCTCTCGCGTGGCTTGCGGAGCTCTCTCTCTCTCTCTCTCTCTCTCTCTCTCTCTCTCTCTTACTCTGGCAGCGGTTGGGTTAACATATCGCAGTTCTACCTTGAACTGGTGGAATCGGTCTGTGGAAGTCATCATCTGTGTACTGGTAGTATAATTAATATATTTAAGTTTATTCTAAGATCCAATTACTTGATTTAGTTAATTAGTTTCATTTGAGCACTATTTTATTTATGTTATGTTTAATGCTACCCTTACGCAGATGGTCCTTTCCGAGTTGACCGACATCCACTAATTATGTTCATTTGTATTCAATTAGATTTATAACTTCCCTACTTAAAATTGCTAATTAATATTATATTTTCCACTCAATAATACCGAACATTGAACCAACCTTAATTAGTAATGGGAAACACAATCTGATTCCGGTACATTTGTTTGGCTTATATGAAGTTTGGTTATATTTGTAAAGTGAATGATTAATGTCAATGAGATAAGTTATGCTAAATTTGTTACTGGAAAATTTCTATTGTTAAAGATACTACTGTTGTATACGACAAATTTCTAGTAGTTGTTTGCTCAATAAATTGTTAAATATACTATTTACTTTTCGTACTTCCCACTGTAGGCCTCAGATTCTGCTAAATATTTTATAAAGTAAAGTTAGTTAAATTGTCAGCCCGTAGTATATATAATTGTAGAGGACTAGTGGTATAATCCAAATCTAAATTATATGAGAAAATACTTGGGTGGTGACAAATTCAATCAATCATTAAGCAATACCTAGTCGTCTAAAATGAAACTTTTACATTGGTTTTCGATAGCAAGAGACAGTTATGGCCCGATTACATTATATTTATATAAACCAAACTAAATTAGAAGGTAATACCTATCGTTGCAAAAGGTATATATTAATGAGTACTGTAAACCTTAGGGTATACCCTCGGCTACAGCCTTGGTTGCAGGGTTCGTATTTTGATAACCTAAAAATCTTTGAAAAATGACCTTTAAAATGACAACAACAATTCTGTAAAATGACCTGAAATCTTTGAAAAATGACCCAAACATTCGTACAAAACTCAATCTGCTTATTGGAAATATATATATTTATATTGTACACTTACTTCATGGATCACAATCAAAAGCATTGGGAAGGATTCACAAATATCAGAGTATTACACAATCATTCCGAAACAAACTATTTAACAATTGCTTCTTCAACTTGGTGTGTTGTACGGACTGTGAATGAGAAGCTCGACAATATTGCATTTCGCGATTTTCAGACAGGCTTTGTTGCGCTGGTAGTTAAACACAGAGTTAGTACCGCAAGATAACATTCAGACAAAACAGAAATTGTTGAACTTCTCATGCTTCAGCATGCAATGACACAAAGTTTTAAAAAAATGATCTAAAAATGACGCAAAATTTTTAAAAATGACCTAAAAATGGCGGAAAATTTTAAAAAATGGTAAAAAATGACCCCCCAAAAATACATTTCTTCAACCTGAGGAGGGTGTTCAGGATTTCTGTACTAGTTAGCAATGTCTACGTTGCACCAGTTAAAAGATGAAATGTCATCAAAATCCGGGGCCTGCAACAGAGTTATACTTTGAGGAAAGTAACTTTAACTCTGTTACTTTTAAGAAGTAAATATCCAGAGACTAGTTGACGTATAAAGACTCTTACCTTCTGACTCATAGTATGGTGTCCAATCAGGGCCGTTGTAACTTTGGCATGAATAATTCGCTATTGCTGGTACTACACCTTTGTCCTCTGTAAATACAAAGTACATTAAATAAACATGTGATTAAGCAATATCCATCCGCCTAGTGGACACTTGCAAGGAGTGACACTTGCACGAATCATGACCCAGATCAATCGACCTTGGCTGAATCACTATTTGGGGTGTGACACGTCCACAGAAAGTAAGATGGCGCGGAGGGGGATTTCTCTTATCCCTCTCGATTCTACCACGAGCTATCATTACTTTTTTTCTTTCGAAATTGTGTTTGTATTGAGAGACTTTTAACCGACAAATGCCGTTTCCAGGGAATACCGCGTGGAGATAGTCTCTCTTCGTCCCCCATAAATTTTGTTTCTCTCTTTATAAAGCTAGTCACTTTTTTTTCTTTCATTATGTTTCTGGTTCCAGTGGAAACCATCGTCTTTCTTTTTCAGTTCATTTCTGTTCAAATAGAAACAGTCCATTTACATTTTCAAGGCGATTACTCCAATTTCTGAATTTAAGCAATTGCTTTAAGGAATTTTTTCACACTTCCGTTCTCTTTAAGTTTCCTCAAGGCGTCACTTATAATCTTATCAGTCTTATCAGATTGAGAGTTTTCCTATCGTAAGTGTGGCCATGGTATTCAGCGTTCTTCTCGGAGTGTGTTCACTAACGTGCAGACGTTCGGATGAGCCCTGGAAAACAAATTGCTCAGCCTCCTGTTCCAACCTGTTGGTTAGGTGGCGTCTACCAGAACAATTCCACATATGCCTTGAAATAGTTCTGTTTTCAAGCCACTGATCGACGAAATAGTCGCAGAAACTTCGTAAGTTGTATCACTGCCCCGGACCTGCATAGAAGGTCTGCATAGTGCAAGCGAATATCGCCTCGAGGGAGTCTCTGATAAGAACGTGGAGGAGGGGTAAGGTTTCTAGCGAGGAACGAGTTTCTTTTGCACTTCCGGGGAAGCGTCATCGTCGCAAATTAAACGGACATGGACATTGACCTCTCCGTGCAGCAGTCACTAAATTCACCTCCGTGCAAATGTAACTACGGGCAAGTGTCACAAACTCATACTGGTTGTCCCTATGCTCATCGCAATGTAAGATTCTTGTGTTTAAATAAATACATGTAAATGATATAACCATTCATCATCTCACCTCCCAATGGTTCTAACCTGGACCCAAGTGAGACTTTACATATGTGTGTGTGTGTTTTCGTGTGTGTATTTGAGAGAGCCTATATATACTGTACAGTGGTGGAAAAAAGTTCTTCCCCATAAGACTTTAATGGCTGTCAATAATGCCGGAAAGGTAGGCAACACACATTGCACCTTTAGGTGATCGGGTGATTCTGTCTGTCTCAAGGAGCAACTCGTCTTTCATGCAATAGCCAACAGACACAGGAAATGTAGGAAAGTCACGTGACTTGTCAGGTGGAATGTTGTTCGTCATAAAATCGCCTTTTCTCAAACCAGGTCGCAGAACCGACAAGAGTTATAGCCTATGTCCGAAAATGATTCCCCTAAAACCGTTGAACGAAACGCTAAAATAATTCTTGCCTTAATTACAAAGGCTACTTACTATATGTGCCGCGGTAGCTCGGTCGTTAGGGAGTTTGATAACCATGGGAGAGATCTGAGTTCGATCCCCGACTGGGGAGAATTGGAATTTTGTCCACCTGTTCAAGTGGCTCCGGTGCCCACCCAGCGTCGTATAAAGTGGGTACCTGTAGGAAACTTGGGGGTGGGGTAAAGGCGGCCAGGGGCGTGTTGCTGATCACATTATCCCCACCTTCGGCCGTAACAAGAAAGTGTGGGACCCTAACTCCGCACCCCCTACACGCCTTCATGGCTTGGTGCAACGCACAAGGTAGCACTTTGCTTTTTCATTTACTATACGTCCCGATTTTGTCGGAACAGAAGTTTCTAATTTCTACGTCGACTTTCTTCCAAGTTCCGTAGGGATGTGAATAGGCTCCAGTTTTTCTTGACACAATTCATCCAGTATATTTCGTTATAAAAACCACGGCCGATATCCTGTGTGTGTGTGGGGGGGGGCTATAATTCAAACATGTGATGAGATACTTTTCTCACTACTCCGATTCTTCGTATCAGAAATAAATCTTAATTCCACACACTGAAACTGTAGCACTTCCTACATCTTAGCATGCAATTATCTAGCAGCAAAGTAATGTGTAGGCACATAGTGGTTCGGATACCACTTTAAACTCTAGGTACATTCCCGATTAGTCTTACTGTGCATAAAGTGGACTTAAGACACCAAATCAACCAACCAACACAATCCCATTATTGTCCAGATTATCGAAACCAGAAGCTTCGTCGCGAATAACATAAGCAGGAAGACAATGTGAAATTACCGAACAGAAACAAAACTTAAAACCTAGAACGGATAGATTGGATTAAATCGACGATACAGCACGCGTTCTGAAATGAAGAAGAATACGAAAGTTGAAGGACCTCGATACACACACACACTTTTGCTCCCCTCAATGGTAAGATATCTTTCTTGCAGAGAAGCCTTTATGTAGGCCTTCAAGGCCACGACGAGAAAGTGTTCTTCATGCAATGACGGGACCAAAACACACGTCTAGTTTGATATGAAAGCTGTGTTCCTCCTTATTTCGTACGTCATTGATAACAGGAACACGGACCTCGTCTGCTAACCCTAGTTTCGTAGAGCAGACGCCTGTTTGCCACCCTTTGGTTCAGTGACCTTCGCTCGTAGTTAGCAAGAGTGAATGACTCACCAGATACCTGTTCCCTGTGAGCATATACAAGAAGAGATATTTCGTTAGCGTCTGTAAGTATTGTTTCATCTGCAGTTATATCAGTTAACGTTCGAATTGTTTCCTAATGGTTACGTTATTTATAAATTTGTTCTCGAGAGTGAGCTTTCTATCTATTTGCACGGAGGGGGGTTATACAGCCTGCATGTATTATTTTTTTCCTGAAACAAGAAGAAATTCCAAGACAAGAAAAGAGTCGTAGAAGAGTAGTTAACAAAAAAGAATGAAGAAAACTAAAATGTAAATGTTTAAATAAATTATTGTATAGATCGAGTGAATAATATTTTCTCACGGGACCTCCTCGATGGCGTAATGATAACGTCGTCACTTTATAATCAAGGGATCCCAGGTTCGATACACGGTGGATGCACGTAGTAGTTCGTATGCCATTTTAAACTGAAGGTCCAGTACAGATTAGCTCATCTGTGCAGAAAAACTAAAAAAGAAATTGTCACAGTGTAAGAAAATTTCATGTTCAACCACATACAAAAGGGAATAATATATTCCATGTTGGAATTCACATCTGTAGAAACCAACACAATTATGGATCGCAACGTATTTTCTCGGATCCATTTTAATTATACGTGCATGATAAAATAACAGAAATTGAGGAAAGAGAAAGCCAAGAAAAACACAAATGCCTTCTGCAGAATTTCAAATCTCGTTACGTAAGGTTCTGGGTTGAAGTCCCTGGCAGGCATGACTCTCTTGTTCTTGCCCTTTTATCTGCTCTATTTCATCATAAATCGTCGTTATGGTTTACCTACAGGGGAAGAATAATGACAATTGCCAATACAAAGCAAATAACGAACAGAACAACAACTCAATTAGGGAGATGTCAAGAAAGAAACAAAACTTGACAGTGTCTCAGTCTCTCGGTTTCTCGAATTGAAAATTGCTCTCCCGTTCTCGGTCTCGACTAGTTAAATTTAGAAATCGAAAACGTATGTGAAGATACATATATTTCATATATCCCGGTTTTGTAGGAGATTTCGTGAGAGATGAAATAAGTACTCTTTGTTCATGGTTATTTTTATTATTTTTGTTACGTAACATCAATTTTCTTCCCAGCCGTGGACGAGTGACCATTACATGAAAGTAATGACGAAATACTCAAACACGTGTTACAAGGACGCTACTCAAACCCGGGAACTTTGTTGACGAGGTCGAATGTCGACCACTTAATGAGCTTGCCCACCGAGTCTGCTTATTGTTGCTTGTGTCAGGTAATTCGTAATAACTGTCAATATCCCACATTCATTATCTTTGTTTCATAATTTATCTTATTGATGTTATTAACCTGAAGTCGAAGAATTAGTTCAAAGGCAAAAATGCAAGATTGAATGTCTCTGATGTTACTTCGTGCCGAATAATATGACGTGATATTATGATATGAATATATTAATAATAGAATATGCCTAGTCATACCATTCATTGATCCCAATTGCGCACACAAAATATGGTCTAATGTCCACTCCTAACCGACCTCCGTGGCGGAGTAGATAGCACAGCGCGCTACGACAGCATGGGCCCCTGGTTCAAATCTGGCCATGGGTGTTCTTGGTGAGTGTCCGTTAATCAATGTCATCATCTCATCACTCATTACTCATCTTGATCGTCGCTATTTGTCATAAGCGAAAGAATAGCGACACTAAATAACAAAAATCCAATCAAATGGAACATCTTCACCCATTTAATTCTATACCGTACCAAATTCCCAGTTTATTACTGCTTCTTGCTTCATTTTACAGCATCTCAATTGTTTTCCGATTCGAAAAAAATTGGAATGTTGAGCAGTTGATTGTGCATTGTTTCGTTGCTTGGATTATTTAATTAACGTCGCATTAATTAGTTTTAGACCAATCGTGACACAGAGAATCGAGAGCACAAAGGAAGGGAAAAAGACAAGTTAGAGACCACGGCTCTCTTTGAAGGTAGGATTCCTGGAACACGACTGAAGTGACTGCAGAATATTATGGATAAAATTTGTTTCGCTTTTTCCTTTTATTTCTGTTTCAGTTATTTTACTTCGCTTATCTTCTACCACTCGCATTAATCGTGTTGCTGAGGAAGAATTATAAACTCGTGAAATGGACGATGAGACAAGAAATATATATGCTTCTCCCACGGTTCGAAACTGTGACCACAAAATATTGTCATATTTTTAAAATTTACGCCGAATATGGTTTCACTCGTCTCTTTCTCAAGGCGTTCCATTGCCTCTCCAATGGCGTAGTGGTAACGTCTTCGACATGTAATCAAAGGCTTCCGAATTCAATACCAGATAGAGGAACATTTGGTTCGGATCCCACTTTAATCTGTAGGTCCAGTGCATAAACTGGACTTCAACAATTAGCGTGTGGCATGTGGTCTGTGATGAGAATCATAATTTCAGTGAACCTTCTTGACAATGACTAGTATCACTCGAAAAATATTTTCTTACGAGTAGATCTTGTTAAGAAACCAGTTTGCTGAAATGTTGTTCTTGAGGCTACGTAGCACCCAGCTGTTGTTTGTTGTTGCTGGGGCATGAGTCATGTGATTCATGCTATCAATGCTCAATCCTTCCCGAGAACTCAGATCCACCAGACAAACTTAAGCGAATAATTTGTTATTTGGGTTGCATAAACAACAGGCTTTAAGACGTTACGAAATTCTAGGTCCCGTGGCCCAGGTAATTCTTTCTCCGACTGTACATATCATTTCCTTGTAGTACTATGTATAATTTTATTCCTCTGTTTTTCTTTTTCTTCTTCTCTGTCTTTTTTTCCCTCGTTCTCTCTCCTTTTTCTCTCTCCTTTTTCTCTCTCTATCTTCTATGATTATTTTCACTCTCAATTTTCTATCTCTCGCTGTCGCTGTATCTCCCTTTCTCTGTGTCTATCATTTTCTCTATCTATCATTTGATCTCTCTCTCTCTCTCTCTCCCTCCCTTTTGTCTCTCTTCTCGCCTTCTATCACTCTCTCTTTCTCTGTCTGTCTCTCCATCATTCATTCTCATTTTCTCATTTTCATTTCTATGTGTCTCTCTATTCTTTCTCTCTCTCGTCTCTTTATCATTCTCTCTCTCTCTCACACACACACATACACATACACACACACATTCTCTCTCTCTTCCTTTCTTTCTGCCGGCCCCTTTGGCGGAGTGGTTAGAACATTGCACTATGACGCCAGGGGTCCCGGGTTCGAATCACGGCCTGGGCATGGGTGTTTGTGAGTGTCCATTCATCAATTTCATCATATCATCACTCTTCGCAAATTAGCCAAAAGTTGCACAAAAAGCGAAGTAAAATAAATCAATTCTATCAATCAATCAATCTCCTTCTCTCTGTGTTTATCATTCTTTCTTTCTCTCTCTCTCTCTCTCTCTCTCTTTCTCTCTCTCTCTAACTTTCACACACACTCTTTCTATCATTTGTTCTCTCTGCCTATCTTTTCTCTCTCTCTCTCTCTCTCTCTCTCTCTCTCTCTCTCTCTCTCTCACACTCTCTTCTCTCCATCTTTTTCTCTCTGTGTCTTTCTATCATTCTCTATCTATCTTATTGTCTCTCTCTCTCTCTGTCTATCATTCTTTCTCTATCTATCTTATTCTCTCTCTCTTTCTATGATTCTCTATCTTCCTATCTTTCCTATTCTATCTCTATATTTTCTCTGTCTTTCTACCATTCTCTCTCTACACACTTCACAAACACTCAGAAAACACTATGAGAGAGAAAAAGAGAGAGACAGAAAGACTTTGTGCTGCACCGCAAGATAAACATATACATATAGATAGATAAATTAGATAGATATATGGATATATATACTAGTTTATCCTACTTGCTAAAAAGTATCGTAGACACCATTATGAAGATCATAGGTTGTGTAAAAGACTATCCACATATTTAGATTGGGAAACCCGCGAAACATTTTTTCACAACTTACTTGTCTTCTCGTCGTCTTGCTCGTTCTTATCGCCTTTCTCATCCTCGTGATCTCTGTCCTTTCTCTCGTCCTCCTCGTCATCTCTGTCCTTTTTCTCGTCCTCCTCGTCAGACTTTCCATATCGGACCTTCCTGCCGGCCTTATCAGACGACTTGAGCTTCCTCTCCTCCCCGGATTTAACGATTTGCTCCGTGAATGTGCAATTTCCGGTCATAACAGTCCAAGTGTTCTCGTCGTCGCCATGAGTAAGAGCAATTGTGACGTATGACATCTCCGCATCTTTCGCATTCACAGAGCACAGCATCCACTGAAGAACGTGATAGCATATATGGATATAGGAGACTGGTTTCATTGTTGATAACTTCAATGTTTCAAACCTCCTATCAATGAACAATAAAATTATTAGTAATATACAGGGCTGTCGTCAAAGGTATACCGCCGTACACGCCGTATTACTCATTATAGTATATATGAGCCTCCCTGATGGCGTAGTGGTAACGTCGTCGTCTTGTAATCAAGGGGTCCCGGGTTCGATACCCGGTGGAGGCACATAGTGGTTTGGATCCCACTATAAGCTGTAGGTCCAGTCCCTACTGTGCATAAAGTGGACTTAAAACACCAACTCAATTAATCAATCATTATAGTATACCTTCTTTTACAAAGCGCATACCTTCTACTTACAGTCAAATACAGAGTGAGTCAAAAGCCAGCTTGCATAAGGATTTATGGTATATCTTCAATGTATGCACCTTGAACATCAATGCATTTTTACACGAGACGTTTCCTGTTCTCCAGAACCTTTTGCAGAATGTCCGGTATAATAATGTCTGCACATTACACAATGCGTTCCTTCAGATGCTGGATGTTCTGAATCTTAACAGAGTAGACGAGCGCCTTTATATGACCCCAAAGGAAACAATCCATTGGTATCAGGTCTGGAAACCGCGGTGGCCACTTAACGGGAAACAGATCATGCACCAGGAAACAGGACAATAAACCCGAGAAATCTAGACAAGGAAAACGTCCAGTGTAACCTGATATTTGACTCACCCTGGTTTCATGCGATCGAGGACAATGCTCGGATTTCTAGAGGGTATGAATATACAATTCGTACCATGGTTTGACTGCTATAATAATATCGTAAAATGTGGACAGGTAATTTTAACAGAGAATTTGACAGTTTGGTTAGTCTCTCTCCAAGTCTTGAGTATATGAAATTGCTTTTTGTTATCAAAACCTATGTGTAAGTTTGACTTAACTTGAAATTTCGAAGTATCGCGTAAGCACATGTCAAAGTCGCAACTTCGTTGTTTTTGTTTTTACTTCAAAAATTGTTGGCGGATTATAAAGGCTCTTAAACGCGACAAGTGAGATCCGTTGTACGTCACGGACACTGCCGGCTTGTAACGATTCCATTGAAAGTCGATGTATTTATTACACGCCGGCAGTGTCCGTAACGTACATGGCGATTCATATAAAACTGATACATTTATCAAAGTATGTGAATAAGAATAAAGCTATCACATCTGAAATGTAACATAGATATGGGAGTTTAATAACATGTACAGTACATTACATGCCGAAATCCCCCCCCCCTTCCCGCCATCTCTGGACACTTCGTTTCATAATCCTGGCCTTTCTTTGGAGTATGCTGTTTTCATTACCGGGGATTTCGTTTGTAATGTTCTCCTTCAAGTCATCCAATGTTCAAAGGCAAGTAGCGTACAGTTTTTCCTTGAAGTACCTCCACAGAATGAAGTCCGAGGATGTCAAATTAGGTACGCTCTTGGGCCATAAGTTCCAGAAAATTATCCGTCCTCAAAGAAACTTTGGAACAGCACCAGAGACTAATTTGATGTACGATCGTATGTCATGATGCGCCATCATGTTGAAAATAGCCTTAACGCGACTTTGTCATTCAGTTGGTCAAGAAATACCATGGGAATATGAAGCATGTAATGCATCCTCACATGACTCAGCCAGTATTAGCGACGAAATTCTGCACAGCTGCACTCTCTCTCGTGGATGTATGAATCTCCCAGATGTCCTGCGCCATATGAAACTAACGCAGAGAATTACGAAGTATTCTTGTTCAAATAAAACGACAAAGAAACGTGTTAGTTTTATATGAATCTCCCTGTATTTCAGTTTTAAAAACTGAGAGAACGTAAAAATGATAATTTTTGCTTTTTCTTTTATTTTTTTTAAAATGTGAGTGTAATTAGCAGCATTGATACAGTTGTTAACAGTATACAAACTGATAATTCACAATAGCGATATCAACAAGAAAATAAAATACAATAACATACTACTGTAGCCTTTGGAATAATTATAATACACGTTTCATATTTTTCTTGTTTGAAATACGTCTCATTTATGTCAATTATCAGTATATCATCAGTATTCTAACATGAACCACATTTTTTTAAGTTAATTGATTTCATGCATTGAAGCGGAAACATAATCCAAAACCAATGGAAATACGGCCTTCATTTAACGTCTTGTGTACGTGCTTCATTTGATCGTGTACTGATAGTTTTACACAAGACATACGAAATAACAAAGTTTAAATATTATGACAGAACATTAAGGTCTGGAAGCTATCATCTACATTCAACGCATTGTTACCTTGACAACCTGTAAATAACATGCTATAAATACCAATTCTTTCTCTTCTTTGTGCCATTCGTTTATCTCTTTCTGCAGTCTTCTTTTTTGTTTTAAGCATTAGTCTGGTCATATCTATCTGGAGGTTCTAAGTCTATGCAATCTTCTATGTGGTGTGTGCCTAGTTTACATACAAGAGCATTGTTCGTTAAACAGACCAGCTTTATAACTTCCTGCAATACAAATCTTAACAAGTACATGATAAACAAATTCAAAAGAACTATACGAGTATGAACATTTTTTTAAAAAAAATACGAGCCCGTCCCGTGAATTCTATTCTGTTCTAAGTGAATTTTAATAATTGACAATTTCCTTATTAATAAATGTTGTGAATTGATAATTTGTAAATTACAAACCTGTTAATTCATTCATTAGTTCCCTTGCGTGATATGCATCATATTTACTCAATGTGTAACAATTATATAACTGCAACAACTGTTTAGATTCATGAACTAAAGAATTGATTTGTCTTCAAACTGGCTCAATTTAGACGAACTCGTAAGAACTTTTACTTTTATATCACAGAATGCAATAAACTCGATTCTGCGTTAATCAGCTAATAAAAAAACGTTTTATCGGCACTTCGCGTTTGATATAAACCAACATGTTGTTTCATTGTTTATATATTATATTTACCTCGTTTTATTAATATATATGTGAGAATGAAACAACTTAACTTGAAAAATCTCTACAATCAAATATTAAAAAGTGCATAATTTGTGTCAAGAAATTATACTTTTGACACAAAAATTTAAAACGCCAAATAAATGTGACGGTCTCTCCTCTATACAATGTGTGGCATTGATATATTAAATCTTTACAACCCAAGTTACTAATATGAGCCACAAAGCATTGTATCGTAATGTTGTGGATTAAATACTTTACCTGTTTTGATTCCAAATTTTCGAAGTCATATTGCATTGTTTAGAGATAGGTTCTAATATGTATGAGGTCACAATATCACTTGTGTACTCTGATATTTATTTATTTCCCTTCAACAGAGACAAGTCTCAAATTTCAGAAGGTAATATCAAAATATTACATTTTCATTTACAACTTGTATGTACGCACATACACATTCTCCCTCCTTCCTCCTTTACACACACACATATTCACACACATAGACCTATACATACATTTTGGTGACAGAACAGGTTTACTGCTTAACTGTGACAACATAAATTTTCAGATATTTACACATTTCATCTGAATTACACAAAACAAGTATCACAAACACTGGTACAATATATCATTACAACAAACTTCAATATGACAAATCCAGTTCTCATAATAAATACATTATTAAGAGAGATATCCCTTTAACATATTCATAAATTTGGTTCGTGTGATACCGAAATCCAAGTCCACTAAATGATTTGAGATCTTGTTATATTCAAGGGTAATTTCTTGTAGTGGGGAACTTTTATACATTTCTGTTCTTGGGATTTTGTATGAGAGTAAACGTCTATTACGTAAATGACCCTGTCTCACATTAAACCATATTCTCTCTAGTATAGAACTACTATCAATATGTCCATTTATTATTTTATACAGAAACATTTGTTGAGAAATTTCACGTCTATTTGACAGGCTTACAAAATCAAATTCATTTAACAAATCATTGTATAGTATTTTAAGGATTATTGGCCATATTCGATACTTCTTATAATATAAAAATCTGAGAAATTTCTTCTGTATACGTTCAATCATATTTTTCTGGGAGTCACAGGTTGGCGCCCATACGGAACCAGCATATTCTAATTTGCTTCTAACTAAACATTTGTAGAGCATACACAAAGAGCATATATCATTTAAACTTTTAGCATTTCTTATTAGAAATCCAAGATTCCTGTAGGCATTCTGGGTAATGCAAGAAATATGCTCAGTAAAAGTCATATTATGGGTAATAATTACTCCTAGGTCTTTAATCGAATTCACTCTTTTTACAAATTCACCGTTAATAACATTTCGCACATTATTTCGTGCTCTGGTAAATATCATGTATGAACATTTCTTAATATTAAACCTGATATCATTCTCTACACTCCACCTATGAACCATGTTTATATCAGTCTGTAATTTCCTAGTATCCGTAATATCCCTAATTTCTCTATATATTTTAACATCATCTGCGTACACTAAACACTTTGAGAATTTGATTGTACCTGGTAAATCATTAATATAAATTGCAAAGAATAGAGGACCCAGATTTGAACTTTGTGAAACTCCAGATTTAACGTCATAAACAAAAGACTTCGCTTGTTTATAAGTTACATATTATTTTCGATTAAATGTAAGATTTGAAAAGATTTACATATTGTGTTGAGAACCCAAAACTTGCAAGTTTTCTTAGAAGAATATTATGATTAATTCTGTCAAAAACTTTTGCGAAATCTATATATATTGCATGTACACTAAGTCTCTCATGGAACGCATCATGTATATCCTGGACAAAATTTATCAGATTTGTTTGTGTTGATGTACTTGGCAAAAAACCATGTTGATTGTCACTTAAGAAACATTTTACATGATTAAATATGCGATTTTATAGGATTTACTCGAATACTTTCGGCGGTGCACAGAGAATTGATATGGGCCTGTAATTTTCTATTTTTGAACTTTCACCAGATTTTAAGATGGGGCATACACGCGTTTCCTTCCAGATATCAGGGAACATTTGTGTTTTCATTATTAACTTATAAATTCTAAGTAGAGGCTACATCAATACTTCAGAGCATCCTTTCAAAATGTAAGGTGGTATTTCATCTGGGCCGCTAGATCGTTTGCCTTTTAACTGTTTTGTAGCACTTTCATATTCTTTCTGACTAGCTGGCGAAATTGCTAATGTGTATGATATAATGGACTCAGTGCGTTCGTCTATTATATATGGTTCAGATGTTTCAGCATATACAGACCTAAAATATTTAGCAAAACCATCAGAAATATATTTTGCAGATTTCAGAGAATTTACTTCAAAATTCATTGTGCTGTTACAAGCACCATTATTACTTTTCTTATTTCTAATAAAACTCCAAACCTCTTTAGTATTTGATTTCAAATTGCTTTCCAATTCCTTTATGTATTTGTAATGGACACTACTTATCATTGTTTTTACCTGCTTTCTAGTTTGCCGAATCAATGTATTATATTCTATTCTAAATTTTATACTCTTTTAACTTTATCAATTTAATAATATCATTATTAAACCAACATGGGTATTTATTTGTTGTCTTTCGTCTTCTTTTTGGGACTGTGGCAAAGAATTACTTCATGAACTCTATGACAAAAAGAATTAACCGCCTGATTTACATCAGTCATATTATTTAATACAGACCAATATACCACTCCAAGCAAATGATACATCTGTATGAAATTGGCTTTTTTTAAAATTGTAAGAGTAATAAGCTTCATTTGCTATTACATCAGTAGATTCCCTTATAGTTAGATCTACAGTCAATGCAGGATGATGGTTATCTTCTTTAACAAGTGGCATTTCCTCCCTACATATATTCACATTCTTTGGAATGTTAGTAAGAATAAGGTCCAAAGTTCTATCGAGGTTATTTTTAATATAGTTTACAGAATGGAGGTTATAAAAATTCAAAAAATTTAACAAAGCTCTACAAAAGGGTCCACCATTCTGTAACTCATAACCTGAACTGGTAATCGTGGGTAAATTGAAATCTCCAATTATATCGAGCCATGAAATTCCACGAAAGAATCAAACATAATATAAAATGACAAATATTTTTCTATACCGCATGCAGGCGTAAAATACACTGTAGTAATGTAATAAATCTTATTACGTTTACTTATTTTAACAACCAATGTATCTACCTCACAATTCAAATTTATTACTTCCGATTTCAATGATTCCTTTATTGCTATCATAACTCCCCCTCCCCTCTTATTTCCAGGTCTATCGCGACGATACACTTTGTAATTGCCATTAAATAATTCATTACTATTTACTCTCTCGTGCAGCCAAGTTTCAGTAACAATTATAATATCAAAATTATTACTCAAAACATTAATATAAAATTCCATAATATTAGTATTTAGACCACGGGCATTTTGATAATACCACGGTTCTTGGGGAAAACGCAGAAAACGAGATTGTGTTGTGGGAATGGAGCTCTTCGGTGTCAGGCCTTTGCGGTGGCGGCGCCAGCGTCGTGTAGCGTTCGTGATTTGGTTGCCCTAAGCTATACAATGGAGCGCAATGTAGTGTGTAGTGTGTGTAGTGTATGTAGTGTGCTATGCAGACGCTAATTTCACCGCTGTGAACATTTTCTGACCTAAATCTATAATGAAAATATGTTTCGTAAACCTAGCAAGTAATGTTTCCGAAAGTGGTATTCTTGTACAGCTAAGAATTAATATATTAAACCACAACGGTAGGGTAGCTACAGTGGGCTTAATATCGTATGTTAATGCACAAAGGTTACTAAACTTGGTGTCATTTAGGTCTTTACCAGTTACCGTGGGTTGACAATAAAAAAATTTAGATTGTACACTACGTTTTATACAATTTCCTGGTTGTGAACGTGTGTAATTCAACCGTAGGTTTCAGAATCGGAGAAATTCCCCCAAAATAATCCAGCAGAAATCCGAAATGTATAAAGTGTCGTATGAGCTGTAGAAGAAAAGTTGTTTGCTTTGGCACTAACATGGAGGGTCAAGGGGACACACTTCCCTTCCTCGAAGAGAAACACTGTTCCCTTACAGTTTGACCACAATAAGAATGTCCCTGTGGCACTGTAGTCTCACGGCTCACAGAGAGGAGAGAAGGGGAAGCGAGATGAGAAAACAAATGACTGTGCACTTTAGTTTGCGGGGAGATTTTTTATTTCTTCTTTACAAAGAAAGAAGACTTTTCTTTATCGCTTCTGTTATTTGGTCTGCTCTCTCTCTCTCTATTTCTCTGTAATAGACTTCTCTCCTTATCTCTATTGCTTCCCATAGTTCTTCTTATCCCTCCTTCACTGTTTCCTCCCCTCTCTCTTTATATTGCATATTTCTTTCCTTTTATCTCTCCATCTATAGATTTTTTCATTCTGTCTTCTCTCTCTTCTATTCTCTCCCTCTCTCTATCGCTACTTCTATTTTATCATCTTTCTCTCTCCCTCCTCTTTTTTTGTCTTCTTTACCTATATCGCTTCTCTTATGCCTCTCTCTATTTGATTGGTTTGATTTTTTATTTTTCTGTTTTCTGCTATAGAGCAACCACAACGAAAAACACCTTGGACGAAAAGTCCCCGCGCAGCTCAGGAGTCGCGGGTCTGCGCAGGATTCTTTGCTTGTGGTTCCACTATAACTTTGGCGATGATGAATAGTGACAATGGGAGATGCATGAAGGGATAATTATAAACATACAGGGACGATAAAACACGATCCTCGCATGGGTTTATACTTGTTGTGAGTCCAGACGCCATTGTCTGCAAAATCTAGTCCAGGGTGTAATACGTGGCAGAGAGATTGGGTTTTGGGTGTATTCTGATAGGGTCTTCCTTCTATCTGTCTTTGTCTCTTAATTCTCTGTCTTTTCAATCACTATTTATATCTCCAGTTCTTATTCTCTCGTTGCTCGTTGAATTGACGAAATTCAATTAAGATTTAATGTTCACAACGAGATTCAAACCTGGGACACCCGTTTTGTATGGAGTGGTACGGAAAAAAATTAACATCAAAGTAATAAATAGAATTTATTAAAAATATTATGAATAATACAGTGAGGGCTAACATAATGATATAACCATGCAGGTTCGCTTGTGATCGTTGTATAAATTATGCATTTTGTTTCCTAACAGAGGGGGAGGGGGCATCTTCATGACAATCGGTGTTCACCAAAGTTCATATTCGCATATGAAATACAGGTCGGCTGTGCAAGGAATGTCATTTAGACCACCGTTCCTGTGGATGGAGCCGCAATCCTCGTTTCCCCGATGGTCGTCAGGTTGATTAGAACCAGACCACCTAGTGAAGCCAGTCTGGTTAATGGGTTGACCTTAAAAGGACAGAAAGGAAAAATGATAAGTACTTTTGTGTTAATATGGAATGCATTGTTAATATTCATTTTCAGTATACTATGTCTCATTGCTCAGGAATCTAACATCCAGGAAAACAAACGCATCTATTCTACATCTGCTGTAAGAATGAATTTAATGTAAACAAATACGTGTGATATCTGAGAAATCCTATTGGTTGGTCGAATGGCAGCTGGGCATTAATCTTGCGCGTAGTTCATGTGATAAGGTGTGTGATCAATCAACTAGAACACCATTAAGCCTTGTTTCCATATGAAAAACTCAATATGCTGACCAAGGCAGAAATTAATTTTATTATAAAACACAAACTAAACGTAGCATTTCAACCTTCTAGCAAGGTCTTCTTCAGACTCTGCACCAAGTATAAATGTCACAAGGTACAAAACAGGACGATATACAGGGTGTTTCTAGAGGTCGTTTACAACGCTTGGGAGGTGATTCCTCACACGAAAACAAGCAAAAAGTGTGAGTTCCATTTTTACGACTGAGGCTTCGTTTCCGAGATAGGAGCCTCGCAAAAGGTGACAAAGTGAACGTCACACCTAACTGGGACGAATACTATCACAGATAGAGAGACGATTCCAAAGGAATCATCAAGGAATCGTTTGTGCTCAGTCCGGAAGTCACTATGAAAAGTTCACTGCACGCATGCGCAATGGATGACAGAGATGACAGCGACGAATCAAGGATTGTCGAGTACGAGCAAACAAGCCAGGTGTATCTGCTACCGTCGCGGCGGCGACGTTGATGAGAGCAACCAGGTCCTCAGCTGATGTGACAGGTGTGTTGTATACGAGGGTTTTCATTTCTCCCCAGAAGAAAAAATCGAGAGGGTTGAGATCTGGCGACTTTGGTGGCCAAGGCACAGGCTCATTCCTACCAATGAACCTATTGCGAAACACGTCATGCAGGAAATGTCGTACATTACGATCGAAATGAGCTGGTGCCCCATAGTGTTGGTATCACATGTGCCAAATGTACGGTCTCCAACAGTTCAGGCAGAACCTCGCTAAGAAATGTATGATACGTGCGACCATTCAGGCAAACAGGGAGAATGTATGGTCCAATTAAATGATCATGTACTATCCCGCACCACACATTCACTGAAAACCTGTGCTGGTGATGGGCCACAAAAAGTGCATGTGGGTTGTCAAAGTCCCAGACATGACTGTTTCTACTATTGAAGACATCCATCTGGTGAAAATTGCTTCATTTGTCCACATTACCTTTGCACCGAAGTGAGGGTTTGTGCCCAGCTGATGCAACAACCATTGGCAAAACTCCATACGAGGGCGAAAGTACACTACCTGAAAGAAGGCGTGAGACGGTAAACGTCTATGTTGAAAGCGTTCTCCATAAAGACGACTTGCCTCACGGCTATTACCACGTGCCTCACCATACATGAGATGCATGTCTGCTAGCTGCTGGGTCTTATACGCAGCCATCTGTCTAATAGGGAGCTTGAACTGCAAAGTATCGTTTTTGTTTAACACTGGCACACTGTACAAATTGGCTGTATCACCGTACGAACACCACAGAGCAATCGTTGCGATACTTGACCACTCCACCACGTCAACTTCTTTCAATACAACATACTAGTACTCTTCAATGCGTATGACAACCTAGAGCGAACTGCTGATCATATCCCAGGACCTGCAACACGACTGGGACGACTGCCGGAGAGAACCAACCCTTCGAGCTCCTCTCGCGGGTACAGCAGACATGAAGGTCAAACGTAGACTACGAGAGCCAGACTTGGCTGCGCAGCGCTTCCAAAACTGGTCTCTTTTACGTCACAGTGATAGCGTGCGAACACTCTTGGTATTGCTCCCCACCCCCTTTGTGTGGTGAAAGTGACATCTTCAGTTGGTGTACAGTGACACGCACTGTTTGTGCGTAAGACATTGTAGCATTTGTTGTTTGTTGTGTGTGTTTGGGGGGGGGGTATTACGTAGTTGTCGCGTGTAAAAATAGACGTTGTCGCAATCATCTGATATTGTGTGTTTCTTTCCCTCCTCCTGGTGGAGTAATGTGTCTCTCGTATACCACATGACATGATTCGTTCATTCCTCGCGTGTAACTGGGGTATGCAACCGTGCTCAACTTTTCGGATTTTGTGTTCCGTGCTCATGTTTTGATGTTTGAGGTCGGTTTGAGGTTTAACGCATTTCTCATTGTCACGGTCCTTCTTGCTGCGTTACATACCCTTTCCATGCATTGTTCTTGCTGGAAATCCCCAATTCCTTTGAGGACTCCATTGCGCATGCTTGCAGTGAACTTTTCATAGTGACTTCCGGACTGAACACATACGATTCCTTGATGATTCACTTGGAACCGCCTCTCTATCTGTGATAGTATTCGTCCCAGTTAGGTGTGACGTTCACTTTGTCACCTTTTGCGAGGCTCCTATCTCGGAAACGAAGCCTCAGTCGTAAAAATGGAACTCACACTTTTTGCTTGTTTTCGTGTGAGGAATCACCTCCCAAGCTTTGTAAACGACCTTTAGAAACACCCTGTATATACACAAACATTACTCCCCTCCAGATTATTAGAAAGTTGTTCTGGAATATTCTAGAAGGTGGCTTTCCCTTGTCAACTGTACTTCCACCTAAAAGGCTAAACATATTTTCTTCCATCTAGAATGCGGTTGGACTCTTTTATCTCACGCTCTTTTTCCTTCATTCTTCTTCCTTCTTCTCTCCTCTTTCTCTCTTGTCCTTTCCACTCTTTGTAACACCTTCTTCCATTCTTTGTTTATCTTCAGTCCCCCATTCCAGTTCATTGTGTCTTCTTCACCTTTCTTCTCTATTTCCTTGGTCTCCTTCCATTTTCTCACTAGTATTCTCTTCTCCCTTCCTATCTGCTTAGCCTCGTCCCTAATCAATCAACGTAGCTATTATATTGAAGTTGTGGGACCTCATAACATGAGCTGTACAGCTAAATCAACATATTAATGGGCGTCCGGAAAAGGGGGCAAGGGGTGCAGTCGTCCCCCTGGGAAATGAAAGTCAACCAAAAATTATATATTTCACACACATAATTACAGTTCAGTCACAATAATATGTGTTGATTTTTGAACCAACATGATAAATTCAAATTTAAGCAAAGTTTTTTGAGGGAACAACACTATTTTTGCGGAAAATGTGCTTTGTTTGCCCCCCTGAAAAGAAAACATCTTCCTTGCCCCTCCCTGGAGAAAATCCTGCGGACGTCAATGAACATATTCATGGGCGGAATAACACTAGAACTAAAAAATAGAAAAGGGAACTATTTCTCACAAGTCACGTGGCTTCGTTTACATTAAACTTCGTTCTTACAGTGGATGGTATGTAGGAAGCGAAAAATGGTATGTAGGGCAGCTTCAATGATTTGTTAAATGCATCATATGTTGAATGTGGATCTGATTGCTTGTATAATTATCATCGTACTACTCTTCTCACTAAAATACATATCGTGTGTTTTAAAACTTACTTAAAAACAAAGCTTAGTAATTTGGAATTCTAAAAATATCTATGTCCTGGTGTTCAGATTTATGTTTTGTTTCTCGGAATGTAGCAAATACTGGTATGTGCCACAATGCATTAAATGTTAGTAATTTTCAAATATGTGACTTTCAAATCTTTAACAACGAATTAACGAAAATACGTAGGTATTAACCCATACATGCCCCTCTCTTTTTTGTGATATATTTTGTTTTTTTTTGTGAAGTATACCATCCCTTAGGGTCCCTCATTGATAGTTTTAAGTTTCTTTGATTTTTCTCATTTCTTATTGGCTAGATATGAACTTGGGTTAGGTTAGGTTACTTTAATTTTATTGTAACTTATATTTGGAAATGTTTTTCCTCATAATTAGACTCTACTAATAAAATTTAAATGCAAACATGATCCTTTTCGTAATACTTCTGCAATACTAATATCTTACAATGTTTGTAATACTAATTGAAATAGTATTATCATTATTGCCAATCTCCATGGCGTGTTTAGCACATCGCGCTTGGACATCAGGAGACCTTAGTTCGAATGAAGGTGTTCTTTGCGAGTGAGTGAAAATATATTACTGTTACCATGACACCAAGAATTTATTTCGTGCTCTATGGAAATCCACATAGCACTTATCATGAGTTGGGCCAGGATTCCCAGGTTTTAACCTATTTTATTCCTTACTTGGTAACGTCCCTATTCTAACATATATTTTCGTTTTAGCCATTTCTTAATAAAATACATGAATATTATAGGTCCTAAAAACTTCTAAAAGGAGTTAGATCCTAAAAAAAGGCTAAATTAAACTTTTCAGCTAAATAAATGTAAAAATATTTAAAATTCTGAAACCTTGTTTCATTTCATCAGAGTGAATACATTGTTAACTGTACGGCAATATGAAATCGTATTCTCTCTCTCACACAGACACACACACACACACACACACACACAGAGAGAGAGAGAGAGAGAGAGAGAGAGAGAGAGAGAAGGGGGAATGGAAATGAGAGAAGGGAAAGGGCATGAGAATAAAGGGAAGCACAAAGTTACAAAAGAAATAGCTTAACAATGACATGTTTTAAATTTTTCCGAAATATCATTGTTGTTGTGATCCAACAGATTCCCGTTTAAGATTGTAAATGTAAGAAAAGCAGTTGCAGTTTAGAATAGAGAAGAGAACAGAGCAGTTATTCCTGCTGCAACATGCCTCAAGTGAAAGCTGCAAAAAGTAATTTACTTCGACAATGGATTGTTAACGATGCCTATTTTTCAACAGATGGTAAGGCCATCCATTGTAAAGTGTGTCAATAACAATTAAGTTGTGACAAAAAATCACATTTTGAGCAACATATGGAGTCGACAACCCACAAAAGCAATATCACAAAAAAGCAGAAAACATTGATTCAGCCGTTTATTTCTTCATCTGCGACAAGTTCTACGGTGGATAGTTTTAATATGCGGTTGTGCGAGGCATTTGTATCAGCAAACGTACCATTGAATGTGCTGAAGAACAAGGTTTTACACAGTTTCCTTGAAGATATTAGTGGTCGCAAAATTCCAGATGTGTCTACCTTGCGGAAGAACTATTTGAAGCCCCTGTATGAGAAGACACTAGATACCATAAGAGCCGACGTAGGTGACCATTACATGTGGCTTTGTGTTGATGAGACCGCGGATACATGCGGCCGTTATATTGCCAATGTTGTCATCGGGAAGCTCGATTCTGCCGAACCTGGAAAACCGCATCTAGTCCTATGCAAAGAACTAGAGAAAACAAATCACATCCACTATAGCTTGTGTTGTTAGAGAAGCCCTACATATCTTGTGGCCTACAGAGAATCGAGATGAAAAGTTTCTCCTCCTGCTTAGTGGGTATGCCGCCTATATGATTAAAGCAGGAGAGGTTCTGTCAAGTTTCTATGTGAATATGGTCAACGTAGCTACTTTTGTACTTCTTGCACAAGGGAACATACTGTGTAACTCGTAAGGAAAGTAGCTTTCTTGCCCACCGATGCCAAGTTTCTACGTGCTTTGCCCAAACCTAAAAGTGGCCCTCCCCGATGGTGCAGTGGTAGCGTCGTTGCCTTGTAATCAAGGGGACCCGGGTTCGATATCCGGTGGAGGCACATGGTGGTTCGGATCCCACCATAAACTGTAGGTCCAGTACCGATTAGCCTTACTGTGCACAAACTCAAATCAAACCAAACCTAAAAGCGAAACGAAAATATGTAACCAGAAGAGGAGGGGGAGAAACTCCTGCATCTTTCGATAAATAACAGTTCCTGTAATTTTGGTCTTCAGCCTGTCTTTCGAGTTGGTAGTCAAATTTAGGTGACCGGAAGCACTATGCATTTCATTCATTGGAAAATATGACGTCAAATGAGCTACAAACTATCTTCATCGTGTTTCAGAGATCGAAATAACGGGGAAGGATCAAGATAGGGAAAAATACCTATATATGTTTTTATTCTGTAAAGTAAATTAGCAAATATGTAAAATATGTAATATCCTGGCAAATATGTGAAAATACATAACATAAAACTTATGCAAAGTCATGTCAGTCATATAATTCGTTGATATTATCCTGTTCAAGATATGTATCTAGAAAGGAATGGAATATGTAATTCCAAATCCAGGCTCTAAATCTAACTTACCGAATATGGTGATGAAGTTGCCTTCCTTGTATCTATCGTGGAAACCAACTAGTGCCCAGACGTCGCCTTCGGGGTATCTTTTAAACAGACCTTGCAACACTTCCGACTCTTCCT